>NC_045619.1:23125000-23750000 GCF_009829155.1 Mustela erminea | reverse complement strand
GCAGTTCAGGCCTACTTGTTAAGTCTTTTCTGCATGTTCGTGCACGCGTGTGTGCACACACACATATACATGGGGGAATTCAGAGAGATTCAGAAGCCTGCCGCTTCTCAGTCTTTGAGTTGAAAGGGTTTTAAGCAAAACAAATATGTTCAGATTTCTAGTTTTGAAGAGGTTATTGCCGCAGCAGTGTGAGGGATGGATAGTAAGCCACTGAGAATGAAGTGGGCAGTACCTCCAGTGATAGTTGATTAGTGCTTGAGACAAGACACTGGGACTTAAGAAGAGGGAGGGGATGGAGTTGAAGGAATACTGTGTATTTTTATATGTTTGTATGTGTTTATATATATATATATATGTATAGTATCTGTTGTATACATATATTTGTATGTATAGTGTCTAGTATATATGTATATCTACATATATATGTATTTAAGTACACACATTGCAGATTATAAAGCTATAATATATATTAGAGATTATAAAGCTGTAATAATATATGAATATATATTCTTATCTCTGTGATGGTAAGGCTTTTCTAAGTATAAGAACAAAGTTATAAGTTAGGGGGACGTATTTGATAAACTTACATGCATAAAAACTTAAAAGCTGAAAAAAAGGCACTATTTTTAAAAAATTAACAAAATTGAAAGAAAAATGGGAAAATATTTATACTTATGAGAGCTTTAATGTCCTTATTATAGTAAGATCAGTTGCAAATTGGGATTTTAAAAAATCTTAATAGCCCAATAGAAAATAAGCAAAGTAGATTAATGTGCAATTCACAAAAGAAGGAAGACAGATGGTCACTTAGCATTTTTCAACCAAGAACCTTTAAAGCATGGACAATAGTGAAATACAAATTCTTTCATAAATTAGCAGTTTTTAAAAGTGATAGCAGTTAGAGTCTTGGAAATTGGAAATAACCTAAAGGTACAACATTGGATTATTTAGATAAATTGATATATATCCATGTATTATCCAGCTGTTAAAATCATGTAGTAGAAAATATTAATGACATTGTGGACTTTATAATAATAAAGTATGATCCCAGGTTTTCTGTTTATACTTAATACACACAAACATACATTCACACAGAAAAACATTTAAACAGTAAAACTAAGACTTATTTACAACAAAACTTATGTTAACCAATTTTTTTGTAGGTGGTAGGATTATGGATGTTTTTTTCCTCTTCTTGTGTGTGTGTGTGTGTGTGTGTGTGTGTGTAAGATTTTATTTATTTATTTGAGAGAGAAAGAGACAGTGATGGAGATAACAAGAGAGAGCAAGAGTGGAAAGGAGAGGAAGAAGCAGGCTCCCTGATAAACAGGGAGCCCTCTGTGGGCCTGAATCCCAGGACTCTGGAATCATGTCCTAAGTGGAAGGCAGACACTTAACGGACTAAGCTACCTAGATACCCCATGTTTTGTTTTGTTTTGTTTGCAAACATTTATGAAAACTGTGGGGCCAACAAACTATGACCCAATTGCTGGCCATTACTTTTGTAAATAAAGTTTTATTGGAACACAGCCATGCTCATTTATACTGCGTTCGTAGTACAACACCATAAAATATTTACTGCCTGGCCCTGCAAGAAAAAGTTTGCCAACCCTTGATCTGTAGTGAGGGATGCACTTTTCATACTTAGAAACATATATATCTCCACAAGCATATGCACTCTTACATAATAGTATTGTACGAAAAAATGGCATTGCTGCTTACAGGGTTGTTTTTTCATAAGGTTCTTCGCAATATATATATATATATATATTTTTTTTTTTTTCTTAGAAATGGTTTGAGTCTGGAACCAGGTAGGGGCTGGTAATACTAACATGTATTAGTACTTATTTTAAATATAATTTAGTAGACTAATACTTCATTTACCCAGGTCATTGAGTACTCTTTTAATGATACTCTAAAGACTTGATAATTTAATAGCTGTAGAAAGGTCAGAAAGTATCCGAGGGATGGAGGGGAGACATTTAAAGAAATTAATTTGGCTGATTAAGGGTCTTTTACAAAAATATATGTAGAAGATGTTCAAATGGATATATAAACAATGAAGAATGAGCCACAAGCCTGTGAGGGTAGTGGCAACTTCTGCTGTTCACATGGCTCTGTGCAGAGAGTCTGTTTAATCCTTAGAACAACTTTGACTGGGAAATAAGAGCATTTTTTGTTTTGTAGATGAGAACACTGAGACTTGGAGAGTTTAAGTAATTTACCCAAGACCCTACAGAGTTTGGCTGAGACCCTGCTTGAACCCAGGTTATCTGAGAGGAAGATTTATGGTTATTGTTAGCCTTTTTTCTTTTCTTAAAGGTTGTCATATAGGGACACAGAATATGAAGCAATATGTAGAATTTAGGTTTTGACTTAATCAAGAAATGCATTTTTAATTATTTATAAAGTCTCATTATATGAAGTAGTAAGCTCCTTATTCCTTGCTGTATTCAAGTAGATTCTGGATGACCACCTTCCAGTAGGAATCCTGTGGCTAAGAGATTGAATTCTGTGTACTTAGTGGATCTATGAGATCTATGTTTTATGGTGTTAGGTTTTTTGGTTTTTTTTTAAGGTTCTGCTTGTGTATTTAATCTAAATTTAGATTATATGAAGGACCATAAGTATATAAACTCTTAATGTGCTACAGAATTTTTTTTAAATTAACGTTTTGCTAGGTTGATATGTGACTCTATAAACAATTGCAATTCACTAAGGATCTCTGTCCTTTTTTTTTTTTTTTTTAAGAGAGTGCACTTGCGGGTGGAGGGAGGGTCCGAGGGAGAGAGAGAACCTCAGGCAGACTTCACAGTCATCATGGAGCCTGACATAGGACTTGACCTCATGACCCTGAGATCATGATCTGAGCTGAAATTAAGAGTTGAACACTTAACGAGCTAAGTCACCCAGGTGCCTTCTATGTCTTTTATATAGTGGTCCCAGTAGTTTATTTTTCCTTGAGTGTAGACCAGAGGAAAGATTTGTCTGTTGGAGTTAATATACTTTTTCTCAATAAAAATGCAAAATATAAGCCAATATTTTCTCTTTGTACTCTAACTGTATCAAAATGAAGAGCCATATATAATACATGACCATAGTAATTATCTTAACATTAAGGTGTCTGGTAACAAATACTCCTTTTGTTTCCTTAGACAGAATTTATTTTGTATTATTCATAAATATTTTTGTTATTGAGGGCTGATACATATTATTTTGAAAATCTTAGAAATAGGTAGTATATGAGTTTTTAAGATATAGAAGGTGTGATTTCTGTGTGGTTTCTAGTGGTATATAGAAGCTTTTGGAGTATGATAGATTAGACAGAGAAAAACAAAAAAACCCCTTCAGATTTGACTTTTGTTTTGTGTCAGATTTATCTGGAACCTATATATATAGCTACTGTCTGCTTACTGAAGCCTGATTCACTGCTTTATTTGAAACTGTAAACTTAACTCTTTGAAAGCCAGTTTCCCACTGCTAGGGATTCTACTATTAATTTCTATACTTATATTGCTGTTTCTGTGCAGGGAAAAATTAAATGTAAGATACTTAAATGTAAATGTAAGATACTTAATCCTCAGCTCAGTAAGTGATAATATCAACACATGTTTGAAAGCAACATTTTAGGAAAAGTAGATAAAATTCATCTAGGTGTAATTCAAGATCTGTTTACTCAAACTGGATCTTTGTTTATTCTGATCCAGCAGAAACTAGAAAGAGAGAATGTTTCTACTATACCCCAAGGGATGTGTGTTTAGAGAAAGGCCAGTATTGCCCTCAAGACTGAAGCTTTTGAAAGGATATAGTCTATTCCTACTCTAGAGTGTTGTCAATTCTTTCTTTGTGGTTTAGTTAATTTTTTATAATACTTCAGATGCTAAATTGCCAGTACATCAAATGCTCAGATTCAAAAAATATATCCAAATATATTAAATATGTAGAGAAAATAAATTTGAAATATTGCTTATTTTCTGTCGGTGTTCTCTTATTCATGATTAGGCTGTGATTAGCTACTGGGCCTTTTATTATTGTAGGGTTCCTAACCCTGTAGTCAATCTCAACTTGTTATATTTTTCCTTTACAAAAGGGGAGGTTGAGGTAACTCTATTCCAAGATAATAAAATAATGACAAATGTTTAATTACTAGAATATTGGTATGTATTAGGATCATCTTTTAGTCCATTAAGTGATTTTTATGGTTGTCATAGTTGAAACCTGTTACTCTATAAACCAGAAAGTCCTAAATCCCCTGTGACTAGTGTGGTTGACTGTTGCCATTATTTATATTATATAAAATGTTCTTATGAATGCTTACAATTGCATAAAATTTATTCTTATCTTTACAGTCTGTTCGGCACCTGAAGTACTCCTTGTTTAAGAAATCACTACTGGGCAGTGTTTCGGATAATGGAATAGTAACTCTCTGGGATGTGAATAGTCAGAGTCCATACCATAACTTTGACAGTACGCATAAAGCTCCAGCTTCAGGCATTTGTTTTTCTCCTGTCAATGAATTGCTATTTGTGACTATAGGCTTGGATAAAAGAATCATTCTTTACGACACTTCAAGTAAGAAGTAAGTGTGACATGATCATTTCTTAATTTAGTAACAAATAACTATTATCTCATTAGCAGACATTTGTGATTTGCATAGACCTCTGATTAATGTTTGGGAGATCTTAAGTTTGTGTACTTGTTATCTAAAAGGATAGAATTTTCTCTTTTTCTTCCCAAGCAGGAAAAAATACATGAGATGTGGATATTCTTTAGAGTACATCTGGATGACAAATGTTGAGGATAGCGTGTTAATGATTGCACATCTTTATTTTAGCATGAAGGCACAGTATTCTTTTTCAGAAATACAACTAGATATGTGCATTTAAAAACAATGTGATTAATTTGCCTTAAAATTAATTTATTTTCAAGAGCAGGGTTTAAACTATTAATATTTTGGGCTGGATAATTCTTGCTTATGGAGGCTATCCTGGGCATTGGAGAATATTTAGCAGCATCCCTGGCCTCTATCCAACAGAGGCCAGTAGCACTCCCAATATTAGAAAAAGTAGCAAAATTGCCCCCAATTGAGAACCACTGATCTAGAGCTAAAGGGTACACAATCTTCTAAGTATCTGGGTCCATTGTGCCTTCTTATAGGTATGCTTAATTAGCTATTAAAAAAAAAAATGGGACAAGAGTGCTATGGGTATATTCAAGACACCTGACAATATCTAAAGATTACATGGAAGAAAATGGTAATGTTTTGACTAGGGAAGGACCTTCTGTCAGTCCTTGTTAATGCTTACTGTTACTTGTTTCATTTTCTTCTTTTAAAAATTCTCCTTTTTATTCTTTCTTTTTGAACTTTACCAAGAACCTTAAGTCAGTAAGCATTTCTCTCTCAGACCGGATAGCTGTGGCAAAGAGCCCAGCTTCAGCAGTTCAATGTCCATATCTCAGTTATCAGCAGTTCAGTGTCCCTGTATAAGCTTCATGAGGATCAAGCTGCAGGGATTCTGTTAGCTTTTTCTCAAGAAATGCACAGCTGGAAGAGCAGAGTAGCAGCTGCTCCCCTGCGAAAGGTCATAGTCCTCTTGAGACCTGAGCAGGTCAATAAATGGAAGGGGGATAGTTAGGGCCTCCTTAACCCTGAGGCTAGAGCCCTTGTTTGTGGAGTAACACCCAGGAAGTCTGTCATACTCACTGTGGAAGTAGTAATTACTCAAAGAAATAGTTGCTGCTTCTAGACAATGTGGAACATACCAATTGGAAGTGAATAGAAGGAAGAGGATGGAGTGTTCAGCAGTTCCTTTAGATGCTGTTGTATTAGAATGTCTTAAGTCTAGTTCTGAATTTATGCTTTATACAAATATTTGGGATGCATATTTCAAGTAACTTTGCCAAACTTTGCCAGTAACTTTGGTTTTGGCACATAGCTGTCTATATGTCACATATGCTTATATACCTGTATAGGCTCACATATCTAGGTATACTTTGTTACCCTTTTCAAAGGCTAGTGAAAACTTTAGTGGCCGACACCCCTCTAACTGCAGTAGACTTCATGCCTGATGGAGCCACTTTGGCTATTGGATCTTCCCGGGGGAAGATATATCAATATGATTTAAGGATGTTGAAATCACCAGTTAAAACCATCAGTGCTCACAAGACATCTGTGCGATGTATAGCATTTCAGTACTCCACTGCTCTTTCTAAGGTAAGGTATTTTCTTTCTTTTCATTGCTTTTGATTTTACTAAATAAGTCCAGTCCAGTTCAGAATATGGAAATCATATTTTGTCTATTAAATGCAGTGTAGTTTTACTTTATAATCATTTTTATATGAAAGCATTTTAAATGACTTTGGTACAAAGCCATTTGATACTTGGTTTTAAGACTGTTTTTTTGTACTTAATTCTCATATTTCTCTCTTTAAAAAATACTTTAAAAGGCTTTTTCCTTCAGCAGAAAACTCAGATCCACCAGCAGGCTTAGGATTTGTAAGGGAAATTATATATATTTTTAACCTAACAGGGAATTGATAAAATATTAATGTATAGTATGGAGCACTAGAAACCTGAGCTTTTAAATATTCCATTACATTTCAGTCAAGTTTAAATAAAGGCTGTTCAAATAAGCCCACAGCTGTGAACAAACGAGCCATTAATGTGAGTGCTACCAGTGGAGGAGTTCAGAATTCTGGAATCGTCAGGGAAGCAGCCACCACTCCTATTGGCACGGCTTTACCACAGCCCATGACAACAGCCGGGGGGAAAGGAGCAGTTGCTGTTCAAGACAAAGCAGGTAAATGCTGCTTAGGTAGAGTTTGTGGAGTTTCCACCCACCACAACACCGCAAATAGATTATTACCGCTTTCTTCGAGAACCTAAAACTCAAATTCACTTGTGTATTCAGGTAAAATTATTAGTAGATAGTGCACATGGAAGAAGTGACCATTTTAACTTGAGCTATAAATTTTTTAAAAATTAATGAAAGGTACTTATTCTGTTTAGCCGAATTTTTGTTGTAAGAAATATTATCTTAAAAACAGAATAATGCCAATTCAGAAATTATCCTGAATGTCACTCCAGATTAGATGACTTTCCGTTGTGTCTTCAGATTCAATCAGTAGAGAATATGATTCTGTGGTGCTATCATTTTGATTTGATCTCTGAGTCACAAAAACTATTAATGGCTTCTTTTATTTCATATTCAGAATGTAAAGTAAGTTGATGAAATGAGTATATTTAAGTGCAGGATAGTGCCTGGCACATATTAAGCAGTATATTAGTAGTTTATTAAAGAAAAATAAACAAAAGTGTTACAATTTTTAAGTAATTTCTTCTACTCTGATAATCATATTGATGAAATGGTTCTTAAAGAATTCATTTAGACTTTGTGAAAGTGTAATATGATGATAAACTTCCCTGTATTTACTGTAGAGAATACTCTTTTTCTCTAAATTACTGAAAACATTTTTTCTTTTAATTTTAAGAAGTTATGCTATACTGTCAACTTGCAACATATTTTTAAGTCTGTATTGTAGCGGCACCTCGGTGGTTGAGTTGGTTGAGTATCAGACTCTTGGTTTCAACTCAGGCAGTGATCTTAGGGTTGTGAGATCAAGTCCCACTCATTGGGCTCTATTCTCAGTAAGGAGTCAACTTGCAATTCTTTCTCTCTCTCCCTCTGCCCCTACCCCCACTTGCATGCAGCCTCTCTCTCAAATAAATAATCTTCAAAAAAATTAAAAAAATTTTAAGAAGTCTGTATGATATACCACTGTGTTTCCAAACTAGTCTCATTAGAAATGCACATATCTGTGTCTTTTTAAGGTTTTAGGACAAGTACTTAACTTGGACAAAAATATTTGTTGTACCTTTTCAGCGTGAGTTTACGATTTTCAGGTACAAGCAAAACTTTAATTTGTTAGCCTTGATAGTATGGAATGGTTTCAAAAAATATGTAATAAGTATATATCTTCATTATAAATTTTCTGTTAGTATCTACATTATCCTTACATAAAAGTCATTACATATTATATAGAAAAATAATTAATTCCTAATTTAAGAACTCCCAGAAACAAATATTATTCCTATATACTTAGAAGAAGAAATTCATTTTGAAATATAACTTGAGTAATGTTCACCAAGATATTGAATTAACAATATTATAAAAATCATCATTTTTAAAGATTATTTTATTACTGTTGCTTCTACTCATAATTTCCAAAATTAAACAAAATTTTCTCTAATTTACTCTGAGCTTTCTGAAGTCTCCTGTTATTCATTTAGTTTTTAATAAGGAAACTCGTGTAACAATGACAGCATTAATTAGGAAATGCAAGAGTTGGGTCTGCAGGGTCACTGATTAATGATAACTGTTGGCTGATTAACAGAGTTTCTGACAAAATGAATGTTTGCTCTGTATCCACAGAGTTAGAAACTTTTGTTTATTAATTTTATTTGAAATAATTGCAAACTTATAGAAAAATTTCAGATATAGTACAAAGAATTCCTGAGCTCTGGTATTCCATTTAGCTGATTTAGTGTTTTATAAATTTTGCCATATTTGCTTAATCATTTGCTTTCTCTGTCTCTCTCTCTCTCTCTCTCTCTCTCACACACACACACACACAAACATACACACACACACACTTCCCCCTTCTGAAACATTGAGAGTATGTTAAGTGTACATCTTAGGTCTGTGACTTCCTACCAGAATAACTCTGGAGAGTTTTCTTAACTACTCTGATTCTTATTTTCTCTTCCATAGATAATATTTAACTTTTAGGGTTATTGTGAAAACCAGAGAAAATGTATCAAAGTGCCTGGCACATGACAGGCAATCAGGAAATTTTGGTTTTGCTGATTTTGTCATCACAGTTATCATCATTGCTATTACTGTTATTTTAAACTTCCTGTAAAATGAATCTGAAATTGGAAAAAAGTTCACGTTACTTCTATTAAAGGTGTCAACCACTGCATCCCCCCCCAACAGGGCACAAGGGTTTGCCTTTCTCCGCATGCTCGCCAATACCAGTTGTTTCTTGTGTTGTTGATTTTAGCCTTTCTGACAGGTGTGAGGTAATACCTCATTATGGTTTTGACTTGTATTTCCCTGATGATGAGTGATGTTGATCATCTTTTTGTGTGTCTGTTGGCCATCTGGATCTCTTGTTTGGAGAAATGTCTCTTCATGTCTTCTGCCCATTTTTAAATTAGATTATTTACTTTTTGGGTGTTGAGTTTTATAATTTCTTTATGTATTTTGAATACTAACGCTTTATCAGATATGTCACTTGTGAATATCTTTTCCCATTCTGTAGGTTGCCTTTTAGTTCTGTTGTTCCCTTTGATGTGCAAGAGCTTTTTATTTTGATGCAGTCCCAGTAGTTTATTTTTGCTTTTGTTTCCATTGCCTTAGGAGACCTACCTAGAAAGAACTTTCTATGGCTGATGTCAGAGAGGTTGCTGCTTATGTTCTCCTTTAACACTTTAATGATTTCAAGATTTTAATGGTGGTCATATCTCACATTTAAGTCTTTAATCCATTTTGTGTATGGTGTAAGAAAGTGGTCTATTTCATTCTTTTGCATGTTCTTATCCACTTTTGTTGAAGAAACTTTTTCCCACTGGATATTCTTTCCTGCTTTGTCAAAGATCAGCTGATCATATGGTTGTGGGTTCTGTTCCGGGTTTTCTGTTCCACTGAGCTCTCTGTGTCTGTTTTTGTGCCAGCACCATACTCTCTTGATGAGTACAGCTTTGTACTTGAAGTCCAGAATTGTGATACGTTCTTGGCTATTTCTTAACTATAGAGAACAAACTGATAGTTACCAGAGGGGAGATAGTGGGGGAGGGAGGGTGAAACAGGTGATAGGGATAAAGGAGTGCACTTGTTGTGATGAGCACCTGGTGTTGCATGGAAATGTTGAATCACTATATTGTACCCCTGAAATTATTACATGGTATGTTAACCGACTGGAATTTAAATAAAAACTTAAAATAGAGAACTTCTGCAGACTTATTGCTAATGCTCATTTTTGGTAGGAAAACACTCGTTTAAGAAGTAAAAAAATGTCTTTAGCGCTACTTTCAAATGATACCAAACTTCTTTCTTAAAGTTCCAGAGGCTAAAGTTACATATTCATACATGTTTAAAGACTTAGAAGGAGAGAAAATTTCTCCTTTATAACAGTTTAACTCTTGATGTAAACACTTCAGTGACAATGATGTACAAATGTTCAGTAATATTTTAACATTTTATCAGCTGTTACTAGAAAAGTTTATTTTATTTGCCAGTTTTGGACATTTTTGGATATGCTGGCTGTTCTTTGTTTTTATCCCAGCTTTTCACTTTTCATTTGGGACCAAGAAGGCAAATAAAGCGCTATTTTAAATGTAGTACAGGGGAGACCTAGGTGGTACAGTCAGTTGAGCATCTGACAGCTCAGGTTGTGATCTCAAGGTTGTGCATTCCTGAATTCAAGCTCCAGCTCAGTAGGGAGTCAGCTTAAGACACTCTCCCTCTCTATCTGCTCCCCCAATAAGCCTTTTAAAAAAATGTAACACAGTAACATGCTACCAATTAAAGTACCAGACTTTGATCACAGCTCTTAAATCAGTAGAACTCATTCTTCAACCCAAAAATGACCAAGAAGCTACTGAGCCCACAGAGTTCCTCTTACAAATGCCTTGCACCATATACTGGCAGGGAAAATAAACTGCTGCACACTTCTTCAGTGTTGTCTACTATGCTATTTATGAGTTTAGTGTTCTGGTTTCTTTTGAAACTCTTAGTAAACTATCCTGAGGCTAGTAAAGTCATCTGAAGTCGATAATACTGAGAGCAGGGTTAAGCTTCCACAGTTAGTGAAGGAAAAGGCAGAAGAGGGAGAAAGGAGATCCATTTACTGCAGTTGTGGAAAGGAACTAACATTACTTGAATCTTGCTCTATGGTAGGCATCGTGCTCTATGCCTTACAGACTTTTTTAATCATTTGTAGATGCACATAAAAGGAGCCCGTTACAACAGAAGTTGGTTGTGTTCAGTATTTAAGAGGGTAGCAAAGTATATAAATCATTTTGGGAGAATTTCACCAAAATGGCTAAAATAAGGTGTTATCACTTAAATAAGTAGGTTATTTGCTTTTGAGAAGCCCTTCGTTCCATGCAAATCATGGTTAACTGAGCTGTTGTTAATGTTTTCTTTTCCTGGTGCTCACAGCTGTAATATTACCAATATATGCATAATACATTAATTTTTAGAATCTAGCTTCTGTGGTACATTTATTCAGATGTAGTAACAGTTATTTTTATATCTAATTTTCCTATAAGGTTTGCCTCGAAGCATAAACACTGATACTATATCTAAGGAAACGGACAGTGGGAAAAATCAGGATTTCTTCAGCTTTGATGATACCAGAAAAAGTAGTTTAGGTGACATGTTCTCACCTATCAGAGATGGTAAGTCTGTTCAGATCAGAGGATCATGTTCTTTTGCTGGCAGTCATTACATTTTTATTCTAGCTAAAAGATGTGGGTAATAGCTTCAGTCTGACTGTGTTCATGACAGTTGCTAATTTTCTCAGTCCCTGGGGTGGTATCTTTTCCTTTGCCCTGATATTTCAGATGTTACCATTCTGAAGTATATGCTTGTCATTTTCACATGGGAACTATGCAAATAGCTCTCAAGTTAGCATTTTAATTTCCACAGAAGTTTCTTAAAGGAATTTTTGCCTCCATAGGCAGTTTTTTCATTATATCTACTTCTAAATAAATCTTCTCAAAATCTTTTATATTTTTGATAGGCAAAAGAATATCTTTCTAACCTAAAAAATTTTAGATTATTAATATCTAATTGGTATATTTATTCATTGTTTTCATGGAGAAATATGGCTGGGTGATAGATTGCCTCATCTTTTACACTATGTGAAAATCACACACACACACACACACACACACACACACACACACACACCATTGCTGGGAGATGTTGCTACTAAAAAGAAAATAAAAACTTAAAAACTTTACTATTTTGATAAATAGAAACATTATATATCATTGTTCATACTATATGAACTAGGCACATTGGTTGGCTGTGTTTTTTTGATACTGATACTCATACTGTTTCATTAATTGGGTAGTCTCACTGCTAATAGCAGTATTATTAACAATATGGGTAAATTTCTAGAGCATCATTTGGCAGGTTAAACGTTCATACTCTTTGGCCTGTTAATTCTATTTCTATAAATTTACCTAATAACTTGTTTAGAGAATCTCACAAAGATTTGTATGTACTGTTTTTTTTTTTTTTAATAATAGCAGAACTCTGGAGCATATTTAAATGTCAACAGTAGCAGAATGTTTAAATTGTTACATCATAATCTTAAAAATTTCATTTTTTACTTCAAATTGTCTGTTTTTCCAAACTTTCTACAATTAATTTCATAATCAGAAAGAAAACGTACACATGTGATGGCACAGCATTATTTAGTGTATTCTGCCGTACCGTGGCCTGAAAATGACTACTCTAATTGCCAGGTCAGATTTTCCTATCTTCTACCTAATGAAAGAGGAAGGATTCCTTTCTTTCAGGACGAAGAGGGGTCAGACTACATAGTTAAAGAATAAAGAGAGGAAAGATGTGGGCAAAAGAGGGAAAAGTGGCTTGAGCTGGAGTTGAGAAAGGTTTTTGAGGTTAGTAACCATCTGGAAGCTTTGGCTTACGATAACCCCTGGGGTAACTTTTGAATTGAAGAATGTAAGGAAGGGATTTTTTTGAAAGGGTTTTGAGTTATAAATGAAATTCTCTTTAATGGTTTTTAAAAGAAATGAATAAAAGATAGAAATTCCTCTTTACTTTTTTAGAAATGTGATTAGAATTTGAGCTATTTGCCCTTCATTTATTAGCATTTCATAGTATTAATGAAAGAACATGTGTACTAAATACAGTACCGGTTTTCACTGTCAAGAGATTTATGTTTTGATTTCAAGAATGTGACTCTCCTTAGGTAAAAGGCTGAATCTGTGCTTCAGTTTCATCTTTTAAATAATACTTCTGCTAGAAAACTAATAACTTCTTAAAGTGTATGCGTGTTGTGTAGTTACTAGGTATATATACACACATGCAGGTAGATGGATGGGTGATACTCCTCCTACTATGATAATCGTGTATGGTAATTTATTGGCCATTTGACTTTTTTTATGACTTGTGCCCATTTTTCTATTAATTTGTTAAAATGGAGTTAGGCCATTTTTGGTTGTTAATTGCAAATGAAAAGTATTATACTATTGGAATGTTCTTATACATATTCTGCCATTAAAATGAATACTAATAAAATTTATTTATTTATTTTAGATTTATTTTTTTAATATCATTGTGATGCTCCCAAACTATTTTGACATTGTCTCAATTGATCCTCAAAACAATCTTATGAGATGGTCAGGACATTTTTCCCATGATATAGATGCAGAAGCTGAAGTTTAATTGTATTAAAAACTTGTTGTCTAAGGTCATAGAGCTATTAAATGGTATAGGCAGAATTGGATTATAGATTTCTGGAGCCTACTGCAATGCCTTTCTAGTATACCTTGCTGTCTCATTAAATGACCCTATACCATAGAATTACTCTTCATATTTGTTGCTATCTGTGCATGAAGTGAAAAGAATAAAAAGGGAAGTTTATAGAGTCCCAGCTGTTACTTCACTCAGATTTTCCTTCTTAAAATCAAACTCTTTGGGGAATGAATAGGAAACTTAAGTTGCTATGGCTTATTTTTCACAATTTTAAAAATTTGATTTTCTAATTTTATTATAGATGCTGTGGTTAACAAGGGAGGTGATGAATCCATAGGCAAAGATGGTAAGACCTGTTGAGAAGTATTTTTATTAAAATGAAAAGGGATATTGTGTTATCTATTGATATGTAACAAATTACCCCAATATCTTTTTAAAAGATTTATTTGAGAGAGAAAGAGGGAAAGAGACTCTCAAGCAGACTCCGCACTGAGCACAGAGCTGGACACAGGGCTTGATCTTATGACTCTGAAATCATGACCTGAGCCAAAACCAAGGGTTAGATGCTTAATGGAATGTACCTCCCAGGCACCCCCAAAGTACCCCAACATTTCAAAACTTAGAAGAACATTTATCATTTCATAACTGTGGGTTAAGAATCTGAGCATGGTTTAGCTGGGTGCCCTTGCTTCAGGTCTCTCTTGATGCTCTAATCGGGATTTAACAAGACTGCAGTCATACTAAGGCTTGACTGGATGGGGATCTACTTCAAGCCATTCATGTGGCCCTTGGTAGAAGATACCAGTCCCTTGTCCTGTGGGCCTCTCTGCAGGGCAACTAACAACATGGCAGCTGGCTTCCCTCAGAGTTGGTAAACAAGATAGTCAGAGATGGCATCAGAATGGAAGCCACTGCATGTTTGTAACCTAATCTTGGAAGTGACTTTTGCCGTATTCTTTTTGTTGGAAGCAAGTGACTAGGTCCTGCCCACATTCAAAGAGAGAGAATTACCCGAGGGCATGGGTCCATGATAGAAGGCAGGGATCATTCAGAGCCATCTTAGAGGCTGACTACCAAGATATATTACAGATACATACCAAATTTATGATTTTCAGTTATCAAAAACTAATAATATTGACTAAAACATTCATTGGGCTTTGCAATTTTCTTTTTTTTTTTTTTAAAGATTTTATTTATTTATTTGACAGAGAGAGAGATCACAAGCAGGCATAAAGGCAGGCAGAGAGAGAGGGAGGATGCAGACTCCCCACTGGGCAGAGAGCCCGACGTGGGGCTTGATCCCAGGACCCTGAGATCATGACCTGAGCCGAAGGCAGTGGCTTAACCCACTGAGCCACCCAGGCGCCCCAATTTTCAAAGTAGTTTTACATATAATATCACTTTTTAGTCTTACCTCTCAGGGAGATGGATATCATTATTCACATTTACTGATCGGGAAACAGAGTTTTGCAATTTTTGCCCAAGATTTTGTATACGTCAAGTAAGGGGTAGAGCTGACAAAGGAACCTGCCTTCTGAATCCAAATCACACATCTTTCTACCGTATTAACTTGTCTGTCGTGTTAAGTGCTTTTTTTAAATATCCAAGATTAAGGAAAATCATATGCAAATAGTGTTTTTCTCCTCTTTTTCAGGCCTTGAGTTTCTACCACAATTGAATTCAGTCCTTCCTCCAAGAAAAAATCCAGTAGCTTCAGGCACTTCAGTATTACATTCTAGTCCTCTTAATGTCTTTATGGGATCTCCAGGGAAAGAAGAAAATGAAAATCATGATCTGACAGCTGAATCTAAGAAAATATATCTGGGAAAACAGGAACCTAAGGACTCCCTCAAACAGGTATCTGCCTAAAAATGATACTGAGCTCAGTATGCGTTTGTCAGTAGCAGGCACATAATGAAGCTCATCACGAGGTAGAAAGCAGGCGGCTGCCAGGGGATATGTCCTAATTATCAACAGTGCTGTGCACTTACCAGGTAGAAAATATTCTTAAATCTTGATGTCACATGTTAAAAACTAAAGGATATTTTTGAAATCTGTCTTTGGAAATGTTGGAAGTAACAGCAGATGTAAACTTATGCTGTTTTTTCTAGGATAAAGATACTTGACTAGTTTAGTTTAGACCTGAGCTTTTTAGAATTTATTTCCATTGCAGCAGAAATCACCAAGTTGGTGGTCAAGTCATTTACCCTAAGTCTTAGAGCTAATTGATGGTGCTAAGAATGTAATGCATCCTCATTACCTTCTGCTATTAATACGGTATCCAAAATAGAAGTTAATTTGCTATATAAAGGCTTAAAGTGATCAGATATTACCAACAAGGTCGAGTGTGTCACATTTTCATATTGATTTTTTAGAATGATGTTGAAAAGATATTTAGGAAGTCCAAAAATGTCTTCTGACATATTTTTCAAATAGTTTTGGCTAGCTACCACCTGAGAGTTTGGGGATTTTTCATTTTATATTTTTTTGGCCTGTGATTACCATTTTCAGTGACACTCAATAGCAGCTGCTTATTAGTAAATGAGCTTTTCCTCATTGTGTTATCATTGAAATTACTTTTTGATTAGTAAAATTGATTTATTTTGCCACTAGTTCTAGCAATTTTTTTTCTTTCTATATCCCTTCTTATTCTTAAATTTTCTGATCCTAACTACGGGAAAAAAGAAAAGTAGGTACAAATTATATATGTAAAACCAGAATTGATATATTGTTTATTTTAAATGTGAAGTTTGCAAAGTTGATTTCTGGTGCTGAAACTGGAAATCTGAATACCTCTCCATCATCTCACCAAACAAGAAGTCCTGAGAAGTTTGAAAAGCCAGAGAAAGAAATTGAAGCTCAGTTCATTTACGAACCCCCCCTCATTGGATCCTCAACTCCAAGTAAGTACATAAAACTTCCTGATATTTGAAAGTGTTAAGTTGAAAACTCCCACAATTTAACTTGAAAAAGATAAATAAATAGAGTGACCATAGGCTAAGAAAATTAAGAGTTGAAACTTTACAGTGCTTGTCTACTCTGACTCTTACTAGAGGACAATGAGATAATGTGAATGGTTAAACTCAGTGACACTGATTTGATATTCTTTTGGTGTGAATTTTATTTTCAATGCAGTGTGTAAGCATCTTGATCTGATATGCACAGATAGGAATATAACGTAGGACCTTTTGAAAATGCATCATTAACTACCTGAAATTGTTTTTTTTTCCTCCTCCATACAGAAGTCCTATGTAGAGTTCATGCCACAGATCCTAAAAACTTGAGATCACATTTAATGGGATATTGGGTTCAGTTTTACAAGTTATATAGAGAAAACAACTCTTTGTTTAGAACCAACTCCCTTATATAGATATTTATATTTCTCTGAATATATTGTATTAGTGTAAACTCTGGGGCTTTGCTTGTAATGGTACTGTACTCCTATATTCTTTCTGTTTATTTGTTATAGTCTTGGTTTATCTAGTTTGTGGGATGGCATGTCACATTCATCTTTTATAAGAGGAAATAGTTCCAAGATTCTTCAAGATTAATCCCTCTGTCATATGTTATTATATTAGACAGTTGGCAGTTTATGTATATAGATAAATGACTATTAGAAATAATGTCATAGAAAGTTTTTAAGATTTGTATTCCAGACAGTGAGTTTTTCCTAAATGTCACAGGAACCCTGTCCTTTACCAGTTTTTCGAGTCTCCTCATGCCAAATCTTATTTACAAATGTTTGATGTCTCTTAGTCTAAGCTGACTATTGTTTTCTCCATTTTTAATTTTAGATCCAAAGATAGCATCCTCTGTCACGGCTGGAGTTGCCAGTTCACTATCAGAAAAAATAGCTGATACCATCGGAAATAATCGGCCAAATGCACCACTGACATCTGTTCAAATCCGTTTTATTCAGAACATGATACAGGAGACATTGGATGACTTTAGGTAGTAATTGAGAAATTGCTCTTTCTATCTAGACCATTAACTGGCTTTTTTTATTGGGTGTGAAACCGGAACCATAAGTAATATTGGAGATGACTACTTTTGCCTAGGTTTTGAGGTCCATAAAAACAATAGAAAACATGATGAGTTTTGTTGATCTTGCTGTATTGAACTTATTGAATACCAGCCAGGAAAATGCACATTTCCCTTGGACAGTTATCAGATAACTTGGGAGGGCAGTCTAGCAGGAAGGCTGCTGTCATGATTTTTTTTTTTAATCATCAAAATTTGGACAGATTCTGGTAAAGGTCCAATGGTATTCTCACATGAAATATTTGTAGATCACCTGTTAAGTATGCTATGCATAATAATGTAATAGAGAAATAATTTTTTAAAGGAATTCTGGATATTTTCAAACAGAATGCATCAGAATGTAATAGTGAATTAAAAGCGTTTTTTTTTTTTTGCCTGGGTCTATCCTTGTTTCCTCATCCTTTGAATTTAGAACACTGTAAGAATGTGTTTGACATTGTTGCTTCATTTTACCTATCATCTCAATATATATTGGAAGCTATTTTCAATTATTAGAATCTTTTGTGGATGTTTTCTTCCCTTTCCAACCTGTAGTTACTTAATATTCTAGCTATGATTTAGAATATGCTGAGCAAGACTGCTGGAGAAGATGTACAAGTTTTTGTACATCTTTCTAAAGATTTATTTACAAGTTTTTGTAAATCTTTCTAAAGATTTATTTAGAGAGAGAGCATGAATGGGAGGGGTAGAGGGAGAGAGAATCTCAAGCAGAGTCCCTGCTAAGTGGGGTTCAATTTCATGACCCTGAGATGAAGACCTGAACCGAGATCAAGAGTCAGACACTGACCAACTGTGCCACCAGGTGCCCCAGTGCATGTTTCTTTTTAATGTTAAAAGTGCTCTGAGGGGCGCCTGGGTGGTGCAGTCGATTGAGCATCTGTCTTCTGGTAGGTCATGATTCCAGGGTCCTGGGATCAAGCCCTGTCTCCCTGTGCCTGCCACTCCCCTTGCTTATTTACGTACTTTCTCTCTTTCTAAAATAAATAAATGAAATCTTTAAAAAAAAAAAAAACCTGATTTGGGGGCACCTGGGTGGTGTAGTTGGTTGAGCACCCGACTCTTGATCTAAGCTCACAGTTCTTGATCTCAGAGTCATGAGTTCAAGCCCCACATTGGGCTGCATCCTGGAAGTGGAGCATACTTTAAAAAAATAAAAAAGTGTTTTGAAAAAAATATTTGTAAATGTTAGCAAATATATATTTTTTTAATTATCATTTTTGGTCACTTTTTACATTTATAACATGCCCAGTATATGTGCTGGTTACTAAGGATACAAATATGAATGATCTGTCCACAAAGGCCTTCTAGTTGAATTGGGGGAGGTACGATGTGTCCTGTTATGATGTATGTTTCTTTAATGTGGATTAGTTCTTTGTGATTGATAAATAGGACAGTGATGACAACATGATGAGGGAATGTTGTTAGTTCCTGTAACAGCTGGCAAGACAAAATATATGAACATAACTGAAGGCAGCAAACCACCTATCAGTACCCATTTCTTTCTCTTTCCTTCCTCTTCACCTGGTTTGGCTTTGTGCTCTGTGTTTGGAAGGACTTATTTGTGATTATTCCCCATCTTTGGGTATTTTATCCTTGCCTCCATCCTTCACACCCCCAATCCTTTCTTCACTTTCCTTACCCCTTTTATCAAGTGACCATCGTGTTATAAAGGTAAAAATCATTGATTATTCACTATTTAACTATGCTAGTATTTTTTTACTAGGGTTTAATTGTTTTTTGTTAATGCTGTGGTTACGAAATTGCATACATTTTGAGTAGTCTGCCCTAATCCTTTTTCTTTAAGTCCTGTTAAGTCCTGTTATCTTCTTTCTTTGGTTTTCTTTTCTTTTCTTTTTTTTTTATTGTTTTAGTTTTATTATGGTGAGAACACTTACAATGAGATCTAGCCTCTTAATAAATTTTAACTGTACAATACAGTATTGCTAAACATAGGCACAGTGTTGTTGTACAGCAGATATCTGCAAGTTATTCATTTTGTTTAACTGAAATTTTGTGTTTGTCACTTGGCAATTCCCTATTTCCTTTACTCCCCAGCCTGATACCTACGATTCTGTTCTTTGCTTCCATGAGTTTGACTGTTTTAGATATCTCATAAAAGTGGAATCATGCAGTACTTCTCCTTCCGTAACTGGCTTATTTCACTTAGCATAATGTCTTCCAGGTTCGTCCATGTGGTTGTAGTGCGAGATTTCCTTTTTTTTTTTTTTTTTTTTTTTAAAGATTTTATTTATTTATTTGACAGACAGATCACAAGTAGGCAGAGAGGTAGGCAGAGAGAGAGAAGAGGAAGCAGGCCCCCTGCTAAGCAGACAGCCCAATGTGGAGCTCGATCCCAGGACCCTGGGATCATGACCTGAGCCGAAGGCAGAGGCTTCAACCCACTGAGCCATCCAAGTGCCCCTCCTTTTTTATGACTGAATAATATTCCATCACACACACACACACACACACACACACACACACTGTTTTAAAAAATGTGGTCATGTTATTTTTAAGAATATGAAGTTTTTCAGGAATGTATATATGTGGCAAAACAGCAGAATTGTCTGGGGACAGCGGACTTCAATATAATATGAGTAAAGCAGTGGTGGAAAGGGAGAAAACTCTTATGCCGGGCAGACTGAGAAAGATAGCACTGTTCTGCCATTAGCTTTCAGCACACCTTGCATGCCTGCACCTGGGGAGGGGCGGTGAGTAGGGGCCTCTCAACTCTTCTGCCCCTCCGGTAACCATTGGCAGCCTCTGCTTGGGACTCAGTGAGAACCCAGAATGGCTCAGAGGATTTCTATAAATTTGCCTGCTCTGATGTCAGCCTTCAGTAAGTCATGAAAAGCTATAGCTTACAGTGGAAGGACAGAGGGATTGTAGAGGGCTCCATTAGCTATGGAGGCTGCCTTCTCCACGAGAGTCTGGAGTGCTTCAGACGGGGTACTCTTAGTTGTCCTGTGCTCTCTCTTCATATGCCCTGTGCCTCTCTGCCTTAGGGTGTCTCTCAGTCCTCTTTCCCTGTCCCTAGTGATTTCCGTAAGCACTCAGTGAAGGCCTGTGGCAAATAGTTGGTGGGTGAATGGAGACTTTCTTTGTGGCTAGGGCTCCTTGGGTCCAGTACAACTTGGCCTTCAAAAATCTATAAAGATTTCAGTTAGTTCTCCTTACCTATCAATAGCAGCTGTGTCATCCCCCACCCCCGCCCACTTTCTACCCTCCCATCCCCCCTCCGCTCTGTTGAGGATGAAAACAATCTTAGGTCTCTTCTCCTAGGAGGGACTCATCATTTTCTGAATTTTCATTCATTTAGGTTTCTTTGCACTCTCAAGTTAAATATACAAATGTATGATTTTGTAGGTTATCTGGCTTGTCCTCATTATTAGAGTTGGAGAGATTATATACTAAGCAGAAGTTTGTGGGTCTGTTTTTATTGTCTTTCAAGAAGATTTAAGTTTCTTCTGGCAAGCAGATCACTTTGTTCCTGTACTTGCTGGCTTTCAGGTTTTCTTATGGCTAGTTTATATCTAGCTAGAATAAAGATTCCTAGGGTTTATTTAGTTTCTGCCCTTCCTAAGATATCAGCTGAATGTGTGGAGTATTCACCAGGCCTTTTTACCTCAGTGGGTCCTGAACTTTAACCTCCATTTCCGCAGCATCACGAGGCTGCCAGAATCTTTCTGGCATCTAGCTACAACTTCGTGTTTAATTTTCTGCCATCTAACCCAGTACAGGCATTGCTTAGGAGTCAACAGATAATGCAAGGGGGAAATTGTACAGTTTTAGGTTTAGTTTTCTCCAGGTACCTTCTTGGCACCTTGAAGCTTTGGATGCTTTAGCTGTTCCAAACCGTAGCACTCCCCAAGCTGGTGAGACTCTCTCAAGCTCCAGGCCACTTTCAGCCCAGCCTCTGTTCCCCACACTTGTCTAATCAGCACATCCCCCAGAGGGAAAAGCAGAGGTAAATGTGGGGCTTACCTAGTAGACTTCCCTTCTCTGCAAGACCATAGCCCCTCAAATCCTGACCACCTTAGTGGTTCTCTGATGCTTTGTTCATTTTGTTTTATTTCTGTTTTTTCAGATTTATTTATTAGAGAGAGAAAGAGCATGAGTGGTAGTGAGAGGCAGAAGGAGAGGGAGAAGCAGACTCCCAATCAGTGGGGAGCTGACTTATGGCTCCATTCCAGGACCCTAAGATCGTGACCTGAGCTGAAGGCAGCTCCTTAACTAACTGAGCCACTCAGGCACCCCCAGTTTGTTTAAGTACAGATTTTGTCATAATCGAAAGCAGAAGAGAATTTAAAAAAAAAAACAAAACAACAACAAAAAACCTCTTATAGTTGTAACAGAAAATGTACTTAGGAATAAATCTGACCAAAGATGGTAAAGATCTTTGTGGAAAAACACTTAAAAATTTATTGGAAAGCATTAACACTTAAATGGGAAGATATGAAGATGTCGGTTCTTTTAAATTGGTCTATAGATTGAGTGCAATTTCAATCAAATTCCAGCTGTGTTTTTTGGAAGATGGTGATAGGATAACCTCAAAATTTATGTGGAAGAAGAAAAGACCCAGGAATAACCAAGACACTCTAGAGAAGAACTAAGTTGAAGCTGATTTATTTGTCAGATGGGTAAGCTTAATTATTAAGCTATAATATAAATGCTACAAAATAGTGTAGCATTAGCTACAGATTGACCAAAGGAATCCAGTAGACCAGAGAAAAACCTGGGCATATATAGAAATGTGATATATGACGGAGGAAAAGTATAGATCCCTATTCCCTGCTATTAAAAAAAATCAATTCTACCCAGCATAAAAGTTTAAAGGGTAAAATTTTAGGCATGATAGGAGAATTATGACTTCAAGGGGGAAGTTATCAAAACATAAGAGAATACACTACCTATAAAAATAGATTGGCAAATTTGATTATAATATTAGGTCAGTAATTAGAGAATGTTGACAAGGACTGCTCATCATAAGACACCATTAACAAAGTGAAAGGACAAAAATCTATCTGTAGCACTCCAACAAAGGATCCAACAAAGAATCAGATGATGTAAAGAACTCTTAGAAATAAATAAGAAAAAAAGACAGTCAAGGGGTGCCTGGGGGGCTCAGTCACTTAAGTGTCTGCCTTCAGCTCAGGTCATGATCCCAGGATCCTGGGATCGGGTCCTGCATCAGGCTCCCTGCTCAGTGGGGAGTCTGCTTGTGCCTCTCTGCCTCCCCCTGCTTGTGCTCTCTTTCTCTTTCTCTCTCAAAGTCTTAAAAAAAAAGACATTCAATAGAAAAACAAGGTTAAAAAGCATGGACAGGCATTTCACAGAAGAGGAATCATCTACAAACATAAGGAAAGATGTTCAATCCTGTGGTTAATCAGAGAACTGAAAATGCAACAGGATACTCTATCATACTCATTAGATGGGAAAGTGTGAGAAGTCTGGCAAGACCCAAGTCTTGGTGTGGTCACAGACCAAACAGCAGGTATTGTTACACTGATGATAAGCACGTCCACTGATACCACCACTTCAGCAAATAATTTTTGTATTCTTTTGTAAAACTAAACAAGTATACATCTGGATCATACCTTTAACTCAGCATATCTACTCTTGGATCTGTCTTCTATAGTTATGGGCACATGTGGGTTGGGAAATATATATGTGATTGTTTATAACAATGTTGTAATAGTAAAATCTTGAAAACAATCTGTCAGTTGAAAGGAGAATTTGTACACTGATACAAATCAGTGACTTAAAGATATATAGAATATGAATGTTGAAAACAGGATATTGGGTTATTTTTTTAAGTGTACACTACTCAGTACTACATAGAATGTGGTATTTTTATAATGCTCAAAACCAAGCACAGCAGAAATAGATTGACTACAACTTCAGTGTTAGACGGGGTTTTTTTTTTTAAAAAAACATTTCTTTGCTTAAACAAAATTCAACAGAGTAGTGACTTCTTTCTTGGGCTTCTCCTAAGTGATGGAATCAGAGAGGAACACATAGGAAGCTTCTATGATTTTGGTAGTGTTCTAGCTCGTAAGTTGTGTGGTAGGTGACTGAATGATCCTTTTTATTTCCTAATTTTCATGTATTTTGTAGGCATGAATGAATTGCATTTTATAGTGTAACCTTTATTATAAGCACCCAAATAACTCTTTCCATTCTCCTAGAAGTTATTTTTTTAATAGCTAAAACATTGATAATAGTCAAAACGTTATGAACTAGTAAATTATATTTATTTCATTGTAATATGAACCCGTGTCTTGTCTTAATGATAATTTCTGTATTAAGGGATGTGTAGTACGAGAGTTCTGGAGGTATGTGTACAGCCAGGGTTCATATACTAGCTCTACCATTTACTGGTTGTCTGATTGGATAAGTTTTAACTGCTCTGTGGCTCAGTTCCTTCATTGGTAAAATGGTGGTAATAATTGCACCTGATGGTAAAGATTAAATGAGTTCTACCATTCAAAGTACAAGAAACAGTGCCTACAACATAGTAAATAAATTCTAAGTGCATTGGTATTTTTATTATTATTGTTATTATTACTATTCTTATTACTAACATCCAATAATTTGAAACAATGGGAAGTTTAGCAGTTTCTTGAATGGTCTAGAATTGGCAAAACCTTTATAATTCTAACAAGTATTTTATATTCTTCCCTAGAGAAGCATGCCATAGAGACATTGTGAATTTGCAAGTGGAGATGATTAAACAGTTTCACATGCAATTGGTAGGTATGACATATTTTATTTTAAATGAGTGTTGAATTGTGGATCTAAAAATAAAGAGTGATATATTTTTACTTTATTATATCTAGTTGCTAGAATAAATAAACAGAGAGTTTTAGAAATTCAGTAAGTAAAATAGTCACCCTTCTTTTTAACCTATAGTTAAGGCTACTTTTACACAGCTTTTATTTATTTGTTTATTTAAATAAGTAAGCTAAAAGCTTCCCACATGTGCAAATCTAAGCCTTCCAAATATATAACTTTCACCAGTGATCTTTCATTTATATTAACAAAGTAGTGAGGATGGTTAAGTAAAAGAAATACCATTCAGCTAGTTAATTGGACATGACAGAAATGATAGCTGAAAGTATGTAAAACAGCTTGCCAAATAAATGTGAAATACCAGTGATTTAAAAAGCATTTTTTTTTCTTTTCTAGAATGAAATGCACTCTTTGCTGGAAAGATACTCAGTGAATGAAGGTTTAGTGGCTGAAATTGAAAGACTACGAGAAGAAAACAAAAGACTGCGGGCCCACTTTTGAAATTTCAGTGAATACCTTAATGTTTTATAATTTGGGAAGCTTCTGGTGGCAGAACTGCATGGAATCAGTATTGTTTTCATCGTCTCTGGGAAAAAAGTTTTTTTCAAGTAAAATGGTGATGGGATTTTATACCAACCACTATTTCACCTTCTCTGTCAAAGATATTTATATTTTTATATTAAAAACTGTACAACATGTCATCTGCCTAACAGGAAAGTCAACAGGATCTTTAATTTCTGAAAGCTTTAGCTATACACTAAGTGCCCTTTTCCGTAAGAAATGAAAATTGTGCGAAAAAAATAGGTTATGTATGTTTTTTAATCACCTTTTTTAGCAGATAATATTTTTGATTGACAATTGCCTTCCAAATTTTTTTGGATGTTTGAGGATTAAAGAGTTTGATACGCCTTCTATTTTTATGGTGAAAGCAATTTTTAAATGGCAGTTGGTGTTTCTAAGCAATTGACTAGTAAAACACAAGGTTGGTTAGTAATTATTTTGTTAACTTGATAAAGTCAAGTATGACTATTATTTATTACTTGTACATTTCATAAGGGAATTTTGGATTGCACAGATTATTATATATCTATTGCATTTATATGTTTTGTACTTCTCACAAATCTCTACTCCTGTTTGGTATTTTTTAGCTAATTTCACCTTACCTATGAAAACGTTTAGGGGTTTATAAGACTTGACTAGAACTGCATATCTGCTGATTATCTTATGAATTAATAACATGCAAAGTTATTCTGTAAAGTTGTAATCAACATGATTCAACTTATAATCAGTGAAAATGTTATATTAGATGCTAAGTATTCAGTATTAGTCCCATTTTTTCCCTTCCAAATGAGAAGTGTGAATTATTTTGTTTTGTGGTTTATATCATTAACTTTCTCTAATTCTGTGTGTGCTGTGTGTAATGTTTTTATGCTACTGACCTTACTATGAAATTTAGAAAGGTTAACTGTCAAAAGAATTCACAGCTCTCTGGTACCCGCTATGATATACAGTCTTGGTGATACAAGATTAGGAGGGCTACTGGCTTCTTTACCTTCTTGTAGTCTCTTGTCCCAAAGATTTAAACTATATACTCTATATACAGCACTCCTACCCAGTTTGACTTCTGAGGTAAAAATATTTACTAAAATAAAAAGGAAATCTAGCTAGTTTACTAACTTTATGATTTTCCAAAGTGGTAGAAGTTTTAAGGATATATTTAATAAGTGTAAACGTCCTAATAATTACTTCAGGAAATAAAAACAAATATTACTTTTTCCCAGTGTGGCTCAGAGAATATGTTTGTGTTGAAAACGTGTAAATGAGTGCTGATGTTATCTTTTTTCCTGACAGATTATTGGAAGCATTATGATTTGTAACAAGTTGCCTTGTATATCATTATCAAACAGGTTTAGAAAACATAAAAGTGTGTTCTGCCTACAGGCTGTATTTAAGTCCATTAATATTTCCTATTGCCTTTTTCTGTAAATGCACATAATGTGTATTAAAAGAGGTAGGATAAATAAAACAATTTTAGTAATCGTATGCATATAGATGAAACATTTTGTCATGGAATTTAAAAGTTAAATACAAAAAATAAAATGTTTATATGGTAAAAATGAGGTGCCTAAATTGAACTTTTGCCTATGGCCAAAATGGAATAAGAGAGATTGGATTTACCTATTTGAAAGTCTAAAAGTGCAAAATATGAGACAGTTTTCAAATATCAGGTATTGGGCAAAACAGGGCAGTGTCCCCTGAGAGAGGGAAACAGATGAGACCCAAGAAACCCGATGAACCTTTAAGTACAGGAAATAAAACTATACCAAAATACGTAATAATCAAATTCGTTAAAACTGGTTTCAGAGGAAAACTCTTAAAAGCAGCTAAATTTAAAAGACACAGAAGAACAAAGACAAGACTGTCAGAGACAGTGGAGTAACATCTTTAAAGTACTGGAAGAAAAATACTGAACTTTGAATTCTGTATCCAGTGAAGATATCTTTCAAAAATGAAGATGAAGTAAAAACTTTTCAGACCTTGAAAGGCTGAAAGAATGTATCACAGGCAGACTTGCTGTATAGGAAATGTTAAAGAATGCCTTTAGTTTGAAGGGAAATGTACCAGATAGAAATACATTTCTATAGAAAGTAACCAGGATATGAAAATGGTAAATATATGAGCAAATGTAAGGCTTTTTTTTAAAATTTCCATTTTAAATTGTCCTTACAGGATAATTAATGATTTAAAGCAAAAATGATGATAAGGTGTTGTGTGGTTAACATAAGTAAAGTGGAAGGTCTGACAACAGTATCAAGGATGGGCAGAGGCAACCTACATATACTACTCTAAGGTTCTAACACTAACTGTGAGATAGTGTCATATTACTTGAAAGTAAACTGTGATAAGTTAAGACTATGTACTGTCAGCCCTAAAGCAAAAATAAAAAGCCATAACTAATAAACCAACAAAGATCATAAAATGTAGCCACGAAAAATAATCCAAAAGAAGGAAGAAAAATAAGAAAGGGAGACAAAGAATAAATGGGACAAAGAGAAAATAAATTTTAAAAAAATGGTAGATTTAAACAGCAATATCAATAATTACATTAACTATTAATTTTCAGTTACCCTGATCAGACTGAGTTTTTTTAAATCCAGGCAGATACTGAATCCATGAAACCTATCTAAACATAAAGACAAATGGCTTAAATATGAAAATAAATGTCCATATTAGAAAAGAATTCAAATCAAGGACTGAAGCTTCCACCTTAAGCTAGAAAAATAATAGCCAGTGAAACTCAAACAAATGAAAGAAAAAGGACTAGAAAAAAAAAATCAATGCCATAGAAAACAAAATCCATTGAGAAAGTCAGTGGAACTGAAAGCTAACGCTTTGAGAGCAATACAATCAATAAATCTTTAGTCAGACTTTGGAAAAAAAAGAAGACAAATTACCAATATTAGGAATGAGAGAAATGACTACAGATTCTACAGTTTTTGTTTTGTTTTGTTTTGTTTTGTTTTTTAAAGAGAGAGCACATGCAAGTGGAGGGCGGGTCAGGGGGGAGAGCGAATCGCAAGCCAACTCTGTACTGATCTCAATCTCAGCACCCTGAGATCACGACCTGAGCTGAAATCAAGTCAAATGCTTAACTGACTGAGCCACTCAGGCATCCCTACATATATTTCTGATGGAAAATGCCAAACCTAACCACACTGGTGAAATCTTTAAAATATTTAAGGAGGAAAATCCAATTCTCAACAAATACATGCATGAAATAGAAGAGGAGATAATTCCCAACTCCTCCTTTGAGGCCAGCATTACTCTGATACCAAAATCAGAAGATAAATAACAAGCCAGTATTTATCACAAACACAGATGCAAAAGTTCTAAACAAAGTTTAGCAATTTGAAATTAAGTGATGGGTAAGAAGGATGATATATGAACTAGTGAGGTGTATGTTAATGCAGATTTGGGCTAACATTAGAAAATAATATAATTATTGACAGACTAACATAGGAAAACCATATGATCATCTCAATAAATACAAAAAGGGCATTTGACAAAACCCAACATTCATTTCTGATATAAACTCAGTAAAGTAAAAATAAAAGAACTTTCTTGATAAAGGGAATCTTACGAAAAACCTGCAGCTAACCTCATACTTAAGGTTGAAAGACACGATGTTTTCCCCGTAAGATCAGAGACAAAGCAAGAAGTCCACTATCTTCTATTAAACATATATTGGGGTTTCTACCAAGATAATTTGGCAAGAAAAAGAAAAACCATTCAAATTATAAAAGAAGAGGTAAAAATCTCCTCACACATGACATATTGAACTCTACAGAAAACCTATGGAATATATAAAAATTCTAAAATTAGTGAGTAACAAGGTTACTATATACATGGTCAGTGTACTGATCAGTTGTCCCCCAACTCCAAACTATATAATCAGCCATTCTTCACAATCCCAGTGTAGCTCTTTCTGCCCAAGGGTCCTGTCCCCAGGCTTTAATAAAACCACCATTTTGTGCACACACACAATCAGTTGCACTTATATATACTAAAAAAATATATATATATTTTTCATTTATACTATTTATACTAGTGTCAAAAATATTACATTTTCATTTATATTATATATTATATAATATATATAATATATATATACATTATTCATTTATACATGAATATATATTATATATATGAACATATATATTCATTTATACTATTTATACTAGCATCAAAAATATTACATACTTAAGTATACATTTGATAAAAGTTATCCAAGACTTGTACACTGAATTCTACAAAACATTCTAGAGAAAGTAAACCTAAATAAATGGAGAGATGACATGTTCATAAATTGGGAGGCAACTGTCAGTTCTTCCTACATTGATTTACAGATCCAGTATAATACCAAAAAAATTTTTAGCAGAAACTTTTTCTCTTCAACTATGTCTAATTCACTGTTTACCTAATCTGGTTAAGTATTTAATATCACCTGTTTCATTTTGCAGCTTAGATTTCCACTTGGTTCTTTTTTAAATAGTTTCCAATTCTCTGTTGAGCTCTTACAATTTAATTCCTTAAATGTATTCATCTTAGTTATTTTAAAGTCTGTGATAACCCTAATATCAGAATATTCTATGGATTTGTTTCCATTTTACATTTCTCTCAGGTTTTGGTCACATTGTGCCTTCTCATCTTGAATATTTCTTTACTGAGGCATTGACATTGTTAAGAAAAATTGTAGAATACTCTTTTTTTTTTTTAAAGATTTTATTTATTTATTTGAGAGAGAACGTGAGAGTGGAGAGGTCAGAGGGAGAGCAGACTCCCTGTGAGCAAGGAGCCTGATGCAGGATTAGATCCTGGGACTTCAGGATCATGACCTGAACTGAAGGCAGTCGCTCAACCAACTGAGCCACCCAGGCACCCCTATAGAAATACTCTTGAGTCTTTGAATGCTGTTATCTTCTCCCAGAGATTTACTTTTCACTGTTGTAGGCAGCTAGAGATGAGCTAATTGTGAGTTGAATTTATGGCCCTGGTTTATTCTTATTTTTGTTGTTTAATCTTTGAGGGGTTTTTTGTTTTTTTGTTTTTTTAATATTTATTTATTTATTTGAGGGAGAGACTATGTGCCAATGGGGGGCAGGGTAGAGGGAGAAAACTCAAACAGACCCTGTTTGGGACTCAATCCCACAACCCTGAGATTATGACCTGAGTCAAAATTAATCAAGAGTCAGACAACCAACTGAGCCACCCAGGCACCCCAGTCCTTCAGAGTTTAATCAAAACTATTAGGATTCTGTCAGGTCCTGTCTTAGTGTGTCATGAGCTCTTAATTTTTTGTCTCTCCAACCCTGTAGAGATTTTCAAAGTTCTGCTTCTTATTGATGTTTAGATAGACTGTTTCACAGTTGGAGTTAACAAAATGCCAGGAAAAAGTGCTGTGGATAGTCACTTTTTCTTATCTAAAATATTTCTAGTGAGGAATTATTTTAGGTAGCAGATTATCAAGTTCCTCATTCTTAAAGAAAATAGAGCCCTTATAGACTACAGTGATACAAAGATAAATAATATGTGTACATTGATGTTATTTGTGGGAAAATCAAGGGTGTGGCTATAGAAATGGTCCTGAATCTCTGAGAATAAAAAGAGTATCTAGACCAAGAATTCTCAAAATGGAGTTTGGTGATCCCTGACAATTTCCAAGATCATTTTGGGGTCTGGTGAGATCAGATTATTTTCATAATAATACTAAGACAGTGTCTTTCTTGCTCTTATTTTCTCATGGGCACAGTGGAATTTTCCAGAGCCTACATGACAAGTGAGTACTATTGCCCTGATATTTAATGGAACAGGTACTTGTGTATTCTTTTTTTTTTTTTAAGATTTTATTTATTTATTTGACAAAGACACAGAGAGAGAGGGAACACAAGTGGGGCGAGTGGGAGAGGGAGAAGCAAGCTCCTTGCTGAACAGGGAGCCCGATGCAGGGCTTGATACCAGGACCCTGGATCATGAGCTGAGCTGAAGGCAGATGCTTAACAATTGAGCCACCCAGGCACCCCGGTACTTGTGTATTCTTGTACTTTCTAGAATTTTCCAAGATGAACTCTTTGAAGTCCTCAATTTTTAATGGTATAAAAAAGACTGAGAAAATTGAGAGCCTAGAGTGTATCTTTTCAGCTGAAAAAAGGACATTTATGAAGCTTAAGGACATGGTTCCCCTATTAGTTAAATGTGCTTAGTCATAGTAATTAAGTCAAGAGTGAGAGAAAAGCATGTCTAGAAAAGAATTGTGGGTGTGACTTCTGGCTTTAGGCACACGGAGTAGACTGTGGAATCAAATGCATAGAAACTCACAAATTGTTTTAGATGGTTGAATTAGCAAAAGCACTGCCATCTGGGATTAAAAGAAATGAAAGCTCTTTGAAAATACTTTTTTAGGGACGCCTGGGTGGCTCAGTTGGTTAAGCGGCTGCCTTCGGCTCAGGTCATGATCCCAGCGTCCTGGGATCGAGTCCCACATTGGGCTCCTTGCTTGGCAGGGAGCCTGCTTCTCCTTCTCCCTCTGCCTCTGCCTGCCACTCTGTCTGCCTGTGCTTGCTCTCGCTTCTCTCTCTATGACAAATAAATAAATAAAATCTGAAAAAAAAAAAATAAAATACTTTTTTAACTCCTGAGAAAGCTGCTCCATTGTTAAAATGGCCTATCTTCCAAAGCCCTTTCAGGAGTGGTTGAAGAGCAGCATGAAATCTCAAAGAGCAGGGTCAAAACCTAGAAAACAAGGGATGGTGGGAGGCTTTCCCAGGAAAGAAAACCCAGGCCTAACCAGAAACATTCCCCATCCACAGAGCAACATTTGTCCTATGTGATTTCAGAATTGCTGTGGGCCAGTGACTGCTAGGAGGCCCTCGTTCTCAAATGGGGGTGTGTATTGTTGGTATCTTCCCCCAAATTCACTGCTGTTTGTAAGCTTTGTGTGTGTGTGATCAGGTGGGGGCAGGTAGCTCATTCTTTTGTTTGGTATTCTCTGAACAAAGAGCAACCTTTGTTCTTTTCAAAATGAGACTCATCTGGATCTAATGTAGATTACAAGATCCTAAACTTGGAATGTGATGCAGCAATTGGATGTGGCTTTTGAGAATCCATTGATGGGGGTGAGCATATATTGATTTGGGAGGGACACAAGGAACTGTGGCCCAGAGGGCAGAGTGTGATGTATTGCATTATCAACACCAGTCCTTCTCCCCTACATGTTCTTCTGCCCATTGGCATTTGACTTTGCAGTTCCCACTAGTAAAAACGTAGGGTGTTTTTCCCCATCTTCTGTCTTTGGGTTTGGTCATGTGACTGATAAGAGCAGAAGTGATGGTGCACCAGTTTTAAGCCTAAGCTTTAAGACGTATGACATGTTATCACCTTGAACTTCTTGAAGTACAACCCTTGCACTTCCAATGTGGACATTAAACACACACACACGCACACACACACACACGCACACAGACGAGCTGCCTGGGCTAGCCGCTGGTTCCAAGAGAAAGATGAGACATGTGAAGGAGAGTTGTCTCAGCCAGCCTCCTCTCTAGGCTTTCTGTCTTCCTCTATACATTCTTGTCTACCATATTGACCTCTATTCCATTTGTTTCTACCCAAAAGGCAAATCTAATTGTCCATGGGGAAAAAACCATGCTCTTTGGTGTGGCATCATGGGCTCTTCTTTGAAGACTTGTCTCTCAGTTCTCCACACACCTTGCCCCTGATATTCCAGTCTCAGGATCCAGAGAGTGCCAGACCATTTCACGGCTCTGAGCCATTACCTTCAGGGTGCCTTCCACCTGGCAAGCTCCTACAGATCCTGCAGGACATGTGCTTCAGGATGTGTCACCTCTTTTGTGATACTTCTCTGTCACTTAAAGGCAATCATATCCTCTTCTGTGCCCCTGAAAATTCATTTCCTACTAAGGTAAATCTTACAGAGAATGGGGCTGATTTTGTCTGCAGGTTTCTCTTCCCGGTGGGCAGAGACCATTTTTATTCCTCTTGGTGGATGCAACATCTAGTATGATGCTCTGACCTCTGTAGAGGTTCAATATCATTTCTGATTTTATTGTTGAACAATGGAATCCATATAGGGATTGTTATAAATTATTAGTTTCTGTGTGGTATTTGTTATATTTGCAATAAACTAGGAATATGATTAACCATAACTCTTCCTTCATCACATATGTCAAATAATAGAATTTATAGTAGTAGGATAAATTTATAAACACAGAAAAATCACAATAATGGCTGGAGATAGTTGACATGCCCTTGATGTAGATATTGTGGGTCCTTTTCAAGTGAAATCTGACAACCAGCTCACTTAAAATTAAAATGTCAAAAATCAATTATGCTTCATTTTCCATTCAGACAAATTGAACTTCTCAAAATTATTTGAAGCACATCTTATGTTAAAAGACACCTACTCTATTATTTGAATCCTAGTGAAATGAGAAAACATTTTATTTCTCATTTTTATAATGATTACCGCACTAAATCTTTATCTGCCAAAATGAAACTGAAAAATATCTGGATGTCTAAATATTGCCATAGTTATTGAACTCTCTTTAAATAACAAACTTATCAACTTTGGCAAGGAAAAATGTTGTCCAGTAGGAAGAACTGCTGGAACTTGAGCCACACCAAAGAGACTATACAAAGCAAAGACTGGAAAGGGTAGGTGGGGGCAGATGAGGAAAGGTTTGTAAGATGTCTTAAGAGTTTAGAGCTCCTCCAAGAAACAGAGAGACACTTGCCTATAAATTACAGAATTAGGGGAGAGACTTTCTCTGTCCGTACTCTTCCTGTTAGACTACGTGCAGACACTTAAATGTGGCCACCATCTTTAGCTTTCTTAGCATTTTGCTTTGTACATAAGGCTTGGTGTGTTTTGTTTGTTTGTTTTTAGTTTAAAAGGGGTGTTCCCCTTTAAAACACATCCTCTAAGTGTGGATGTAAGGTGGTATTAGGTCGGATTATAAGCTATTCCAGATCTAGAAAGTTGACATTGTGGTGGTTTCTTTTAGGATTGGTGGTAGATAATACTTTCAGTCATTTTCATCTTGTCTGGGCAACTAACTCCCACAGACGATTCCATTCCAGCCTGTGTTTCCATAGAGTATGGCAACCAACATAGCTCACTTTTGCCCTTTGTTCCAGTATTTTCATCCTTTCTTTCAGGGAGCTGTAGTGATCTACTGTATGCTGAGCACCCAGCATCATATCGAGGAGCACAGACATCAAGTAGAACAGACACATCTGATTTGCATAATCCCGTGGTAGCAGTGGGGAACAGATTTATGCACACAGCATTGTGGAGGCAACAGACAGGGGCACTAGCTGGAACCTAGGAGGTAGTGTGGTATCTGAGAAGGCTTCCTAGAGGTCATAGGAGGTAAATCTGGAGATAGAAGACCTGAGCTGGGGATTAAAAATGAGTAGAAATACCTCTAGTGGAGAGGAAGGGGGAAGTGCTTGGGGCAGGAAGCTGGAAAGAGTATGCACCAGACCTGCACGGGCCAGACAGGGAGGCAGGATGTAGGGTGCAGACATCAGCACAGTCTGAGAGCCTCGGGTGCCTCGGGTGCATGCCAAGACACTAGGATTTTCTTTTGAGGATGAAGATGAACCAATAAAGGATTTTAATATAGAGACAGGACATGATCAGATTTAGAAAGATGATTCTGACCACAGTGAGGGGAATATTTTGAGAAGATTTAGGCCAAGGATGGTGGGTTTTCTTACTCTGTTCTGGCCACTATCACAGAATGCCATGACTGGGTGGCTTACAAACAACTTGAAGTGTATTTTCATAGTTCTGGTGGTTGAAAAGTGTTAGCTCAAGGTGCTGGCAGAGTTGATATCTGATGGGAGAGACCTCATTCTCATAGATAGCTATTGAGAAAGACTCTCTGTGTCCTCACATAGCCATGGCCAGAGGGGTGACGGATTTCTTTGGGGCTTTTTTTTTTTTTCCCCCAATAAGGACACTTATCTCGTTCACGAGGGCTCTGCCCTCAAGATCTAATTCCCTCCAAAGGTCCTACTTTCTAATACTATTACTTTGGAGTTTAGGATTTCAACACATGAATTTTGGGAGGACACGAACCTTCAGACCATAGTGAATGTCATTTAGGGGACTGCTAAGTCATCCAGGTGAGAAATACTGAAGGCCTGAACCATTAAAATATAGGAGAACTATTTAGAAGGTGAAATAATCAAAATTCAGTCAAAGATAATGGATTTAAACTGGAATGCATCTAGAAGTTACCTGTTAAACATTAATGGTTTAAAAGGCTTTTTATGTTTAATAATTATCCCATTAGCCCTAGTTTTTGAAGAGTTTTAAATATTAAAGGTATGAACAGAAATTTAATAGTTCCCAACATCTAGTGAGCTTCCTTTCCTCCCCTTTGTTGACTTACAGATGTGATTTGTTAGGATTTTTTAAAAATACGAACATATCTCTCTTATTTGGGGGTAGGTTCTACCTGGTTATGGAGGATTACTTACTTTCTATACTTACTGCTGCATTTTTTCCCCTGGTATTTTATTTTAGAGTTTTAGTTCTATTTCCATTAATGACATGGGCTTCTAATTATCCTTGCTAAGTTTTCATTAACAAAATTATGTAAAATGAAATACTATATATTTATCAGGTCTAGTGTATTAGTTACATTTTTTAAATGATGCCATAAAGTTATATTTTATATCATAATGTTTATTATGCTACTTATGACTTTATTTTATAAGATGAACAGCATCCTATGCTATTTTCTATAACTTGAAGCATAATATTTTCATTTTAAATTATTGTAGAGCCTCTGGATCCCTTCTTTGCTTTTATGATATAAAAATTGACCATATCAGTCATACTAATGACTCATCTGATGCTGGGTTATCAATTCCCTATTATATGGTTATTCTTATGGGAAGATACTGACTCAAACAACAGAGGCAAGGAAGGCACGGAGGCAAAACAATCTGTGGACTAATTATGTGCTGCTGTGTATTGTGTAATAAGCGTGCTTTTCCATTTGTTTCTTTATGGTTGTGCTTTGATCCTCAAAGCTGCTATGTTTCTGCAGTTGTTTTTCCCTTCATCCGAGAGCAACTGGTTCATTAGAAGCCATAGAAACTGCTAAGAATGGAAGTTGGAGCAGCCAAGTTACAAATCCTCTTCTAAAGTAGAGCAAGTTAGACTGAAGCTTCACTCGTCATTTCCCTTTATTGGGAAGCTGGCTAGAAATACATTCCATTTTGTTCTAACCGGTATATTCTTTTAATTGTCCCTTGAGATATTTAAGCAGTTTTGGCAAAAGTGTGAAAACATGACAACAAAAACTTCTTTGCTAAGTTAAAGTTTACATTAGTTTTCTTTTTCTTTGTAACAGATTGCCACAATGTAGCAGCTTCAAACAATCACATTTATTATCACACGGTTGCTCTAGGTCGGGAGTCTGGCATGGCACAACCGGGCCCTCTGCTCACTATCCCATACGGCTGTCCTTAAGGTGTTGGCTAGGGCTGCATTCTTATCTGAAGGCTTGAACAGGGGAAGAACTCATTTCCAAAATCATTAAGGTTGTTCGTAGATTCCATTTCCTTGTGGTTGCCTGATAGGCCCTAGCTTTTTGCTGGCAGTCAGCTGCCAGCTGTCGAAAGTTCCTTGTTGGCTTCTCCAAAGTGAAGGTTACTTCATCTCCTAACAAGTGGAGTTTCTTGCTTCAGGGAGCATGCAGTCTCTCACTTGTAGGTTTTCATCTGAGTGAGTCAGCCACTTCCTCCCTCAACCTGAATAATCTCTCTTTTAATTAGTAAAAGTAAACCGATTAAGGACCTTAATTTCTTTGACAAAATTTCTTCACCTTTCCCATATTGTTTTAGCTCAAAGTAAATCACCAGTTCCACCCATACTTGAGGACAAGGGATTATACAAGATTACATACCAGAGAGCAGGATTCATTGAGGCCACCCTAGAATCTTTCCAGGCAGTAGAATCTCTGCCTACTTGTGATCTCTGTCTGTCAAATAAATAAATAAATAAATAAAATCTTAAAAAAAAAAAAAATAAAGACTGTGCTTGTCAGCTGTGTCTGAAATACAAAGTCATGGGATTCTAGTTTGTGTTCCTTGGCTTTTGGTAAGCCCTATGGTTCAGACAACTTGGGCTACTTGCTACTTGCAAATATGCTACCCTCTTTCATCATGACCTACTCTTATCTAAATGCTTCTCCCTAAAAACTTTCCCTTCTACTCTTACTCATCTATCAAGACCTAGCTATAATTATATATTCTGTTGTGGAGCTTTGACAATTTTCTCAGGAAGAGGAGCTCTCTCTGTTCCAAGTCCTTTTCATATCAACTTTTATCTAGGGTGGTAACTATTTGTTTATAGGCCTGTCACCTTGCTTTCTTTGAATCAGGAATCATGACTTTCTCTGTTTTGTATCTTTAGTCCTGCATTTCCAGTGCAGGACTTGACACATAAATAATTCACAAATTAAACTTAAAAGAATGAGTGAAGAATGAAAACAGGCTATAGTAATAACAAAATAATTATAGAAAAAATTAAGAAATAGGAAAACAACAGTATGAACAGAATACAGTGGCAGAATTTTTACAGGGTTTTATTAGAATAATAATAAGGATGGGAATGTGAAAGAGAACAGTTGTGAATAAGTCTACAGAGGCTAGATGATGGAGGGTCTTGAAATTTCCAGACTAGAAAATGTGGACTTCAGGAGCTTTATATCTAGCAGGGAAGAGACCTAAATAATCTCACAGATGCATAATTTCAAATTGTGACAAGCTCTATGAAGGAAATGTATAGTATGCTATAGTAACAATTGGCAAGAAGACCTGCTCTGGCAGAGGTCACTTAAATAAATAACATTTGAGGTGAAACCTGAAGTTTGAGTAGGTGTTACTTATGTGAAGGTTCAAGAGTGGTATATAATCAGGCTGGAGAGGAAATTCAGGATCAGGTCTTGCAGAACCTTGAAGGCCATGTTAGCATTTTGGTCTTTATCCTATGAATAATGGGAGGAAATTGAAAAATTTTTAAACAAGGTGGGCTTAGAGTGGGAGTAGGAAAGTAGGAAAAAGACATGACTTGATTTGTCTTTTTAAAAAAGACCCCTGAATAGTAGACTAAAAGAATACAAGAATGGATGTAGAGATCTGAGTCTAGTTAGGAGACCTTTTAATGGTACAGGGATTAAGTCACAATAATTTCATATAGGGAATGGAGAAGGAGCTTGAAAGAACTGGACAGATTTCAGATTTATTATGGAGACTCAGTTGGCAGGAAATGGATACTGAAGGAGAAGAAAATGTTTCTAGCTTCCATGGCTAGATGAATGGTTGTGCCCAGAAAGAACAGTGGAACATGAACAGACTTGGAGAAGTCGGAGACCATAAGGTCTGTCTGCTTTGGGAATGTGAGGGTGAGGGTAGATATGTTGAATGGCCTGATGGATACATATGGGTCTTGAGCTCATAGGAGAAATCTCTGTAAAGATAATAAGAGTTCCCATGTGTCTATGATCAACTTATTTTTGACAAAGTCTCCAAGACCATTCAATGGGGGGGAAAGAACAATCTCTTCAACAAATGGTGAGGGGACAATGGGATATCTACATGCAAAGGAATGAACTTGAACCATTGTTTCACATCATTTACCAAAATTAACTCAAAATGAAATGCAAAAGACCTAAATTTAAGAGCTAAAACTTTAAAACTCTTAAAGAAAATGCAGAGACAAATCTTCACAGCTTTGGATTTGGTAATAATTTCTTTTTTTAAAAAATGATGTCTTACATCTGCATCAACATTGATGGGACTGGAGGAGATTATGCTGAGTGAAATAAGTCAAGCAGAGAAAGACAATCATCATATGGCTTCACTTATTTATGGAATATAAGGAATACCATGGAGGACATTAGGAGAAGGAAAGGAAAAATGAAGGGGGGGAATCAGTGTCAGAGACAAACCATGAGAGACTATGGACTCTGGGAAACAAACTGAGGGTTTTATAGGGGAGGGTGGGGGGATGGGTTAGTCTGGTGACAGGTATTAAGGAGGGCACAGATTGCATGGAACATACACAAACAGTGAATCATGGAACACTACATCAGAAACTAATGATGTACTACTGTGTGGTGACTAACATAACATAATAAAAAAAAAACAAAAACAAAACAAAACAATGATGTCTTAAATATGACACAAAAGCAAAAGCAATAACAGAAAAAAATAATCTGGAGTTCATCAAAGTTAAAAATGTTTGTATATCAAAGAACACTATCAAGAGAATAAAAAGTCAATTTATGGAATGGGAGAAAACATTTTTAAATTATATAGCAGTTAAGGATCTAGTATTCAGAATATATAAAGACCTCTTACAACTTAATAACAAAAAAAGACAACCTGATTTTAAAAATGGGCAAAGACCTGGAGTAGACATTTTTCCAAAGAAGATATAAAGTTATAAAGTACACGAAAAAGTACTCAACATCATTAGTCACTAGGCAAATACAAATCAAAACCACAAAGAGGTAAGATGGCCATAATTTAAAAAAACAGAAAACAAAAATAAGTGTTGATCGGGATGTAAAAAAATTAGAACCCTTGTATGTTGCTGGTGGGAATATAAAGTGGTGCAGCCATTAGGAGAGCACTTTACAGTTCCTCAGTTAGTGACACATAGTAATATGCTGTGACCTAGCAATTCCACTCCTAGGTATGTACCCAAAAGAAATGAAAAAAGTATTCAAGAAATAACTTGTACACTACTGTTTGTAACAACATTATTCATAATAGCTAAAAGATGAAAACAACCCAAGTGTCCATCCGCAGATGAATGGGTACATAAACTGGGGTAGCGATACAGTGGAATATTTTACAACCATACAAAAGAATGAAGAACTAGCACATGCTACAAAATGGATGAACCTTGAAAACATTGTAAACAAAAGAAGCCAGACCTAAGGGACCACATGTTGTAAGACTCCATTTACATGAAATATCCAGAATAGGCAAGTCCATAGAGACAAAAACCAGATTAGAGCTTGCCAGGTGTCAGGGAGTGGGGGAAAATAGGTCTGGGGTTTCTAGTTGAGATGATGATTATGTTCTGGAACTAGATGACCATGATGGTTGTGCAACATTGTGAATGTACTCCACGCCATTGAATTGTACACTTTAAGGTAATGAAAGTGTGTATTTTATCACAATTAAACAAATAAATAGTGATACTTGTTGGAATCTAGATGTTAATGAAAGCCTTGTAAGGTTGGAGTCACCTAAGGAGAAGGTACAGAATGAGAGGAGGGTCTATGGTCAAGACTGAAGGACGGGTAGAGGAGAGTACTTCGGTACTAGAGATGGAAAAGCAGAAGCTAGAGGTAGGAGAGAAAATAGGACAATGTGGCATCTTCACAAAGGTAGTGAAATGCTGCTGAAACTGGGAGTTGTTGAAAGCTTTAAAACAGCTATGGGATCAAAGCTTTTCATTAGGAAAATTCTTCTGGCAGTTGTGCACCAGGAAAGTTGGAGGAGAGCCTGGAATGAAGGGAGGCAGTTAACTATTCTCATGGGAAAGATGGGTTGGATTTGCACAGAGTCCCAGAGGTCAAAAAATTTGATAGCATGCTGGCTTTGGCTGGGTTCTTACAGTTTGGTGCTCTGGACATTAGAGGTTTTATTAACAGAGGGTAAGGGTATAATCTTTCTTAGACCAGTGAGTGTGCCATTTTGTGCTGGACTAATTTTTAGACTTGGGCCATTTTCAGGTATAGTAAAATACTTGATGCAAAATTTTTTCATATATATGAAATTTGAAATTTTAAGAGAGTCTCCTCCATATTTAGAGATTATTTATTATTTGCTTTTTAGTTAGTATTTATTTTTTTAAAGATTTATTTATTTGACAGATCACAAGTAGGCAGAGAGGCAAGCAGAGAGAGAGGAGGAAGCAGGCTTCCTGCTGAGCAGACAGCCCGATGCGGGGCTTGATCCCAGGACCCTAGAATCATGACCTGAGCTGAAGGCAGAGGCTTTAACCCACTGAGCCATCCAGGCACCCCTTAGTTAGTATTTATTAATTACTATTATATATTATATATATTAATATATAACATATATGTTATATATTATATTTAGCATTATTAGTATTGTTATATAAAATACATATTATATAATATATAATACTAACTATATATAACTATAACTATAATTATACATATTATAATTATATATAATTAGTATATAATTATAATATATACTACTAATTGCATATAATATATATAATACTAACTACTGTGATTAGTATATATATAAAATACATATTTTACATATATAGTATTATTAGTATTGTTTAATTAGTTAGTATTTTAAGTTATATAGACTTCTCTCTGTACCCTTTTATATTTTCTTTTCCTGCAGCAAAACCATGTAATCATAGGGCTGATGGTCACCTGAGAGATCACTGATCTCCATTTGGCTTTTCTACAACTGGAGGTGAGACTTGTGGGTAGTATTTCTCTATGTATTAGTGATGTCACCATCCTTGGGGGCTTTTCTCCTCCTGGTTTCCCCTCCCTCTGTCAGTTGTCCCACTGACAACTTGTCAGTGTCATCAGACAGCAGAGTGTTCAGAAGGTAGTTCATATTTAATTTATTAATAAACTATACCCTAAATCCTTAACCGTGAACTAGTCACAATTTTAGGTCCTGGATATAGAGAAGAAAACAGATGAGTCATGACCCCAACGTTTTCTACTTGACTGACTGTGTTTAATTAGTTTCTAATACTCTTTTTGATATCACACAGCATGATAGTTTTCTTGGCTGCAGTCAAATAAATAATAACATTTTATATGTATATATAAAACATGAAACTCAAAGGTTTGCAGATTTTGGAAACTTAGGTGAGGAAATGTTTGTTTATGAGCAAGGTTAACAAGATGTAGTGTCTGCCCTCAAAGGAAAGAGATGCTTCTCGCTTTTGTCCATTAGACACTTTTCTGTTTGTTGTAAGCCAACTCGAGCATAAAGTGGGGGCAGGATGGTAGGGCCTTATTGATTGAATAATTGAAAAGTCTATCAGACAGATTTTGGACAGTGATGTGTGTGTGTGTGTGTGTGTGTGTGTGTGTGTGTGAGAGAGAGAGAGAGAGAGAGAGAGAGAGAAGGGCTTAGGATAAGTTTCCACGAACACAGAATATTCACTTCAATATTTAGCTAAGGTATAACCACATGTACTCAGCATCATAATCTTTTCCATCTCGGAATTACTATAGTGTAAACTTGGTGTGAAGTCACGCAATAGCTTCTATTCTTCTTCCAAATTCTCTGTTCTTAAAGCTATTGATACTATTCCTTGAGACACGCATCTCCTTTTGCTTTTGTTCTGACCTTAGGAATTTTCACTTTGTTCTGGTGTTTATCAATCTGATACTTGACTTGACGTCTGTCTGTTAAATGCCATGCAAGCATACTTTCACCTTCAACACAACTTTGGAATGATGGATGCTTTCATCTTATGGTTCTCAACAGTATCTTTGGCTAACTCAGATCCGATCCTATTCAGAGATTAAGCACTTACTTATTCAATAAATTCATTCATTCAATTTATCCTGTTACTAGATCCTGTTACTAGATCCTGCTGTCTTTCATTTGAAACCCTTGGGTTTTAACAATTTGTAATTTTTAGAAATTTTAATAAAGATAAGTGTTTATGTACCTTATACAGTCTGATGCTTCTGGGAGGATCTGAGACAGCTTCCTGTAGTCACATGTATTAGTGGCTCATTTTGCCAAACATAGGAATATTCATGTTGAGCGAGTAAGTAAGGACCACAAGTAGCCTTATGCCCATGTAGGTCACGTCCTTTTTTTGTTACCAAATAAGCTAGAAAAGGACTTTGGGTTTCCAGAGATTTGTGGAGTTGGTGTTTATTTACAGAGAAGGACATGGACACTTGTTCCATGCCCTCAAAGGACACGGACACTTCATGTTTTGTCCACTAGGCCCTTTTCTGTTGTAAGCCAGCTCAAATGTGTTTAGATTTTTTTAAAAAAGGAGGGTGTAAGGGCCAGTGCTTTGAAAAATCTGGCAAACATGGACAGTACTGTATTCACAGATCAAATGATGCCATTTGGCTGGATTTTTCTTAATCTTCTACTTGCTTTTGGTTCCAAAGGTTTCAGTCTCTCTGCCTACAGGCCTCTGTATGCTCTAGGCCAATGCTTTTGTGATGGCAAAGATGGTTAGAGCAGCTCATTCCACACTTGAGTTTTCCAGGGAAGAAAATGAGGTCTTCTTCCTGTTTGAGCATTCCCAGCAAAAATCTTCTGGCATTTCTTTGGCTTACCCTCATCATATGTGGATCTTTGAACCGATCACTGAAGTCACAGAGCAGAGAGGTGCTGACTGGCCTAAGGCCTGGGCCACGTGACCCATTTTAGGAGGGTCAAGTGCATTTAATTAAGCAGGTACAACTTTCTCAAACAATAACTGGGAGTTGTTGCTAGAAAGGATGGGAAATGTTGGGTGGCACAGAACAAACGTCACCCCACAGGTCGACACTGGGTTTTCTTTGTAATTAAATTCTTCTGATGGAATGCAGTGGAATTAAGGTCAGCTGTTTAGAGCTTTGCTGCTAATCGCATAGTGAAACATTATCACTCTTTTACATGTAACAAGATTTGTAAGAGCCTGCAAATCGGATATCAAATTGAACTCTAAACTGAATTCATTGTCAAACTGTAATCATCAGGAACTCATGGCATCTTCAGTGACAACATGGTGAACCTGAAGGGTTTGGGCAATAACATCAGAGGGGAGAAACTACAGGTAATACCTAGATCATCTTTTTAGTCCAGAACTGATCAAAGCTCTCCATCTGAATATTGTGTTAAGTATTATTTTACTTTTCCATGCAGAAACAGTTTTTCATGATGGCTAAGACTGTAGACTCTGGAACTCAATTGCCTTGGTATGAATCTTTTTCTCCCACTTACTTGGATGAATTTAAGTAAAAATTCCTTGTGCCTCAGTTCCCTGTGTGAAAAAAGTATAATGATTGAGAAGCACATGAATCAATACATAGAAAGTACTCAAAATGGGTCCTGACACACATAATAAATGTGCTTTAAATGTTAGCTACTATGATTGTTAGTCCAGAGGATTGTGCTAACTCTGAAATTCCCCATAGTGAAGTAAAAATTTTTACAGCATGGGTTTAACATTTCTGTGCGTTTAACTAATATTGCTGCTGCCGTGTGTACATTATTATGGATAATACCATTTGTCTTACTGTCAGGTTAAAGTTAAAAAAAATAAACTAACTGTAATTTTTTTCAAAAAACATTTATTTTGACACTAGAGATTCCAGTCAGCCTTACAAACTTAGAAAGTGGAAATCCTTCCTGAACTGATGGAAAATGAATCCAATTTCAAATCCCAAAACAATCTCCTGTTTTTGTTGCTATTCTTCCCATAAAAGACAAAACCCGATGCTTTCACAGTGTATATAAAACAAATTTCAAAATCCATACATAGCACAGTGTTTACCACCTACCCCTATCCCTGGTCATGAATATCACAAATTTTCTTTAAATTTCCCAAACATGAGATAAATGTCAGACCATTCTATAAATTGACTTTATGAAGCATTTCTGAGCCGAGCTTTCTGACATTCACACCAATGTTTCCATAGTAACTAATGTGTTCAGAAGGGGGAAAAGCAGGAGGAGATGAAGAACAAAGGAGACGATCCAAATAAAAGAGATGCATAAGTAAGGGAGCGTAGAAGGTTCTATAAACTTTGAACCATTGCTTCTTGCAGGAGACAAGCATTCTTGCTCACACAGGCACCTTTGCCTGCTGGTTGACTGATTCCGGGGTCCTCACTGGCAAAATTTTCAAAGCTTGACTAGTTAACACCCAGTTACACTTGGACAACGACTCATTAATGCCAATTTGGACTACTCCCTCCCCCTTTTATTTTAATCTTAATGTTTTCTCTATTTGGAGGTCCTTTCGTAACCATAGTAACAGTCAAGTAATTTGTGCCTGTCACAGAACTGTCAAAAAAAAAATACAGTATCAAGTTGATTTAAAGAGTAGTTAGAAACAGGGTAGGGTGAGCATAGGTGTTAGTGATCATCACAGTTTGCAAAAACGGAAGGGAAGAATGCTGAACGCTACTAAAATATAGGTTCTGTTTTCATGTCTTATTAAATGTGCCCTATCCACTGCATTTAAAAGCAGACCGTAACAGATTATTCCCTTGTGATGTGGAGAGCATAGTATCTTTTTCTTACTAAACTTTAAGAAACTTCTGTGAAAATGTGCTTCATCCCAAGTTGTTTGTAGGCTAGATCTGGTAAATGTCCAGAGATGAGTCATTTTTTATTTTTTTTCTATCGTTTGGAGAGAGGATAGGTAGAAAGTGTACAGGCATCTGTCTCAGTGAAATAGGTACGTGTGGTGAGCAAAATAATGGCCTCTCAAAATTGCTACATCTCAATCCCCCGAAATCTGTGACTATGTTATTACCTGGCAAAAGGGATTTTGCAAGTGTGATTAAATGAAGGTTCACAAGACAAGAAGAGTGTCTTGGATTATCCTGGTGGGACCAGTATAATCGCAAGAGTCATTAGAAGAGGGAGGCGGGATGTCAGTGTGAGATGGGATTGGTGGAAGCAGAGGTCAGAGTGATGAGGACCCAGGAGCCAAACAATGTAGGCGGCCTTTAAAGGCTGGCAAAGAGGAAGAAAGGGATTCTTCCCCAGAGCTCACAGAAGCAATGCTGTCCTGCTGACACCATGACTTTAGCCCCGTTGAAACTGATTTCAGACTTCTGATCTCTGGGACTATGAAAGAGAAAATGTATATTGTTTTAAGCCACTAAGTTTATGTAATTTGTTACAGCAGCCATAGGAAAAGAGTACAGGACCGTTGGCAGTCTCTGGTCCCTCCAGCGCCTTCAGATGTTTACCTTTATGCGGCAGGAGTAAGTGGAGCCATCCATGGCCATTGGCTGAGCATCTGAGTGTACCTAAGTGAGGGCCCCATGGTGGGTCTCTCTCTGGGTGGTAGTTCGGCGACCTTATCTCCAGCCATGAGGAAGGTGTTAGTCATCGCAAGGCCAACTGCTGGGGTGAAACCTTGGCCTGAACACATGGGGAGGCCAAGTGCTCGCAGGTTCTGGGTGAAAATTGTGAGGAAAGAGAACACTTGAACTCACAATCTATCTCTCTGTGACAGTGCACCTGTTTGCTGGGTGAGTTGCCTTGTCTTTCAGCTAGATTGTAGATGTTGCAAGGTTAAACACCATGAATTACGGATGCCTACAAATCCCATGGCTCCCAGCAGCCGGTAGATGCTTTGGGGAATAGCAATGCCTCTTTCTCCGAACAGCTTCTCAGGTAGTTTTATGTTTTTCCCATTGTTTTCTCTTCCTGTGCTGATGCTGTGTGAAGCACGTGATGTATATTATCTTACCCAATGCTTACCACCAAGAAGGAAATCTTAGGACTTTCATTTTATAGATGCAGAAACAGAGATTCAGTAAACTGGACTTGGAAGTTACAAAGGGAGCTGGTGGCAGAGTTGAGCTCAGAACCCAGGTATGCCTTCCTGACCCTTCTACTTCTAATTGTTGCCTTGCTGCTAGGTCAGAGTCACCATGAAGGGCATGTCTGTGGCCTTTCTTGTCTATGGCCCTAAGTAAATGCCCTTGACCCTCTGAGTTCCAGCACTGGCTCTTAATTCTCCTCATGCATAGGGGTGGAAGAGTGGAAGGGAAAGGTTGGAGAGGGGAGAGGGCTTGAGGCAGGATAGAAGGAGGGGTCCCTTGGTCCCTGGACGTACCCCTGGCCTTTAGTCAGTAGTGATGTTAGGTAGGAATTCGATGTCTGTAAATTAGCACATTTCTATAACATTATGTTTTCTTTGTTTATTTTCCTCTAGTTTCTTCTGTGGTGGGCAGAATTCTAAGATGACCCACAAGATTTCTACCCCCCGGTGTACATGTTCTGTTACTATTAACTAAGTAGTATTTCTGTTCTCCCCAAACTCACATGTTGAAACCCTAATCATTAGTATGATGATATTAGGAGGTGGAATCTTGGGGAGATAATTAAGTCATGAGGATGGACCCCCTCATGATAGGGTTGGGGCCCTTATAGGAAGAGACATGAGAGAGATAATCTTTCTCTCTCTGTCATGTGAGGATACAACAAAAAGGCATCTATCTACAAACCAGAAAAAGGACTCTCACTAGGAAGTGAATCAGCTAGCACCTTGATCTTGGTCTTCGTAACCTCCTAAACTTTGAGAAATAAATGTGTCTTTATTTTATTTATTTCAAAGTCACCTGGCCTATGGTATTTGTTATAGTAGCTTGAATGAAGACACCTGTATAATTTCCTTCCCTGTGAATATGATCAGATATTATTCCCATTATTAGGTTCCTAATCATTGGAATTTGAGTTACTCACAGAGGAACTCACAAAGGAACTCACAAAGGAAATTATTAGGGTGGGTCTGATCTAATCAGGTGAGTTTTAAAAGAGTGAAAGGTCATATGAGAGGGTCTACGGAGGACACATTGGTGAGGACCAGGGTGGCTTTTAGGAAATGACAGTGTCCTTGGCTAATAGCTAGCAAGACAGTGGAGTGGGTATCTCAGTGATACAACCACAAGGAAAGAATTCTGCCAATAATACAAGGAAGAATAGGATTGGATATTTCCCTAGTGGGGCCTCCAGGAGAGGATGTAACTGGCCAATTCAATTTATTTTATTTTATTAATTAGTTTATTTATTTCCAATATATATTTACAATATAGTGATTCAATAATTCTATACATTACTCAGTGCTCAGCATGATAAGTGTTCTCTTAATCCCCTTCATGTATTTCAGCCATCCCACCCAACCCACCTCTGGTAACTACCAGTTTGTTCTCTATATTTAAGAGTCTTTTCTGGTCTTTTTTCCCTTTTGTTTCATTTCTTAAATTCCACATATAAATGAAATCATATGGTATTTGTCTTTTTCTGACTTATTTCACTTAGCATTATACTCTCTAGATCTATCCATGTTGTTGCAAATGGCAAGATTTCATTCCTTTTTTTGGCTGAGTAATATTCCTTTGTATTTATAAGCCATATTTTTGTCTGCCTTCATAATTTGGCTACTGTAAATAAGGTTGCAATGAACATAGTAATAAACATTATAGATAAACATTATCTTTTGGAATTTAGTATTTTCATTTTCTTTGGGTAAATACCCAGTAATGGAATTATTGGGTCATATAGTCATTCTATTTTTAATATTTTAAGGAAACTCTATACTGTTTTTCAGAATGGCTGTATCAGTTTGCATTCCCACCAACAACAGTGCACCAGAGTTCCTCTTTCTCCACATCCTTGCCAACACCTGTTGTTTCCTGAGTTTTTGATTTTAGCCATTCTGAGATGTGTGAGATAATATCTCATTGTGGTTTTGATTTACATTTCCATGTTGTTGAGTAATATTGTACATTGTTTCACGTGTCTGTTGGCTATCTTGATGTCTTCTTTGGAGAGACGTCTGTTAATACCTTCTGCTCATTTTTAATTAAATTATTTGGGTGTTTTAATATCAAGTTATACACGTTCTTTATATATTTTGGATCCTAACCCTTTATCAGATATGTTATTTGCAAATAGCTTTCCCATTCTATAGGTTGTCTTTTAGTTTTGTTGATTTTCCTTAGCTGCGCAGAGCTTTTAATTTTGATGTAGTCCCAAACATTTATTTTTGTTTTTGTTTCCTTTGCTTCAGGAGACATAGCTAGAAAAATGATGGGTGATGTCAGAAAAGTTACTGCCTGTGTTCTCTTCTAGGATTTTTATGGTTTCAAGTCTCACTTTTAGTTCTTTAATCCATTTTGAGTTTATTTTTATGTATGGTGTAAGAGAGTGGTCCAGTTTCATTCTTTTGCTTGTTGCTGTCCGGTTTTCCCAACACCATTTGTTGAAAAGACTGTCTTTTTCCCATTGTATATTATCACCTCCTTTGTTGACGATTAATTGATTATATAATAATGGGTTTATTTATGATGTTTCTATTCTTTTCCATTGATCTATGTGTCTATTTCTGCACCAGGACTATACTGTTTTGGTTATTACAGCTTTGTAGTGTATCTTAAAATAAAGGATTGTGTTATCTCCAGTTTCATCCTTCTTTTTCAAGATTGTTTTGACTATTTGGGGTCTTTTGTGATTCTGTACATATTTTAGGATTATTTGTTCTAGTTCTTTGAAAAACGATATTGGTATATTGATAGATATTGCGTTAAATCTGTAGATCGCTTTTGATAGTATGGACATCTTAACAATATTTGTTCTTCCAATCCATAAGCATAGAATATCTTTCAATTTCTTTATGTCATCTTCAGTTTCTTTCAACAATATTTTATAATTTTATAATTATAATTTTAAAGAGTATAGGCCTTTTGTCTCCTTGGTTAAATTTATTCTGAGGTATTTTATTATTTTGGTGAAATTGTAAATGGGATTGCTTTCTTAATTTCTCTTTCTGCCACTTCATTATTAGTATATAGAAATGAAACAGATTCCTGTAAATTGATTTTGTATCTTACAACATTACTGAATTCATTCTTCAGTTCTAGTAGTTTTTTGGTAGAGTTTTTCGAGTTTTTTATATATACCATCATGTCATCTACAAATAGCGAGTTTTACTTCTTCCTTACCAATCTTATGCCTTCTATTTCTTTTTCTTTGATTGTGTGTTAGCCCATACCCTTAGTTCAGCCATACAAGACCTTGAAAAGAGAATCCTGTACCCAGATGCCTGATCCACAGAAACTATGAGATAATAAATGAGTATTGTTTTTGGCTGCTAAGTGTGTGGTACTTTGTTATGCAGCAGTGGAAGATTAATACATCTTCTTGAAATTTATTTTAAGAAAAAATCATTTTCAGTGGCTCTAGGAGAAAAAAGACCCCTCCTCTGTTTGGATGCTGTTTGAGGAGTTAAAACCTTAAAACACCTTTTTAAAAAGTTGAGAAGAGCGTTCTCATTTGTCCAGGATTTGTTTTTACAATGATGTGACTTCCTTTGGTGATGTAAGTTCTCATCTCTGATCAGTTCCTTTGAGGGGAAACTCAGTGAGAAAGTTTTTGAGGGCCCTGAAACCACTAGGAACACTTAAGTACACCTACAAAAAGGGTAGGAGATAGCTAACAACCCAAATGCCATTGGAAGCTCTTAATGAGCAGAGTATGAGCTGGAGGAAGATCCCTGTGCAGGCTCACCTCTCTTTTAATGGAAGAGACTAATTTTTTTTCTTGGGAAAGTGGTCAGTCCTTCAAAGACAGAAGGCTTTCCACAGGAAGATGTTACTCTGAATTTTCCACACCAGCCCCAGCAATATTTGCCTCATGAGTGGCAGGGCTTTGTGCCTTCCATTCCTTCTACCCTCCTCCAGGGATCCAGGGCACAGTTCATTGAATGACTTTATTCCTTCATCAAACTCTCATCCAGCTATTAATGTGAGGAAGTTAATGTCCTGCCCTGGAGCCACTGAGGAATGAACCAACCCTCTTTTCTGTAGGAGGAAGATGAAGTTGATGTAGACAGAGGCATCTAATAATATTAATCACCAAACAGCCTTTCAAGAAGACTGAGCACATGCTAGGAGCTGTGCTAACATGTCGGCAAGCACAATCTCATTCCTGCTACCCCAGGTGAATCCCTTTTGAATGTTCACTCCAGGAGCCTGGGTCCAGTTTGATTCTTAGGTATCCCTAGTGCGCCTGCCTCGCTTGGAAAATCGCAGGTACCTCATGGCTTATTTATTGTGAATGAATGAATGAATGAATGAATGTCTATATGGTCCTAACTGACAACCATGGCATATATTATTGGTGTTATCACCGTTTTCTTAGGTGAGAGTCTGAGGTTCAGATAAGTTACGAAACTCGTCCCCTATGCCCTCCCTTACTCATTAGCCCACACCGCCATTTCCCTGGATCCACGGGGCACCTCTGTATTGGAACAGGCAAACCGCTAGCCTGGCCTTGGCCTCCGACGGGGAGACTGGCCGCGGGCGCCCTCTGTCGGCGCTCTGGTGGCACTGCGGCCCGCGGGCGGTCGCGCAGGTGTGCGGAGGGCGGGAGGCAGGAGGCAGGAAGCCGCGCGCCTGCGTGCGCCGGCGTCTGACTACCGGCGGTCTTCACGTGTTAGCTTCACGTTTGGGGTAGACGAGAGCGCGCTCTCAGGGGCACCTGGATATCACCGTGAGTTTCGGGGCCTCGTCTTGGGCCCCTTTAAGGAATCGGCCCCAGGGATGGGGGTGCAGTTTGAAGAGAAGGGGCTGGCCAAGGGGCAGGAGAACTTGAAGAGTTAGGAATTGCGCGAGTGGGATGAAACTACAAGCAGTGGGGCGCCGGCAAGGGCGAGGTTCTAGTAACCCCGAGGGGTCCTTGACGTCCCTCTGGCGAGGAGGGAGGAAGTGGGGTTTGAGAGTGAAGCTGTCTTTGGAGAGAGGTCCAGAACCCGAGATGCAGGGGTGGCCCGAAGTCGCTGGAAGCCTGGAAGACCGCCTCTGCTTCCTTTTCTCGAACCTTCTGGTCCATTTCCGCCGGGCCGCACAGGCCACGCGCTCTGCGCGCGCCGGGGGACCAGCTTGCTGAAGAGAATCCCGTCCCACTGATACTCGGGTGTATTCTGCACTCCTGCAGATCGTAATTACACTCTCGCCCCGTGAACCAACCTTACTCGGTTGCTCTCGGGTATCTCCCCCACCTCTTTTCAAACAGACACAACATTCACCCACAGCCAAGGCCAATGCTACAATGAAGACGATGTCTTCATTTTCTCTTTGGAGGTGGTGGCTTTGTTTTTGATCTGCCCCCAGTTACTTTTTATTTATTTATTGCCCGTTGAAATTCCAAACACGCAAAGCCAACTTTATTAATTCCTGTTTCCAAAACTCCTGCAGGAAATGCTTATTGCTTCTCCCTCGGGGACGATGTAGTCCCTAGAAGGGGAGCTATAGCTCCATTTATTCAGAAGGAGCTATAAAAAGGTCAAAGGAAAAGTAAAGGACAGGTGGTGAGTTATTCTGAGATAGGATATGCGTTTTGCTAGTCAAGGTGATTTGGTTCGCTCCCAGAGTGGTCAAAAATTCGGTTTGAGGAGCGTAGGCCATCCGCTCTTAGCCAGTTCACCGAAAGATGCTTGAGGATATTTGATTTGGAACTGCTGTTCTTTCTTCTCATAATATTGAGTGTGTTCCTGATCATTGTATTCTATATATTGAACACAAGCTTTTAATTCCTCCTACCAAAATGTTTTGCGCCCGTTTGAACATTTCTAAACTGAAATTCTAAATTATTATTCATTGAAACCTGGTTTGACACAAAGAAAGGAACACGGATGAAACCTCCTAAGCCGCCTTTGCATTTCCAAGTGCATGTTCAGTTCCTTAGGAAAGTCATTGTTACTGGTTTAGGGAAGATTTATTCAATTCCCAAGTGTCACCTCCAGAGGGCATAGCTGTCTCAAAAAAATTTTTTTTTCTTTTTTTTTTTTTTTTTTAAAGTTCCTTCTCTAATGCCAAGTAAGGGAACCTTTAGTCTGTAATTGTGATTCATGGAACCCAAATGTGAAATAGTTTTACCTAATATGCTTTCATGTTCATTTAGATGTTATGGTGTTTTATTTTCAGCAATTATTTAACATTTATAAAATAGGTGTTTATAAAGTGAAGAATTAAAACCAATATTAATTTGCCCCCTTACTTAAAAGTCTGTCTTAATTCTTTCCAGTTTTAAGCAATGACTCCAGATGATTCAGACACATACACATTTAATTTTTAAAAATGCATTTAAAAGTTTGTCACAGCCTAAGTTTGTATTCCCAAGAGATTGCAGTCAGTGTCTCAAGTCTCCTTTAAAAAAGGTTTGGAATGTCTATATCTTTCATATAATATCATTTTGGATTTATTGCGCAGTGTATTCTTGGAGATTCTGCTATTATGTTCAGAGTAAATGCTTTGGAAGCTTTTTACTTCTGAAGCTACAACAAAACATCTAGGGGATTTATTTGCAGCATCAAAATTTATGGTGACTTTTTATTTAAAAATGCTTTTATTCATCTTCAGAGGAGGGGAAGTTGACATGAATTTTCTCAGAAAAGAATAGGGTTATATTCTTCTAGATTGTACATTAAGTGATTCACACTCTCCCTCCTTTTTCTCAGCCATCTCTGCTGTGTATAGTGTGAAACTGAATCCTATAAAGCTAAAATCTAGGAGGGTGAACTAACAGTTCATGCAAATGATTGCCACACAGTAATCCCTGACTTATCCTCGGTTTTGCTTTCTGCAGTTTCAGCTCCCCGGGTCAACTGTGTTCAAAAGCAGGTGATCCTCCTGATGAACTGTCAGAAGGTCAACGATAGCCTCATGCTACGTCACAGTGCCTATGTCATTCCCCTCCATCTCATCACGTGGGTATTTTACTGGCTCACGTCATCACAAGAAGAGGGTGAGTACAGGACAATAAAGTATTTTGTTCGTATGAGAGAGGTACCACGTCCACATAACTTTTATTACAGTATATTGTGATATTGTTTTATTTGATTGGTAGTTACTGTTGTTAATCTCTTACTGTGCCTAATTTACAAGTTGAACTTGATTGTGTAAGTGTGGGTAGGAGAAAACATGATCTGTATAGGGTTTGGTATCACCTGCACTTTCAGGCATCCACTGAGGGACTGGAATGTTTTCCCTGCAGATAAGGGGGGCACCACTTTATGCTTCTTTCCTATGTTTCCTTTCAAGCTTTCACTTGCTGCTCACTTTTGGGTTTGTTTTTTTTTTTCCTTGTTAACATTACACAGAAATAAACTGGCAACAGGGTGTGAAAGGGACTGTTTGTAAGTATTTAAAACTGCTTGACATCTGTTTATGTGAACACGCTTTTTAGGTTTTTGGAAGCTTATCTCCATATTGGCATGGAATATTTTGGAAACTAATACCGGATAGGTGACGAAAGTATTTAACTTTCATGTTTGCTTTGTATAAAGTGGGAAAGACCTAGAGCAGCCAGAAAAATGGAGTGTATTCTCTAAGAAACCATGCTTAGCATTGGTATCAGCTGAACATGTAGAGGAGTCAAGAGAGGCCTTGATGAAATGTCCCTGAAGTCAGGTTAAGCCTTGGATGAGCCTTTCAAGGCTAATGTGTACAGCACAGAAGTATAATCAGCAAATCCATGAATTATCCCTCTTCTCTTGCAATTAAAACAGCTTAAGGTTAGTTTAAGGATTTATTCCTTGACCTTGTGTATTAGTTTTGTCTCTCCAGTGAGATGGTGGAAGATGGATGATGGGGAAGAACCACATCTGATAGTTTTTTGTTTTTTTCTGTTCCATCATGGTAACTAGACCACAAGGGGCTTCCACAAATAGTTGTCAGTTAGTGGTTGGCCCACAGAACTGTGGACCGGGATCCACTCTCAGGTTCGGGAATGCCAGACTTGAAAGTTTAGAGCATTTGTGAAATCCAAAGTGCTCTTTCTCCTTTGGTCTCCAAAAGCTCATGGCACTCTCGGCATTTCCTTAGGTACATGGGTGTGCTCCTGTCGTCTGATAGGTGATGTGCAAGAAATTGATCATAAGCATTTGGGATTTTGGATGCTGCCGTTCTTATGAATTAGATAATAAATCCAAGGATAGAATGGGTGGAAAGGATTTAAAGGAAGGTGAAGTTATGTAGAACATTTGAAATGGAAGGATCAGACCATCTTAGCAGAACAGAGGTGACAATAATAAAAATACACTGTCATCTTAACTGTTTGCCCCTTTCGTATATCCTAGAGCATCGCATATTCATCTCTAAATGTTAACTGTTCTATGCGAGGTCCTGTACTAGTGAAGTTGAATGACACCTAAGAGCCTTGAAAAGTAGTCCTCTCCCGTGAGCAGATGTGCTAAAGCGAGGCTGTCTGGCATGTGCTTGTGGGGCCTGAACCTCAGAGGAAGGTTTTGATCAGTGACCTTTCATGGTCACTTGCCAGTGAAAATGCTGTGAGGTTCTGCATTGGGATTGCACTACATTCATTTTGTTAGGGTCAACGACAGTTTTCTAAGTGCTGAAGCGTCATAAGGAAATGAGAGCGAAAGACCAACAGGTCTTGTTAGAGTAAGGGACCTCACTCAGGGACCCATTTCTAGTCCTGTTAGCCTGGAGACATGTGTTAGTCACACCAGCAGTTCAGATTTTCTCTCCCTCATGAAGTTGAGTCCGGTTTGAAATATTTATCGTTCTAATCCAATTAGAAATGCATTCAAAGGGCTAATGCTATTTGGAAGAATTTAGTAGTAAATCCCTTAGTGAAATAAATGGACCCTCGGTAAAGTGACTCATAACCTAATTTTGAAAGTATGGATGTTCTTCTTTTGGCTTTGCTTGAAGTCTGGCAGAACTTTCAGGAGAATTCTAGATGCAGTTGCAAAACCCTCTTCTTACTGTGTGACTTAGTTTAGGCTCTGTATTAAAATATTTCTTCTGCCAGCTACCCCCACGGGCCTCAGAGATCAGTCATTTATTAAAAACAAAAGGAAACATGGATGCCTGGGTGGCTCAGTGAGTTAAGCCTCTGCCTTCGGCTCAGGTCATGATCTCAGGGTCCTGGGATCAAATCCCACATCCGGCTCTCTGCTCAGCAGGGAGTCTGATTCCTCCTCTCCGCCTCCCTTTCTGCCTACTTGTGATCTCTATCAAATAAATAAATAAAATCTTTAAAAAAACAAACAAACAAAAGGAAACAAAAGGTCATTGATCAAAATAGTCCCAATTTCCCCCTTCTCGTCAAGGCATCCCCCAGTTAACTGTACATGGACGTAGAGGAATGATTCATCAGAGGTGGTACTGCAGGTAGATCAAGCTACCTTACTGATGCTTGGTACACATTCAGGTGGGAGGACTATCTCCGTCCCTTGGTTATGTTCTGGGACTTTCAGTCCACTGGAGTCACGGGCTGAATCCCTGCAGTCAGAGCCTAAAAGCCAGGACAGTACTGTGGCACCATGTAAGTGGCCTCCTGGAGGCACTCGAAGGACACTTGCTCTATACAGAAGGGTCGCACATTGGGCAGGCAGAAAAGACAGAGGGTACTCTCACCACAAGTCACACTGCACCTTTTCCAGATCTGTAGGATCCCATTTGCTGTGATGTGGACGGACTCCTGCCATTTATCTTCGTCTCAGGAAGTGGTTTGGGGCTGGTTGCACTCTGTGTTGTTGGTTAATTCCTGAAGTGACACTGCTTAAGTCCCAATGTTTGATGTTCCCCTGTCCCAGAAAGAATGATTTTTGGCTCTTTGATCCTCTAAGAAAAATCCAATTGTTTTCTCTCTTGCATTTCCTGCCACTGGCTTTTGTTCCCTGGTCGTTTTAGCCGATATTTTCTTTCTCAAGCCAGAGTTATTGCGGGGGGAGGTGTGTGAAGATATTGTAATAACATAAGTAAGAAGCTGGTGGAATTACAAAGATAACAGAGTGATTCTTAAGAGGTCAGAGCAAAAACTGGCTACGGTTATCAAGCTGGAGGACTGTTTTGCATGGTCCAGAGCTTTTTTAATGTCATGTCTGCAGCATTCCTTACTTTGAAAAGCATCCTCTGCTCTCTGAGAAGAGAAAATACAGGCGAAAGAATAAAATGCTCTGGACACGTTTCACTGAGTTCCATCCCCCGCCCCCCGCCAGCACCCCAGTCCTCCTGGTGGTTTGCGACCTCTCCAGTTCTATAATAATGTTACTTGGAGAATTAAAGACAACCTGAAAAAGCAAAACAATGGCAAGGAAGAAGGGCAGCGACAATAACAATGAACTGAATTCTCTAGACTGTTCACAGAATGGCAGCAAAGACAAAGAACTTTTTTCTTCTTTATAAAAGCTGCCCTTCCCTTTTTTTCGCCTTTCAGACCTTTTTCTTCCTGTTCTTGGCTTCCTCGCAGTGTTCAGCGTCTTATCATGAATGGCTATTTTAACTTCTCCTTCTTATTAATAAATAAGATGATGTTACTATGGCTAATTTACTGTTTGGAAAGTAGGGGCTTTCACATGACATTCTTGGGAGTTTTTGGAGTAACTGAATTTCAAGACTTTTCTTTTTCTGTTTTCACCCATTGAATCTGATTTTTCTTGTAGCCAAGAGTTTGGTCTATTCTTTAATGCTGCGGTTTCCCCCCACCCCCGCCCCAGTAAGGATAATTGTTCTACAAATATAGCTTTAAAAAAAAATTATGTTTCTTAGTGAAAAACAGCCTCCCTGAAATGAAAGCCAACTGAAATCATACCAGAAGAGACTCCCAAAGTCTGACATCCCGGGAGGACAAGGGAGAAACGCTAATGCTCCCAAGTAATCAGTTTGGGCCATTTCAGTGCTAAATGACAGGATCAAGAAGAAAAATTTTGAAATTGATTTTTAAGACTGTCTGAAAAAGGAGACTGAAATGAATATTAAGTGATTTCTTTGGGGCTGTCAGAAATAATAATGGAAGAAGAGACAAGCCCAGACTTGCTGCTGATGGTAGGATCAGGGAATTTAGAATCAGTGCGGACTGGAGATGAAGTTCTGCACTCTAATTTTTAAGAAATGGTAATGAACAGAAGGGAAAGGGAGCAGCAAAGGAAGCTGGGGTGAGTAGGTATGAGCTGGAAAGGGGAGAGGCAAAGATGTGGCATGGCATGGGAGAGTGTTATGGGCATAGTGAGGGGTGTGCCATGCTCTGATTCTGTGAGGATTTGCTCTCCTTTCCTGGGAGAATGTACGCCACGGGCTGTGCTCACAGTGGAGGTGGATTTGTCTGGACACATCCATCCCCTCTCCTTCTCCTCTCCCGACCAGCAGCCATATACATCGATCTATCAGTTGGCTGGTTGGAGTGGGGCTCCGGGCTTGCTGTTGAACAAGCCCATATGGCATGAGGATTGGATTCATGTCTTTGGTCTCATTAGCACCATGTTGGAACCACCAGAGTTAGCTGACTAATTAATACAGAGATGCAGTGGGTGTTTTCTGGGATTTGGAATCAGTTTCCCTTAAATTAGCTATGTCAATTACCACGAGTCCATAGATACCAGGAACTGTAAAAAGATCTGGCAGGTTTTAAAAAAACAGGGAAATGTGGAGAATTTCAATAAAAATGATAAAGAATGCCCGCTTGACTGGAATTGTGCTTTTCCAGGGCATGAATGTTCACTGGCACAGTGTTGTGGAATGTACAACATTCTGATGGACTACTTTTTCTATAGTCTGTTTTCAGAAATTTATGAAATTTTACTGTTTTTCCTTGTTCTCTGAATACATGGGCTAAAAAAATAATCTTGTTCCACTTTCCGGCTTACCAATGTTGGGAAATGGACTGTAAGCATTAATTCTCTTATCTTTTGGGATCAGTATCCCAACTTCCTTTCGGGAGACTTACCTACCTTCCCTTTGCCTTATGGGATCATACATCAAGGGACCTGGTCTTTCCTAAGCCATTAGTTGGGCAGCTTTGTGAATCAGTCTAAGCCAGTTCTCAGCTGGGGTGATTTTGCCTCCTGGGGGTCATTGGGCAACATCGAGACATTTTTGGTTGTCACAACTAGAGAGAATGCTACTGGCATTTAGTGCAAAGAAGCCAGAGGTGCTGCATAAGGCAACCACCCCTCACAACAAAGAATTATCTGATCCTAAATGTCAGTAATGCAGAGGTTGGGGAGCCCCGATTTAAGCCAAATGGGTTCTACCTTCTGGGACTATGGAAAATCAGAGATGTGCTATCAGCAACACCCCTCTCCTCCAAAGGATGGGGACTTGTTCATTCCAGTAGCAGCTCTTAGTTAAGACTGTCAAGTTGTTCTCGTTAGCTAGACCTCAAACCTTTCTAGGCTTCCACCTTTTTTTCTGGGCCAGATCTGCAGCCTTTTTTTATCTATCCTGAGAGAGCTCTGCTCTACTCTTTTGGTAGTCTTTTTCTGCCTGAATTAGCCAGAGTGATTTTCTGTTGTTTGTAATTAAAGAACTCTGAATTGATGGGGAAGAGTTGAACATTTGTTAGATATATGTGCTGTCCTCTGATACCTCATGAATAGATGGTGCCTTGAAAATCCCATCTGTGGTTCTTAAGCAGCTCTGTAGTAGTTGAGAATCAAGTTGGAGCAAGCAGGAACAGAGAAGCTCATCCACCGGAGGGTTTTTGTGCTGAGCGATCATTGCAGTGGTGAAGGAGAATGAGAAGACCAACAGGTAGCTTGACAACTGACTCCCAAGCAGGCAGATGTTTTCCAGGACATTAGGGCACTAGTGGTGGCAGATCAAGGGCAAACATCAAAGAGTAGAGACCTAGTATTTTTCAAACCATGCCTGCCTTTGACCTCCTTGGGTACTGGGTACCATGTTGAAGCCATGAACTGCAGATGAGTCATTCCTTTTTAAAAAATTCTCATTTCAAGCTTCATCGTAAAATAATGAAAGCTTAGATGGCCATACCTTATTCATAGGCATATTATATTTCTTTAAATATTTCTAAAACTCAGGGCTGACACTAGTGTGGTGCTGTATTCTATTAAGTAGGAAAACGTTCTTTCAAATGAAGGTGATCTGAGGAACAGAGTCTCTTGATGACCAAGGCTGAGAGAGGTGAGTGTGGGTGGCTGTCTGAGCCTATTTAGTTGTTGGTAACCTTGAGGGCTACTTCATGAAAGACCTGTTTGGTTGGAAGCTCCTCTTCCACTCCATGCATGGGTTTGAATATGTTAACCTGTTCTTTGGTAAAGAAAATTATAAATATATGTGTGCATACAAGTAGAAAAATCATGTTGCAACTCTCATGAGGTTCACTGTACTTCCTTGAAACTCTCATGAGGTTCATTGTACTTCTTAGGGTTTTGTTTTTTAAGATGCCAACAAAATGCCATAGTATTTTATATTTTGTCTCTGGTAAATTGCTCTGGAAACTTAAACAAATTAAATGTCCTGTTCTGTGTTTTTGTGACTCGCTGGGGGAAACTCCATCTCCCCAGTCTGATGTTTCAATGGGAAGAAAAATGTGTGTGTAACCACCTTTTCGAAGTAGTTTTGCATGTTCTGGGGCAAGGAGAGGGTGCATGGGCTGCTCAGTGTCCCTGGAATTGCAAGCATTTGTGTTTATTCTCTAAAGCAGAAGAAAATAGAATTGAATTTTTTGGAGGCTGTGTGTATATGTGTGTGTGAGATACTGTAAGACTAGAAATCCTTTCTGTTGCATTTTATATTTTAAGAATTGATTTCTAATATAGCATGTTAGTAATATTTAATTAGAATTTATTGTTGAAGCCATTTGAAAATGAATTTAAAATAATTCTTAATAAACTAATGATGATCATCATTCAAATGGAAGGCAACGAGACAGAAATTAGTAAGTAGAACTTTAGAGCCTGCCTTTGGATTTTAAATAAAAACTTAAAAAAAAAAATAAAGGGACTCTGTTTTTCTTGAGTTGCTCATCACTCAAAAGCATTTCACTTTGTTTCCTATGTTGGTACATGGAAATAGCTCTGAGATATGGCCCCGCCCCCCAACCCTTTCTCCCCACTGCTTGCACAAGCATACACACTGGATTTCTCCAGAATCCAAGGATCCAAGGATTGCTTCCTTTCAATACCTTTCTGCTAGGAAAAATGGAGCAGTCTAGAAGCCTTGTGCCCTGGGCCTGAATGATAAAATTACCCTGAGTAGCTAATTTTAGTGCTTCTCCACTTCAGCAGGGTCTCCTTGACAATAAGAATTGTCTGGCTTGGTTACTTCTCAGGAAAACATCTCAAACCCCCAGCAGCTTAAACTCTCAGTTGAAATATTACATTTAAAGGCCAAACAGAACACAAATGAATGGATGATTGGAGCACCTTTCAAATGTCACTTAAAAAAAAAAAAAATCCATGAAGTGAAGGTTCAAGTCCCTTGGGAAGGAGTAGAAATGAACTGTCACCGGATCCTCTCTTTGCTTAGATATTGGCTCTCTTCCCCCTCTTGCTCATTCCTCTGCTCTTCACATTCCCACCCTCCCCCCACCGCCCCCCCCCCCCCACCTGAACTGTATGAAATTCTGGTTCTGGTGTATGCCTTGGAGGCTGAACTATGCAAGGAGCATCATCTATGGAGGTGTTCCCTTTCAGAATGTCATTGTTTAACTTCAGGGTCCTGTTATTCTTGTGTGAATGAAATGTCAGAAATGAATTTCACCATGTAATTTCCCCAGCATTGACAGGCCTTTGCCATCTGTCATTGGATCATGATTTTACCTTTGGTTTCCTGCCATGTGCAGGGTTTTGACCTATCCCTTTGAGTCGTGGTAATTTTACCTCTCAATATAGCCTTCGATGGAGGTCTCTGCTGCCAGGTGCCACTTTTGTAACTTTAAGGTATGGAGTGATTTCTTCCACAGACTTCACTTTTCATTATTTTTAAAACCTTAGGTGTCATAAGTCCTGTCAGCTGAACAGTGTTGATTGGTAATTAATCCTATATGTATTGTCTATTTTTGTCTTAGTCTTTGCTGATGAGGAGGGTTCACATCAGCCAAAAGTCTCAATCTTGTTTTTTGAAACCTAAGACTGAGTTCTGCTTGCTGAAAGAGGTGATTTGGGGAGAAGAATTAGGGTAGGAAGAGGGGAAAAATGTAATGGCTTTTATGAAAAACCCAAGTTTAATTGGGAAGAAGGAAAACCGAAGTTTTCATTCCCTACAAAGTGAAGATTTTCAAAAATCCTCCTGCTCTGAAGTGAGAAGCTGGATTTTATAAAGTACAAGCAGATTTTTTTTGAACTGAATGTTAAAGCTCTGCTGTCAGAGTTGACAAGTTCCTGAATTCAATTTTCAAACTAAAACTTAGAAAACTGAGGGTCTCCTCAGTAGCTTATCAAAAGAAATTCCAGGGACAGGCTCTCCCTGTTGCCAGGTGGAGGGAGGAGGGGTGCACCTTCATCAGATGATTCCTGCTCCCCCTTGCAGATGTGCATTTTTGAGGTAGCCTAGGATAGGAAGGGCTGGCTGAGATTGGATGCTATGACAGGCAGCCCAGCTCTTCTCTCCACGAATGGGGAGAGTTTTACCATTTTTGGAGAAGTGTCAAGCACCAGTGATCCTGGGACTTAACTGATCTTCATGGTTGGGAGAAAAAGGATTAAGAAGCATAGATATTAGCACACTAGTTGTGGCATTACAAGAACAGTGTTTATCTATATAGAATTCCAGGCATAGCTCCTATCAGCCTCATCTTTCTTTTGGGATAAAAAGTAGCAGGCTATGGAAGATACCTTGCAACTAAGATCTGTTGCAGGAGAGGTGGCTGGAGGGAGGCAGCAGCAGTAGTAGTGGGGGTGATATAATATAGGATGATGCTAATACTCTATTAATATAAATAAGCATTAAATAGTTATAGGTGCCATTATTGCCTTAAAGCCCAATTAAATTTCATAAACCCATGGAGTAGGTAATATCATCACCATTGTGCAGATGGGGAGAGTGAGGCTTAGATTATTCAGGATTTCCCAAATGCTAAGCAGAAAAGCTGGAATTTAGACCCACCTCTGTCTAACTCCTAACCTTGTCCTCGCAACATTATATTGTAAAACCACCTCAAAGGTGATGACAATGATGAGCTCAGTGGTAGAATTTCCTCCTACAGATTTTTTCAAAAGTAAATAAATATCATGACCTTTTGAATACTCCTCTGGTTGTGTGATTCTATTAAGTCTTAAAATTTCACAGCCTTTCATTTTGTATTCATTTGGTCTTTGGAAATTCAGATTTATTAGTTGCTATATTTTGTTTTTATTCCTGTAACTGTTATAAAACCTTATTAAATTGAAATCTTATTACCTGGAACTCTCAATTAGCCAGATTTTTTTTTTTTTTTGTACTCTACTTTTAGAAGGAAGGAGAAAAACACAGAAAAATAAGCTCATATCGGAATTTCTTTTAAAGGTTAAATATTTCCTGTGGTCCTATGCCTTTTAGATGTTGTGTCTAATATCTCAGTATGCCTAGTATGATGTTAAATTTTAAGTACATTTCTTTACGATTTTGAAATGCTTAATCAACTGCTAAAATTGTTAAGGGAGTTGTACTAGTAAAGGTAAGCTATGGCTGTGACCAAGGGTCCCTGCATCTTAATAGCTTATTGTAATAAAATCTGATGTCTCATGCATCCCACAATGCAGTGGGAGTCAGTTGTGGTCAGGGGAGGAGTGGTTGCTCTGCTCCATATGCTTATTCCGATATCCGGACTCTTTCTATCTTGTGGCCCTGATATTCCTCCAGAATCTCAGTTCTCTCCTGAAGCTCTGGATCCTGATGGCGAGTGAAGAGAGGCAGCCAACCAGGAAGATTTTCAGGGATGTTTCTGAGGGCCAAGATTGGAAGTGGTATGCAGTCCATCTGTCAAATTCCAATGGCTGAGGCTCAGTCACATGACCCACCCAAGGGAGGTGGGAAATGCAAGGAAGGCTGGGAAATGTAGTCCATCTCTGTGCCCAGAAAGAAAAGGGAAAAAGGGTTGTTGATATCTGCCTAATATGGTCCCTGTCACTGCAGTGACATAAAATCTTGAGATTTTATGGCCCTGCCGGTATTGTGAAACATCTAAGAAGCATCTCATTATCATCTGGATTACTGCTTTCATAAACCTGGGTCATTAAAAAATATCTCTGGAACTTCATTTAGACCTACACGGAGTCAGAATGGGAGTGGGGGTAGGGGTAGAAGCAGGCCAGGAATCTACATTTTTCAGAGGTTCTCCAGGTGATTTGGATATAGCAGTCTTGTGCCAGTTTGGTGTTTTCAAAGGACTGATCTAGATAATGCACTAGATAAGTAGGAGTATAGATTAATTTGTTTCAGGGAGATTTTTAACAAAAAGGACTAAGAGAAAAATGAGTGATCTTTAGTTACTTAGTAATATATGTGTGTGTGTGTGTGTGTGTGTGTGTAATGTATATTAATACCAGCTATTCTAATTGACCAGACTTCAGACATATTCTGTGATCAGTTGTTTGGAACTTCCATTGTGTGCTCCATAGATAAAGCTACTTCATTTCCCAGTGAAACACCTTGCATATGAGGAGAGCCATCCTGGATTTTGTGGAAACTGGCTACCTGTGTTTTATTATAATTATAAATAAAAAACTCCCCATGTCTCATTCCAAATCTTCCAGCTCCTAGCAAGCACCATTATAGATTCCTAGTTACCTCAACTATGCCAGTAGATGTGGATGAAGTTGTGGGAGTAAAACAGTTTCTCTTTTTCTTTTTTAAATTTAAATTCAAGTTAGTGAACAGACAGGGTAGCACTGGTTTCAGGAGTAGAATCCAGTGATTCATCACCCACATACAAAACCCAGTGCTCTTTCCAACAAGTACTCTCCTTAATCACCCATTTAGCCCATACCCCCACTCGCCTCCCCTCCAGCTACCCTCAGTTTGTGCTCTGTAGTTCAGAGTCTCTTATGGAGTAAAACTGTTTTCCTAAAGCAAACAGCCATTGGGTTTTAAGCCTCAAATTGTGTGTTTTCTGTTTTGGCCCTTAAGTGTATAAAGTTGCCAGTTTGTTTGTTTGTTTTTAAGCCACAGATTTCTCACATGAAATACTTCTGCTTCATGTAAATTTTTAATAGTGTGTGGCTTTGGGGGGATAAAGGTAGCCTCTTGTAACCAATGGAAATTGTTGTGGTGAAACTGGTCTTCTTGGTTTTGCAGGGCTATCCTGTGGTTTCCATCCCAGATACCAGTGGGGGTGCAGATGGTGATAGTTCAGGGTCATACGTTTGTATCGCCATCAGGTTGGATTTATGAAAGATAGTGAAAATTTATCGCCTTTCCCTGTTATTCCCAAACCATGATTTTCTGGTCTCTTGGTTGCTTGTGAACATTTTTCATAAAACGTATTCCACTCTGAATCTTTGTAATATGGATGTGTTGAAGACCTTAAATTGTAGGAGCGCCGTGGTGGCTCACTAGGCTAAGCATCTGCCTTTGGCTCAGGTCATGATCCCAGGGTCCCGGGATGAAGCACCACATGGGGCTCCTTGCTCAGCAGGGAGTCTGCTTCACCCTCCCCCAACTCCCTACCCATACTTTCTCTCTCAAATAAATAAATAAATAAATAAAACCTTTAAAAAAAAAATCAAAAGATCTTAAATTATATAGTGCTGTGATCCAAGCAGAGGATGAAAGGCCTCACGCTTTCTGTACTGAGGGTGGCCTTGCAAACCATTCCATATAGAGCTTTCATCATATTACCTTCACAGTTATTCTACCTAATAACTCCCACCTTCCTTAGCTTTGCATTTAAGCATCCCCATAATCTGAACTCTACTTAAAACTGCTGGAGAGCTTTCCAGCCATTTAGCCTGTAGGTCCCTTAGCCGAAATCTTTACACTAGCCAATTAGTCATCATCCTACAGAACATCTTGAGTTTCCTGCCCTTTATCTTTGTACCTCGTTATTTCCAAACTCCGTCTCTTTCCAAATGAATTCAATCCATGCTTTAAAATTCAGTTTGAATTGCCGCAGACTCTGAAACCTTTCCTGTTCAAGTTAACTATGGCACTTGTTGACTGCCTATACCATATACCATGATACATTTAGTGTGGGAGGTATGTTACATTTCCTACTGGGGTGTCAGTTCCTGGAGATCAAAGATCCTACTTTCTTCATCTCTTATTCCTTATACGACTTTAACCATAGTGAGAATTTGGTAAATAACCTTCATAATAAATAGCATTCAGTTGAGGATTTTAATGCTCAAGGAAAACCCAACCTGAGAATCTTGATTTAGAGCATAGTTACCCAAAGTGGAATAGTAATAGAAGTTACTTTGGGGAAAAAATACCTGGTTATATTTACATAGGTTGCTTTATCGCATGGCTTTTTCAGAGCCTTTAATATGCTTAATAGAATGTAATATGCTAATGTGACTATCAAGGAAAGAATGTAGTAGGCATCATATTTCATGTTCTTTGGACCACAGAGCTTTGTCTTTGTGAAGCATATTGATGAACCAGGGTTTTTAGTAACTCATTTCTGAAAATACCGACTTGAGGTTAACAGTCTGCATTTCTTATAGCACCCATCATTATCAAAAGTATTTTCACTATTAAAATCACCCTCATTTTCTCTTATGACTGCTTGTAAGAAAGCAAAAAATAGTTTGCACTCCTAGACAGAATTAGTTTGGGTGTTGTGTGTATGTGTGTTTATAACTGCCAAAATTCTTCAAATATGACATTAGCTTTAGCTAAGACACACACACGCACACACACACACAGTTTCAGGAAAAATCCTGGTGATCTAAATGAAACCTATAATAATGAACACATGCAGCTGAGGTCATTCCCTTGTCAAACATCTCTGAAGAGATATGCAAAGGCCTTTGTCTTAATAGTAATTTTCCTGAAGGTCACTCACCATTTAGACTATTTATGTAAATTTGCATTAATTCAAGCTTCATTTAATGATTTGCTGAATGTAAAGTCAACAATTAGGGTTTTTTTTTTTTTCCTTCCCATTATTGATTTATCTGTTCCACACCTTCTTTCTCTGGACACAGATGAAAAAAAAATCAGGTCATTGCTGTGTTTAGACTTCTCTCCTTTAAATGAGGTCTATTATTGTCAGCAATCATTTGTCAGGGCTGTAATTGCATGTACGGTGGGTGAGATCGAATTTCAGAGCAAGAGGAGCTAAAGGATCTTTTAAGTTGAAGTTAAACCTATGATTTTTTATGAACTTTGGAGCGCCTAATTAAGCGATTAGTAACAAGCAGGAGTTTCCAAATGTCAAGTATATAATTATGAAATAAACAAGAGCTGGTTTTTCCAATAAACTCCAATGCCATGCCCTATTACCTCTTGATGGGCCCCAAACAAAGTCTTTCTGTGAAGAGCACAAAATATGGATGGATTTCTACTACTGATAGAAAGATATCTCATCCTCTGGAACATAACTACTAAGTACTTAGGATATGAATAAGTTTGAACCTGGTAAATTTATAGGTGAGTATTAATTTCATCTTTCAAACTATATATTGTAAAGAAATTCCGTTTCATACCATTTGTCTTTATTTTGCTCCTTTCAGCCTTTTACTGGTAAACTTCACAATGTTTCCATCTCATTTTAGAATTCAAAATAGTTAATTTTTTAGCTGATAAGTGAATTAAATTTTGTAGGAAGGGGGGAGTAAGTGACTATAAAGATTAGTCAAACATATTAATGTTTAATTTGAGTATAAAATCCCTGATATTAGGGTTGAGAGAAGTAAACAGTCTTTCAGATTATATAATATAAAGTTAATTGAGAATGAAGGATTTCATTTTTTTAAGCACCCCCCACTACCTCACTATTTATCCTCAGCTTTTCTGTACAGTCAGTATTTGACAAATTCTGGCAGATTTTAGCCAATCAAATATTAGGACCTATTATATGCTGGGGAGAGTGGCAGACATGAAGAAAATAAAAGTTCTTTTTTAAAAAAAATTTTATTTACTTATTTGTCAGAGAGAGAGAGAGTATAAGCAGAGGGAATAGCAGGCAGAAGAAGAAGCAGGATCCCTGCTGAGCATGGAGCCAGGTGTGAGACTTGATCCCAGGACTCTGGAAATATGGCCTGGGCTGAAGGTAGATGCTTAACCAACTGAGCCACTCAGTCATGTCAGATAACAAAAGTTCTTACCTCTGTTTCTGGGAAGCTTAAAAGATTATTTAGGGAGCAAAATATATAGAGAGTAGAAAAAAATTAACATTTTTATGACTAAAAATTTTTTTGTCATTTGTTATACAAATTATACATAAATAAATCCATTCTTTCACTTAAAAGTGTAATGGATGTATCATTTATTTTTCTCTTAAATAGATAAATATAAACGTAGGTGAATAGGTAGATAGATTCAGTTCTTTTAACTACCTTTATATCAACATTTTTTTAAAAGATTTTTTTATTTACTTATTTGAAAGAGAGAGAGAGCAGGGGGAGGGAAAAAGGGAGAGGGAGAGAGAATCTCAAGCAGACTCTGTGCTAAGCACAGAGCCTGATTCAGGGCTTGATCCCTGGATCCTGAGATAATGACCTGAGCCAAAAACACGAGACAGACACTTAACCGACTACACCACCCAGGTCCCCCTCAACATATTTTTATATATTCATCTCTCTAGTGATAGTTATTTTTGTGTGTTGTAGCTTGGCTGCATTAAGTAGAGAATCCTAAATAATAGTGATTCAGATAAGGTAGGAGTTTATTTCTTGAGCATGAAAAAGGCCAGAGACAGGCAGTATGTGGATGTTCTGACAGCTCCATGCTACAGATAGATAGCCCAGCTCTTGCCAGCTTACTTCCCTGGTTAGTCCTTGTCCTTATGGTCCAATATGGCTGCTAGAGTTCCAGAGTCACATCTGAATTCCATGAAGTGGGGCTGAGGATATAGGAGAGAAAGGTATGACTTTTCCTGATTGACCAGAATTCAGTCCGGTGGTCATAATTAACTGCTAAGGAGGAAGGGATGTGTGTGTGTGTTTTCCTTTTTTTAAGTTGGGCAGCGAAATGCCCAGCTAAAGATCAGAGTTTTTATAACATAAAAGGATGGAGTGGATTGGGGCGCCTGGATGGCTCAGTGGGTTAAGCCTCTGCCTTCAGCTCAGGTCATGATCCCAGGGTCCTGGAATCAAGACCTGCATCGGACTCTCTGCTCAGCGGGGAGCCTGTTTCCTCCTCTCTCTCTGCCTGCCTCTCTGCCTACTTGTGATCTCTCTATTGTGAAATAAATAAAATCTTTAAAAAAAAAAAAAAGGATGGAATGGCTTTTAAGGAAGCATTGGCAGAATCTGCCACAAATTGTTAGCATTGTTTGCTGTTGTAAAAACAAAAATGAACATTCTTGAATGTGGGAAATCATGATGATTCATGCTAGCAATCGGTATGGCTCAAATGGGATAGCCCCTTGAGGAGGCCTTGGAGAAGTGTGAGATGATGGTGGGCCGGGATGGCTGGATTGGCCAGCACTGAGCTTGGGTAAACTGCAGGTGGGAGGACAGGAAGTGCACCCAGGGCAGGTGATTAGCACGTACCACTTCAGTCAGTCACTCACCAGCTATTTAGTGAGTGTTTACTGTGTGCCAGACCCTACTTGTACAGAGAGAGGCCATAGTCTCTGCCCTCACTGGAACTCACAAATAACTCATGCCCCTTTGAGAAGCAGAGTGGGTGCTGTGGGGATTGGCAATGAGGGCGAGGTGAGAAGGCGAGGGCCAACATGGAGAGCTTGGAGGCCTGTTTAAAGAGATTAAACCTACTTTGTATTTAGTGGGGAGCCACTGAAAGCTTTTTGATTCAAGGAATGATCTGATCCAGGTGATGTCTGGGGAAAGCAAACCTAACATGCACAGGTTGACTGGAGGAGGGTAAGGGGGACTTGAAGTGAGGTGGTTGCCAAGAAGCTGCTGGGAAGCCTCCTCGCTAGGGGAGCCTGAGCAGCAAGGTGGCCAGGGCCATGTAGCATGCCCTTGGAGTGGGTTGGGCACGGACCCCATCTTAGTACAGACTGTCATAACAAAAACACCCTAGGGTGGTTTAGACAACAGAATTTTTTTTTTTTTTTCCTCACAGTTTTGGAGCCCAGGAAGCACAAGGTCAAGGTGCTGGTTTCTGGTGACAACTCTCTTCTTGACTTATCGATGGACACCTTTTTGTTGTGTCCTCACTTGGTGGGTAGGGGAGCCTGCAATCATGTCTCTTCCTCTTCTTACCAGGACCCAGCCCTATTGGTTTAAGGCCCCATCCTATGACCTCATTTAGCCTTTATCACACTTCAAAGGCTCTTTTTCCATAAAGTCACATTGGTGGCTGGGGCTTCTTCACTAAAGTAATTTTGGGACAGTTCAGATAGTCCAGTCCCAAGCAGTCACCACAAGTTCTGAACCACAAGTTTCTCATCTGCAGAATGGGGAAAACTCCATCAGCCTCTCCATAAACTTGTCATGAGAATTAAGTAAGGTGAAATTCATCAAGTATTCAGCATGGTGTCTGGCACATGAGAAGTATTCAGATGCTGGAAACTAGAAGGACAGGTGGGCTGAGCATTTCCGTGGAAAAATTTTATAGCTGGGGGAATGGGTATGGAGGATGAGGGAGAGTGAGGGCACAGGGATGATGCTGAGGATGTAAGCCAGAGTGACGGGGAGAATGATGTCAATTGACAGAAATAGGAAAGGCTGGGAAGAAGCCAGTTTTTGGGGAGAGATTGATGAATTTGATTTTAGGTACATTGCATTTGGTGCGACGGCTGGATATGCAAGTGGAAATTTCCAGCAGACAGTTGGGGTTTATTTACAAGAGGATATATGGCTGCTAACGACAGCTCCTGGGGGATACAAAATTGGTAGAGGCTGAATTTCAAGAGGAAAGAAACAGAGAATTCAAATGAACCTGCACAGACCTAATAAACTGGAGGCCCTCGCCTATGCTGTAGGAATTTGGTTTTATAAAGTTTTCTGGCCAAACAAATGAATAGTCTGAGGCAAACTTCAAGCTGGGGCTGAATTTTCTGGATCATTTCTTCAGTTCTCCACTTTACTTTGCATATTGTAGACACAAGGAGATAGTTTAGGGTCCAAAACCTAACCAACTTGCAAGAAGAAATCTACATCTTGAGCATTCCAGTTAAGGATTTCATGTGAAGAGAGAAAGTGGCTTTCTCAGTAGCAGGACAGAGTAGCCTGGAAATTTCTGAGCCAGGATATTGTCTCAACACTGCCGAGTCTCGGGCAGTCTGAAAAGCCCTTAGCACTTCAGGATCCAATTAAAAGGGAATTATTTTCCCACTCCACAGCTAAGGAAATGGATCAACAAAGAGGCTGAATGACTGTTTTAAAACCTGACAGATCTAACACGGCAGACAAGCGAGTGGGGTTTAGAAGTCTCCCCCTTTTTGAGATGCTAAGTTGTTTTCTTTTTAGTATGGTTTGTCAGTTCTCCCAGAAATGAGTCCGTTGAAATCAACCTTTCATAGACTCATGGCAGTAAATAAAAAATAGCCCACCCTTATCCAGTTACAGGCAATGGAAAGAAGCAAGTTCTTAGAATTTCTCACACTTACTACTAGCTTTTCACTTTCTACCTTTTGTGCACAATCCCTCATACTCTTCCAAATAAAAGTAAATTACTATTTTCCTCACTCGAGTTTGCATTACTCTATTCTTCTGAAGTAGTTCTTGCTAATAGTCCCGGTGTCTTAATCACCAAATCATTTGGACTTTTTTTTTTTAGTCCCTTTCTGGATTTTTCTGCTGTTTGACACTACTTCATCAAAATCTGTAATCTTGGGTTTTATGAAATTTCACTCTCCTGATTGCTGTGACACCTCAGGGACTGTTTCTTCTTGGTTTTCTTCAGGGCATCTCCTACTGCTTACCAGTTAACTTCTGGCATTTTTTCATCTGAAGTAGACTATTTTTCTGCATACTCTTCTGGCTGGTTGATCTAATCCATTGTCATGATGTTAGTTATCATCAGTATATCAATGAGTCCTGAATGTTATCTCTGGACCAGATTCTTCTCCCAGGCTTCAGACTTTGATTTCCCCTGTATAGCTTGATTCAGATATCTCCTAAGCCCTCAAGATAAGATATCTGAGTCTTTCCTCCTCCAATTTTTTCTCCTCCCTAGCACCCTCCCATCTATGAAATTTGAAATCTGGGAACCCATGATAATTCCTTTCTCTTTCAGCCCTCTCAGTACCTACATAGTGGTTAATCATTTACTGGCTGGTGCCAACATTATATTTTTCAAGGCTGGCATTTGGGGAATATAAATACAGCATGGTTTATAAGAAAGAGAAAGCAACAAAAATTTCAATCTAAGGCTGTCCAGAATATAGATGGTATTTAGGTTCAACTACGATCATTCCCATGTTCTGTCTTCAAGGTAGACTAGTTTACCTCAAAATGATCATAATGTTTTGATGAGAATCACCTTTTTTTTTTTTTTTTTGCTTTTTGTGGCTTTATTTTTTTGATGAATGAGAAATAGTAAAGATGGTAATTAAAAATACTGAATTTTGTATGAGAAAGTGTATGTCCTCCTCCCATTTCTAGATGAGCATTTGGAAATCCAAGGAAGTAGATGGTCTTACTCAGAGTTGTAGAGCTAGCTTCCAGTAGACTTGCAGGTCTTTTGATTTTTCTCTTTTGTAGTCTTCCTTTCTTATTTCAAGGCTTTCCTTACTAATGTATGATGTCCTACACCTAGTAATGACTCAGAAAACACTCATGGATTAGACTCACTTGTATTCTCTAGAAGCTTTACTGTTGAATTTCACTCAATCCTTTATACTGTTCATGCTGGTCATCCAGGTGGGGTTTGGACATGACCAGACCTGGCCTAAGAAGAGCACACATATCATTATCTATGCCTTCGCTGTGCTAGATAGGTATCGGTATCAGCAGTCAGCCCAGCACTGAATTCTCACCGAGCCTAGGAACAGTCCAAAGTGCTCTGGGCTGTTCGTGTCAATCAATTGGAGTTTGCTAGAGAATTGAAACCCATTTTTTCATCCCTTCAGAAGTCACATTAGCCCCCATTTCTTTTGTCTATAGATGATTATTGGCCAGACAGTCCATTGTTTTAATAACACCTGCTTTTCCTGTGCTGCATTTGTCATCACCTGTGAGATGATGTGCTAGAGAGTTACTTCCTACCTATCAGGGATTTTTCCCGTTAATCCAGTTCTGTGCTGAGGCCTGTCCTGGGTTCTGGGTTTCCTCTTTGTGGGAGTTTGTCAGATCAGAGTATTTTTCACTTATGGCTAGAATGATTCGGGCATCAAGAAAGGCAATATGGAGGTGTAAGACTGAAAGTCATCAGTGGAATTTGAACCCCCGGACTTCCGAAAGTTCAATCCCAACATGGTGTACTTTCCTAACACTTATCACACAGTATTGCCTAAAATACTTCCCAGTGTTAATAGATAGTTCTTTTCTTTGTGTTAATTTTCTTTTGGAAGTACAAGAACTATGATATTTCTAAATTGATAGAGTTTCTGAGACTCAAAAACAGTGTGCCAGATGGCTGGAGCAGCAGGAAACAAATCCCGTCAGGGGTGGAGAGGTAATTGTGAAGGAATGGAGAAAAGGTAGGAGGGACTATAAAATGATAATAAGGGAATAGAGAGAGACTAGGTTATTGTAATAACTTTAAAAAGAAATTCCTATTGGATTTCATGATATTTAGTTAATTGATCGTAGGTACGCATCCTATTATGTCTTTATTTCTAGTACTGTCCTAGGCATCTTGAAAGATGTGAACGATATGGCTCCTTTTTCAGAGAAACTTAAAATCTTGCCAGAGATAAATACTAATGAAGGGATGAGGGAACCATGTGAGTTGTCTCTCCCCCTCAGTCCCTGCCCTTAACCCATCAGCGTTCATGTCTGGAATCAGGATCTTGCCCTTCTGATCTGAGTTCTGGGATGACACCACTTCTGGTCTGATACCTGAACACCGATGGCAGAATTCTTTCAACTCCATTTTCATCTTCTCCGTGATTAGTCACCCAGGGTTATATCTCCATTTTGTTTTCCCCTCAGCCTCTGACATTATTCCAGGCACAAAAAGGATGCTCAGTCATTGTTAATTATTATTTCTCTCCATGCTTTGGCTCTTGTAGCTCTTCCTTCTAGTTCAGCCATTTGGCAAACTCAAAGTCACTCCTTCCTGATCTCTCACTTGGATTAGTCTACTCTTTTCCAGGTCAGTCTTTCTAAAATGCTTCTTTACTCAACTTGTTTCCTTCCTCAGGGATTTATTGGTATTCCCTATCACCCATAGTGTCAACTGTATATTTTTCTGTTTAAGCTTTTAAGGCCTCCCATTATCCCCATCTATCTCATTTATCATCCATCATTATCTTCAAACAGTAAGGTTGGTCTTCCCTCCAGTTCCTGTCTATAGTTATGGTAACCTCTGAGCCTGTGGGTCTGCTACTGTACTTGCCATTCCCCTTTACTTTGCTCATCTGTAGTTTAGTTATCAAGCTCCATATCATTCAACAAGACTTCTTTCATTCATTTAGTCAGTTAACCAACACACATTAATGGACTGTCTACCATGGAAATAAAAATCAGGAAGATGGGATTTCTTCTGTAAAGAATCTCACACTAATCCAGTACTCCAAACCTTGTCCTCAGCACAGTATTTTGTAGTTTTCACAAACTGAATAACAGTGGTGGCTCCTCCACTGCATGACCTTGAGCAAACTGCCTAATCTTCCTTTGCCCAAGTTTCTTATCTATAAAATGGAAATAATGAAAGCACCATATGTATGAAATACTTAGAACAGTGACTGTTCATGGTGAGCACTCATTACTTTAGCTATTATTATTATTATTTGGCATCTATAACACAGTACACAGTAAAGATACAACAGATTCACATGGTCTTATAATAGCTTCACATATTTAGTGCTTCTCTTAATTGGGCGGGAGGCTTTGGATGGACCAGGTCCTATCCTTGTTCTGGTGGAGCCATCACAGTGCCAAGTGCTGAGCTCAGAGGTTGTTCTTAGAAGGTTCTTGTTGAAGGGTGAACTCACATGCAGCCTTTCGTATCTCTTGTCCTAGCCAGTGTGAAAAGAACCTGGGGAGGTAGACTAGATTGGTCTTCTCAAGATGCAGGGTGAGGAGTGTGAAGAGGAGACTGAGTGGTTATGGAGAAGAGACAAATATGGGATTTTATGGGTATCCACATATATTTATAGGTATCAACATTCTTATAAAAGGTGTTTTAGATAAGAAATAAATCTTGAAGTTGGAGTAAGGATGAAGAAAGGCATTTGTTGGGTTCCTACAGGATGCCAGGTCCCAGGCTTGCTGCTTTCATAGATACCTTCTCATTATTCCTCACATAGCCCTGGGTGGAAGATATTATCATCTCTAGTGTGTGTATGGAGAATCTGAGGTCCACAGTGGGTGTTTGCCTGGCAGAAGTAACACAGGGAGTCATGGTGGGATCTGCTATACTGTAGTATGCATGATATTTGTACCATGTGACAGTATCTAAGAAAGTCTGGCAAAAGTTGTGCCACTTAATTGAATTTAATGGGGAACATATAGGGTGGATAATGCATTAGCAGTCACCATTCCATTTGTTAGTGCTTCTGATTAGGAACATTCTACTAATTTAGGCTTTAGTCTCATGGCATCTCAACAGTGGGAAAGTAAATGAGTTTGGCCTTGGTGTATAAAAAGAGGGGAGTGAGACCCCATTCTGGGCATCCCTTATAGGTACAAGTATATAAGGGATCATTTGAGAGTCATCAGTAGAAGCTGTTATCCTTTCCCTGCCAGGGATATCATGCTGGGTCATCTGGAATTTCAACATTGATATATCTTTGGGTAAAGATATTAGAGGTCCTTTTAAAAATAATCATGTATCTTAGGAAGGAGGGTGTATACATGGAACAGCCATCAGTATCCTGGCTTAGGAAGTGAACCCAATTGTACAGGGCCTGGATGTAATGGCCCTATAGGCCAAGAAGGACAGGTCATTTTTATTGCCAAGAGAAAGGTGGGAAAACATGGGCACTGGAATGGGGATCCTGGTCAGTCAGGGAGAGTAGGAAGCTGCCACACACAGAGGTGGGGATACAAATGAGAATGGACAGGTAGGAAAGATCTATTTCAAATACTTTGTGTTCTTGAATTTAGCACAGACTTTGACCATTGAAGGGGTAGCAGGTACCAACAGTGGACTTTTTGCTTGTTGGTTATAGGTTGCTGGACATCTCCTAACTCTATTGTTGGAGGATTCTTTTCCTTAGTGCCATTTTTCATGAAAGCTGCACTGTTCTGCCTTTGCAAGAGGGTAAGGCATCTTCTTTAATCTGGGACAAACTGCTGTGCATGTTCTCTGGAGATGAGGGTCATTAACTGTCACAGTAAAGGGATTCTGGATGCCTCACCTGTAGGTCAGAGGGTCCTCCAGGGCCCAAGAGCTGTTTATGGAGAGAAGGGAAAGTGAGAACAGTGGGTACACAATAATAATCTCTAAGTGATACCTTGTTCCTTCTCTTCCCTCACCCCCCACCAAGAATTCACCCTCTATCATGCTTTGGGAATAAGGCAATAATTAAACTTTGTAACCATTAAGTTAAGTCAAACCATGCAACTTGGATTTCCAACCTCTTAAAATCTGTGTTGGAGCAGAAGGAGAAGAGAACATAAAAGCAATCCTTTGGAACCTACTGGATGCAGGTCTGTTTATGTGGGGAATGATGGCATGTACGATCAACAGCCTTGTGTCGACTCCCAATTATTCTTGTGACACAGACACAGATTATGGGGCTGGAGTGCAGGGAATAAACTGAATGTCATATATTCTACATAACTTTATAGCCAATTATTTGAGAATCTGACATTGTTAAGATTTGGAGATGAACAAAATGGTAGATTATTGCATACAAATTGTTTGCAATGGAGTGAAGCAGTATGTAAATCTTACCCATCCTTTCTTCTAGAGGTGGAGGCAGAATGAACATAATACTGCCCTTTTCACATCTTGGCTGTTGATTAAAATGTGCATTTTAAATATAGCTCTAAGGTTTTTTTTTTTTTTTTTCCTATGAAAGTATGCCATGTAGGCTCCAGAGAAGATGGATATAGTCCTGTTGAGCTGGGTGAAGAAGATCAGAGGTCAGAGTGTACAATTATTCCAGAAATCTAGGAAGATTAAAAATTGGCAGCCAAAGAATACTGTCAAAGGCTGAGTCCATCTTCATTATGAAAAATAAATTTTAGACTATATGTACTTACTGTGCATTTCATTTAGATCTGTTTGTAATTCATGGGAATGGGAGGTCCTTTATTTTATATGTTGCTTAATTTGCATTAATAATCTCATTGTCTCATGAGAATGAAATGAGACCCAATCCAGTTGGTTTGGAAGTTCTTGAAGAGGAATTTCTTGAGAAAGTTAGTTCATCTTTGGAGCAGAATTAGAAGGCAATAGGCATGGGGTAAAGCATAGGTCATCCTTATCAAGAAAAGATCAAAAAGAAAGGAAAACCTTTGTATCATTGATGCTTTTACATTTCTGAGTCATCACATCATTCTATAATTGTCAGCATAAGAGACAGTTAAAAAAAAAAACTCTTAAAATTTTGTTCTATTTCCTTTATCAAGGAGTTCTCCTTCTGTTTATACTTATTATAAGTTCTTTGGGGTATTAGATGTCACCAAGTGAGAAAAATACCAAGTTGTGGACTAAGTTCGTTTTGGGGGGTCAATCTATCTATCTAAATAAATAAATAGATGTTGTGACTGGACTGGCCCATATCGTTCTTACTATAATGTCAGGCTACATTCAGCAAAATCATCAAGAAACTTTGAGGAACAAGGTTTATTACCCACAGGTGGTGGTGGAGGGTATAAGGCATGCCAGAGGGCCACTCAGCAAGGTCTTGGGCAGTGCAGGGAGGGGAGGCACAACCTGGGGCTCTGCCTTTATTATTGTTCCAGGGACATGTGTTTGGGGTTTTGTGGGTTCACTCTTTATCAGCTATCTTAAAGCATGAGAACAAGAATTAGGGCATGGGAAGGGGGAAGTGGGGCCACTCAAGCGGTCAGTTACCCAGGTTACTCAGGGCTTTCTGAAAGAGGGAGCTTCCTGGGTCAGAGAGCCTCGTTCCTTATCTGGTTGTTTTGCTAGTAGCTGTGTCATATAGCCAGCAATGTGTTTATTCGAGATGGATGGCTTTTGAAATGGATGCCTCGGCAATCAAAAGCTTAATGTCAGGCACTTACACTACAATCAAAAAGTTTAATGTCAGGTATTTAGACTACAGAAGAGCACTGGAAATGGTAAATATGTAGGTAAAATAGGATATATCTAAAGCGATTATCTTTTTTGTCTCATTCTCTTAATTTCTTTAAAACTGAAAGATTGCTTAAATCAATAGTTAAACAATATATTGTTGGGTTTATTACATACCGAGGTGTAATATATCCAATAATAATAGCATGAAGTATGGAGGAGGAAATGAAGCACAGTGAAACAGACTTGATATATTTTACTAGAATTCTGTCAATATTAACCTGAAGTAGATTGTGACAAGTAGAGATGCGTATCAATCCTGGAGCAACTTCTAAAAAAATAACTTAAAAAAATGACAAAAAAGTCACCAGAAGAATTGTAATGATATCCTAAAAGGTAATTAATGCAGATGAAGGCAATACATGAAGAAAACAGGAACAAAGGTAGTCATATTGAAAATAAATAAATCCAACCAAATTAATAGTTATATGGGAATTTTAAGATATGAAATCTACAAGCAAAGAAATCCATCACATCAAATGGAAAAATAAATCTACCCATAGCAATAATTTCACTCAATTTGAATTAAAGAACACTCAAATCAAAAGACAAACATTGTTAGATTTGATAAAACAGTAAGACTCAACTATACACTGTCTTCCAGAAACATAGCTTAGATTCAAAGACACAAATAGGTTAAAAGTAGAAGCACAGAAAAAGATATATCATGCACACAGTAACCACAGAGTGTTGGAGGGACTGTATATATATCAAACTACTCAGATAATTCTGAGGTAGAGTCAGAGATTAGAATCCGCTCAGTTCACCCACTGTGGGGCTGCAGAGCATCAGGGAAGGAAGGCTCTGGGAGGAGGCAATCCTTGAGAAGAAAATTGATTATCAATCAGGTAAAGAAGATGATGGGTTAAAGTCCATTTTATCAGAAGAGAAGGGTGCAGCATGGGTCAGCATTGGGTATTCAGGGAGCTCCAATTGGGAATTGTTCCAAAGTTAGGAATAATGAGAAGGTGGCAGGGGCAGTGCAGGGTTCCCAGGGGCCTCATGCTGAAAGGCCTTCCATGTCTGTACCTGACATAGAAATTCTTTTATACTGGCATATTAGACTTTGAGTATATTACTATGAAACACAAAGAGCTGGGAAGAAAGAAGGCCTGTAATCATATAATAATGGAAGAACTAAGGCTATGCAAGGAGAGAGGGAGAAGGGGAAGGACAGTGGGCCAATTGCCATAGACCCAAAAGACCCCACTTGGTTTTTGTACATGTGTTAATTTGCTGGTTTCTGGTGAAAATGTAAATGGGTTAGTCTGAATTATTGTGCTTCATATCAACAGTGGCATACCTGAAACTACTTTCTTTCCATAAAAATAATTTGTGTATTTGCACAGAGAGTCTAGTCCATTTCATCTATGTCTGTTTCAAATTTAAGTCTTTAGTAACTGGAGGTGGCCCTTTTTGCAACTCTTGGGGTTTAAAAACTTTCATAGGTTGGGTCTTTACAGTGCTTCTTTCATAGCGCATTGCTTATAATAGTGATTCCTGTACTTTTGTGTTTAAAATGTAGGTAACAGGGGCCCAGAACTGGGATCAGTGTCTCTGGGATGAGGTTTTAGGAAGCTGCATGTTAACAACCTCCTAAAGTAACTCTGATAGAGTTTTTTGGACCCTACTTTGAGAACTAAAGAGTTTCAAGCCTTTCATCTTCGATCTTTTTTTCTCAGCATGTTATAGTAATCTTTTTACATATGGAGGAAGCTCTATAAAAATGGCTCTATTCTGAAATTCAATGACCTAACATTGTTGGAAGAAAAGACATGCAAAAACTAATTTAAATGTCAGCAGATCAACAAATCTTCAGTGTACTTAAATATTGGGAATGTTATCAAACAGAAATGAATGTTATACAACAAAATACAGATCAGTTACTTGAGGAGCTGCCAAAACTATTTTCAGAGGTAAGAGTTTCATGATGCTGTTTAATGCCAAAATCAATTTCCTCAGCTTGTGAGGAAATCTGTATCTCACCAGCCTCCATGGTATTGTAGAAGGAACAGGGTCTTTGGAATCCAACCTAAATTTGAATCTCAGATTTTTTTTTAACTTATTTTTTATTTTTATTTTTTTGCAAGTATGTTCCCTTGTCACAAGTATCTTACTTGGCCTTTTTGAATTTTGAGTTCTGTGTTTTGTATATTTCATATATAATAGATGGATAAGAGTATAACCACACAGTGGTATAGAAGGGATTAAGAAGGGGATAAGAGGATGAACATAAAGCACTAGGTAGGTATAAGGATATCTGCGTGGTTAAGTATCTGACTCTTGATTTCATCTCAGGTTGTGATCTCAGCATCTTGAGAGCAAGGTCTGCATCAGGCTCAAACTGTGCTGAGTGTGGAGCCTGCTTAAGATTCTTTTTCTCCTAATATGCAATTGATGGGTTGTAAGGTTAGTCTATTTTCAACTTTTTGAGGAACCTTCATACTGTTTTCCAGAGTGGCTATACCAGTTTGCGTTCCCGACAGTGTAAAAGGGTTGCCCTTTCTCTGCATCTTCCCCAACATTTGTTGTTTCCTGATTTGTTAATTTTAGCCATTCTGATTGGTGTGAGGTGGTATCTTATTGTGGTTTTGATTTGTATTTCCCTGATGCTGAGTGATGTGGAGCATTTTTTCATGTGTTTGTTGGCCATTCATATGTCTTCTTTGCAGAAATGTCTGTTCATGTCTTCTGCCCATTTCTTGACTGGATTATTTGTTTTTTGGGTGTTGAGTTTGACAAGTTCTTTCTAGATCTTGGATAGTAGACCTTTATCTGCTATGTTGTTTGCAAATATATTCTCTCATTCTGTAGGTTGGCTTTTAGTTTTATTGACTGTTTCCTTTATTGTGCAGAAAATTTTTATCTTGATGAAGTCCCAATAGTTTATTTTTGCCTTTGTTTCCCTTGTCTCTGGAGACATTTCTAACAAGAATTTGTTGCAGCTGAGACTGAAGATGTTGCTGCCTGTGTTCTCAAGGATTTTGATGGATTCCTGTCTCATATTTAGGTCTTTCTTCCATTTTGAGTTTATCTTTATGTCTTGTGTAAGAAAATGTCCCAGTTTTATTCTTTTGCTTGTGGCTGTCCAATGGCTTGAAGTCCAGAATTGTGATGACCCCAGCTTTGGTTTTCTTTTTTAATATTCCTCTTGGCTTTTTGGGGTCTTTTATGGTTCCATACAAATTTTAGACCTGTTTGTTCCATCTCTGTAAAAATGTCAATGGTATTTTGATAGAGATTGCTTTGAATATGTAGATTGCTCTGGGTAGCATAGAGATTTTAACAGTATTTATTCTTCCAGTCTGTGAGCATGGAATCTTTTTTCATCGATCTTCCTCAATTTCTTTCATAAGTGTTGTGTAGTTTTTAGAGTACAGATCCTTTATCTCTTTGGTTAGGTTTATTCCTAGGTATCTTATGGTTTATGGTGCACTTGTAAATGAGATCAATTCCTTAACTTCTCTTCTTCTGTGGTAGTGATCTGAAGGAGCATCTGCCCCCTGATGTTTATAGGAACATTGTCCACAATAGCCAAACTATAGAAAGAGCCCAGATGTCCACTGATATATGGATGAATGGATAGAGAAGATATGGTACATATATACAATGAAATATTACTCAGCCATCAGAAAGGATGAAATTTTACCATTTATATCAGTGTGGATGGAACTGGAGGGTATTATGCTAAATGAAATAAGGCAATCAGAGAGAGATAATTATATGGTTTCACTCATATGTGGAACATAAGAAACAGCATAGGGGAAGGAAGGGAAAACGGAATGGGAAGAAATTAGAAAGGGAGAAAAACCATGAGAGACTCTTAACTCTAAGAAACAAACTGAAGGTTGCTGGAGGGGAGGTGAGTAGGGGTTGGGATAACTGGGTCATGGGCATTAAGGAACACATGTAACTTGATGAGCACTGGGTGTTACATACAACTGATGAATTACTGAACTCTACATCTGAAACTAATGATATACTATGTGTTGGCTAATTGAATTTAAATTAAAAAAAAAAAAAGATTCTGTCTGTCTCTCTGCCTCTCCTCACCTTAGCTTGCGTGCTTTCTGTCTCTCAAAAAAAAAAAAAAAAAAAAATTGCCAGGAGTACTATGTTCAGTAGTATATAAATATATACTTGAGAAATGTTGGGATGTTGGTTCTCATTTATTCGTATCTGTAAATACTAAATAGAAATCTAAACTTGAGTTGATAATGACAAGGACACATTCTGATAGTTCAGAGACAAATAATATATATCTAACAGATGAGAAAATAGTCCTGGCAAGGTGAAGGTACATTTCAGGATGCTGACACCTTTACTTGTTTCTCAGGAGAGTCTTGGCTCACTAGTCACAAAGGAAGACAGTACCGTACAAAGACCATCTGGTTTTCGAGTGTAGTGAGCAACATTCCTGTCTTATCTTGGGGGTTCTCTAGTCCTCTGAGGTCACCACAGGTCACCCCTAAACACAGGCCTGTATTTTTCTTGTTTCCATCCCCTGACCCCTGCCCCTCAAGACCCTGGCAGATTAAAGGAAAGATTTTGCTGATTACCATGTTCAAGTGCACAGGAGAGTTGACAAAAGCTAATGAATCATGAGGCTGACATTTTATATATGGGAATAGTAGACATTCTAATAACTTTTCTCAGTAATATAATTTTTGTCCCATCTTATTTCTGCAAAGATTCAAGCCTCATAAGGAAATGCAATAAACTGAAAATGTGATTATTTAAGTGTTCACTCTAAGAATAGCGTTTAGATTGCATTTATACTTTTGGGGGAAAAGAGTTGTAATGATGTTTGGAGTAGAAGGTTCTATACCTTTTAATAAATTCAGACTTCAAGACAAAACTGAGCATTTTCTTTGCTGAATGAAGCAAACAGACTAACTTGGCCATGACTCTCAGACAGCTCTAGGTGAACAGGAAGAGGAGGAAAGGTGACTCATAAGATCAAATAGACTAATGGAGGGGGATATTCTTTCAGTTTGGTTCTCACAAAGGTATTTTTTTTTGTTTTGGAATTGATCTATAATACGAATTTATTACTGATTTGTATGTATTAGAAATTTAAAATTTTGATGTCTTTCTGTTGTAAAGAAAAAAACAGTTACGTATGTAGCCCTTTTATTAGCAACCAGCTAGGCAATATTTGCTAATTTGTGAGTCTGAAGATTCAGCTCTGAAGTGTAACCCAGTTGATTTCTGCATGAAAGATCACAAAAGAAGATAGGCTTACAGACCATCTTTTCTCCCTTTCATTTATTACCTGATTCTGAGAAATGGAGACTACTTCAGGGAAAGAGTTTTAAAAAGAGTCTTTCTTGGAATAAAGGAGATGACAAGCCAAGTCCTACTGGACGCATGATAAATACTTCTGGAAGGATTTAGCCTAAAAATGTTTACCTAGTTTGTGTATGTCTTTATTATATAATTATATGAATGAGGGGAGAGCAGGAATGCATGTGTATAAATCTGTTTTGGGTCCGTGCACATTTCTGCAATAAGAAAGTTATGATTTCTTTTCTTTTCTTTTTTTTTTTTTTTTTAAGATTTTTGTTTATTTATTTGACAGAGATCACAAGTAGGCAGAGAGGCAGGCAGAGTGAGAGGAAGGGAAGCAGTCTCCCTGCTGAGCCAGAGAGCCTGACGCAGGGCTCCATCCCGAGACCCTGGGATCGTGACCTGAGCTGCAGGCAGAGACTTTAACCCACTGAACCACCCAGGTGCCCCAGAATGTTATGATTTCTTATAATGAGTATCTTTCAAGTGTGATTTTGGTGGAAATGACTTTTATGAGGAAATTATCATGAAACTACTTTAAAGTTACAAGACTGTTTATAGATAATGATATTTGAATCTCCAGCTTGTAATAGTAAGGTGAGGTTGACAAGAATATCTTTTTAGTTTTAGCAGAAACTTCGTAGACCAAAATTAAAGCTTTAACAGGTCCCATGGCCTATAAGTTGTGTGTGTGTGTGTGTATGTGTGTGTGTTTTAAACAACTCCAAAGACCTTTTCACATCTGACAACATAGCAACAATCTTATCAGGAAAGAACCAGGTAGACTGGGAAAAAATAAGTGATGGAGGAAGAAAATACAACCATAGCATGCCCTTACCCAGGGTCTCACTGTTCTGCAGGGTCAGTTACCCACAGTGAATCCATTCCAGAAGCAGATGATCCTCTTTCTGATGAGTTGTCAGGTCAGTAGTCATGCTTTGTCACAGCCGACGTCATTCCCTCCCTTCATCTCATCATGTAGGCATTTTACTGTCTCATGCCATCACAAGAAAAGGGTGAGTACAGGACAATAAAGTATTTGTTCGTGTGAGAGAGGGACCACGTCCACATAACTTTTATTACAGTACATTGTGATAATTGTTCTATTTGATTGTTAGTTATTGTTGTTAATCTCTTACCATGCCTAATTTATAAATTAAACGTGATTATGTAAGTATGGATAGGAGAAAACATGGTCTATATAGGGTTCAGCAGCACCCACACTTTCAGGCATCCACTGGGGGTCTTGGGGTGCATCCTCTGTGGATGAGAGGGAGACCGCTCTACGTGTATCTTACTGCAGCATCTTGAAAACTAAAAGTGGCTATTTCACTTTGCTCTTTTGGAGCAGTACAGATCCCAGATACTTACTTTAGGTATAAGGTTGGTATCAAGCATACAAATTTTATTTTTTATATTTAAAATTTTTTTTCCAAACATATAAATTTTAAATGGAAGGAAAAGAAACACCCATTTTATTTTCCATGTGTTGATGCCTAGTCCTACCCTCAGTATGGAGAATATTGTATTTCTTTCCTAAAAGAAGAGTGTGTAGGGAGAGAAGGTAGAGATTTCATAGCTCTTGCCCTTCAGAAATTTGAAGCTGCCTACTTTGCCATTTTTTAGTGTTCTGTTCATGTTAAGTACACTTTAGATGAATTTGAAGATGCTGAATCATAAATAATGGACACAGTTACAAAGCTGCTGGAAATTTTATAAAATTGTCAGTTTAAGCTTCAGTAAGCCTCCAGGTCAGAAGCAGGTTCCCACTGCTCCATTGTCTGAGGCAAGCGGTTGTGTACAGCCTTACATGAACTCCAAAGGGCTGTATAAAATGTACTTTTTCTTTAGATTCATAACTATGACATTAAGCCCAAGAATTGGGCTAAGTTGTTTTTTTCTCTGTACTCATAAAGACTAAATGCCATTGGCTTCGTTCCATGTTCAAAAAAATGTATGTCTTTTTTTTTTTTGATGATAAAATTAAGATCATGGATATGTAACTTTATATGAAGGACAAGAATAGTTATTTTGTTCCTTTATACCAAAATCACTTCAGATACCATTTCCACAAGGGAGTACCTTCTGTAGAGTAGGCAGGTCATTTAGATAATTCCAGGGAAGCCTTTAAAAACTGAACTGCTCTATGGAACATATAGAATGATAGTTAATATAATTACAACAAGATTTCCTACTTGTCTAATGTTTCCAAAGAATGGGGGAATTAGGGACATCTTTTGAACTCCTTCCTTCCTTCCTTCCAGCTGCTAACTCTGCCTCCTCACTTAATTATGATTAAAGAAAAAAAAGAACAAATGATGTCATCACAAGTATCAGAGAACTTTCCTATAAACAAAACATTTTCTAGTTGCTACTTTGAGTTTTTAATGCAGACTAATATTTAAATTAGGAAAGTAAAGGTAAAGAGCAGGGACATTTATCCATGCTCAGGGACTGAGGAGCGACAAATATTTTAAATATATTTTGATCATATTTATTAAGGATCAGAAAGCTGTCGAGAGCTAGTTTTTAAAAACCCTCTAAGATCTAAAATAACCACCAAAGACCTTTTCATTTTGAAAGAATAAACAGGATTATGAGAATAGGTAACTTTTTCCTTGAGGAGCTATAAATGCAAGTCATTAGTAAAGTTCATTCGCTCCACTGGAATTCATTTCTTATAAGGTCTGTTGGATAATTATTCTTTCTAAACACGACAACAAAAACTGAACAGATGTTTAGGTAGATAACAAGTTTGATGGATAAGATATAATGAATCTGTTCTTTTCAGAATCTGTTCTTTTCATTGTTTTTAATAAAAAAAAGAAATATCTGATGGTAAGATTTCTTCAAGGTTCTTAATAGGAATATGTTTCCCAGATTAAAGAAGAAGAAAAACAGGGGGTATAGAACTTGATGTGATACTAGGATAATGAAAAATGTATCACTTAACAAGGTCTGCATTATTCAGAGTTATGCCCATGCAACTGTGTGCTCTAATCCCTAGCCAATATGTTGCTTGGTAACCAGTTACCTGCACACCTGCTCTGTAACTGTAAGAGATAGTGCATGTATGGTTATTGGCCGCATTTAGTACTGAAGAAAGAGGTAAAAAATCCGACAAATATTAATGTTTTATACAACAGTATATCTTTTACTTTATTATTGCACTTATTGTGTAGCCTAAGATTTTTTTTAATCATAAGTGTTCCTGCTTCTCATCACACTATTACCTCCTGAATAGCATGAGAAAGGACTTAAATTCCTTTCAGAGCATCTATAATCAACTCTGTTTGCAGCAGACAACAGATGCTATCATTAGGAGGGATTTTGCACTTAGGTGAGAAGGAAGGCTGAATGGAGAATTTCAGTTTATAAAAGATTCCAGCCGTGGAGGCAGAATCATTCCAGAATCAGTTTGACCATAAGGGTCTGTCTACATGAAGGCTTGATTAACACGGCCCTAGAAATATCAGTCATTGTGATTAGGCTGTGGTGTAGTTGGATTGTTCTTGATTATTTCCCTCTCAAGTTACAGTTCAGAACAGTGCTACTGTTGATTGTGTGGCAGTGACCCAGTAGGGGAGCCCTAAGAGGCAAGCTTTGGGACCAACACAAGAAGCTCATGTATTTTTTTCCCATTAGAAGGTTGATTGCACACTATGCATTTGAGTCTCAGGGGTACTAGAAAGGATGTCCCAAGGGCCTCAAAGTCATTTCCTCTAACTTCTGGTAAGATCACAGCAATTTATTTTTTTCTTAAGAGTTGGAAGGTACCTTTAGAGATCATTTAGTTCTTTGGTTCTCAGCTCTGCCTACACAGTAGACTCATCTGTAGAGCTTTTAAAACATTTGGTGCCTGGGCCTACCCCCAAGAGATTCTGTTATTAGGTCCAAGGTGGGATTCAAGGCAAAAGGGTGGACCAAGGCCAGGTATGTTATGGTAATTGATGGCTCTTCACTTAAAGGGAAACATTGGGGGTGGAGAAGATGAAGATGTATTCCCTTTTGATTACTTACCATCTTTTTGTCGTTTTCTTAGCCTTACCATTGGTTAGCCAGAGCAAGGCTCTTCTGCTGAGGGGAAGGAGGAGCAGCTTGTTGGATCAACCTGCTCTCATTTCTTGAGACCTGTCCTCCCAGGCCAGCCTTGCTCCTGTAGGCATCAACCTTGAGCCCCAAGTGGGCAGTTTACTCAGTGAAGTTTACTCAAACAAGTCCCCTAACTGAATGATCCTGTCGGCTACTCTGTTCCCAAGGCTGACTATTTCCGCCTTGCTCTGTTTTCTGTCATCCGAATGATGGCGCATTGCTCATGTCCTACTATGAGATTAAGTTACAACATTATGATACTACAAAAAATAAAAATAACATCATTAAGATGCCTCTAAAATTAATATCAATTCCCTATAAAATATCTAAGGAGAAATCAAAATCTAAAGACTTGGTAAAACCTAGAGGAATTGAAGTCCAAAATCATATTTTATTGCCACCATGATGTGAAAGTCCATGGAAGTTGAATCCATTCTCCTCAGTTTGCTATTTTGGTCAGTCTTGGGGAGAGGTGTTCTTGACTCAGGAAAGACCTGGGGATTTTCCAGAAGGTGTAGCCTAGGTGGAATCTGGTGAGACTAGGCACGTTTCTATGTGCCTTGCAAGTTGGAATTTGGAATTCCAGGTGTCCGTGAACATCAGATGTAAAGAATTTAAAGAGTTAAGAGGATGCCCAAGATAACTGGTTAGAAAATAAGCCAGCCGCTAGCCCTTAAACCATTATCCCCTGTCCTGGGCAAAATTATATTCCCAGAACCTTGTACTTAGAGTTGCCAAAGGCTGGAGCAGAAGCACACTAGTCATTGTGTGGAGGACAAGAAGAGAAAGGGTTTGGTTTATCAGGAAGCTGGTGGCTGTTGTCTGCTTTCTGAAACACACAATGTGTGACCTTAAACACAATGGGAGAAATAACAGCAAGCAGTCGGCTAGTTTGGGCACGGGGAATTTAATCAACCTGGGGGAGAACACCACTATGTGTGTGGCTCCTGCCTTTACATGCTCTCTGAGGCATTGGGGCCCTCTGACAAAGAATACAAATTTGCAACAAAGACAGTTGTTTGAGGATCGTTTTAGAGCTATTTTTTCCCCTTTCTTATCGCATACATTTGAAACCTTTGTATTTTTTTTCCCCTTTTTATACTGCCTACTTACATGGCACTAACCCCTGGAAACCAGACCTTAGCAGAGCTCCTCTGTAAGTGGCCAAGCTCAGCTGCTTTGCAGTTTTAAAGGGGTAAATATTTTTCGCATCCCCGCACCTATCGTATTCCTCCCTGGCCTGTTGCAGTGCTAAGGCTCTCCCCTTTGGTGGCCTTTGGTAGGGTCCTGTATGTGCCACTCTGCCTCCGGAGAAAGTTACTTGCTTGTAGACAGAGCCACCATAGTGTGCGAAGACTAGCCAGGGGGAAACCATACATGGTCTTTGTCCAGGTGTAACAGTTGAAAGTCAACTGCCTAACTGTCGAAACTAGCTTCAAAGTGGTATTGTGTTGGTGTTGAGGTAACTCAGAGTGGTTGGATTTGCATTATCTTTCCATTTGCTGAGAGGTCAAAATGCAAATCTTCCTGAAGACCTTGTCTGGAAAGATCATTACTCTGGAGGCAGGTCCCAGTGACACTACTGAAAATGTGAAAGTTAAGAGCCAGGATAAAGAAATCATCTCCCTGGACCATCAGAGGCTCATCTTTGCAGGCAGGCAGCTAGAAGATAGTCCCAATCTTTCTGACTACAACAATAGAAAGGGTCAATCCTGCACCTGATTCTCCATCTGAAGGGTGGCTATTAGTTCTTCTGTCTGGCATTCACAGTGCCCAGTGATGGCATTATTCTGCACTCTAGCCATTTTTGCCAATTTAAGTTTTGAAATTAGTTCCAGTAATAGCTGATTAGCTGGTTTTCTCAGTGGCTGTTCAAAATGTTAATAAAGGTTTTGTCGAAAAACAGCAGCAGCAACAACAACAACATGGACCATTTAAGCTGCTAAATACAAGCAAACAGCCCTAAATCTCAGACTCTACCAGAGCACCAAGACTTAGGTACCTTTGATTGCCACCATTTGTCTTCTTTCTCAAAGTTCCTGGTTCATGCACCAGTGATTGGGGGTCAAGGTTACATCTACAACTGTGAACCTCCCTGCTTCGTGGAAATGCAGAACAGAACGTGTGATTCGCAAGATCTGTTGCCCTCAAGATAAAAGGAAGAGGAAGGGTTATGCTCTGTTTCTCTACCAGATTCCACAGCAGATAAATTTCTGTAGCTCAAGGGGCCAGGGAGTAAAAGGAAAGAGAAAGGCCTATAGTTTTATATTAATTGATGTTCTTTGTTCATGTTTCAAGAAACATCAGGAGTGGGAAAGAGGTATTCCATTCCTAATATGCGTCTGCTTCTGTTTTCTTCTGAGTCCTCTTCAGGGTTGCCCTGTCTTCTGGCTCCACCTCCTGAACATCCTGGGTATTAACCCTTCCTCTCTGCCTCTGCAGCTACTGCCCAGGTCAGGTCTCTGTTTTCTCTTTTCCTAAGAGTTGTCTTTTCTTCATGACTGGGATTCTGGCCTTTGTACTTTGCCCTCCTCCTGGCCCCTTCTCCGCCCCCATTGTACAAAAGAGCAAAACTGCAACAACTGTCTTCTAGAGCACCATTTTATTACACACATCTGTGCTATAACTCCCACACTCATCCATCAGTGGCTTCCCATGGCCTGAAAGATCTGTACTTTCTCACCTCCTACGTCTGGTGTATAGGAGCCTCCTAGTGAAAAGTGGCTAAGCTTGTGGACTCTGGAGAAAGAATGCCTGGTTACCAAGCTACTGACTAGCCGTGAGACCTTGAACAAGAAACCTTTTTGTGCTTTACTTTACTCATCAGTGAAATTGGTTTCATAATAGTACTTAACTCAAAGGGAGATTATTTTATAATAATAATATAAATGCTTCATATGAGCACCTATCACCATGCCTGGCACATATGTAGTGCCTAGAATTAGTCATCTTTATTTGCCCTCTGCTTGCTCATCTAGCCACATGTGTCCTACCAATTGCCTCCATATTGTTAAGGTCTGGTCTGAGCTGCTTGCTCTTCTCTGACCCTGCCACACTTTCTCAGGTCTTTTTACTTTTCACCCGTGCTGTCCTTCTCTTGGAATGCCCTTACCTGTCTTGACTGCCTGGCAGCATCATCTTTATTGTTCAATTCTCAGTTGAGATGCTTAGTCTTCTCTGAACAGACTTAAGTGTTACCTATCCTGGGCTCCCCCTTCCCAGTAAAGAAATATCCCCATTCTCCTAAGACTGTGTACTTTCTGAGGCTGGGGACTAGGTCTTTCTGCCTTTACCTCCTAGTACCTTACATAGTGGGAGGCATATATGGAAACTACTCAGAAGTGTTTATTGAATGAGTGACCATGTGAACAAGAAGGCTCTTTTCTGGGAGAAGCAATTTCAAGTTTTAAAAGCTCTGCGTGGACAGCATTTTATGGAGAAGCAGACCTCAGCATATTTTCTGATGCAATTCAGTGGGAGCTTCAAATGAAAAAGAATCTTAGAATATAGATAATTGCTATTTTCACTTGAAACTACTTTTTAAAGTCTAAGTTCAGACTAATAGAGAATTTTTTTTTTTTTTTTTTTTTTTTTTTTTTACCTGTGCTAATATATTGTGGGTGTGAGAGGAAGGGAAGAATATTCACATCTAACCTTTTAGCTACTTTCTTTGTTGAAATAACTTTTCTGAAACTAATGATACAGTTGAAGAAATCGCTTGTAAATGAATTGCAGTGCATTAATATACTGCCCAAAGTAAGTTGGTTAGTCTCAAGGCAAACAGTTCTTGTATGCTGATCATTTAGAGCTATTTTTTTAAAAACTTTTAAAAAGGTCAATTGGTTTATTTTTATGCATTTAGCAACAGTTTACAAAGCAATATTTTAGAGCTGTCATTGTATTAATTTTCATGGTTTTAGTAATTGTGAATTTTATATTTCCTTGGGAAGCAATTAATACATTTAGGAAACTCTCCTGGGTTTCATAAACACTTCCAATTAAAATGTATTGATTTGGCAGTGGTTTCTTCTTAGTACTTGTTCACAAAGACCAACAAGCAATTCATGCAGCTTTGTCTAACCTGAATATGAGCAAAAATGAGCCAACTGAAGATATTATCTCTTTTTCCCTTAAAAGTTAATTAGTTCTATAGGTATTATTAGCCTGTAAGCGCCTGGAGGGCAAGGATAATGTCTTATTCATTATTATATCTCACCCAGGGTCTGGCTGAGGCCCTGCACACATTAAGGGCAGCAGGGATTTGCATAAATGACGGAGCTTTGCCACTGGCCAGTGTGGAGAATAGAAGAGAATGAGCAAAGGTTGGGGCAGGAGCTTAGTGAGTGCTGGGTAGATGGGATGGACTGCAGCCTCTCAGAGCCCTGTGGGACTGAGTCTAGAAATAGGGGCACAGCAGAGGAGCCCTTCCTAGAAAGCTTGGGTAGGGGAAGGGCATCCAATCAAGAGACTTCTGGATGTGCTGCAATTCCTGGAATACATTTCAGGTTGGAATCACCTGGAGGATTTGAGTGAATAGCTGTTTGTGGGAACCTGGGAAAGATCCAAAGCAGGGGGATAGGAATTCTGGTTAGAGGAGTATTTGTGATGCTTTCTCACTGTAGTGTGTGTATGTGTGTATATGTGGGTTGTGTGTAGTATGTGTGTGGTGTGGAGTGTGTGTGTGTTTGGTGTATGATGGTGTGTGGTGTATGATGCGTGTGGGGGTGTGTATGTGGTATGGTGTGTAGTGTGTGATACCTGGGGGGGAGTATGATGGGGTGTGTGTGTGTGTTGTGTGTGTGGTATGTGTGAGAGTGTGTATGATGTGTGTAATGCCTCATCAAATATCAGGCCACTCACTGCTGGAGCAAAGGATTGGATTTCTCTCTTAGAGGCTAATTCTTATAGGGATCAATAGATTCTTATTACCATATGCTTAATCCTGGGTTAAGTCATGGGGAATACAAATAAAATATAAAACATGGTATGATCATTAGTAGTTTACAATCTAATTAGATGTGAACATTAGAACAGTATATGATACATGAGAAAATAGACAAGTTGTTCAGTGTATTCAAAGAGTTGCTCTGGGATGAAGATGGGAGACATGATCTGAGCCTTGAGGGATGATGAATGAATGTCATTTCTGCAAGTAGAGAATAGATGTCACATACATGATCCTAGGGTGCAAACTCATGGGTTTTGAGTGAGTAAGTGGCTGGTGTAGAAGATTCCTGTTGTGTGGAGAGCTGAGGCAGGGAAAGGCGGAATGTACTTTAGTCGCATTACAGCCTGGGCCTGGAATGCCGCATGAAGATTCCTGAGCTTCACCCAACAGGCTGTGAAGAACGATTCGTGGTATTTTACCAGGGGACTGACATGATCAAAATTATCTTTTAGCTTACTTTAGCTAAATTATGCAGACGGGATTGAAGGAAAAGAATCTAAAGTCAGTGAAACCAGTTTGGGATTGTCTGTTTCCTAAAACTCTGGAACTGTGTATCATCTCCATTTATCCAAATATAATTTGGCCACTTTAAGGTCATTCTCAGCCCAGAGACATATGAAAAATAAAAACAACTAAATTTTCTATTTTCCTGCTAATATTGCATGATACAATATAAAACATTCTTTTAAGATTTTATTTATTTATTTGACAGACAGAGATCACAAACAGGCAGAGAAGCAGGCTGAGAGAAAGGAGGAAGCAGGCTCCCCGCTGAGCAGAGAGCCCGATGTGGGGCTCGATCCCAGGACCTGAGATCATGACCTGAGCCGAAGGCAGAGGCTTTAACCCACTGAGCCACTCAGGCGCCCCACAATATAAAATATTTTTTAAAAATCTCTTCATACATTTAATTGAAGGATATATTCTTCAAAAAGATAAAATTATGCCTCTCATACCAATACATGATGAATATTTGTTAAAGATTTTATTTAACTCATTAATGAGGGAACTTGTAAGATGTCACAACCAGTTCAAAGAAAGAATCCAAGGAACAGATGCGTTTCTAGATCAGGAATAGAAGAATGGATGTACACATGGAGATAAGACTGGACTTTCCCACAGGAGGAAAGGGAAGCCCATCCCACTTCTGTCAGAGATAATTTACATGTCAATCAACAAGCACTGTTTTAAATTGCTATCAGTTATCTACAGTTTACAGAGTTCTGTAATAGCTTACTAGCAATGGAAGGCTAGAATCTGTGCTGTAGACAAGGCAGGGTTCTCCCAGAAGCACAGGCTTTTCTAAATTTCTAAGACTCATGATATCCTTCTCCTTATACCAAACTTTTTTTTTAAAGATTTTATTTATTTATTTGACAGAGAGAGATCACAAGTAGGCAGAGAGGCAGGCAGAGAGAGAGAGGAGGAAGCAGGCTCCCTGCTGAGCAGAGAGCCCGATGTGGGACTCGATCCCAGGACCCTGAGATCATGACCTGAGCCAGGCAGCGGCTTAACCCACTGAGCCACCCAGGCGCCCTACCAAACTTTATTTTAAAATGCCCATCCTTACCTCTTCCCACGCTGGGCTACTTTCTGATATCTCTGGATCAGTTCCTTTTTCCAAGAACAGTTCCAGATCCTTCCTTTCTAGTGTAAATTAATGAATTCTTTCTTGCTTCTCTCCATTTTTCTTCCTCCACTACTGGATCAACTTACAAAGACTCCATGCTCTCCTTCTCCTTAAAAACAAGGTTGTGAAAACAGGGAGTTCACATTTTCTCCATCACACCCACACATATAAATGTTTATGCAATTGTTTTAGACCAAAAATATTTTGAGATTGTAATCTGGATTGCCAGTTTTATCTTAAAGAGTGCAAAAGACAAAAAGTGGGTGGGAAAAAATCCTAGATTTTCTTTTCTTATTCCACCGTAAATCTCCTTCTCAGAGATCTTGAAGTCCCCCCTTATTTCAGAGCTGAAGCAGCTGAGAACAGATGGAATGCTTTCTCCAGTTAGTGGCAGTGATGAGATTGGATTTGGGCGCCTTCGTCTAAGAGTCAGTCATATAGCACAGATGTATTGAGTGCCTAAAATGTGCCAGGTCTTCATGGAGCTTACATTCAGTGTGGAGGAGACAGGTAATAAATAAGATAAATAAGTAAATTATGCAGTGTATTACAGACATGTTATATTATTGTATTGTGCAGAATGTGAAAAATTCTATGAAGGAAAATAAAGTAAGGCATTTAGTAGAGTGATCAGGAAAGGCCTCAATGAGAAGGTGGTATTTGCACAAAGACTTAAAGGAAGTGTCGGCATGAGCTATGAAGATTTTATGTGGAGAACATTCTGGCAGAGGGCATCAGAATTACAAAGGCCCTGAGGTGTGAATATGCCTGACTTGTTTGAGGAACAACAGGAGGTCACCGAGGCTGGAGAGATGAGTAGTACAGTAGGAGAGGAGATCAGGTCGGTAAGGAGAAAGGGTATAGATCATATAGAATCTTGTAGGCCATTGTAGGGCTTTCTGATTGTGGTGGGAAACCACTGGAAGGTTTTGAATGGCATTATCTGTTTTTTATTTTGAGAGATTATCCTGGCTGTCACATGGGAGTGCTGTGTCATTGAACTAATCCAGGAGAGGAATGACAGTGGCAGGGAGCCAGGGGGTAGCAGTGAAGGTGGAGAGGTGGTAAAGTAATGATTGGTATGGTGTTGGCCTTGGGTCAATTTACATCAATTATCAAACAACTTGGGGTGTTTATTAGTGTTCTAGGCATCTTGCTAGGGACTGGGATAGAGTTGTATAAGCTCTAGCTCTTGTCTCTGAGGAGCTCAGTCTTAGAAAGAGACTACTATGAACAATACTAAAAACATTCCAATGCACTGTGGCAGGCACAATAGAATAGAAGTATGTGCAAGGTACAGATGCAGACCCAAAAAGAAAAGGAGCTGTATTTAAAAAAAAAAAAAAAAAAAAAAAAAAAAGAGCAAGAGCTTCATAGCATTCCCTTCCTAGGTAGAGGGAGACACTTTCAGGTAGAGGGAACAGTAAGAGTTGTGGGGTAGTGTAGTTATTATGTCGTTCATTCTCTTTTATTCTTGGTAATGCAGTGGATTTGAAGTGTTGAAACGAGACTCCTCAGCCCTACTTCTGCTATGTGATATGAAGGTAACTGGTGGTGGGAAAGGGGTACACAGATGCTTTGTATGGGGCTGGTCAGTGAGTCCTTGGGAGCAATGATGAAGTTTCTCTGTGGCCAGTCCTAGAGACCTCCGAGAGCTGGGAGAGGTGTGGAATACAGTAGTTAAGAGTAAGAGTCAGTCTGATAAGTCAGATTCCAGCCTTACCACTTACCCTGGGCAAAGTACTTGACCTTTGGGCCTTGACTTCCCCACCTGCCAAATGGGGCTGGTGCCTACTTTGTAAGGCTGCTATGAGGAATATATAAGTTAATATATGCAAATTGCTTGGAATAGTGGCACAGAGTAAGCATAGATAGAGTAAGTACTGTCCAAGTAGGTGCCCTTCTTACTACTACCTTCTGGCATGAGCAGTGCTCATGGCCTGCAGATGACCTGGACAGAGGTGGTAAGTTCATTCATAGTAAGGGCAACTTGTGGACCTGGGCCTGGGCATCTTCTTGTGGGAGCCCTGGGATCCTTACAGAGTTCACTGGAAGGAGGGGACTGAGGGTCAGGACTCCAGTCCTGGGGATTGGCTTTCTCATCAACACTGGTGAAGAAAGCCTGAGCCAGGTTTAATTTCGTCTAGAAAAATAAAGAAATTTGATGTTTCTCAAGCGTGTCGTGAAGTAAATTCTTAGTGGTTATATGTGCTTAGGGAACTATAAGCAGCTATAAATTGCTGAAAGATAGATTCTGAGGTGGCAAGTCAATGGTGAAAAAATGGGCAGGGATCAGATCAAGATGGACCTTAAAAGTCCTTCAGTGACCTTGGGCTTATTCTGTACATGCTGGGGAGAAAGAGTTTTAAGCAGAGGTGATATAATCCAGTTTAGATCTTTAGTAACTAAGTTGGTGGCAGGAGCATAGATGTAAAATTGTTGAGATGAGAGAGAATAAGTGGTCACTTAAACAATTCTGAGGAGGAAGATGAGGGACTGGGATGACGATATGGACAGCAGGGATAAGGAAGAGACCACGGAGCTGAGACATATCTAGATATCTCAGATGTGATATTGCACATCAGGCAAGTCAGGCTTCTGGCTTTGGAGAAAGAACAGATTTGGGGATGACAGTGAGTTGAGCTTGGTTCTGTGAGCTTGAGGTGCCTGTTCTGAGTGGAGGGATAAAAACTGGGCCAAAATTGGGTTTGGGAATCATCAGGATGGACATAGTTAGGGAGGGCGTGGAATTGCTTAAGGCAAGGTAATACAATCAGAGGAGAACTCCAGAAAGGCCAGAGGCTTTGGTGAGGATCACTGGAAAGAAATGGTCAGACCAATAGAAAGACGAGAGAGAGGAGATTGCTAGGGAGCTGGGAAAGGAGTTTCCAGAAAGGTTCATGATTAAATTCAGAGAGTTCGGGGATAGGACGTTTGCCAGTGCATGTTGGTAGGCTGGTGGAAAGGGAGTCAGTCTTGTAGTGAGTCAAGGAAGGCACAAGAAGCAGGGATGTGGTGAAGTAAATGTGAACTACACTTTGAAGAAACTTAGGAATGAAGTAAAAATGAGCATGGAAGTCAGAAGGGCAGTGCAGGGTCAAACAGTGTTCCCCACCTAGCCCTCCACTTCATAAGATCTGATTAAATGGGCCAGGGAGAAGTTCTCAGCAGAGAGAACATTTGAGGATTATAAACATACAGACACACACAGACACAGACACACACACATTTAGAAGTTAGGGAGAGACATACGTAATGCATTTAGGACTCTTCCTCTAAGGCAAGCCTTAACAAATTGCCAATTCAACTATCTGAAAAATTCATATGAGTTGGGATGGTAAGTAGAAAACCCCTATATTTAAATGACATTTTCATCAAAGTTCGAGTTGTATTTTCTGAATTGTGTTTTATTCCACATAAGCTAAGTGGCCCTACAGCAGCTTCATCTCATTGCATGCTTGTGTATACATTGTCCCACAAACTCCTTTTGAAATGCTCTTTTAAATTCCATATGAAAGGGGGCACCTGGGATAGAGCCTGCATTGGGCTCTCCGCTCAGCAGGGAGCCTGCTTCCTCCTCTCTCTCTGCCTGCCTCTCTGCCTACTTGTGATCTCTCTCTGTCAAATAAATAAATAAAACCTTAAAAAAAATTTGATATGAAAGTACACAGTTTATTCTATAGCACAAGTCAGAAACTTAAAACTATTAGTCAGGGCCCGAACAGGGACAGAATCCATTCTTATGATTCAGAAGGACACATGCTTCAAGGGAGAAAGGAAGGGAGATTTTATTTTGGAGAAATGGTAGAAACACTGTGGGAGGTATATTTGGGATAATTATAAATATAGTTTTTCCTTGCACGAATGAATCTTAGATTGTTACTTAGGAATATTTTGAAACAGTACAGTTGTCAGTGAGAAAACCCTTGAATGCCTCATTGCATTCAGTGACTTCTTTTATTAATGGTAACACCTGCCGTTTCACAGCCTGTGCTTTCATCTCCAAATACAAAGGGAAGGGGGTCCCACAACAAATACTGGGCTAATTTAAGCCTCCAAATAAAAAAACAAACAATCAAACTGTGTACTGAGTCTTAGTAATTTGTATATGTCAGGTAAAAATGGTTTTCTTCTTATCAAAATGAAGTCTATTTGATCTGAACTGTTGACGTAACAAATATTGATGAAATGGTCTTTATGTGCCAGGCACCGTGCTAGGTTCTGGCGTTGTGGTGGTGACTCAGATGGACAAGTTCCCTGACCCAATGTCATTAATGGCTTCATGTATCAAGACCATGTTAAAAAAATAATTACATAGGTAAAAGATGAAAGGGAAAGCACAGCAGAGCATAGTGGCATTCAGGAGGCAGGAATGCGGACCTACACATATCAATTCTGTTTATCCCTTTACTCTTCTGGTGTAGGTAAAAACACTAACTCACCTTCCTGAAGTTTCCTCCATGTGGAGGAACACTCATGAGACATTCTGCCCAGCCCTGATGCTTTCTCATTCTCCTCTGCTCACGGAAGGAGAAGAGGCTCACCTCATGGTGAGTTCAGGAGAGGACCTAGGCACACCCGACTTGCCATCTTCCCCTTCCTGGTGGAGAATCTGCCCCGTTTCTTGGCCAGATATTTTGGGGCGATTTCAAATTGCTGGAAGATGGCTGAGTTCCCTGTGCCCTTCTGAGCTCTGGCTTTCAGTGATAAGTGCCAGGTGGCAGAGATGGATGGCCCCAAATTAAGGCCTTCTAATGCTGATCTTCAGGTCAAGAAGGGAGCTAACCTCTTAGATTTTATTTTCTCTGCCCAGGACTTTTTAGAATCATGACCACCATATGATCTCACATTGGCTCTGGATTGTTAACTATATAAGCTATGGGCATGGGTTTGGTCTTCCAGAGCTCCAATGATGGCTTCACCCATGGGGAAGTATTAGATTTTATTCAAAAAGAAAGAAGGCAGGCAGAAAAGAGAAAAGGGACCCTTAGTATAAAGAGCATATGCCATATTCTTGGACTGCAGTGGAGAAAGAATTCCATAAAACTTTGTAGATTGAAAGTATAGAAGAGCAATTCAGAAGGCCTGCATCTGGGATGCTTTATCTTTGGGAATCAGGTTTGCCTAGAAAGTCAGCTGGAGTGGTCTGGCAAACATGCTTCAGTCTTGCCAGCAGAATAGGAGCAGTGGAGGAAAGAGAAGCAAGAAAGACAGATTGATTACCTGAAGAAATGAGAAACTTCTTATATTATAAAATGAGATATTCTTGGGCAAACCAAGCAGACATACATGAGAATAATAACAAAGCTAAGGACGGACAGATACAAAAGGTAAAACAAGTTTCTTTCAGATTTACTTTTTCCTAAAGAAAGTACTAGAAAACAGAAGCATTCATTCACTAATCACTCATCACATGTGTTTCAGGTTCTTTCTATGTGTTGGGCATTGATTTTGGGTTTTAGAAATATATTACTGAACAGAAAAATTAAAAAAAATTCTATCTGTAGAGTTTACATTTTAGTAGGAAACCAGATAATAAACATAATAAATAAATTATATATTATGTTAGAAAATGATGTTATAGAAAAGAAAATATATCACAGTAAGGAGGAGTACGAGTTCATAGGAGGGAAGGCATGGTAGTGTCAAAGTGGGTATTATTGAGAAGGTGGTATTAGAATAAAGATTTAAGGAGGTGAGTAAGCCATATAGTATCAAGGAGAAGAACAATACAAGTAGAGGGGATATCCAGTGCAAACATCCTATGGCAAGAGGGTGTCTGGTATGTTTGATGAGGAGCAAAGAGGCCACAGAAATATAAGCAGTGTAAGCAAGGGGGAGAAAGTAGGAGCTGACATTAGAGAGGTAACAAAGGGCCATATTGGATAGACCCTTTAAGGTCATTGTAAAGACTGACTTTGACTCTGAATGAAGAGTAAGGGAGTCCTGAGATTGCTGTAGCAATTCAAGAGAGCAGTGAAGGTAGCTTGGGGTAGATGGTGACAGGGAGATCGCTCAGCTTGTGGGTGGTGTGCAGTTGACCCTTGAACAATCTGGGAGTTGGGGGCACTGATTTTATAGTCAAAAATCCTCATATAACGTTTGAATCTCTCAAAACTTAACTACTGGTACCTTACTGTTGACTAGATGTCCTACTGATGACATAAGCAGTCAATTAAGACATTTTCTCTGTGTTTTCTGTATTATATATTGTATTCTTACAATAAAGTAAGCCAGGGAAAAGAAAATTTGTTATTAAGAAAATCATGAGGAAGAGAAAATACATTTGTAGTAGTATATTGTATTTATTTATTTAAAAAATCTGTCTGGAAGTATACTCATGCAATTCAAACCCATGTTGTTCAAGGGTCAGCTGTATTTGTATAATCCCACTATGTGGGATACCTGACAGCAGTGACGAATGAAAGAATGATACCTACATGTCTTAACATGGGTGAATGTGCAAAACATGAATGTAAAAGGTGAGACAAAAGAATTATTACAACATTATGACACTTTTTAAAGTCAAAAACCAAGCAAACCCAAATAATAGAAAGTTTAGTTATTCAGCTATTTGTGGTAAATCTCTATGTCAATATAAAAGAAGGATAACGAACCAAAGCTCAGGATTATAGTTGCAGCCATAGAGGGGTAGGAACACCAGAATGGCTTTGGGGAGGAGAACACAGAATCTTCCTGTGGCAATATTCTGTTTCTTAAGTTAGGTGGAAGTTTTGGGGGAATGTGTTTTATTGTGCTTCATTCATAACTTACATACACATTGCATATATTCATTAGCTATACAAATACTCTGTTAAAAAGAAAAAAAAGAGAACAGATGGTAGTTGATCAAAGGGATGAGGATAACTAACAGAAGGGACCATGTCTTGGGAATTAAAGGTATGGGCTTTGTTTTATTTCTGATTTAGCAGAAGCTTCAGCTATGGGAGGCCACAGGAAGCCCCTGGAGTTGTCACTGAGGTGGCTTTCCTTAAGAAGATGAATGTAGACAGGCCCCTTAGACTACCTGAAGGGTATCCATGAGGCGAGGGACCAGCTCCAACTTCTGGGAGAGTGAACAGCCTGGAAGACTGTGAAGGCGAGGGGACCTCAGTCCGGTGCTGGTGAGGAGCTAACCATGGACTTGTGCACATCCCAGTACACTCAGTGGCTGTAGGTGGACACCTGGAGAGGGGCTATACACATAGCCTGGGATTTTGTTTTGGATTCTAGTTGACCTGCCTTCTCTTGTACTGTGTGAACTTGGTAGATGCTAGGTCTCTGAGCTCCAACCTTCTCATCAGTATAATTAAGGGAAGAGACAAGAACAATTGTCTTGATGCTGTGTCTGTGTCACCTTCAGAAATCCCTGGTGATACTGTTGGGTCACTTAGAGAAGGAGTATGTACAGTTGAAAAGGAGCTGTGCCACCCTTGCTTCAATAGGGGAGCCACTCTGATAGATGTTGTATGTTTCATTTGTGTGTGTGACTTCATATCAGAGGAGGGTTCTGTTGAGAGAACAAAAAGCAGTGAAAACACAGACAAGTAACAATTTGGAAGTCACTGGTATAATTAGTATTCCACAGACCTGTCTATGTATCAGATTTTTCTGATGAATTAAAAAGTATGCAGACCCTTCCCCCAGACCTTACCCTTGATTTATTGCATCAGTATTTCCAGGAGGAAGGTCTCCAAGGGCTTGTGAAACCAGCCCTCCAGATGCATCTCAGAGTGGCAGCTCATCTCTGGCTATAGGCTGGGTTTTAGAAACCCCCTATTGTGTTGGAACTTTGGAGTTCTCCTCTAAGCAATAACATACCATGAGCCTGTGTTTATATTCCTCCTGTGTATAACACCTTCTGTTCCATTTGTTTATTTTTTCCCCATTTCTACAAAAACAACAGCTTCTGAGAACCAAAATATCAAAATGAAGCTGTCATCCAATTTTGATTTTTTCCCCATGTGCAAAATTTAGGGTTGTTTTTCTGTTTTTTGTGTTTCCTCCCCCTCTTGGAACATTGTGTATAAAAATAGGCCCTTTGTTTTTCTACAGTGCCTACCGCTGTAGCTCCCACATGCTTTGGAAATCATGCCATTCAAGTTTGAATAGATACTAAAGGAGCCCAGGGAGTAGTTTTCCCTTGCATCATTTGGGCGACAAAATATTTCCAAACTGTGCTCTGACATTGACTTTGAAATATATTTCCCTTCCAGTTTGCTCCCACCCTCCTGAAAACATATAAGCATGCTTGATTGAATAGCCCACTGGAGAGAGTTAAAGATAAGGCTGGGAACACCTGCTCTTGAAATAGTGTCCAAGGTTACCCCTTAACAAAGAAATATGATTCTTAGAAGGGCCAGTAAAGGGCAGATGAAAGAATTAAGGGAATATGTGGGCTGAAACATGAGGTCAAACTAAGAAGATGAAGACTTTCAGCCCACAGAGATGAAGGGTATATGGGGAGATGATCAAAGTCGATGAAGCCACAAAGGGCATCAGTATGTTTGTGTTCACCAAATCCCAAAGCACAAGGATGGGCAGGAAGACTCTTTGAAGCCTGAAAGAGGAGAAATTTAGGACAAATAGAAGAAAACATTACTTTACACGGTGAGTCATAAACTTTTGAAATAAGTCACTCCCAAGATACGGTCTGGGTTAAAAATAATAAAGGTTCACAGAAGGGGTGTAATGTATTTATGAGTCGTAGAGACAGTGCTTTTTCGAGAGTGAATTATACGGTCCTGTGGTACCTCTTTGACATTTTATATTCGAGTTGGTGCCATGTTCGTGACAGAGTGCTAAGCTATGTTTACTCTGCAGGTGATCTAATGGGACAAAATTTATGTCCTTCTGGGGGAAACACTTTATTCAGTCAGTTGCCTCAAAAATTTTAAATAATAAAAATAATTTTCTTACTATGTAGAATGTCTTGCTCTAAGAAAACTCTTTATCCATATTGAAGCGTCATGGCTTATCAGTTGGTGGGGCCTGTTTTCACTAACAGTGAAGCTGGGATAGGAATGAAACTGTCTGTTGAACACATTTTGCATTTCTTTTTTCATTTTGCATGTTTAACCCCCAAAACAAATTGGCAGGGCCAGAGAGGGAAAAGACAGTGAGGGGCCTCCACTGAAGCCACACCACTGAGAAAGCCATGGGAATAAGCCTCAGCACATGGGAATTCCTTTCTGAGGCAAAATGACCTTTCTGTCTTTTCAGTCATGCAAAAGGCTGAGTGTTGAAGCTGACAACGAAACATTATATCTTGGGGCATGAAGTCAGCCATAGAAAAGAGAGAGTTAAGAAGAGATAGTAAAGTAGGAGTTTTAGCCTTCTTTAAACTTTCTCAGAGTCTAATAACTAGTAATATACACCAAACAGCAGGACCAAGAGTTGATTTCTTCTCGCCCTATCAAAATGATAGTGTATTTTTTTTTAAGATTTTATTTCTTTATTTGACAGAGAGACTTCACAAGTAGTCAGAGAGGAAGGCAGAGAGAGAGAGGGGAAGCAGGCTCCCTGCTGAGCAGAGAACCCAATGTGAGGCTTGATCCCAGGACCCTGAGATCGTGACCTGAGCCGAAGGCAGAGGCTTAACCCACTGAGCCACCCAGGCACCCCCAAATTACACTGTATTAATGGCTGCGTTGTGTAAGGAAATAGCTGAGTAACAGACTTTCCCCACACTTAGTGGCTTAAGCAGCAACCATTGAATTATGCTCATGGATTCTGTGAATTAGTAATTTGGGTGGTTACTCTCTCTCCACAGTGAATGAGGGCAAAATGATCTTGAGGCTTCTTCACTCATATGTTTGACACCTCGGTTGGGATGACTTAAACGTTGGGCTCCATTGAAAATGTCAACCAGAGCATCTGTATATGGCCTCTCCATGTGACTCCGAGTTCTCACAGCATGGCAGCTGGGTTCCAAATGGGAGAATCTGGAGATTAAGCAGACGGAAGATACATGGCCTTTTCTGACACAGTCTAGTTTCAGAAATCATGAAGTAGTTACTTCTGTTCCATTTGTTGACAGAAATGAATCACTAAGGTCAGTCCATATTCAAGGGAGGGGTATTAGACTCCTCCTCTTTTTTTTTTTTAATTTTTTATTTTTTATAAACATATATTTTTATCCCCAGGGGTACAGGTCTGTGAATCACCAGGTTTACACACTTCACAGCACTCACCAAAGCACATACCCTCCCCAATGTCCATAATCCCACTTTTTTTTTTTTTTTTTAAGACTCCTCCTCTTGATGGGGGTGGTGGAGGTAAGGTTACATTGCAGAAGAGTGTGTTGGAGGGTAGATGTTTTCATGATAATCTTGAAAAAGGAAATATAGTCTACATATAAGTTTACAATACAGATGTGTATGTGTGTATATAAATGATCACCTTTTTCTCCCATGTTGAGATCTGAGAGGAGAATTCTGTTAGCATGACAGACACGTGACAGGAAATGCAGGATGTATTTATTTGGGGTGGGAAGAGTTCACAGGATTAAGAGCGATATTTGCAACTTACCCTTCAGAAGAAAGAAGCCAGATAAAACTTTCTTCAGTAAAGGATGAGCAAACAGGCAAACAAATAAAACCAGCATGGGGTCTTTAAAAAGTTTCTGTAACTTGAGAAAAAAGGACCATTGCCCTGAAAGTACAGATGGAAAGTATACTTTGAAAAATGATCTATTAAAGGAAACAGAAGAACATTTTGAAATCTTTTTCAGAAAGAAGAAAGAACATAACTGAGAGTGCAAAAAAATGGCATCTGTTACTATGGAAAGAGTTGAACATCACCTTTAGAATGCAGAGGAAATCACCCAAGAGATGAACATACACTGATAGCAAAGTCGATCAGTATGGAAGACCGAGAATAGATAATGAAACCATCAGTATCTAGAGTATCAGTGGTATCCAAGTAATAATAATAGATATAAAGAAGGAAACTTTCCCAAGTGGAAGAAGGATTGAGTCAGCATTTGGTAGCCCTCAGTAATTCCCAGAGAGAATAAGTAGAGTAAGACTTGCTTTCCAACATGTCCTTATAAAAATGTTTGAACTTCATAGACAAAACATTGATGCAAAACCCTGAATTCCTGAAAGTTTTCATACAGAGGATCAAAAATCAAGCTGAATTCAGATTTCACCTCTACTATACTAAACACCAGATAGAGTAACCTTTATAATATGAAGCACTACATAGTAATAGAACTATGAGGAAAAAAAAGGTTTGGCCAAAGTATGCATCCAAGTTTTTATCAATGTGTGAAAGCTGCAGAAAACTATTTTCAAATATACAAAGATTCAGAAAGTAATCACACATGTTACAATTGTTAAAGATATGTTTGTTAATGGCTAGAATGAGAAAATACACATACAAGACAATAATTATGTGGATTTCAAATTTCAGATCTCATCTTGCATTAGCAAAGACTGACAAGTAGTCAGGAGAGACACAATACTGATGTTCCTAACTTACAAGGGAAGAAATGACAAAGATACTGATTCTACTGCTCCAAAACAAATTAAGGATTGGTTGAGCAGAACAAATGTCAGCCATAATATCTGCAGAAGAGGTTGCAGCCCAGAAAGGAGCTGGCCTGCCTAAAATGTTCCAGAAAGGATCTAGATTGCAAGTTCAGAGATAGCAGGTATAGAGAGTGGGAGTGAAGGTACAGAAAGCAGAGAATTGAAGCTTTATCTTTAAAGGCCTGTTTAAATAAGGACACATAGTCTTCTTTTTTCCTTCAGAAGGTCTAGCAACTAAACATTTTTCTCTAGGCAAAAACAGTAACAGCAATACGCTAAAAACCCAGGGTATTCTTTTCTAAAGAAACTGAACCAGTATTTTGAGAGAACTTGAGCTGTTACAGTGGGTGTTATCATTCTGGAGGAGAGCCCTTCACATCCTGTCAATTTGATGGCCCATAAATATATCTGGTTCTCTTCTCTTCACCCCAAGGAGAAGCCTGTGAATTGGCAAATTCTGCTCCTGGTCAGCTTTATATTTGAGGAGGCTCACAAACATGGAAAAGAAAAGAGTGAAAGATAATAAGAGAAAACTGACCCCTGAAGAAAAAGAGAATCCCGGGAACTAAAAAGAATTTTAAAACAACAGTGAGAACTGTTGTCCTTAGATTTAAGGAAGCTATTGCCTTCATAAAAGGAGAACAAGATGCCATGAAAATGAAAAATCTAGAGACAAAGAGGAACACTTGGAAATTAGAGATGATTGCTCAAATAAAACATTCACCAAAATAATTGGGAGAAAAAGTTGAGGAAACTTCTAAAAAGTAGCGCAACAAGAGAGGATAGAAGGAGAGAAAAGGTAAAAGTTAATTAAGGTAAAGTGAAAAGTGTTCAGTGGACAGATTTAGCAAGAAGGAGGCCATTGGTGATCTTGCAGACATGGTTTCAGGGAAGCAATAAAGTGAATGCAACATCATTGTCCAAATGATGTGATTCTGTTTGTCTGGCTTAAGAAGGTTGGTGTGGCGCTTCAAACTTAGTGGGAAAGAATCTTGTATCTCATCCCGAATATATGATCCTAGGATCTTAATGACATTGATAATATTTGGTTGCAAATTGGCTATTTCTCCTGGGAGAAGGACATGTGAGTCATGTGATTAGTATCCATTACCATTTCACAAAGTGGTACATAACTTTTTTGGGGGGGGGTGGAGGGTTGGGACAAGATGGGGAGGGGAGGAGAGAGTGAATCTTGAGCTTGCTGGACGCCCACCTTGGAGTCTGAAACGGGACTTGATCTCACAATCCTGAGATCATGACCTGAGCTGATAAAAAAGTTGGATGCTTGATTGACTGAGCCACCCAGGCACCTCTGGTATGTAACTTCTATACAAACAGTTGGAGACTTTTCTGGCAGTAAGCAGTGTGGTTTTCTACACATAAATTTTAAAAAGCAGCTTAATATTAGAAGAAATAGATGAATATTATGTGGCAGGAAAAATGATCCTTAAACTACATTTTTAAAAGATTTCCTGCCGCTTCCAGTCGGCAACGGGAGAAGAATTAGGCACAAACAAGTCAGCTGCAAGAGATTGGGAGCAGGGGACAACAGTTGAAAAGGACTGCTGCCACGAGCAACTCCACAGTCTCACTTTTATTAGATAGAAAACAATAGCCAACAGAAGGACCGATGAAGGTCAAACGTTAGTCGCGTCCTGTGGACAAGCAAGGAGGAGGATAAACTTTAGAGTTAACCACGCACGTTCAAAGGGCTCATCTAACTAACAACGGGCGCTTCTGGGAAGAGAAAGGAGCAATAACAGAAAAGGGAAGCAGGTGGTTTTCGTTCCACCCTGAGCTGACCGGGTGTTCCTGGGTGCTCGGCTTCCCTGAAGCAGGCAGCGTTCCTCCCTGGGCAGGCCAGGCGTTCCCGGCTGCCCGGCTTCTGTGAAGGTGCTGCCCTCCGCCCTGAGCGAGCCGGGCATCCCCAGCTGCCCAGCTTCACGGTTGTGTATCGTCCTTCTCCCCAAAGATCTGTTGCCAGTATATGTATTTCTTAAGGCCATATCTAAATGTGCTTGGTAACTAGTAAAATCCTCCAGGGGTTACAGTTTAAGTAACAAATTGTTCCGAGGGGCAGCAGCATTTCCATGAGGTATTCATTGACCCTAAAGTAGTACTTCATCAGTATCAGCATCCTCAGAAAAGTAGTAACTTGCTATATCGATATTATTATTAGATTTTGAAAAGGGGAAAAGGTTGCCTTCCAGGTAAGAACTGTCTTGGAGCTTATTGTTTAACTACAAACAAAGGTTTTTCAGCTCTGTGGTATTCTTTAACTTTGTACCATTGGCAGGAGGCAAAATGATAATGGATAATAGCTTAAAAAGTCACTTTTTATATAGCAAGTGAGCCTGAGACTTTCAGTCCTGCAAATTAAGTTAAAATGAATGGCTTCTGAACAGCACATTGGGTGACAGGAAGTTTATAAATGTTATGTCTCCAGAGGTATTCCAGTAATAGTAAGTTTGGGCAGAAAAAGCTTTTTCTGTAACAGTCTCATTGGAAGAACCAGCAGTCTTCAGAGAGATTGGTTAATAAGTCAGTTACCTGGGTGTCGAAAATGAAATAGAAGAGGTAGGGGAATAAAAAAGACTTTGAAGGAGAAAAATGTTAATTTAGCCAATTCAGTGCTTCTCCTACTAGAGTAATATTCAAGGCTGGCTAACTTATTCATTGTGGTTTTGCTCTAATTTTCATTTGTATGACAGCTTCCATGAATGCAGGGCTTTTTGTTTTGGTCACACAGAGCTGATATGGAGAAGACAGTGGACATATGATTTGGGTGTGGTGCTGGGAGAAGGTTGGAAGTGGCATTAGCAAGACCACCAGGTGTGCTGTCTGATTGCGCAGCCCAGCATGTGCAATATGGTGCTGTTGCCATGAGCTACCCTTTTTCTGCTGTTGCTTTTGCGCATCTCAGTAGGAATCGAAGCAATGGTAAGTGGTATATGTGTATGTCACAGCCTGACAGTCGTCCCTACAAAAAGCAGTTTAATTTTCTCATGTAAAGGTGCTCTCAGAGGAAACACAATTAATTGGCTTCTGAAATGTCTTGACACTTTGAGATCATTGGACAGATGATTCTGTATAAGTTCACAAACAGAATGTGCTTGGATATGTACAAGGAAGAGCAGCTCTTTGAAAAAAGGCAGTGTTGTTTGCTTTTTTTTTTTTTTTCTTGTCCTTGGGATGGATAAGGTTCTGAAACAGCCTAGAGAGCGAGAGGATTGAGGTCTCAGATTTCACAAGTTACCAACCCAGCAAGTCTCGTGCTTTTGTTTCCTACACGAACTCTACATATGTTTACACATAGTTTCTCTTATTTTCTGCTAGCCCAGGAGTTAATAGTGTTGTTAAATAAATGAATGTATTAATTTTAATGTGAAATTATTTTTGAAAAAGCAGGAATGTTTTCTCAGGGAAGCTCATAAAGTATTCATTTTTCTATCACTACACTGTAAATCTGTTTACCAGTTATAATCATTTTAAGATTTAGTGTGTGTGCTCTTTGGTGATTATTTTAACCAAGAAGTCAGGGAAACATAACACATTATCATCTCTCTCTTACCTTCTGCCCTCCTTTCTCTGGTCCCCCTGTTGTTGCCTCAGTTCAGGCTTGCATGCTCCCTTGCCTGGACCACTGCAGTAGCCTCTTTCTAACTGGGCTCTCTTACTCCAGCTTTGTCTCTCTGCAGATCCTCTGTATGAAAGTGATGGATCTCAAGGACCTGTATGATCGGGTGAATTCCTTCCATGGTTTTCAGTGTTTAGAGAGAACATCCAAACCCTATACAAAGCCATTCAGAGATTGACCCATTTCTTTATCTCTAATCCAGTGATTCTCAACCAGTTTTGCCTCCCAGTGGATAGTTGACAATGTCTGTGTAACATTTTTGATTGTCACTATGGTTGTGTGTGTGTGTTTCTGATGTCTAGTGGATAGAGGCCAGGGGTGCATCTTACAGTGCACAGGGCACCTTCTGCAGCAGAGAAGCCTAGAGTCTAAAATGTCTATAGTGCTGAGGTTGAGAAATCTTCCTCTTATCTAATTTGCTCACTTCTGTGCTTCCAGGACTCCAGCCACAGGAAACTCCTTCTCCTCTATGACTATACCATGCTGTTTCTCTTGTCCTACTCTTTGCACATGCTGTTCTCTCTGACTGGAATACCTCCCTCCGCTTTTACCATCTGGAGGTAAAGTTCTTATCCTGGGCTCTCATATCATCCCTTGGGTCTCTGTGTGATTTGTGCTTCTGTGGATTGTAATGTTGGTTTTTAATTTTTTTTCTCTTGTTCCCTTCTGGGAAGAGCTATTCATGTCAGGTACCATATCTGACATTTTTCTATTTGAACCATCTGTTACAAGTCTTGGCATATAGTAGATGTTAAGCATGCTTGTTCATTGGATACTTGGCAAGACGCATGGATAATAGAATCTGTGTTTCAGTCAGGTGATAGAGACAAATATTGTTCATAATCTGAGACTACTAATATTCCATCTTAGAAATTACTCTTTTATTTCATTTTTTTCAGTGTCACCTTCTTGGTTACTTTTTGTTGATTCCCACTTTGACTACTAGTGCCTTGAATATAGTTGGTGATCAGTAACCATTTACAAATGAATGTTGGCTGTAGGTCTAAGTGTAAACAGATCATAGCACTGGGTAACTTTATATTCGTTCTCTTTAGGAAGGAAGAAAGAGGTTTTTTCCCCCGTCAAAATTGATCTGGGTCACCTTGTTCTTCCTCTGTTTCCCTCTACTCCTTGGTAGCTCCCTAACCCTTCTTCCACCCATTATAGCTCAGAATACCCTCAAAACTTGGGTGCAGAACTGAAGACCCCTGGAACGAGAAGGCTTGGGGGCATCCCACCAATATTTCACTTCACCCCCTCAAGACCAGAACATTAAGTCCCATCCCTGCTGCACCTGTAATGGCATCAATTTATCTCCTCCTTGGGCCACAGCCTCTTCTCTAGGTTTCGCCCCCTCCAGTTATGAATGCTGGTTAGTTCACCCTGCTTCTACTCTTAAACAGCAAGTTAAACAGCTGTTTCTATCTTTAACTTTCCTTTATCATCTCGAGGAGAAGGGTCTATCTAGTTTCTTCTGAATGTCCTTTCTTCCTCTGGCCAGAGACATGGATCATCAGAGAGAGATAACTTTCTCAGGGTCTGTATTTGGGTGATTTTCCATTCACTCATGCAGCTTCCCCATTCCCACTTTTTTCTCTCAATATAGTCAGACTGTTGATGGTTCCTGGTTTTGGACCCATTTTCTTGTTCCCTGGTTTTTCATTTTTATTATAGATTCTGGGCCTCTCCTGTGTGTAACATAATTATTTTCTTTCTTATGAAGTCTTCAGTTATTCTCCTGAACTCTTGTTCTCTGCCCTCATTTCTCTGTAGGTACCTGTTAGCACTTAGATAATCTTCCCTCTGAATTTACCATATTCTTTCTAGGTGATGACTTTTTTTAAAAAAATAGGCCTTTAACTTGAGTCTTCTACCTATTGTACCTCTTGAGTAGCAGATGCTTGGTGGTCTTAATCTTTGGATTATTATGGCTGAGAAGTGGGGTTGGTTGGGCGGGGGTAGAAAGGGAGTGTTTAAGAAAGAAAGAGGCAAGAGATCTTCATTTCAGTCTTATCAGAAAAGAGCGAAGATCACAGTGACGGGGATTCTTTTCTATTAAACTCAGCTCTGGGTTTTGTAGAACTTCCTTTTCTTTCTTAAAGACTTGATCTCTACTTCTACCCGTAAGCAAAGTTTCAGTAGTTTGTGGAATCTGAAAAAGCAAAACCAAACTCAGGAAGGTTACTGTTGAAGTCTATTCAGTATTGGGCATGACAAGCTAAGAAACATCAACCTGCTCGTGTGATGGCATCCAGAGGGGAAGGTGGGTGTGTTCAAGACTAATAGCTCTGGATATGAAATGAACTAAGGAAGAAAAAAGTCTATTTTCAGCAGGAACTCCAATCAGGAAGTTGCCCTTCCCACAAATATAAAATAGAAACAGAAGTAGAAATAAACAATAAACAAAACCTTCTCTTTCCTTTGCCGCTGGCAGACAAAAAATACAAGAGTCCACCGACATCTCAGAGGTTAGACAGGCAGTGAATCCTAATATATTGTAAACTGAGAGACAAACAGTGTATTCCAGGGGTTTTCACAGAATGTAGGCAACCAGCACATTACAGAGGGTATTGGCAGGAAGCAAAGTATTCTCCGCAAAATGATTGATCATGAGAATGCATAAAGTGAACTCTGAAGTGGGTTGAGAAATTTAACAAAAGGGCGCTGATGAGAATTGCAGCTATTCCACTGTGGACCAGGGTAGAATAAGAATAGGTTGGTGAAGTTGGAGGAAAAGTGAAATTCAGATTATGTCAGAAGCACAATCCCCTACCCTCCGTGGCTGAGCAGTTTTAGCAATTTTTTCCGTAAGAAAGAACAAGGTGTTTCTTTTGGAACCCTACCCTCTTTCCTTTGTATTTGTGTGTAAATGAAGTTCAGTCATTCTCAATGTGCTTGTTAACTTCATGAAGTCTGACGGTAACCTCACCTGCTTTTACGCCATGCAAACGACGGATCCCGTTCCAGCCGTGCGTCGGGCACGTGGAGCGGGACGAGCGGCTAAGCAGCGGTCCTACAGAATGTTGTCATGACCAAGCTCCCTATCCCTGCCACAAGTTCTTTGGTATAATGTAAGCCTCCTATAATCAGAACGCAGTTTACCACAATGATTCAGTAGTCCCAGCTCCCTCGCAACACTCACTGTGGGACGAGCGGCTAAGCAGCAGGCCTACAGAATGTTGTCGTGACCAAGCTCCCTATCCCTGCCACAAGTTCTTTGGTATAATGTAAGCCTCCTATAATCAGAACGCAGTTTACCACAATGATTCAGTAGTCCCAGCTCCCTCGCAACACTCACTGTGGGACGAGCGGCTAAGCAGCAGTCCTACAGAATGTTGTCATGACCAAGCTCCCCTATCCCTGCCACAAGTTCTTTGGTATAATGTAAGCCTCCTATAATCAGAACGCAGTTTACCACAATGATTCAGTAGTCCCAGCTCCCTCGCAACACTCACTGTGGGACGAGCGGCTAAGCAGCAGTCCTACAGAATGTTGTCATGACCAAGCTCCCCTATCCCTGCCACAAGTTCTTTGGTATAATGTAAGCCTCCTATAATCAGAACGCAGTTTACCACAATGATTCAGTAGTCCCAGCTCCCTCGCAACACTCACTGTGGTTTTGAATATTTTAAAAGATGTTATCAGAAAAAGGTCAAATATCAAGAAAATATATGGTGACAATATGGAGTACATGAAAGATCTTGAAAGCTATTTATAATCAATGAATAAATATTCTGGGATTAGTATAGATTCAGTTCAGTGTCCCTTACATGATTTAAATCAGTAGCTATGGAAACTCCTACTTGAAGCTTATTGTAATAAGGATGAAATGCTGACCTCTGTCATCAAAGAAAGATTCAGCTGTGTTCAGGATGGTGAAGGGAACTAATAATGCACCTTAGAAGGGTTGAAAACAAAGGTCAAAAATAAGGTTCCAAGAACATTCTGAATACTTTTTTTTTAATGTAAAATTTAACACACACACACACACACACACGCACACGCACACGCACGCACGTGAGAGGATGATATAATGACCCTAAGGTTCAGTTAGATTCAAGTCCAGTTTTCAGGCCATACTTTTTCCTGGGTGATGCTCTGTCCTTGCTGCTTCATTTCGTGAAGCCATAGGTCTGGTTGTCCCACTTGAAGTGATGCTGAAATCCATGAGTGGGGATAAGTGTGTCAGCCTCACCTTCCATTATAAAGTTTCTGTTTCTTGTTGATTGTTAACTAGGTCCACTGTTTCATTAAAGGGCTTGTAAAATGTTGATTTTCTGGTTCTATCATTCCTTCTGCATTTATTATTAGCAGAAATTTTCCTAAATTTCTTCATTGATTGTTTGATTACTCTGCAACACATAAAATACCCCATTAAGTACAGGAAGGACAGATAAATGCCTCATTCATTCCTTTTATCTTTCAGCTTTCTGAATCACTTGTTGGGGCCCCAGCGGTTACATTTGTGACCAACTGACAAATGGGACCTGGGGGGTTGTTTTTGAACTCTCTTTGTTAAGGTCATTGGTGAGATGTTTTTGTCCTCCCATTCTGGAATTGTATTATCTTTCTTGGTTAACTGTAACCCTCTAAGTGCCTACACATACACTGCCTTCAACAAAAACTAGTAAGAATTCTGACACAGAATTGTCAACACAGAGGTGTTGAGTTGAAGGAAGAGTTACGGTTTTCATGTTCTTTCTTCAGGTATTTTATGATTTGGGTATAATACAAGGACCTCCCAGACCTGACACTGCAAGGGTAGGTTTAAATATAAATTCTAGATGTTGAGAGGTGATGTATGGTCTTCTCCTTTCCTTGTGGCAGGCCTATTGTAAGGATGTGCACATGCTTATGATATATGAACAGTGAGCTGCTGTGGCCATGGCATTTCTCTCTGTTAGGCTCCAGGCATCCTGGTAAGGACATACTTGGTGTTGCCAGCAGGCTCTGTCAGGTGTATTAGGAAATAACAACAGCATGCTTCTGTGGAAGATAGCCACTGTATATAAACTGCACTGTAAATAGGTTTAACCCCAAGGAATCACTAGCAGTGTAAATAGGTCTAACCCCAAGGAATCACTAGCACTTACAGTGGGCAATGTACTAACATTGGTTAGTACTTTATTTGGGGGATCAAGTGGCACAGGGGGAGAAGGAATTATTTGAAAGAGAAAATAAATTATTTATTTATTTCTTGCTTTCCTTCTCTTCTATCATCCTTTGGGCCTCTGAATTCAGTTTGGGGACCACAGAATGGTGAAAGTAAAAAGCTTGTGGGGTTTTAGGGTGCCTTGGTGGCTCAGGCGGTTAAGTGTCTGACTCTTGATTTTGGCTCAAGTCGTGATCTTAGGGCTGTGAGATTGAGCCCCGTGTAGGACTCCATGCTGGGTGTGGAGTTTGCTTTAAGATGCTGTCTCTCCCTCACACTCTACCCATCCCCACAAAATAGCTTATGGGATTTAGATAAAAAGCTTCTTGAAATTTAATTTTTGGAAGCTGTTTGTGCTAAAAATAGTATTTAGAGAAGAGGACTAAAGGTGGGACCAAAGAGACTTTGGAGGGCAGGGTTGCAGGATAAAATACAGGATGCCCAGCCTAAAGTTGAATTTCAGATAACGATTACATTTTTAGTAGAAGTATATCTCAAATATTGCATGGGACATAATTCTACTGAAGAATATTTATTTATCTGCATTCAACTTTAACCGGATGTCATGTACTTTTATTTGCTAAATCTGGCAACTCTACTTGGAGGGCTGAGGGAACAATCTGAGAGTGTTTGTGGTGCTATGTGCTGAGCCTCCAGCCCTATAATTATCTCAGAAAAACTCAAAGGAGTGCTAGTAATGACCACGTGCTGCTGATATTCATCAGAGCAAAGCCTGCTGTTCCCTAATAGGCATAATTTTTAATGTCCCTCTTACTTTATAAAAGTGAATATCAATAGGCATAGCATTTTCTGGGGGTTAGAAGACCCCAGGCTAATCAGTCTTTCTCACTGAGCATCTTAGTTATATGAGGTCCTAATCTGCGAACAGTGAAACACCAGGAGCCAAGGGCAGTTGTCTCTAGATTTAACTGGGTGAAATGGATGTTAAATAAAATTTTGTTTAACTTTTTCAGACATCCAGTGAACAGGCTAGTGTGAAACTTGGCATTTTTCATGGCCTGATTATAGAACTGGAGAAATTAAAGGAGGCATGAATATCTATTTGTTTTAAATGTTGTTGCAGGAAATAGATTACATTAAATATTTTTGGTGATCTTTGAGAAATTTGTTCATGGGATTTCTCTGTACTTTCAGCAATGTCTGAGATGTTCTTCCCCCGCCTTAGAGCACATGTTGATTTTTGTCATGTATGCAAATCTGAAATAGAAGCAGGGAGGCCAACCATCTGTATGTGATGTTGAATAATTCTCTAAGAGGAGTCTTATAAGATGAAGAACTAAAAGTTTACAGTTTGAGCATGCAGAATACCTTTTATAAACAGTGTTTCCTTCATTTCAGTGTTGTTTCTATGAGCTGCTATTTTTGTAAAACATGTCTGCAGGCTCAGCCTCTATGGATTGGTGGAGGGTTGTTACTTGATTAAAAACAGGACCAGTCATAATAGATCTCTGTCCTTAATCCTTTCTGTGATCACCTGAGATGTCTCCAGCATTCCTCCAAAAACCAGTCAATTCCTGTTATCCCCTAAACCAGAAAGTTCAAGTTGGTTTTCCAAAATCTGCAACCAAAAGAGTCCCAACTAATAAAACTCAGAACCACATTTTTATTTATAAAATATAGTGTATAAACCTTTAGGTTACTTTAAAACAAAAACAAAAAATCAAAGCTCAACCTATCCTCAGCCTACTCTTGAAACATTTCTACTTATACTTAATTTAATGCTGGCCCACCTCCAGGAAGCTTTTTATTTTTATTTTTTTTTTTTTTAAAGATTTTATTTATTTATTTGACGGAGAGAGATCACAAGCAGGCAGAGAGGCAGGCAGAGAGAAAGGAGGAAGCAGGCTCCCTGCTGAGCAGAGAGCCCGATGTGGGGCTCGATCCCAGGACCCTGAGATCATGACCTGAGCTGAAGGCAGCGGCTTAACCACTGAGCCACCCAGGTGCCCCCAGGAAGCTTTTTTTAATCATTCTTTCAAAATTCCTTTTCTATTCAGTGAACCATCATATTTCATTATTTGTGCTGCTCATATCACACTTAATTTGTATCATATTATATCACAATTATTTTTGCTCACCTCTTCCTCCTGTACTTGTGAGTAGGGATCATTCTTCTATTCATTTTAGTAGCACTCACAATATATACATTGTAAGTAAAATATAATATGTATTAAGTGGGTGAGTAAATATTCTCTTGGTTATGTGTTCTTAATTGAATATAATAGAGGTTTGGGTTGTTCTTTATCCCAAAAAAGTAACTTAGAATGAAAAAAAAATTACTTAGAGATGTACAAATATGCATGTGAATGGTATATATAATACAAAATAGAAAAAATAATTTTTGAAAATCTGATACAAAAGGCAGTGGCGAAATTCTCTATATGCTCTGAGAAGACCAGCCTCCATCAGTGACAGAGGGACAGAGGAAACTTCTTAATTGTCATGTGCCATTAGAGACAGTGAAAAAGGTTCCCAGCCACATCCCTGAGCTGCTTCTGGGAGGAAAGCAGGAAGAGGCTCATCAATAAAGTCAGTCTATGTAATGGACTAGATTCCCAGAGGAAGCCATATTGGATGGAGGGCCAGGGGGAATTCAAGTGAAATCACCCCGAGGGAAGACATCTGGATGTTGGCCAGAGCACAGTGGCTGGAATGTCAGAGTAGCTCCAGGTACAATACCTTGACAGTCCCTATTCTGAGCTGCTCACATGGGCAAGCTGTGGTGTCTGGGGAAGAACTGTGTCTCTGGGGCCTATGAACTCTTCTATGAACCTCTTTTCTCCTAAGGGAAATCCCATAAAGTAGCTTTTTAAAGGAAGTAGAAGGAACTGTTTTCTTGGCCAAAGATGAATGCCAGAAGTTAGCCTTTCTGAAGAGGCTAGCAGAAGTGATGTTAGCTGCAGGAATGCTCGAGATGGAGATAAGGACAGTGAAAGGAAGAGCAGAGGGGCTGTGGGGCTCAATTCCATGGTCATCTTCCTCCTAGGTCTCCTCTTTCACCCATCCCAGAATCAAGGAAGGAATAATTGTGGATTCCTGGAAGTCTTGACCTAGTAATAATCATCCAGTGAAGCCTTATAGGCTAGTATTATGATAATCATGAGATAGTATATATTACTTACATAGGGTTACAGTATATAATACTAAGCATATGGTATTATAATAAAGAGTATTATCACATTATAGTAAATGTATATGGTATTACAGTAAACACAATACATTTGTATTCACCTGTATGAAGTTAAAGGACATCAGAGTGGCATGTATATGAATCATTTGTTTAACTATTTCCAGTTATTTGTAATTTTTTTGTAAGTTATTTCAGTTATTTGTAATTTTTCACTGTCATCAATAATATGGCTGTGAATTCATTGTATGGGTAAATCTCTATCCATATCTCTGATTATTTGTGGATATGTTCCTCAAGTAAAGTTAAATCCAAGAGTATAAATAATTTTATGGGTCTTGATACCCACCGCCTAATTGCTCTTTAGGAGGTGTGTACTAATTTATATACCAACCCATAGTTTAAAACAGTTCCTATTTCAGTGACAGCATTATGAGCCTTGAATGTTATCATGAAAATACAAATCTTTGCACAGGGAAAAATAGGTATGTTTAGAGTTTCTCGTATACCTTTTACTCTATTAATAGTATTGGAGAGGAAAACTATTTCCTCTGCCCTTCTAGGTTCTTTGGGAGGGCCTAGTAAATTGACTTAAGACAGATTAACAAGAGAAAAACAAATTTGATTATGTACGTATGGGAGCCTCGTGAGCGTATGAGACCCACATGTGGACAGGCAATTGAGCTTATATGCCATCATGAGCTAGAGCAGGGGGTAGGATCAGAGGCTTCAAAAGGGATAAAGACAATTTACAGAAAGATGAGAAGAGCAGATGTTTGATAACAAATGTTTGTCATGCTATACAGACACAATGGAACAGGAGAGGAGATTGATCTCCAAGCCTGGCCAAGCTCCCCATGGTTTACCACATCTGGCACATATTCTTTGTAGTTATCTGTTTCTCCACCAGGCCCTCTTTCTAAATTCTTTTTTTTTTTTCCCTAAAGATTTTATTTATTTATTTGACAGAGAAAGAGAGAAAGCATGTGCGCTCACACACGGTGGGGGGAGGGGGAGTTGGCAGAGAGAGAGGGAGAGACAGGCTCCTCTCTGAGCAGGGAGCTCAACAGGGCCTCGATCTCAGAACCCCAAGATTGTGACCTGAGCCGCAGGCAGACACTTAACTGACTGAGCCACCCAGGCGTCCCTCTGAATTTTTTAGGTAGTTAAGAGGAAAGGTAAAGCCTCCTTCTGAGTCTTTGGGCCTTGACTGACTTCAGTTTGATGAAATCCACATGCCAAAGTAGCACATCTTGGGAAGCCTTGTTCTGAACCCCTTCAATATGATGTATTATATTAATAAAATTTCTTTCATTGTACTTCTTAGATAAACCCTATTTGTTTGTGGAGAATTGTTTTTAAAAGGAGCAACTTGATTTCCTTTTTATCAAAGAAATATGTTCAGGATAGAAAGTACAGGCAAGCAGAAAGGGGAAAATAAAGATCACCTATAATCCTGCCTCCTGGAAATAACTACCATTAAAGTTCAGTATATGCAGTAGATTTTTGAACACTACAGGGCTTAGGGACACTGACCCTCTAAACAGTTGAAAATCCACATACACCTTTTGAATCCACAGAAACTTAACTACTGATACCTTACTGTTGAGTGGAAACCTAACCAATAATATAAACATTTAATTCGTATTTTGTATGTAGTATGTATTACATCTTGTATTCTTACAATAAGGTAAGCTAGGGAAAAGGAAATGTTATTAAGAAAATCATGAAGAGGGCGCCTGGGTGGCTCAGTGGATTAAGCCGCTGCCTTCGGCTCAGGTCATGATCTCAGGGTCCTGGGATCGAGTCCCACATCGGGCTCTCTGCTCGGCAGGGGGCCTGCTTCCCTTCCCCTCTCTCTGCCTGCCTCTCTGCCTGCTTGTGATCTCTCTCTGTCAAATAAATAAATAAAATCTTTAAAAAAAAAAAAAAAAAGAAAATCATGAAGAAAAGAAAATACATTTATAGTACTGTACTGTTTTTATTGGGAAAAAAAAAATTGCATACAGGGTGACCATGCTGTTCAAACCTTCTTTGTTCAGGGGCACCTGGGTGGCTCTGTAGTTAAGTGTCTGCCTGCAGCTCAGGTCATGATCCCAGGGTCCTGGGATCAAGCCTTGTATGGGGCTCCCTGTTCAGTGGGAAGTCTGCTTCTCCCTCTCCCACTCTTGCTGCTTATGTTCTCTCTTCTTGCTGTCTCTCTCTCTCTCTCTGTCAAATAAATAAATAAAATCTTTAAAATGAAAACAAATAATAAAAAAAAAAACCCTGCTCTGTTCAAAGATCAACTGTATATGTTTAGTCTGTTTTTTAGTGAATACATTTTAGTGGTTTTCAAATCTGGTTGCACATCACAATCACCTGTGTTGCTTTAAAAAAATACGTATGACCAGTCCTCATTTCTGGAGATTCACTTTCAGGAGGTACTTTATTAAAACAGTTTCTACCATTATGTTTAATGGTAATATGCCTTAGGGTTTTACCTATCCACCTTCCTTAGGTCATCTCATCAACTTTCAACACTTTGATAATCTATTGAGAAGTGACAATTCCTACTCTTAGTCCAGATGATTATACTAAGTATGAGAAACCTGTACCCCAGCAAGTACTACCCAACTCAATATGGGTGTGTTACAGATCCCCCAAACTCAAAATATCCAAAACTCACCTTATTACTTAATTGCAAAAACTGGTCACTACTGCAGTAGTCCCAATAATTCAACCATATACCCTCTTACTCATTTCAGTCCACATTGCCAGTCAGACTCAAAGTTCCAATGATCCCTGCCTTCTGTCCTTGTGTAATTCATATTTTTGTATAATTCCTTCCTCTTGAGTTTGGGCTGGCCTATCAACTTGCCTGTACCCAATAGATGGCATGTCTATGCAGGGAGGAACAAAGACCCTCAGTCCAACTGTTGCAAGTAACTAAATCCTGTCTAAAACTACACGAGCTTTAAGGCGTATCCTCCTCGGTTTCAGCCATCAGATGAGACTCCAGCCCTGGCCAACACTTTGGGCCTTGTGTGAGACTATGAAGCAGAAGACATGCCTGATCCATCAAAACTGTGAGATGAAAAATGTGTTTATGCTAGATTAGTGATAATTGTTATGCAGCAGTAAATAACTAACATAAAATGCATCCCCAAGTCCTATTGCTTCAGAATCTCTCTCAAATCTGATGTATTTTCCATGGCTACAGCCAGCTGTCTAGGGCAGTCATGATCACGAATCCTCTCAGTTATCCCGCTACCTTCTCACCCTGTCATTAGTCTCGTGGCCTCCATTCCTAATTTTTTCTTAACAGAACCATCTCTCACAATGGAAACTGGATCGTATTCCATTGCTTAAAAATCTTTTAGTACTCTTACACTGTTCTTGGGTTGAAGTTCAGAGTTTCAAGCATGAGTCACAAGGTTCTCTGTGACTCGGACCCCTGCTTGCCTCTTTCAGGTCTTAAATGCATCATGTTCTCTTGGTTCTTGGCTTACCCTTGCTGCTTTCTCTCTGTCTGAAGTGTTCTCTTACATACTTCCCCACTTGCCTAACTCCAGACCTTTCACCTACTACAACTCAGTTTTCACACACAAGCAATTTCCTTTAGCAAGTCTTTCCCCATCACTGAAGTCTGATCTGGATGCCTCCGTGGATTATCTGCTGGCTCCGTGTTCTTCACCTATTCATCTATCATCACCATCACCTATTTATTTGTCTCCTGTCCTCTGCAGACTCTAAGCTTTGGAGCACAAGGATTGTGCTATTTAATTTCCTAGCTGGTTGACAACAAATAATGGTTGAATGAATAAACAAATAAATAAATACCAGTGGAGGATCTTTGTTCTCTAGATTTGGTGAAACTTCTGAAACAGAGACCAATTTTCTGCATGTCTGGATCAAGCTTTGGCTTGATGCTTAAAACAAGTATCCAATCTCCTTCTGCAGTATAGCCCACCAGATCTCTGACACTGTGCCAGCTTTCTGCTTTCTGCTGTCAAATGGCCCCTGGGACTGCATTGTCTCCAGTGTTAATACTTATGAGGGATCAAACAGAGTGCAGCTGGTTCCTGGTTGTCCCAAGTTCAACCCAGGCTTCCAGCTTAGGAATGTCAGTAAGGTTCAGCTAAAGCTTCCTTCACTTAAATCCTGGATTTGCTGCTTTTTCTTGGGAGGGGTGCTTTGGGAATGGAACACATACATACTGGACCTTCTGTCAATATCTTTATCTTCATTTGATGAGAATTTTTTAAGTTTTGCCATGTGAAAGCTGTTCTTCTCTTTCAGGGTTCCCCCTGATTTCACTGGGTAAGTGGGGAGGAAGAAATCAAATGGCTGTGTTTAATGCCATTTGACCTGAAAAAAATATTTGCAATGATTTAAGCTTTACTCTTTAACTCATGTAATGCTCACCACAATCCTCTTACACATGACTGCCTGATTTCTAAGCTCCTGTTTTTAATTCATCTTTGTTCATAGGAATGTATCTTTAATATACTTTTAGAGTTCTGGGAATGTTTTTACCTTTGCTTCATACATAGATAATAAGTTGGTGAAATAGAAAATATTTAGATAGCAACCATTTCTGTTCATACTCTGTAGTTGTTGATCTGTAGTCCTCTGGCCTTTTTTTATACGGAGAAGTCTGAGGCCAGCCTGATATTTTTCCCTTGTGGATCACCTTTTCCTCTTTTTCTTTCTATCAGGAGGCTAATGTGATTTTTTTCTTTATCCTTGTAATTAAAATTTTTTTTCTAAAATGTAATAGCAGTTCTTAATTTTTCCTAAAATGCAGTAAGCCCCTGCATACTGGTCTGTATAGGCATATACTGGAGATATGGTGGGTTCAGTTCCAAACCTCTGCAATAAAGTGAGTATCTCAATAAAGTGAGTCAAATGAGTTGTTTGGTTTCCCAGTGCATATAAAAGTTATTTTTATATTATACTGTAGTCCATTAAGTGTTCAGTAGCATTAGTCTAAGAAAAAGTACATATTCTAATTAGAAAATACTTTATTGCTAAAAATGCTAAGAATCAACTGAACTTTCAGTGAGTCATAGTATTTTTGCTGGCAGTCTTGCCTCAATATGGGTGGCTGCTGACCCACCAGTGGTGGTGGGGTGGCTGTGGCAATTTCTTAAAATCAGACAACAGTGAAGTCTGTCACACTGATTCAGTCTTCTTTGCATGAAGGATTTCTCTGTAGCATGTGGTGCTGTTTGATAGCATTCTGCCTACAGTAGAACTTCTTCCAGAATTGGAGTCCATTTTCTCAAACCCTTCCATTTCTTTATCAACTAAGTTTATTTAATATTCTAAATCCTTTGTTGTAATTTCAAAAATATTCAATAGCGTCTTCACCAGGAATAGGTTCTATCTCAAGAAACCACTTTCTTTGCTCATCTATAAGAAGCATTTCCTTATCCATTAATGTTTTGCCATGAAATTGGAGCAACTCAGTCACATCTTCAGGCTCCATTTCTAATTCTTGTTCTCTTGCCCTCTCCACCACATCTGTCGTTACTTCCTCCACTAAAGTCTTGGATCCCTCATGAGAGTTGGAATCAACTTCTTTCAAACTCCCGTTAATGTTGATATTTTGACCTCTTCCCAGAGTCACACATGTTCTTAATGACATCTCAAATGGCAAATCCTTTCCAGAAGATTTTCAATTTACTTTGCCCACATCCATCAGAGGAATCACTGTCTATGGCAGCTATTGCCTTATGAGATGTGTTTCTTAAAGAATAAGACTTGAAAGTTGAAATTACTCCTTGATTGATGGGTTGTGGAATGGATGTTGTGTTAGCAGGCATGAAAACATTCATCTTGTTGTCCATGTCCATCAGAGCTCCTGGGTGACCAGGTGCATTGTCAGTAAGCAGTAATATTTGAAAGAAATCTTTTTTTCCAAGCAGGAGTTCTCAACAGTGGGCTTAAAATATTCAGTAGGTCATGGTGTAAACAGATGTGCTGTTGTCCAGGCTTTGTTGTTTTACTGATAGAGCACAGGCAGAGTAGACTCAGTGAATTCTTAAAGGTCCTGGAATTTTCAGGATGATAAATGAGCATTGGCTTCAACTTAAGGTCACCAATGGCATTGATTTCTCTGACAAGAGAGTCAGCCTGTACTTAGAAGGTTTGAAGCCAGGCCTTGACTTCTCCTCTCTAGCTATGAAAGTCCTAGATAGTAACTTCTTCCAGTTGAAGGCTGTTCTGTGTACATTGAAAATCTGTTGTTTAGTCAAGCCACTCTCATTAATTACCTTAGCTAGGTCTTCTGGATCACTTACTGCAGCTTCTACATCAGCACTTGCTGTGTTATCTTGCACTTCTATGTAATAGAGATGGCCTCTCTCCTTAAACTTCATGAGCCAACCTCTGTTAGCTTCAAAATTTTCTTCTGCAGTTTCCTCAGTCTACACAGAATTAAAGAGAGTTATGGCTTTGCTCTGGATTGGGCTTCAGCTTAAGAGAATGTTGAGGCTGATTTGATCTTGTACCTGGAACATTAAAACTTTCTCCGTATCAGCAGTAAGGCTGTTTCACCTTCTTATCATTTATGTGTTCTCTGGAGTAGCTCTTTTAATTTCCTTCAAGAACTGTTCCTTTGCACTTACATCTTGGCTAATTGAAGCAAGAGGCCTGGCTTTCAGCCGATGTTGGCTTTTGACATGCCTTCCCAACTAAGCTTAAATCTAGCTTTTGATTTAAACACAGGAATGTGTGACTCTTCCTTTCACTTGAACACTTAGAGGTCATTGTAAGGTTATTAACTGGCTTAATTTCAGTGCTGTTGTGTCTCAAGGAATATGGAAGTTCTAGGAAAGAGAGGGAGATGGGAAATGGAGGAATAGCCAGTTGGTGGAGCAGTCAGAACACATACAAACATTTATCACTGACATTTACTGTCTTAAATGGATGAGATTTGTGGCACCCTCCAAAACAACTATAATGTAACATCAAAGATCACAAGATCAGAGATCATCCTAACAAATAATAGTGAAAAAGTTTGAGATACTATGAGAATTACCTAAATGTGACACAGAGACACAAAGTGAGCAAATGCTTTTGGAAAAATGGTGCTGATTGACTTGCTTGACACAGGTTATCACAGACCTTTGATTTATAAAAAAAAAAAACCTTGCACAGCAAATTAAACTGAAGTGCAAGAAAATGAGGTATGCCTGTATATGCAAGTCATTTTTACTAGCTTTAGGAAATAATTTTCCATCATGTATGATTGTTGCTTCTGTTTCATTTATACGGGTTTCTTTTTCAGAAACTCTCATAATTCTTCAATGTGATCTCTGTGTCAATTGTGATTTTTTTTTTTAAATGTCTGAGGGCTGTTTTTGTGTGAGAGAAAGGCTATAATGTTATTCAAGGTTTTAATTTAATATTCACTTTATTACAGGTACAGGTTTTTTGTTTTGTTTTGTTTTTTAGAAATCCAGCTTCTCTTAATCCTTTAAGTTCACCTTACACACTTTATTATTTGATTGATGAATCTAGTAAATTTTAACAGTTACTTTCAGGGGAGCCTTTGAATAATGTTGATCAATTTAAGTTGAACTCTTTCAACTCCCACGCATGTCCCTTTACAACTTAGTTAATAAAATTCCCTTAAGTATTTAAAATCCATTTATACATTTGATACATTGTTTTCTTTTTAAGATTTTCAAATGCCTGACCTACTAGCCAAATCTTAACAACTTCAAAAAATCTCATAAGTTAACCCTAAATAACGAATCACGTGTTCTCCTGTTAACAGTACTTTTAAACTTGATTAAATTCTCAAAGTCTTCCCACTTACAGGTAAAAGTCTAAAATCCATTACTCAATTACACCTTTTAAATTGAAATCCCAAGACTAATCTTTCTTGTTCACTGATATGCCACATTCTCTTAAACATTAAACCTTTTTGTATACTACACATAAATATTGTCCAAGGATTTAGAAATGTTTTCCTACATTTACCACAAAAGTATTAATTCTGTAGGTTTGATCACTTTATCATTTCTACATTTAATGCAAAACTTTCTGGAAGGAAAAGACACCCACTAGGTTGAATTATCTAAAATAAATTTGGGTTGGCATTCCAAACAAGTTGGAGTTACTGTCTGGGGAGAACTGGATGCTGAGGACACTTATTGGCTAGAGATTATTGACCAGGATCCATAGGGTCTAGTGGGATAGCATAGTATTGTTGTTATGACAACAGGGAACTCCCAATCCATTGTGTATCAATGAAGTTGGCTCCTTCTGGTTTAAATTACGAAGTTCTTTCTTTTGATTTCAGTAGGTAGCATCCTTTGCCCTCCCTCCCCGACAACCCTCTGCTCAAGAATTGTAACTAATTCCAAAACTTCCTATTTGAAATTTGCATTTTTTGGCTTCTATAATTATTTTAATGTATTTCTCTTCATCTCTAAGGCTAGGTATATAACTCTTTCCTCTCATTTGAGTTATAACAATAACACAAGAGCCTTAAAGAAGGAGCTATAATTTTATATTTTATCATTTTATAATTTACTTATAATATTAATTTTTTTAGGCAAGAAGAAATAAAATAACTTGGCCAAGGTCACATAGTGATGAATCCAGGATTTCAACCCTGGCAGTGGCTTTGTACTAAGAACTCAACTATGAATGCCCTTTATTCCTCTATTGTCGCTAAGACCAAATGAGACTGTGTGTCCACCTCTTTAGAGAGGAATGACCTCTCCTACTTCCAGGTTATGCCTTTAGCTTTCTAATACTTTAGTAAGGTTGTAGTTAACTTCCTTCCCAGTTTCTTTGTTGCCAGTTGAACTCTTGATTCATTTATAGGATCTTCATGCAGATGACAGCCACTACTTATAGGACTGTATTGTTGATCTTTCCTCCCTTTGTATCTGTTATCACAAATGCATGCTAATCATGTGGTTATTTGCCTTGCCTTCTTATCTGTCACTGGTAGAGAAAGCAGTGCTGATCACTATTTCTGATCCCTATTTCTGATCTGATCTTCTAGAGTGTGAATTCCACTCTTCACTAGGTTCTGTGTGAGTTTTATTTTGTTTTATTTTAAAGATTTCATTTATTTATTTGACAGAGAGATCATCAGTAGGCAGAGAGGTAGGCAGAGAGAGACAGAGAGAGGGAAGCAGGTTCCCTGCTGAATAGAGAGCCCGATGCGGACCCTGAGATCATGACCTGAGCCGAAGGCAGAGGCTTAACCTACTGAGCCACCCAGGTACCCCTCTGTGTGTTTTAATTTTGTTATTGCAATTTTAGTTTTCTTGCAAATCTTCCTTGGGCCACCCAGCTTCCTTACTCACTTTTTTCAAAACTCATCCTATTGTCCTTTATTCTTTATCCTTTCTCTCCTTAATGACCCCTTTTCTGGGTATCTTACAGGGTACAGCTTCTTCGACAGTATCCAGTTGAGGCTGCCGAGCTAGTTCTTAGAATTTCTTCTGATTCCTCGAAGGAAAGCGTTTTCAAGAATGTGCACTTCTTCTGAGATCCTGGGTATTTTCCCTCCTTTTTCCATATGATTTTTCAGAGCACACTTGGGAAAGAGAGGTCTTCCCAGTGTGTGGTAACAGAAAAGGAAGTAATAATGCAAGAAGTAACATTCACTGTCTAGTTCTTGCCTTACTATTTTCTGGGAGTTTCAGTCTGAAGAAAGGGATGGAGAAAGATCAGTGAGTTGGAGGATATAGGGGAGTAAATAGCATCTGGTTCCTCAGGCTTGTGGTCCTTCAGACCAGGGTCTTTGAGGTCCTGCAAGCATACATTTTAATTTATATTTGTGAGCCATATATTTATTTGAAGTTCTTCTTAGAGTCTAGTAATAAGTTGTCTATCACTATTATTTTTATGGTGGTATTTTTTATATATTTATATATTTATATTTTTTAATATTTTTCTTTGACTTTTTAAGTGCTTTAGTGAAAAATCAGAAAAGGCCATAGGAAGGATTTCAAGCCAAACCCCCATTTAAATCAGAACTATTTAGCTATATTCTTGGAGATCTCTATGGAACAGGTTGGATATCCCGAAAGACTTATTTCTTGGCTTTTATAGTGGACTTGGATTTATGTCATCTTTTTATTTTTTACATGAAAGATAATCTTCAAAATCTATTATTTCTGAACAACCAGATCTGAGTATTATTTTCTTTTGGTTATTCATTCACAGAAACCCAAGCAATGTATGTGACTTAAAAAGACACACATGGAATTTTTAGGCTGCCTACTTTTATGATAGAGAATAGAATGAAGAATGCAACATTATATTCTATAAATATAACAAATAACAAGAGGACAGTTAGCCAGAATGAAAGGGTAGGGAGGGAAGGATTCTCAAAGATAGTGCTTTAAATCCAGAGCTTCCCTCCCTGCAAAAATCCCACCAGAAAAACACCACTGGCTCTTCATGGTACACAGTCCAGTCTAAATCCCTTTGCCTAGCATTCAAAGTCCCCTACCATGTGGATCCCATCTGCTTTTGTAACCCTGTCTCTTACCACTTTCCTGTGAAAACCCTACACCGAAGACTGAACAGTCTACTTGGTTGAAATTTACAACAAATATGGTACTCTCCTTCCCCAGTATCTTTGCTCTCAGTATCCCTTGGCTGAATACTCTTCTAGGATACCAGAGTCTGCTTGTCTTCTAAGGCCCAACTCTTGGAACACACCAGCATTTACAATTTGGCACTGCCTTCTTGTGGCTCTCTGGTTTCTTCTCTTTTCTTTCAGCTTGATTGTACTTTCCAGGCTGACATGGACCATGTGCTGCATTCACATTGTCCTAAGGTGCAGCCAATTGACCTGCAAAGAGTAGGACCACAAGGAATAGGTCATTTGATTGGAAAGAGAGTTATGGTGAGAAGGAAAAGAAATGAGCAAATAATAATAAAATAAAAAAAGAGAGAGATAGGGCGGACAGAAAATTGAGATGACAGAAGAAAAAAAAAAGGGAAAGGATGGTAGAGAGGGAGGAGTGAGATAGGCAGACATCACTTTAATTCAGAGATAGGTATCTTCTTTCCATTGAAATGCTTGTTAGCCTATCGGCACCTTCAGCATTGGAGAAAGGCTCCTGTGTGCTTTTATTTACACATTTCAAAGCTTATATTGGAAATAAACATTTATTTTCCCATGGAATGTCACAGATTTTGTATTGTGTCACAGAATGTATTAAGATTTTTAAAAAGCATTTTGGAAACTCCAGAGCATCTATCAATTTTCCATTTATTCCTGTGAGTCTCTTTGACATTCACATTCTATTTTTTTTTTTTTTTTTCCTAATCTTTGTTATTTGAGAGATTAGAGCTGTCTCATTTCATAGCACATGGAAGATTTTATTTGAGGCCAGCATTTATTTCATGGTGTGGACTTTTTTTTTTTTTTTAAATCATAACTATCATTTTCAAATCCATTCGCTTTTTGTTTTGTTTTAATTGTTTCATGGTGGGGATTATATGGAGAAGAAACTGAAAGTAAAAGTGCTGAAAATCATCAGGAAGAAACGAGTTGCTCCTGATCACAGCTCTTAAGCTGTTCTTGTTAAACCCCCAGAGTTTTAATTTTGAGCTCAGGCATCTCAGACGCCCACTGCAGCCAGCTTCAGCTGTGGGTTGTGTTGCTGCTGGTCCAACACTACCTCATCACAGCTTTCCTCACGCCAGATGAAATGAAAGCTAAATATGATTTCTAGGCTATTTCCCACTTTTGCTTACTCTGAGGTTCTAGTCAGTAAGGGATTAAAACATCCTGGAGACGGTTGTGATGCATGCCATCACTTTGACGGCAAGAATTGACTTTAAGGCTTCTTGAATTTACATTATTCCTTTGTGGGAATGAGTTTTCAAACTTTTCCTCAGAGCGTGTTGTGGGCTGACAGATATTAAGGTGGTGATCCTGGAATCTAGCAGGCAGCCATGTTTCTCCCCCCACTTTTGTGGAAAGGCATTTCTGGTTTATCTGGAAGGTGTATCTCGTGGCTTCAGCAGAAACCATTTGAGCTTTCGGTGTGATGGTCAGCTCCTAATGAAAGAATATAGAAATCCTCTGCATTACCAACAGTTTTGGCATGGGACAGGCAAGCGGGCAGGTGAGAATATAGTGCAGATGGAGGGTGGGAGAGGAAGAAAGATATTTCAGGTGGAGGCATCAGCATTTGTAAAGACCCACAGACAAGAGAAAGCTGTGCTAGAGAAGTGGGAGTGTAGGTAAAACATGGTGTGAGATTTGGGGAAGTGGAGAGGGAGGAGTAGGGAGAGAGAAGCCAAGAGCCTTGTAAATACCAAGCTGGCTCTGTCAAATGGGAGTCATGGCCCTGTGTACCATAGACTCCGTCTGGTAAGCACAGCCAGGCACAGCATTTAGAAAGGGCTTAAGTCCCAGTTGCTGCTAGCCTGGCCTGAGCCTCTGCACGAGAGACGGAGCTCTCCAGGGTTGAGGTCCCAGTTATCGATTGCTGCATAACCAGCCACTTGGAAGCGAAGTAGCATAAATAAGCATTTTATTATATTCGTGGACTCTGTGGGTCAGGAATTTGGACAGGGCCCACCAGCACTGGCTTACCTCTGTTTTACAATGTCTGGGGTATCAGAGAGAGTGAGGAGAAGGCTGGGTGTGACCCAACAGCTGAGTGTCACCTGGAGATGTCTTTATGTACATGTTTGCTGGTTAACCCTGGCTGTTTGCCAGAGCCTTAGCTGAGAATAAGGCAGAACTCCTGCACATGGCACCTCCAAGTAGCCATCGGGGGATGGTAGCTGGGTTCCAAGAGTGAATGTCCCAAAAGGCAGGAAGAAGAAGGTGCCACTTTGTCACTTTCAATTTTTTATTTATCCAGCATAAAAAACAAAAAAAAAACAAAGACCTTAGATTCAAAGGGGATAGACCAAAGATCACACTTCTTGTTAGGAGGAGTATGAGAGAATTTGCAAGCCATTTTTAAAAGGCCACATGTTAATTAGAAAAAGATGCTCGCATCTAGCAGACTTATCCCTTCAGGCAAGAAAAAATATACCTCTTTCTCCAAAGAAATATCTCCCTGTGCCAGGGAACACTGGATTCAGTTCCACTCAACACCTTCATTGGAAGCCTTTGTGCAGTTCACAACCTGCACAACCATACATAGAAAGCTTGGGCTCAATGAATCTTAGGTACTTACTTCCTCTCTCCCACTCCTCGAAATCAAAAGGAAAGCTACTTTTCTCCACTCAGCTTTCAGCCTTGCTCCCTATATCTGTTTTTTCCCCTAGTGATTGGTTCCTTTTAATTAATACTATTTTTTGTCATGTGGCTTCTGCTGATCCTGGGCTTTCTTTGGTGATTTTAAAAAGTACTTACATTGCCTATCACTGAATATTCTCTTGCTTTCTACTTGATTCCCATTCCCCTCTCATTCCTTTTCAGAACATACTAAAAACAATACAAATAATAGGAATTGTTTTTAATAAAACCCAGTTTTAGTGATTTAAATTTTTTATCTTATATCCTTTTTGGGGGGTATATTTTTTTTTATTTCTATTTTTTATATTTTTTTTAAAGTTTTTTTTTTTTTTTTTAATTTTAGAGAGAGCATGAGCAAGCAGGGGGAGGTGCAAAAGGAGAGAGAGAATCCTGAAACACACTCTCTGCTGAGCACAGAGCCTGATGTGGGGCTTGATTCCAGGACCCTGGGATCATGACCTGAACTGAAACCAAGAATCAGACACTTAACTGACTGAGCCACTTGGGCACCAGGGGCAAATATTTTTAAAGTGCTGATCCTCTTTTCTCTTAAAAACTTCCAAGTTTTAAGTTTTTTTCAAGTCAGAGAAGTTAAAAAAAGTTTTTTAATTAGATCACACATTATAATATGTTTGAACCTTTCCCTAGATCTTTCCTGAAGCAATTGGCATTAAGTGAAAGTGGTCAAGGAAATGAGTAAAGATAATGTGTTCTGGTGAGAAATGGTTACTGAGATAAAATTAATTGAGCTATAAATAACCAAAGAATGAGAACATGGGCTAGGATAGCATATTCATGATCCCACTGAAGAGGGGACAGGAAGGTTATGAAGAGAATTTGGAGCCGAACACCATCTTGTACCAGCCCCTAGCTGACCCTGGTAGGCATGGACAGCTTGGATATTATTGCACAGGTGGAGGTGGACATCAGGGAGAAGAGGAATGGAGGCCTCATTTGGGAAGAAAAGACAGTCATATAAATAGCATATTTGCAAATAGCATACGCTGAGGTATTGACTAGCAGTACTACATTCTGCAAATTATTCTCTGATTTATTTCCTGATTATGGGTCATCCAAGGTCTGGAATGGGGTCATATACTTATTTTATATATTCTGGCATCCAGAGCCAATACCAGGCCTGTAATAAGGTAATTAAAACATGGAATAAAATTCAACAATGATTTCTGTCCATCGGTATTTGCAGCCAGGGTGTCTTTATTCTTTTGTGGATCCTCTTCTCTTTCCTTTTCAGGTTAAGAGTTCTTTATCAGTGTGGTCAGAGGACAATATTAAGGGAAAGAAAAAAGAACTTTATTTTGTGCTAATTGAACACAATAAAAAATAGTAAATAACAGATCATTAGAATGTAAACTTTTGCATAATAATTACATGTATCTTAATTCTTTGGCAAAAGTAGAATCAAGAAAAATGTTACATTGGTTAATCTCATCAACAGTGTTTTGGTCTCCTGATTTACCTATTCCTGTGTAAATAAAGACATTCACTTAAAAAGAAGAAAAGAAAAAAAGACTTAAGGAGTCTTAAGTACTGGCTTTAGATGGTCTAAGAATCATCTGAATGTTCACATTCTAAGAATGGAATATTCACATTCTCATTTTGGTCATTGAAAGATCATAAATAAATACAGACGGTTTATTAGGTATAGATTGTAAGGTACTGCTTTTAAAGCAAATGAAAAATTTGTGCAGATAAATTTTCATGTTTAATTAATGTTCTAGATGCTGACCTTTAGAAAATCCCACATGATATGAGAAAGACTTATTTTAAATGGGCCTGTTGGGACTCAACTGAACATTCTCCTCTAGTGAGCCCTGTGGCCAAATGTCCGTTTCCTCCAGGTCTTCAGTTACTTACAACACCAGAGAAACACTGCCTTCCTAGGCTTGTTCTTCCCTCTAGGAGTGGAAGGATGATTGGTTTGATCAGGGTAAGGTTTCCAGGAGAGCACAGTTGAGGCAGATGAAATTCTTTTGTTGTCTTGCCCTGGTTGTCTGCCAAAGTGTTGCAGGAAGGCCAACGAAATACTCTTATTTCAGTTGCTCTCCAAGGTGGATTTCAAGGCATGGCCTCTCTTTTTTTTTTTTTTTTTTTTTTTTTTAATTTCTTCTTTTTCTTTTTTTTTTTTTTATTACATCACTTTTATTTTATTTTATTTTTTTTTTATTTATTTCCAGCATAACAGTATTCATTATTTTTGCACCACACCCCGTGCTCCATGCAATCCGTGCCCTCTATAATAACCACCACCTGGTACCCCAACCTCCCACCCCCCGTCCCTTCAAAACCCTCAGATTGTTTTTCAGAGTCCATAGTCTCTCATGGTTCACCTCCCCTTCCAATTTCCCCCAACTCCCTTCTCCACTCTAAGTCCCCATGTCCTCCATGCTATTTGTTATGCTCCACAAATAAGTGAAACCATATGATAATTGACTCTCTCTGCTTGACTTATTTCACTCAGCATAATCTCTTCCAGTCCCGTCCATGTTGCTACAAAAGTTGGGTATTCATCCTTTCTGATGGAGGCATAATACTCTATCCCCAGGGGTACAGGTCTGTGAATCACCAGGTTTACACACTTCACAGCACTCACCAAAGCACATACCCTCCCCAATGTCCATAATCCCACCCCCTTCTCCCAAACCCCCTCCCCCCAGAAACCCTCAGTTTGTTTTGTGAGATTAAAAGTCACTTATGGTTTGTCTCCCTCCCAATCCCATCTTGTTTCCTTTATTCTTCTCCTACCCACTTAAGCCCCCATGTTGCATCACCACTTCCTCATATCAGGGAGATCATATGATAGTTGTCTTTCTCTGCTTGACTTATTTCGCTAAGCATGATACGCTCTAGTTCCATCCATGTTGTCGCAAATGGCAAGATTTCATTTCTTTTGATGGCTGCATAGTATTCCATTGTGTATATATACCACATCTTCTTGATCCATTCATCTGTTGATGGACATCTAGGTTCTTTCCATAGTTTGGCTATTGTGGACATTGCTGCTATAAACATTCGGGTGCATGTGCCCCTTTGGATCACTACGTTTGTATCCTTAGGGTAAATACCCAATAGTGCAATTGCTGGGTCATAGGGCAGTTCTATTTTCAACATTTTGAGGAACCTCCATGCTGTTTTCCAGAGTGGCTGCACCAGCTTGCATTCCCACCAACAGTGTAGGAGGGTTCCCCTTTCTCCGCATCCTCGCCAGCATCTGTCATTTCCTGACTTGTTTATTTTAGCCATTCTGACTGGTGTGAGGTGATATCTCATTGTGGTTTTGATTTGTATTTCCCTGATGCCGAGTGATATGGAGCACTTTTTCATGTGTCTGTTGGCCATCTGGATGTCTTCTTTGCAGAAATGTCTGTTCATGTCCTCTGCCCATTTCTTGATTGGATTATTTGTTCTTTGGGTGTTGAGTTTGCTAAGTTCTTTATAGATTCTGGACACTAGTCCTTTATCTGATATGTCGTTTGCAAATATCTTCTCCCATTCTGTCAGTTGTCTTTTGATTTTGTTAACTGTTTCCTTTGCTGTGCAAAAGCTTTTGATCTTGATGAAATCCCAATAGTTCATTTTTGCCCTTGCTTCCCTTGCCTTTTGCGTTGTTCCTAGGAAGATGTTGCTGCGGTTGAGGTCAAAGAGGTTGCTGCCTGTGTTCTCCTCAAGGATTTTGATGGATTCCTTTCGCACATTGAGGTCCTTCATCCATTTTGAGTCTATTTTTGTGTGTGGTGTAAGGAAATGGTCCAATTTCATTTTTCTGCATGTGGCTGTCCAATTTTCCCAGCACCATTTATTGAAGAGGCTGTCTTTTTGCCATTGGACATTCTTTCCTGCTTTGTCGAAGATTAGTTGACCATAGAGTTGAGGGTCTATTTCTGGGCTCTCTATTCTGTTCCATTGCTCTATGTGTCTGTTTTTGTGCCAGTACCATGCTCTCTTGATGACGACAGCTTTGTAATAGAGCTTGAAGTCCGGAATTGTGATGCCACCAACGTTGGCTTTCTTTTTCAATATCCCTTTGGCTATTCGAGGTCTTTTCTGGTTCCATATAAATTTTAGCATTATTTGTTCCATTTCTTTGAAAAAGATGGATGGTACTTTGATAGGAATTGCATTAAATGTGTAGATTGCTTTAGGTAGCATAGACATTTTCACAATATTTATTCTTCCAATCCAGGAGCATGGAACATTTTTCCATTTCTTTGTGTCTTACTCAATTTCTTTCATGAGTACTTTATAGTTTTCTGAGTATAGATTCTGTGTCTCTTTGGTTAGGTTTATTCCTAGGTATCTTATGGTTTTGGGTGCAATTGTAAATGGGATTGACTCCTTAATTTCTCTTTCTTCTGTCTTGCTGTTGGTGTAGAGAAATGCAACTGATTTCTGTGCATTGATTTTATATCCTGACACTTTACTGAATTCCTGTATAAGCCTCTCTTTTTTTTAATCCACTTGTAAGAGTGTAACACTGTTAGATTATTTGTCTACGGAATGATTCTGTCCTAATGAATCCATTTTTATCCTGCACACTTTTTTTTCTTAATTCACTTAAAGAAATGTGAAAAAAGACTACTGATTTTTAGAGCTCTGTCTGCTCTTCAGTTAGATGCACCATTTTCAACTTGGGTTAAAAGCACTTTTTGAGGGGTATGATATTAGTATAATACTATATCTTATCTACTTAAGGCACCACCATTTTATGTACCACTAAAAAAAGAAAGAAAACCCAGCTAACTAATTGTGAGATACCAGATGCTCTCAATTATAAGATGCATTCTGATTTCTGAGATATTAAAAGGCAAAAAAGATTATCTTAGTGGAATAAGATGTGTATATTTGATTTTTTTTATCATGGATTTAATTTTACAGAACTACAATATTTTAGTGCAAATTATTTATCCCCCTTGCTCTCACTATTGTTGATGTATTCATCTGTCTGTCCATCCATCCATCCATCATCCATCCATCTCATGTAATTAAATTGTATAACTTGTTATATAAAGGTGTATATTATGTGTAATCCATATTTAACCACATGATCATACAATCATGCATGGACCTCTGTATACACAGACATACATAAAGGTAGTATTTTAGGAAGTTTGATCATCATTTTATAATACTGTCATTTTTAGAAGCATTTTTTTCCACATTTAGGTTTTGTCACTCAGAATACCGCTTTCATCCCAGTTGGCAGAGCTGTAATTCATTCTTTTTGATGGCTGTATAATATACTACAATGGCTCAAACTGATGGACATTTACTTTGTTTCCATTTTCTCATCCTTGTTGTCAGTTGTTATTGGTAGCTTTTATGAACAGTGATACATTAAATATCCCGTATCATATTCTTGTATATCTGAGCTTTTAGTTCTCTGGCTGGATTCCCAGGAGGGGTAAGTTTTCAGCCAAAGATATATATATTGTTAATGAATGTGGGCAGATTCTTTATTGAAAAGGCTTTTATAGTTCACATATCCTTTTACCCTTACACATGTTTTTGTTCTAAGAAATGTAAAATGGACACGTTTTAAAAGTTCAACAAAAGTAATTATTTTTCTTTCCTACTTTGTCAATCTAATGGACATAATGGATATTTCATTACTTTCATTTATACTTCCTGCACCACTAGGGAAACGGAACATCTTTGAATACTATCTAGCTGTTTATATCAGCTCTTCTGCAAGTTTTCTCTTCCTGTTTTTTTCCTACTGGGAAAAACTGTTTGCCTTCCTGTTAATTTGTAGAAGCTTTTTGTGTGCAAATCATAAATTAACTGTCTGTTTTTCTTCTATTTTAAAGTATTTTTTCACCACATGTGTTGTCTGTTTGTTGGATTTGTTTAAGGTAACTTTTGCCATTGAAAATGTCTAGTTTTCATTTGCCAAATATGTTTATTTTACCTTTTACAGTATGAGTTTTCAGTTGAATGAGAAAGGATTCTCCTGCCCCTCAATAATACACATAGTCTTCTAGATTTTTAAAAAATCGTTCATTTAATATTTTTATATCTTTAATGAATCTCAAATTTTTTGGTGTATAGTATAAGACAGTAGTTCAAGTAATTTTTTTCAGATGGATAACTGGGATAGTTTATTACGTAATTTATTTTTCACCTAGTGAAATGAATGCTATCCTTGCCATATATTCAATCCTCATATACTAGCATCTGATTCTTGATTTTCTATTACGTTCTCTCTAAGACTTTGTTTTCTATTTCTAAGTTAGTACCATATTCTTTTTGTAGTATGTTCTGATGCCTGGTAAGCCAAGTCTTATTTTACTTTACTGTTCCTAGCTTCTTATCCTTTCCTTCTTATCCTTATCCTTATTAAAAAATAATGGCCACCATAGACAAAGTTTTAAGAGTGTCATATTGGAAATCTAATTGAAGTTACATTAAAATTACATAGATACATTGATAGATATTTATATAGATATATTTATAGATACATTTATAGATATTTATATAGATATTTTTGTGGCATTAAGTCTTCCTAATTAATAACATGAACAAATTTTTAAGTAATGTCATATTAGCAGGTTTTATTTCCTACTATCTTATCACAGTGTTGTATTGTAGTAAAGCTAGATTCCACTAGTGAGATTTCCTTCATTTTCCATGCTGAAGAATAGTTTAAATACTGGGATTATGTGTTCATCAGAACATTTGTAGTTGTACAGGTGTTTTGGTTATTTCAGTAATGGTGGGATGCTAATGTTATTGTGTACATAGGAGCTAGGAATGGGTGAATGCCAAACAATGCACAGACAGTCCTGTATAACAAATTATTATCCCATTGAGAAAGCCAATAGTGGTCCAGTTAAGAAACAGTGGATTTGAAAAACTCAGCTGAGAATCCATCAGATTTCAATGCTTCTTTTCAATAATAACTCAAAAAAATTTTTTTAACCTTTCAAAACTGTGCTAATAGATCTTCCCTCAGGTTTGAAAGTATGTTTTGATAGATTCTGGTAGGGAATATTCTCCTTTTCATTGCTTAAAAAGTAGTTTTTATTTTCTCTTTTAATTCCTTTTTGGACCAAGAATTTTCTAGAAGTATATGCCTTAATTTCCTAGTAGTTATACCTTTATTGGAGGAAACCTTTTATTACTTGTTTCTAATTGTATCATTTTATAATTGTAGAATGTTGCATGTGTCTTTTAAAAATGTATTAGAAGTATTCTTTGTGGTTATATAATTTTTTTATAGATGATCCATGGATCATTCTCTGTCCAAACACACAACACACACACACACACACACACACTCTGTTTGAGAAGATACTTTCTATTTGAAAATTAAGAGATTCAATATAGATTGTACTGGTTTGCAAGACTGCCATAACAAAATACCACACATTTGAGTGGGCTTAAACAACAGATATTTATTCTCCTGTAGTTTGGGGGCTAGAAGTCCAAGACAATAGTGCCAGCAAGCTTGGTTTCTTGTGAGGCCTCCCTTCTTGGTCTTCTCACTTTGTCTTCTTGTGGTCTTTCCTCTGTGAGCATGCATCACTCAGGGCAATTTCTGTGTCCAGATTTCTTTTTCTAAGAAGGAGACAAGTCAGGCTGGATTAGGGCCCACCTGTATGACCTCATTTAATTTTAGTTATCACTTAAGAGTCTTAAAGTTTGGGGATTAAGACCGTCATGTGATTTTTTTTTGGGGGGGGGGTGCAAAGTTCAGTCCAATAACATAGATTTATTAAGTAAAGTTTATAAATTACACTCTTCATTTTTTCTCTATTCTTATTTTTTGTAAACTAGAGTTAAGTAATGCTCAAAAGATATATTGATATTTCAGCTAAAATTATACTTTTATCAAGGTCTCACATTTTTAATAATTTTTGCTTTTTATATTTTGCTCCTACCATATATAAAATTATAGTTATTTTATCTTCCTTATGCCTTGTATGAAAACCTAATGACCATCTACTTCCTGTTTAGGGCTTTCAACATTAAATTCCTGTTTTGTCTAACATTAATAACCTCTTTGCATTTGTCATTGTCCATACATTTGTTTTCAACCTTTCTTAATCACTTTGTGGTACAGTTGTTTCTTTTAAATTGCATCAATCCAGGTTCTCTCTTTTAATCCAGGTTGACAGTTTTGTGCAATGGGAGAATGTAGTCTGTTGCATTTTGTGTACTGACTTGATTTTATTCCTCTTTTCCTCCCTTATGATTTATGTTGTTCTAGTTTCCCCTTATTCTAATTTTAATTGCTTTGATCATTTTCTTACTTATTTGGAAGATCTGCTATACTATTTTGGTCCTTTCCCTGTGTTTATAATCTGAGGTATATTTCTCTAATATTATTTCAAAAATAAGATGCTGATTATTTTCTTAGCAAGAGGCACCGTTCCCTTCCCTTTTACTCCATCTCAGTGTAGTGAACTTTTGAACAATGCCATTTGTTCTTCTCCTCACCTTCTATTTGCCCTCTCCTCTGTCCAGATCTTTGCCATTCTTTCTTCTCCATAGTGTTTGAGTGTTACTTCATCAGCCTCGGGATCTCAGTGTCGCAGAGGTATGGTCTGCTGCCCGATTCTTTTTCCTTGGTAGTAACTTGTTTTGTTTTGTTTCTGTCCAGAAGTTTGTTAAATTTTCCCTTAATCCTTGGAATCGATGCATTTTATTACAGTAGTCTTAAACCTATATTTTCTTATTAATCTATGCTTGAACCATGACCTTTCATTCTGTAGACTCAAGTTTTCAGTTCACAGAAAATTTTCTCTATTACTTGTTTAGACATTGTGTCTCTGTCCTCTTCGGGGGGCAGAAAACAAACAAACAAACAAACAAAAAGAAAGCTAAATTCTTAAGTTTGTCCTCCAAAGCTTTTGTCTTTTTTCTCAGTATTTCTAACCTTTTATAATTTTTAATCTCTTCATGTTTCTCTCTTTATTTTTTAATCTCTTTATACTTTGGCTTTGTGTTTTGAAATATTTCTATACTTCAGTTACAAGTCACTAATTTGGATCTTAAAGGTAAACATTCAGTCTTCAAATTCATCTACTAAATTGTTTATATGCAAAATCATGATCTATGTTTTGATTTTCTTCCAGAAAGTTTTGTGATTGTGATTATATATATATACACATATATATATATATATTTTTAACCAAAAAATATGCGTGTTGCAACATCATTTATTTTCCCTAGCAATTCTGTTTTCTTAGACATGTGTTCTATTTGCTTTGAATGGTCTTTCTCTCTCTGGCTTTAATATACTTTCTAAAAATGTGTTTTATTTATTCATTTGTTTATTTTTCTACTATCCTCAGTGGGACTCAGGTCTCATTGTTGGAGGTCTGAAATGGTAGTAGTTCAAAAAGTGAGTGGTAGCAGGCAGTGTGGTATCTACATTCTGGCCAGTTGGTATGCCTCCAGCCTCCCACAGAAGCATCAGAAGAAGCCTCCTGCCCCCAATTTTTTTTTTTTTTTTTTTTTTTTTTTTAAGATTTTGAAGGACTGAGGGGACAGGGAGGACCAGGCCCACGTGCTTAGTTTCTGCTTATCCATTTATCTACCATTTCTTGTCTAAGGATCCCAGGCATGCTCATGGGTCTTAGAACCCACTGAGTTCTGTGGACTAGGCTCTTTCTAGCATCTTAGGAGTCATGACCCTTATGCTAGGATTTCTGACACTGGTCTCCTCCAGTAGTCTTTTGCTCATTTAGTCCCTAAGGGAAAAACTTGAGGTGTATCCACCTTTGGGGAACACACTCTGAGGGGAGGCCTCCCTTCCAACCACCAACTGTTGGACCCCAGAGAAGCAGATAGACTGGAGTTGGGAGAATAGCTGTAACTGACCTTAGTAAGGTCTCCATATTTTCAGAATTCCTAGAGGCCCATTTTAAAGTAGTTATTTATAAATCAGCAAAATCTTTGCAAAATTCAGAGTTTCCTAGCCTTTTAAATCAGGAGAAGTATTCAATCCAGGCTGATTCTTTGCCTTAATGCACACTGGCAATGAGAGCTTAAATGCCAAATGATGTTTTTTCTTTCACATGTGTGAGACAGAGGAACATTTATTGTAAAAGTTAAACAGAGTGACAGCTTGCTTTGGCTAATGTGTAAGAGTTCTTGACTGGGCTGCTTTCCTTTCTTCCATAATAAGTAGTTAATAGAAATTCACTGACCTGCAGTGCAGACTTAATTTATCGCATATATCAAGTTGATTTAACGGGAATGGAATGTGGTGGAACAATAGCTTCCCTCTCTCCCCACATCTTGGTGATCCTCTAACATTTCGTCTGAAAAGAAAATCAGGTTTAACACGATGTAGAACCTTTGTGATTTTAAATAATTGGACTATGTTTGGGAAAAAAAAAGTATTTAATCAATGGCAATCATCTGTTTATTTGAAAAACCATTGGGTGGGGGAGGTGGTATTTGTCTTTAAAATTTTCACTTGTAGGAGAAGCTGAAGTGGCTGAGTACACTATGTATTTTGCACCCAGCAAAAGAAAAACTGAAAATCCTGAATTGCTTCTTTCTTGTATGGTATGTTCTCTATTTAGAAAATCCTTAATTAATTTTGTGTGAAAGCAGACGGTCAAAGGATTTAAAGAAGCAGAAAAACATCTTGAATTCCCTACTGCTGGCAAAGTAGGGAAAGTGAAAATGGTAAACTGATTAACAGAAGTCATCTTGAAGTCTGCCATTATAATAAGATGTAAATAACAACAGCCACAAATCCAAATCACTTAGGAAAGTTTGCACAGGGTTTTTCCATTTTAAATGCTTCTCTCCCCCAACTTTGTTCTCTTGAGACATCAGCCATTTAAAAGCATGATATTGGAAGTAACCCAGCATCACTTTTAATTAGCAGAGAAATGCTAATTATACTTTTTCTGCGAGATGCTTAATGCGAGCTGTCAGGGCACTGCATTTTTCACATCAGTTGTGGTGAGGGACACGTGATCACCAGACCCGTTTTAAAATTATAAAGGCCAAATTCATCCAGACTAATTCTTATTTTTAAACTGTAGAAGTGTGCTAGGAGATACATGAAAATAATGGCATCAGAATGAAAAAAGTAAGCTTCTTATTTACTCCAGACACAAGCATATTTTATTTTATTCAATATTTGTGGTCTGTGCAAATCAAATTTCTTGCCATCGAGTCATTTAAAACACTGTAGAAAGCTTGATTTTGAAAGAAAGCTACTTTTCGTGAAACAGAGTCTGTTTTGAAAAGCAAATGTCCTCTCTCCATTTTATAGGTTGGATTTTCTTAAAAAAGGGCCTACCTGTGTTCTTGATATGATTTTATTTTCTAAGCTAATAGCTCTAGGAATGCAATGGATACTATCCTTTAATAAAGTCTGTTGTATGAATTTAATTAAGCACAAATTTAATTAAGTTTTTTTTTAATTACTGAAGACTGAATTCTTCCCAATACTCAAACACATAACCCTCCCCTTGACCAGTCCTCAAAAACAAAATGAAATAAACACATCCAACTATAAAATCTAAGCCTTACATTATATCAACATTTATCAGAATAAGGGGTGAGAGTCTAATGAATTTAAGGTCTCTACTCATCATATAATCCATCATATAATTCTATATAACAAAAGGGATTCATTCTATATTAAATTATTTTTTAAATTATTTATGAAATGAACTCTATGGTCAGTCAGAAATCTGGGGGAAATAACTTAATAAAACTGTCCATTTTGGGGGAAACATTTTTTCCCTCCACTAGTGTAAATCCTCTGTAATTTTAACTCACTTGGAGAAAATTCTGGATTACTTCTTAAAAATCTGAATTACAGGGCAGCCTGGGTGGCTCAGTGGGTTAAGCTGCTGCCTTCAGCTCAGATCATGATCTCGGGGTCCTGGGATGGAGTCCTGCATTGGGTTCTCTGCTCAGCAGGGAGCCTGCTTCCACTTCTCTCTCTCTGCCTGCCTCTCTGCCTATTTGTGATCTCTGCCTGTCAAATAAATAAATAAAATCTTAAAAAAATAATCCGAATTATAGAATATTATAAAAGAAACTGAATTTGATGGCTTTGGGTATACATGGCATTATATGCAATGATAACAACAGTGATCCCTGTGATGTTTATTGACTGTCTATTATGGTCCTGGCCCTGTGCTGTGTGCTTAACATAAAAACCATATCAAGTAAAGGCCATTATTAGCTTCATTTTATAACTGAGGACAGTATTGCTCTGGACACTATAGAGCTTGCCCCAAGCCTTCACTGCTAGCAAGTGGCAAGAGTGGGAGTCACACCCATGCCTGTCTGGTCCTAAAGGCCCTATTAACAATTGCACTATATGATGAAATTTATATGTCTTTGGCTTATGGTAGAAAGTCCTAAAGTTTGTTTTTTGTTTTTTGTTTTTTTGTGGTCCGTCTGAAATCAGGTTTAATAGGACCACATGATCATGTTTTCATTGTTCTCAGGAAACCATTTCTTCTTATCTATGGCAAAAGCAGATCACTGTCCAGTATACTTTGAAGGCTGACTGCTATGGACTGAATCCCATAATTTGGGGGATTACATTCCCCCCAAAATTCATATGTTGAAGCCCTAACACTCAATGTGATGCTGTTTGGAGATGGGGCCTTTGGCATGTAATAACCTAATTATTACATTAAAAGATTTAAAAATGACTTTTAGGACTATATACCATAACCCCAAAACACATAAATAAGGTTACAAGGGTAGGCTCCATGACGAGATTAGTGTCCTTATAAGAAGAGGATAAAATACCAGGGCTCCCTCTGTCCCTCCACTATGTGAAGACCCAGCAAGAAGGTGGCTGTCTGCAAACCAGGAACAGAGCCCTCATTGGGAAAACAGTTTAGCCCCCACCACAATCTTGAACTTCCCAGTCTCCAGAACTGTGAGAAATAAATTCCAGTTGCTTAACCCACACAGTAGTTTTTTTTATGACAGCCCCAGCTAGCTAACTAGGGCTCTGATAAAGTACAAATGAGTGGGGCACAGGGGAATAGTTGGTGTTTAGTGACAGGGACACAGGTATAAAAACCTCTGACACTTACAAGTCCTTCTATGTACTGGGCAATGGTCTGTGTGCCTGACCAGTCCTCGTAACACTCCTCTGTGCCCATTAACTGTTACTACCCTCCTCTTCATTTTACAACTGAAAATACTGAAGGACAGAAAGGTTGAGCAACTTATCCAAAGGTGCGACTCTAGGTGGAACCATAATAAAACCAGAATTCAGACTCAGGCAGTCTAGCTCCAGAGCCTCTTGTTTTTTCTTTCTTATTCTACCAGAGGCTTTTTGTCAGTCTTCATGTTTATAAAATGGGGATAATGGCTGCCCTATTTATAGGGTGAGGAGAAATAGGTGAGGTCATAAGTGTAAAACTATGGGAAAAAAAACAAATCAAAATATTAGGTATTACTATTTATTGGCTCAGATTTTCAAAATTGATATTTAGGGAGTTTATTTCTACCTCAGCTCCTTCAAAAAATAAGTTGAAACAGGCTACCAAAGAAAGGCCATAAAAATAAAGTCTGGAGAGCCAGATTTAAGTAAAGGAAGAAGATAGGGCAACAAATAATCTTAAGCCTTCTAATGCCCAAGACCAAAGATAAAGCACGGCTATGTTGTTTATCAATAAAAAAGAAAACGGAGTATTTTCTCAGGAGAAAGAGAGTTTTTTTCCTCCCCCAACCATTACATTTAAAAAGAAATTTCTCAAGTTGAAGTTTCTGAAGTGAACATAATAATCAGTGGTTCCACAGAGTAAGCAGTTTGATTGATTACAATATCATCACTTTTATTTCTCTCTTCCTGTCGTGGTGGAGATATTAAGGAGCCATGAAACCTTCAAATTTGGTCAGCAGGAGGGAAATGTCATAGAGCATAAGGATATAGATACTTTAAAACTGGATAATCTACCCTTAAATTGTCAAAAATTGACTATTTTCCAAAGAAGACCTCCCAGGTGTTCCAGATATATCTGGCATGGCTGTGACAATGCTAACCACCAGGTCGTTTCACACCGATGTCACGTGCAGTGTGATGGCGGGATGTGTAATTAGATGATTAGATGTGGTTTCTGCTCTTGGGGCCCAGATTTTAAATTAGACACAGCATATTAGTGCAGAGAGTGGGTCAGACAATAGATAAAGGAAACACCTAGGCATCAGGGAATGTTTGGAAAAAGAATCAAAATATATAAAGCTATGAAGTCAACACTAGTCAAATTAACCATCATTGTGACCTTTTGGTGTGTATTCCTTCTAGTCTATTACTCTTATTCTTTCTCTAAGTGGAGATATAGATACAGATATAATATAGATAGAAATATAGGTATAGACAGATATAGATGCACATGTGTGTTCACACCCATATCCAGAGGGTCAGGATTCCCATGGGTTATGTATCTTTCCCAAGGTTTCAGAGCCAGTTAAGTGGCAAATATGGAGTTTAGATCCATTTCTGACACTAACGCTCCTTTCTCTTAATCACTATTCTGTATTTTGAATATTTCAGTTTTTTGAAATGTATTATTTTATGAAGGTAGAAGCATGCATTATTTAGCATTTTGTACTCTGCTGTGCTTTCTCCAATCACCTTGTATTGGGAACAGAGTTTCAGATTATTAGTGGGTTTTTAAAAAAAAATTTGATAACTTTTGATATTGTTTAATATTCTACCATAGGCCATCATTTATTTCATTATTTTAAATCTTTAGGTTTCCCAGTGTTCCCAAGTTACTATGTATCCCTCATAAAGGGGAGGGTGGTCATCCCTGTTTGTGTGTGTCAAGGAAGGCTTCATTGAGAAGCAGGTATTTGGTCTAGATCTTGAAGTTTTCTCCCCAGAAAACTTCAGTCAGACATGTAAGAGAAGAATATACCTAGTGGAAGAAAAAGAAAGAAAAACATGGAAAATCCAGTGAACTAAATCCAGTTCAGTGTGGCAATGTAGTATAGTAGTTAAGAGATCAGACTTTGTTTCCAAACAGATGTGTCTGAGTTCTGGTAATGGCATTAGTTCTTCTCAGCTGTGTGAATTTGGGCAACTTGCTTGGCTTCCTTAAGGCTGAATTTTCTCATCTGTAAAATGAGGATTGCAATAAGGTTGATGTAAGGGCACAGAGGGCTCCTTATATAGAAGCTGGTACCTCATTAGAACTCAAGAAATATTATTTTTCTTTATTGTTGTTAGTATGATATCAGCCCCTTTGGCGTGTATGTTGGGGAATGTTTAGAGACGAAGCAGGGCAAAGCCTAGAGAGCCTTAAATGTCCTGCTGGGGAGCCTGATTTTTACATGATACGTAATCAGGCCTTGATAAATTCATACGGGAGCCAGCACTATCATCAGATTGGAATTGCAGTACGGAAGCAAGACTGTAGGGCACGCCATTACAGCTGTGGGTGAGACATGATGGGAGCCTGAGGTAACTCAGTAATAGTGTCTGAAGGAGATAGGTAAGAAACATGTTAAGGACAGAAAGTCGCTGGCACTAAGCAATTCTTTGGATCAAGGGGTAAAGGGAAAAGGAGAACAGGATGATATGGAAAAAGCATCTGATGTTTTTGCCTGCACGGTGTTCCTCTTTTTCTTCCCCCTTGAAATAGCATCTCTGTTTTCCTCTGGGTAATTCCTTTTTCCCACACTTCGTCCATTTCCCAGTCCCCTTTATTTAAGATGTGTGAGGATGACCCAACAGTTCCATAACCCTGGCCATGGAAACTACTCAAGGGTGGGTCAGTAAACTGAGTTGGCCCCGTGAGGCCAACTTGCTAAAATTATTAAGAAGGAGAACCTCTTTTTTTTTTTTTTTTAATTAAAACGAGATGGATGTAAGCTTAGCGTACACAACCCAAGATGGAGCCAACCATGGAGAAGAGGTGAGAAGAGAAAGAGAACAGGAAAGCAGTTTTATGGTATCACTTAGCTAGGTCCAGTGAGACTTAGGGATAGAGTCCCCTTTTTAGACTTTCCAAGTAAGTGATTCAATAAATTATGTTTTCTGGTCAAGCCAGCTTAAGCTGAATTTCTTTCACTTGAAACTCAGTTTGAAATTCTAGCAAATAGAGGTGATTTCCAGATTTTTGCCTTGGGTGACTGGGTGGATTAATCAACATGTGAAACATAGAGGAAATGCAGGTTTGGGAGAGAATGTTGACTTTGGTTGGATCATGTTGAATCTAGATTACTCATGGGACAAGTGGGTGGAGATGTCTGGTAGGCATGTGGATACATGAGTCCAAAATTTAGGGGAAAGATCAGAGCCTGAGAAACAGGTTTAATTCTGTCTGATTTTGTGGTTCGGAAAAAGTTTTTCTCTTTTTGAAGCTCTCCTTTTGTGGTGCAAGGCTGATCCCATGGCAAGCACTGAGGATATAATAGTAAACTTGCAGGGGAATGGTAAGCAAGTCAGTGCCATGAGTAGGATTGTTTTGGGGAGGGTTGTACATTTGATGTTCACGTGTATCACACTATTGTTATATTGGTAGCAGTGTGAGATAATTAAGCCATCAATTTTCCATCTCAGGAAAAACATGCATTTTGAAAAGTGTCCTCTTTTCCTTTTTAGCGACACAATAATACATACAATGCTTTTATAAGCTAGAGAACTATATGTAGTGAGCCTGACTGCTTTTATGGTGGATGTAGAGTAAATAGAGATTAGTTAGAATAAAAAGACATTTGGTGTGTTCTGTAGTCCTAGCTATGTAAATTCAGTAATATAGCTATTTAAATATAAAAAATGAACAGGTTTTTATGTGTTCATTGCGAAGTTGAATAGCCATGGGCAGTGTAGCCCAGTGCTTCATGAAATTAGACTCTGGATGTTTGGCATTTGAATCATCTGGGGAGCTTCTTAAATCTGTAAGATTTTGGAGTCTACTTCCCAAAGAGTCTGTTTCTACAAGACTCTGTGTACTATCAGGTGACTGATGTTTGGCTAAGTTTGGGAATTACTTAATGGTGGGGAGACTTATATAGATGCAGTCCCCAGTTATGTGTCCTTGAGTTGGTTATTTTGATTCTTTGCATCTTGTCTCCTCATTATTAAACTAAGGGGGTTGAAATGATGATCTCTGAGGGCCCTTCTTGCTCTTAACATACCTGCATTTCATTCAACAAACCAGTTTTTTTCTCCATTCGGATGTGACTTATAAAATGCTTCTCCTACTTCATAAAGGAGATAAGAGAGAGAAAATTCAAACCAGCATTTCAGCTGTCTGTTGGCTGCCAACAAAATGACAGTTTTAAGAGTGTCTTGGTTTAGTGATGTGTAACAGTAATGATAGTGAGCTATGTTGTATATAATTTAATCCTTAAGCATGCACACACCACTTAAAGTTATTTTCTATACATGTGAAATGATAAAATAGTGAGCAGAATTTTCTTTCTCTATTTTGTTATTGTATATGGTGCTATTCCCACAGGAGAAAGTGTAGTGATTTTTTTTTCTTCTTTCCTTTGAAAATCAAGCTCATGCAAAGTGACAGGTTTAGAACATATTTTTAAATCAAAGAATGACCATTCTAGGACTCGATCATACGAGTTACTTCCCTAACTACCATTTATTTGTGCTAAAATTGGCTACTTTCCTGATGATAATTCTACAAGACAGCAGTAGGATATGACTTGCTTTCCCACTGTTTGATATAAATCTCCACTGATATGAATTGAGTTCAGCTGCAGTGAACTTAAATGCTAATGTTGAAAACATAAGGCATCCTGCTGTTTCATTTATACCAGAAAGTTTTAACTTCTACAGTCTTCTGTATCCCCCTGCTCCCACCTTAGGTTAGATCAAATTAGAACCACTCCATTTCTGTCTGAAGGGTGAAATGTGTAAACTTGATTTACATAACTCAACATGAAAACAGAAGAAGGAATTAATCATAAGGATGGGTGCACCATTCTTGTCCTTGAATAATACACCATAACAGGCATGGGAAAAATGGTTGGTGCCACAGCATGTATCAGATAGCCAACCAGTATTTGTTAACCACTGACTCTGCCCAGTACTGTGTAAAGCATTCTAGGGTCTAGAAAACATTAATAGTCAAAATGATAGCAGTGGAAATTGTTGAGTGTTCACTATGTGTCAGGCATGAAATCCTCAAAACAACCTTATGAAGTAGATACCTGTTATTATATTAGTTTTGCTAGGGAAAAAAAAACCAAACAGATCTAGAGAGATTTAAAAAAAAAAAAAAAGGCCCAGGGACTCCAGAAACAAGGATTCAAACATAGGTATCCATACTTTTGGCTTCTTCATGTTCCCTAACTTTAAAGAGTTTACAGTGTAGTTGGGTACACAAGGGGCATAGCTCTTCTGGAAAAGACTCATTGCAAGGTCTGCATAAAACAAATAGCATCAGGATTCCTTCCTGATCATGCAAGATGTCAGCAGATGTCATACAATCTGAAGTGGGAACATCGGCCAGGTTAAAGAAGAAAGCAAGAATGGGAAAGAAGATTCTGTTCAGTTATACAACACTTATCTGACTCACACCTAGGATATTTCCCTCAAACTTAAACCCATACACTTTTCTCATTTTACTTTTGCCATGACTCAGAATCGATCTCTGAGTGAGCCTATAATTTTAGATATTCAACATGGCTGACGCTCTGAACTTGAAAGAGAGAGTGGAATGAGATGAAATAAGGAAGTCAGGGGCCACATGGTGAGTGAGGGGGTTTGCATTGAAAGTATCCTGAAGAATTCGGTCTGTATCTTAAGTGGGGCAGTGGGATGATGTGGTCAGAACTGGTTATTGGCAAGATTATTCTGGATGTACAATTGGGAATAAATTGAAGGAGATATAAGAGCGATATATGTGAGCAATTGTAGTGGTTTAAACTTTAGATGGAATAAATGAGACATGTTTGGGAAATATTTAGACTGCTGCTAGAGGATTTCTGGTTTATGCCTTCATCATTCTTTGACACCGCCTTTGTCATTGCTGTAGTTACGTACTTTTCCATTCTCTTAGTTGACAGTATTCTAGATAGTTCGACTCTTGACTTTTGGACCCTATTTTTTCTTTTATCTACTTTTCACCTTTTTAGTTTATTTTTACCTGTTTCTCTTCTTTCTAACCTACCTCTCCAGTCTCTTTTTAACTATTTTTCTCCCTTTTTATCACTCATAAAGAAACTTACTGGAGTTAATTCTGGGATTGCTCTCCTTCTTCTCTACAGTATAGTGTCTATGCTGTTTTTCTGTGTATTTTATTTCTGTGATTTTATTGCCATTAGGCTGTTGACATATAGGTTTATGTCTCAGGTCTAGACTTTTCCTTGAAGTTATAGACTCATTATTCCAACTGCTACTTGCCAAGCCCATTTGGAAACTAACAGACTCATCACATGTAAATGTTACTTGTTGATTCCCTACCTTTTCACCACCTCAGACAGTAGCACTACCATCTGGCACCCAGATATTCAGTGGAGAAACTGTAAATATTCCTTGATTTCTCTCTTTCTTTTGATGCCTACATCCAGTGAATCAGGAAAACCTTCCAATTCTATCTCTCAGGATATCTCTGTACTTCTTTATTTCTTTGTTGCCCAGTTCTAGTCCAATTAGAGCCATCTTTCAGCTGGTTCTATTTTTCCTTGTTTTTCTTGCTTTCTTGGGTGTGTGTTGTTTAGTGACTACTATTCTCCCCATTAAGCTGTAAGTTTCATGAGGCCAGGAAATTCAGTTGTTTTGCTCTTCATGGCACCTAATACAGATGATAGACTCAATAAATATTTGTTAAATGAATGAATGAGTGGTCTTATGGTTGACTTAGTGTGAGTTGTGAAAGAAAGATAAAGTAGAAAAAGATGCCAAAAATCATTCCCAGATTTCTGATTTGAGTGAGTGGTTTACTTGGTTATACCATTTACCAAGACCAGGAGTAAGTTTGGAGGGAAGATGTTAAGTTCCTTTTTAGACATGCTGAATTTGAGATCCTTGCAAGACACCAAGTAGAGATGTTCACTGGCCTTGGGATATATTGGACTAGAGCTTAGAAATTAGTTCTGATCTAGAGATATCGATTGCAAACTCATTAGCCCAAGGGTGATACTTGAGGTCCATAGGAGTGTCTAAGCTTCTTTAAGTGAGAAGAGTGAGTCCAGAGAAACATCAACATTATGTCATTAGTAGAAGATCAGAAGTAGGCAGAGTTGTAGGAAGAAAACTTAAGAGTACGTGCTATTAAGAAAAAAGGGGAATTTCAAGAAGGGGGGGCTGGATAATAGTGTCACATTCTGCTGAGACGTCAGAAAATTATAACTGAAAAATGACCATTGGGTTTAGCAAAGAGACAGTGGCAGTCTTGGAAAGTAGTTTCATTGGAGTATGAAGAAAAGGTCCAGATTTAAGGGACATGAGGAGTGAGGGAGATAAAGAAGATGGCACAGAATTTGTTTAGGACAGAAGAAGAACAAGGAAGAAACATTGTCAGCTGGAGGTTGGACAGAAGATTGATGGCTTTTTTTTTCTTTTTAATATGAAAGAGATTTAAACATGTTAAATGCTGTCCAGGAAGAGAGAACAAATCTGGGGTAGGGGGAGAAGGAGAAGATAGAGAGGAAAGGAAGGGGTAAAAAGGGTAACAAAGAATGATGCATTAAGAAGAGAGAGGTAATAGCCAGGAGAAGCAGAATGTGGGAGGGGATAGAGACCAAAGTACAAGTAGGAATGGCTTTTCACTGTAGGTGGGTACAGCCTATGTTCTAACCAAAAGGAGGAGAGACCATATATATTGTTGGCTGATTGGTAGGTTTGGTCAAATTGCAGGAGTCTGATGGCTTCCATTTTCTTTGTGACAGAAGAAATATCTGTTCCAGGACCACCAATTTCAGGGACTGCCCCTCCTTGGTAAGGGCTACTCTAAAATATTCTGTATAGCCAATTCCTCTTGAAATATTTTCTCCCAGTTATTGAACTGAACATTCTAGAGATGAACCCATTTGCTGAACTTCCCTCTCTCAGTGACGCTACCATTCCATGGACAGACCTTCAGAGAATTGTGGCCAGTGTAGTATATTTGTGGATGGGCTCCCATCATTCTCTTGACTAATATAAAGTCCTCTGTTTATTATTCTTTTGTTCTCTCTTCTTTTTTTATGGCTATTTTGCATTTCACCTTCCTGTTTGTTGCCAGGCATGATAAGCTGGAATGGAGATACTTAGTATAATGGTTTCAAATTATAATATCAGTACACTTTCGATGCCCCTAGGTAATTAATGCTGAAATTCACAGCCAGCAGTGGTAACAAGAGGCAGAAAACAACTCTTAAGAATAATGCAGTGTGCTTAATAACTGGTTCATTTTTTTTCCCTCTGCCTAGTAATCAACTTTATTTTTATCTGCTATGACAAAGACTGGTTGGGGAAAAATTTTATTATGTAACAGTCTCCTTCTTGACCCCATCTGAGTGTTAAAGACATTTCACCTATTCAGTGGGTGACTGGGAATCCTAGGCAGTATTGTAGTCGTGGCTTTTCTATTTCTACTTGGAAATAACAGTAACTATAACATCACTCAACTCTTTGGAGACCTGAGCTGTGGCATTAACCGTCATCTCACATTGGTTTATTGCATGACCATTAAACAACTTCGGAAATCAGATTTTCACTGTTAATAATTAAGTAATTAGAGAGTTACGAGCTTTGACAAGAGTTCTTCATCTTTTGATCCCTACAGGGAAAATAAAGACAACAAAATGAAAGCTAATATACTGAATCTACTCACTGTTTTTCAAGTCCTACAAAGGCCCTACCATTGAATTTTCAGGGAGGAGTGGACCAGGCACTTCAGACATGAATTATTTTCCCCCTACTCTTCCAGATGTATGTCTTATTGGAGATAATATTTCCCTTCTTCCAGAGATAAATATGTCTGACATTGGCTGGGCAATCCTTTGGAAATTTCCCATATTCAGTCAGAGGTTTTCACAGCACTAAGAATCCATTTTGAATGTTGATAGAGTCTAACGAACGGTGAACAGGTTAAGAATTAAGCACTAGGAAAGAAGAAAGACCTTCAAGTGTTATTTTTGCCTTGTGAAACAAACTGATCTTGAAGTCAGATCTTGGCTCCATAAATTATTATCTTGCTCTTGGGCAATTTACTTCTCTGAGCCTCAGTTTCTCACTTGCATAAAAAGGATAATAATACTCATTTCATGAATTCCTGGGATAAAATAAAAACAGTTCATAAGACACTCCTAGCATTGGGTCTAGCAGATAAAATTCTCAATATATATGAGTTTCTTTGTCCTTCTTTCTCAAAGTAAAATTTTTTAACAGCTTCTGAACACGTACAAACATCTTTTTAAGATTTGTTCTGTTAGACCTGCTTCTGTGACTATCTCTTGCATCTGTATCTTCCTCTCCACTCCTGATGCCAGGAATGGCAAAATGATACCTCAGATTCAGACTGATATCCTTAGCACATGATTCCAGTCATATGAACAGAGAGGCCAGCTCTGAAGCCTTCAGTGGTTTTCCACTGCATGCCTAGAAAAATCCCAACCCTCTTATAGCTCAGAGAGGTGGGGCCTTCCGTGTTCAATCTTCTCTTTCTCTTTCCAGCCTCTTTACTGAGTTCCCTACACACCCTGATGAAATCTTGCTATTTCTTTTTCTCTGAGCATTGCTCATCCTGGTCTGCTTCTTTGCCCTTTTTGGCTTAGCATCTCCTCTTCACCATGTCTACTTGATGAAGTCCTACCCTCAGTGAGGACCAGTTCCAGTGCTCTCTGAACTCTAGGACGTAACGTCTCCCTCTTGGTCCTACCCTGAAAGGATTTCTCCCTCTGAAAGCTCCCATAGCATTTTTTCTTTATTTGTCCACGTCTAGAATGTTCTTCCCCAGCCTCCCAGCCTTGTCACCTCCTATTCATTCTGAGGTCTCAGCCATAAGTCTTGTCTCCAGCGCTGGATCTCCATCGGTCTCCTTACATAAATACTGCCTTCAAAACACTTACCTTGGTCCAAGACGCCATCGGTCATTAATCTGATCATTCCAGTCATAGTTGTCACTCACTCAGTAAGAGTAGAAGCTCCTCTAGGGGAAGAAGGGTACCTGTTGTTCTCTCAACTATATCCTCAGTGCCTGGCAGAGAAAGCACTCAGTAAATGCTTGTTGAATCAATAAATAAAGTCTACTACTTGCCACATACTGCCTTTCTGTATAACTGTTTTTATCCATGCCTGTCCCATCGGTGTCACTGAGAACAGGGGCTATGTCACCCTGTTTGGCCCTATGGCACCTAGCTCAGTGCCATGTTGATCATAAGTGCTCAGTAATCATTTGTGCAGTAAAAAACGAGTGAGCACAGCAACAGAGAAACCTAGCCTGAAGCCTCCTGCAGGCATTTTTGAGTGGTGTGGTAACTAACTGGATGGGGCGAGGGTGAGAGGGAACCCACTTCAGGTGTAATAGGAGTCTTCCTCATTTTAGTAAACAAAACACTTGCAGTGGCTTTTGAAAGCCTTGATTTTCAGATCTCATTCATAAATGGTTAAGATTGTTTTCTTCAAGAAAAAAAAAAATTCTTAAAGCAGAGATTAAAGCATAAACCCTTTCAATAACAAAAACAAAAGCTGCCCCTTCAGCCCCAGGTTTCCGATGGAAGGGCCTTTTGCTGGAGATCAAATTTCCCATGCTCACCATCTTTCTTTTAAATTGCCCAATCCATCAGGAGGGGGGATTTGTGCCCCACCTGTGGCAAGACATTTTAAAGAGACGAGACATTTGATTGCTGTGCTTAGATTTATGGGGATTGAGATGACCCTGAAGATTAAATGAAGAAGCAACTGTGAAAAAGAAAACTGAAACAGGGAGAAAATTGATTTTTAAGTTGAAGACATATTGGTGTGGAGAGGTTTAAATGAGGAGCTAGGGCAGAATGATAAGAGCCAGGTAGGTGAGGGAGGGGCGCCCTGAGGGGAAGTGCGTGGCTTAATTGCCACTCGTGTAATCCCCACTGACCTTCAGGAGGCTCAGAAAGATGGTATCTTGAGACTTGGGTCTTAAAATCACATTTAGTGAACACCTAATCAGAGCTACAGATGGACTTCAGATTTGATCCTCCTGATGCAACTGAATTAAGACAGGGTAGAAGACAGTTCATCAAGAGTGACTATGAAATGAAATTCCTCAGGGTTATTTTTCAAAATGCAAGAGGCAACAAAAATATATTGCTGGCTAAAACAAAAGAAATTTAATCAGCAAAAATAAAAATATGATATTTTTTCCAAAGGGGGAAAATGTGTCTTGGGAACTTTCCCCAAATATCTAAGTTTCTTTAAAGGAGATCTACTCCTGCTTACCTGAAATCGATTTATTTCTGCTTTCTTCTAGGTCACTTGGTCTCTTATCCATTCTACATTTCCACTAAAATATCATTCCTTTTTACCTTTTCTCCAGCATCTTATGGTGACTTCAGAGACCCCTCTCCAGGACTGATTATAGAACATCAGTGGTATTCAGTATGTTTTGAGTACTTGCTGATTACTTTTCAGTATTGTGGGATTTAAGCTACAGGTCCTGTCCCTAAGAATTTAAAGGACTTTTTGAAGATGCAAAGCACATGCATGAAGTAATAAATACACATTTAATTGATAGATACTTATTTAATAGGAGTTCATGAGGAGGAGGGATCCTCAGGGCTGGCCCATTACGATAAATTCCCTGAAGGAGATGGGACTTAGCTCATGGGAGAACAGAGAAGTCATGGCTAGTGGAGTGTGGGGTATCATGGAGCCCAAACTGAACATGGAAGTGTTGAGTGGCTAGTAAGGAGACTAACCTGATATGTAGAAATTCCTTATTAAGAAAAAGTGGGGATCAACTGAAGTATCATCTGTTTTGGATAACTGTGGCAGAGAAAATTATATGTCCTGAGAACATGATTATATAACTGTTAAATCATTTATATGTTGCATTTATGTATTTATGCATAAATACGTGGAAGGGAACACCAGATACTATAATTGCATTTCTTTGTTTCTTGTCCTTGAAGCCATTCTGTTCACACACACACACACACACACACACACACACGCGCGCACACACACAATGCAAAGTACTTTGCTAAACATAAAGCTCTTGCAGTGCTTAGTTAGCATGATCAATTTTCTGTGCGGGCGAGGGAAGGTAGCAAACTTCGTTTTGAGTACATCCTTCTTACTAGGTAAATGGGCTAAAGAGACTGATCTGTAGCCTTCTGCATGGGGAATAGATATTACTAGACACAAAAATTCCATTAATGAATGCAGTGAGAACACAATTATGATAACTAAATGGTTTTAATACCAGATTGTTCCTTAGAAATGTACATTTAAAAATATGGAGTAAAGATATCTGGGTGATTAAAATGTATCAGGAATGAAATAAGAATATCTCCTGATGTATAGGTAAGAGAGATGAGTAATAAGAAAGGATTTGCATTTAGTAATATCATAAAAAGAATAATGAAGCTTATTCAAACACTGAATTTTAAATCACAGCAAACTAGAGTGATAAAGAATAAGAGAATAAAATGCAGTGTATTTGGAGGCAGCATGCACTGTTGAATAAGTGAAACACTGAGTTGAGATTCTGTAAAAATTTCAAATTCATTTGCAAACTCAATTTCTCTGTTTTAAAGGGATACTATAAAATAATAATAACTACCACCATCACCACCACCTTTCCTAGATCTTGGCTTATTTGCTCTCAAACCACTTTCTTATACTTTTCCTGCTCTGTTCTGAGAAGCAGGGGGCCTGACTGTGTTTCCAAAGGTCACCTGTCAGCTGACAGTTTGCAGTGCTGAGTTGTGGGAACACGCTTAGCAGGAGATTGGATGGTGGGAGGAAGGGAGAAAACAGGGTATTTCTCCATCCTTCTCTCTGCCTTGGGGCTGCTTCTGTATTACTGTAGTCAGCCCAGACTAGCCTCATTGTTCTGGCTTTAGTTAGGTGACCCTGCCCCTGGGCTCTGGAAATATAAACACCTCTCCTCTTCTGACTTTGGAGGAAGAGATTTCCTGTACTGCTAATCTCTCAGTTGCTTCACTATTCCTTTTGGTTATTCATCTTTTTCATCATCTGTTTAACAAAATCCCCTCTGTTAAATCCCTCTGTTTTAAATACTGTTTTTCTGATTGGACCCTGACTGCTGTGCTGGTATCACATGTGTAACACAAAGAATGAAGTAATACAGTAGACCGGTCTGAGATATTCAGAGAAAGGAATTTATACACATTCAAGTAATAATTTTATATGATACCTCATGAATCTAGAGTAATCATATTTAACACTACAGGCTTTCCCAGAAGTATTACAGAGCTTACTCATGGGATAAAAATCTCCTGGTGGCTCTGAAATTATCTTCTGAGTATTGCTTTCTAGACCGTCACTAAAATATTGATAAATTCCCATGTTCTGGGATGTACCCAATATATAATATGAAAGCAACCCAGATAAATGCTTCTCTGTGTTAATTTTATTTTAGCTCCTTTGACAGAGAAACGTGCTTATTTTGGCACGAGCAAGTTATTATAATGTTTTCTCCATTGCCTAATTGATTTGGCCAAAGAGCAGCAGATTATGGTTCTGTCAGTGAATCAAGTATATTTCAAAAACAGTTCTAGCACTGCTAGTACAGATAATGTTGTATAAGAACTCTGTTAGTCTTATATCCTGAAAGTCCTGGTTCTGTTATGATGTTACCTATAATGGCAGAACTCTATTCTGGTCCTAACTTTTGACTGTCCATATCATTTTTTCTCCAGTATGGTTTAAAAAATACTTATGCTGGAATCACCTGGTTTTAATGCAACACAAATGTAAAATGTCACCATTTTACATAACATGCTTGTTAAAAACACAAATGCTGAATCAGAACCTCTGGAAATAAGGCATGAAAACTCAAATTTTAATAATTTTTTTTTTAACCTACTAGAGTTTGAAAACATTGGGTACCAATGATGCAGGATTCCCATTAGTCTATATTTTATCTCCTCAATGAGATCAGTGGCTTCCAGATGAAAGTTTTCTTCTGCTAATCTGTCTTCCCTACATTGCCTGGCAGAGTAATAAGCCATTAGTAAATGTGCAGTAAGTATTCGTAGAATTGATTTGAATTCTTTTATCAACCCAAATATCAGGAGTAATTTCTTGAGCATTATCTTAATGATTATTATTGTTCTTTAAAACAACGAACAACACTGACATAATTATCTAGCAAAAACAGGTAAATCTACATTGAAAGAATAGAATGAGCATTAATAGAAAATTTGCAAGCATTGATGAAACATAAGGATAATGATAATGGACATTATAAAATAGGAATTTAAAAAGAACAAATCATGCCAGAAAAACTTGATTGCTTTTTTTGATAGAGCTATAAGATCAGTAGATAAAAGTAATGTGAAATTGTAGATGTAATCTATCTCAATTCTGGTAAAGTGTTTGATAGTGTCACATGAAATTTTCCATCTTGAATTAATTGAAATTGGCTTTGGTGTGAACCTCTTGTTGTCTGCTAGATGCTACAGAAGTCTACTAACACAAAATAATGATGCATCTTGTGATGAGCTATTTCAGAAATGAAAACTAAGTTTGCTTTCAATTGCCATTTCAGTGTTTGATTTGGAGGTTTTATTTAAATAAGTTGGTGACATTTTACATTTGTGTTGCATTAAAACTTGTTGGAATCACTAGGGAAGGAGAAATTACACTAAGATGTGTTAAAATATCATAAATATTCATACTTTGTATCATTGACAACCTTCAGGCTTTTAAATATTCTACCAGCTCACACAGTTATGTTCACATACAGCCTTTTCTAGACTGTGAATATACAAGCATATGCCTATTTCAAACATATTAAGGGTTGCCAGATTTATCAAATTAAAATACTAAATATACTTAGAATTTATTCTTAAACACAGATGTATTAAGGGATCCTAAGAAAAGTTATAAAAAAATGATTATGCTTCCTCATCTAGGATTGATCGGTCAGTTATTTTAAAGCTGCTTCTATGGACTGATACAAGTGTCTAGTCTGAAGTATAATATAACTATCCAAATAGGTATGTTTGGCTGTGAATGAGAAATAATAGATTGTAAAGGACATTGCAGTTTTCGATTTTCTGTAATTCTGAGGGAAGTATTATCTGAATTTTAAAATTTGTGGAAAGTGATGAGAATATTTAGTGCTAAATGATTTGATTCACATATGTCAGAAAGACAAAAATAATTAAAGAATGAATATTTATAGTTGATGAAAATGGTAACTACAGGGGTGTGGTGGGTTGAGGAAGGTATATGAACATTGCAGAATTAGCTACCATGGCATGTGAATATTAATGAATGACATTAAGTAAATGAAAATTTAAAGAGAGTGATACCAAGGTGAATTATTTTAATTATAAAAGTCTTCTAAGAAATTATTGGGTATTTAAATATGTTAAATATATTTATCTTAGTAAAAATTAGACTAAAACCCAACATATATGCAGAAAGATTTAGAAATAACTATTTTATAACAACTTATTTCTTATTTTCTCTCATATTAACTTTATATTTTTCTAGATAAGAGAAATAATGATAGTTAACTTTAATTCAGTACTAAGCATCATACTTTCACTAAGCACATTTCTGGAGGTTAGCATTTTTACAGGGATTTTATAAATCCTCCCAGCATTCTGAGTGGTAGGTAGGTATTCTTATCCTTATTTTGTGGCAGAATCTGAGGCTTTGATGAGTTTAATGACCTAGCCAAGATCGCATAGCTTGGAAGCCGGAATTTAAACCCAGGTCTGCCTGATTCTGAAACCTATGTCCTTATTTTTTTTTTATTAATTTTTAAAATTTTGATTCCAGTAGAGTTAACATACAGTATTGTACCACTAAAAGTGGTACAATACAGTGGTTCAGCAGTTTGTACATTACTCAGTGCTCATCAAGATAAGTGTACTTTTAATCCCCTTCACCTGTTTCATCCAATCCCCCATCTACCTCCTCTCTGATATGCTTTGCTTTTTTAAAATTTTCCAAGTTTTTATTTAAACTCCAGCTAGTTAACACACAGTGCAATATTAGTTTCAGATGTAGAATTTGTGATTCATCACTTGCAACACCCGGTGCTCATCACAAGTGCCCCCCCTCAATACCTATCACTAATTTAACCCATTCTACCACCCACCTACCCTCCAGTAACCATCAATTTGTTCTCTATAGTTAAGAGTCTGTTTCTTGGTTTGCCTCTCTCTTTTTTTTTCCCACTATGTTCATTTCTTTTGTTTCTTAAATTCCACATAGGAGTGAGATCATATGGTATTTGTCTTTCTCTGACTTGTTTCACTTCATGTAATACTCTCTAGCTCCATCCACATTATTGCAAATGTCGAGATTTCATTCACTTTTATGGCTGAGTAGTATTCCATTATATATAATGGAATACTATATGTCGTATAGTGTTATATAATATATTCTACTATATATATATATATATACATATATATATGAATTAATGAATGATACACATGCATACACACACCACTTCCTTATCAGTTCATCAGTCGAGGAACATTTGGGCTTTTTCTGTAATTGGCTGTTGATAATGCTACTATAAACATTGGGGTGCATGTATCCCTTCAAATCAGTAGTTTTATATCCTTTGGGTAAATACCTAGTAGTGCAATTGCTAGATCATAGTTTAAATATGATCTATTTTTAACTTTCTGAGGATCTTCCGTACTGTTTTCCAGACTGGCTGCAGCAGTTTACATTGCCACCAACAGTGTAAGAGTGTTTCCCTTTTTCCACATCCTCACCAACACCTGTTGTTTCCTGTGTTGCTAATTTTAGCCATTCTGACTGGTGTGAGTGATAAAAGATGTTGAGCATCCTATCCTGTGTCTGTTAGCCATCTGTATGTCTTCTTTGGAAAAATGTGTGTTCATATCTTCTGCCCATTTTTTTTAAAGATTTTATTTATTTATTTGACAGACAGAGATCACAAGCAGGCAGAAAGAGAAGGAGGAAGCAGGCTCCCTGCTGGGCAGAGAGCCCGATGTAAGGCATGACCCTGAGATCATGACCCAAGCCGAAGGCAGAGGCTTAACCCACTGAGCCACCCAGGCACCCCCGATTCTGCCCGTTTTTTTAAACAGGATTATTTGTTTTTTGGGCTAAACATGTACTTTTAATTATGAGGCTTGGCAGGCTTCCATGAAGACAATGGGGGGCTTTGATCCTGTTCACAAAAGAGATTATTATTGTTTCAAACAGTAAGCTTCACTGTTGCTTTTGAGATCATTCAATTTGCTCAAATTTGATTTAAGCATAACTTTTTTTTAATGTTCTACATATTTTTAAAATTTCAAGTATTTCAATTTCAGTATAGTTAACATACAGTATTATATTAGTTTCAGTTGTACAGTATAGTGATTCAGGCATGGCTCTTTAAAGGAAAAGATCTGTTGGATAAAGTGAGATATATGTCTGCAGTACTTAGATTTTCCCTGATTGTCAGAGACTTTAGTAACGACCCCCATTCATATTCTATATGGATACTTATGTAAGATTCATGAAGAGAAATATGCAATTAAAAAAAAATTATTTATTTAATTTAGAGAGCGTGCACATGTGAATGGAGTGAGGGGCAAAAGGAGAGACAGAGAGAGAGTCTCAAGCAGACTCCCAGCTGAGCGTGGAGCCTGCTGCAGCACTTAATCTCACAACCCTGAGATCATGACCTGAGCTGAAATCAAGAGTGGGATGCTTAACAGGCTAAGCTAGCCTACCATATTATCAACATGCAATTTTAAAAAAATCTCTATAGATGATCTTCCAGGACTAGTGCTCCCAGAAGAAGTAAGCATTCCCTCAGAGGAAAATCTGATGGTTGAGCTTTGTGGAAAATACTTAACTCACAGAAGATCTGACTCTATTTCTCCTATCCCTTCTAATACTACTGTATAAATAATAGTATTTTAGGAAAAAACTGTATTAAAAAGAAGGAAATAGTTGTCTTTTTGGGGGGTTTATGTTCATTAGTTTTTTAACCTCTCTGGTGTGAAGTACTTCATAAAAACTAGCCTAGCAGTTATGGTCTCAGGTTCTGAAAACTGAGTGCATGGCTTCAAAGCTGAGCTTGAGAACATCTGCTTCTGTCTAAAATGGAGTGAAAGGAACTAGATTTATCTTCCTTTCTGAAATGACTAGAAAGTCAGGAAACCATATGTAACACAGCTTTTAAAATATTGGACATCATCATGTCGTGAAGGACTGTGATCCTTGCGCTATGGGAAACAAATAAGGTGAGTCTGTAATTGCCCTTGCTCACTGCCTAGAGAGTTTCCAGGCTAAGGTGTAGGCAAGGGGAACTCAGGTAGATCAGGGCAGATCCCTTGAGTGAGATGACAGAGCTAATAATTTTGGGAGGCCAGAAACAAAATTTACAAGGTGGAATGTTGTAGAGAAGAGAGATGGCCATGGAGAGAGAACTCCAGAAATCTGCAGAGGGTTCCTTTGGAATCTTTGGCTCTATGATAACCTGCTCATTAATGAGAGGAAACTACTAAGGACAGGGAAGGAACCACCTGCAAGGTTTATAGGGATAATACTAGGAGCTCACACAAGGCTGGGCAAGTTTCTTTTTCCACCAACCAGAGCATAAAACATCATAATTCATGGATCATCGGGTAGTGTATTCTGAAAAACTGTGCCTTAGTTATGAAGAATACTTAGCCCTTCACTAAAACACTGCTCTGGTCATGCCTAGCAAATCTTAAAATCAAGACCTGAAAGAAATGAATTCTTCCCAAGTAACTTTATAACATTCCAGAGTACAGCTCAAGAAAAGAATATAAAAATATCCAACATCCAGCAATGTAAAATTCACAATCATTAACTTCAAATAGAAAATTAACAAATCTTAACTTGACCATTTATCAGTGGCAACTTGACTAAATATTCAGATCTTCCAATCCTCTGTTTCTTTTTCTTCAAAGTAATGATAATCATAGTACACTTCATAGAACTGTGAAGGGCAAATTCATACACATCAAGTACTTAGTATTTCTGTTATGGATTATTTGTGAAGAACTGTATTTCTTTTGCAGACCTTTGGAATATCTGCTGAAGACCTGTCCACCTCTAATGCTTACATGTTCACAAAGTACAGAACAGTGCTTAACATTGTTTTAAACTCCCTTTTCTAACGTACACATTGGTTTTTAGCAGCACCTGCCCCCCCCCAATTTTGTGATGATTAAGTATATGGGAATGTACTTAGTTTAACAATAATTTAAGTACTCTATCTTGACAGACAAAAATTTAAGTTTTGTCAGTTACAGATTTTTATCTGATGAAAATAACAAACAGCAAAAAGAAAGTACTGCCATAGAAATGTCATTATTTGAGAGCCTTTTCTGACAGGAGAAAGGGAGACAAAGATTGACTGGAAGCATCTTTTGATTGCATCATCTGCCAGAATCTCAGTCAGCTCTGTATAATGGCCTCTCAGGACCCCTTCCTTATCCATCTAGCATCATCTTATGGTATCAGGTCGGTTTTTCTCTGTCACCAAAATAATCCCATCAGGATCATGGGACCAAAGGTATAAGAGTAAATGATAGAACAGTGCTACCTCAGCTCTGATGGTCTCAACTCTGGCTCTGATCATGACTGTTTGGAACATCTGTGATCAGCTCTATTAATTGTCTTCCTAATGCAACTGTATTTTTAGTAAAATAGAATAGAATCCATTATATTTAATTTGGTGCTATAGAATCTAACATAAAAATATAAACTAATTGAAGTGATTTTAATTTAGAATTATTTATTTCTTTTTCCTTTAATTTTAGTATATGACTTATTTCTAACATTAAACAGATTTCCAATACTTTTTTTTTTAATATTTAAGGGTCCTACCCTATTATTATTTTTTTTCATGACCTTTCTTTGGTTACTGGATTCTTCATTTTATTTTATTTGTTTTTTAGATGCTGGCACACTGCACCTCCAAAGGTTGTTAGCATTTGTCAGCTCTCAGAATGACAGTTCTATTCACTATAGGAGACAAGTCATTTTCTTCCTGAAGAAAGGGGAAGCTAATCTCCTCCCACAGTAACATGTTTTGAGAAACATAATGCAGTGGGAAAATGTACCAATTATTTTGCTGCAAATTGTCTCCCTTCCACTAGATAGACAATCATATCAACATTTTCAGACTTTTTTTTTTTTTTTGCTGTTTTATAACATAACTTGCCTCCTGCAAAGTTAAACTTGATGTTAAAGAAAATGAATGAATGTTCCATGAACTATATGAGTGATAATGTATTGCTGTGTGGCTCTGGGCAGCTATCATTTGAGATTTCATTCCTGTTGATAGCTTCCATCCAAGCCCTTTAGCAAGAATATTTGTTTTCTATCATACAGGAGCAGGAGTGGGGAAGACACTGGATTGGTTACTTATTCTTCATGAATTCGGCAGGAGAAATTAGATAGAGGGTGTTTATTACATGTCCACTTCCCTCTGATCTCTTTAATGATTAGAGGGCAGTGGGAAGAAGGGAATAACGTTATTCTTGAGTGTGTGTGCAAACTGGTTTGTGCCTAGCTTTAGATTTAGTGTCTGACCTGAGTTCAAGTCCTGACTCCTGCATATGCTGGCTGGGTGGCCTGGGACAAGTTGCCCAGCTTCATCTCTCCAAGGTTTATTTCTCTGTACATCTGTAGAACAGAGACGCCATTTTATCTACACTGTGTAAGGTGTTTTGGAGGATGAAGGGCCAATCAAACTCAGTGCTATACCCAGTATTCAACAGAGGCTTTAGGATGATGACCGCTGTGATCATGACCATGGTCTTAGGCACATATTTAAGTTAAATGAGTTCAGAATGATTATAACCTCTTTTAATGTAAAATTAGCACCGCACAAGCTGAATTTGGTATTTTTCTTTCCCCACAGAGTGAAGCTATTCAGTATACATAGAAGTGGCTATTACAGTTCTTGACTCTTCACAAGTGTCTGGTCCATGTTACTCCACTATCATATCTGAAGGTGAACTTAAATTAATGAGAAGTTTAGCTATTTAAAAATACATGTAGCACTGTTTTTAAATTGAGATTAATAATTCAACCTGATAGTTGAAAAGTATTCATCCTACCAGTATTTGCCTCAACAGTTAGATAACATAGATAATTTCTAGACTGAGGAGATTTTTGTGGCTTATCTGTTTCAATCATTGAGTTTTATAATTGAAACTGAGATGTGGAGTGTTTAAATTTTTTTTTTCAGGATTATGTAATTTATTGTCAACAGAGTAGAATAGGAATTCACATTTCTTCCAGCCTAGGTGAGCACTTTTTCCGTGGTATTTTCCTGTCACCCATTGGCTCTTTTGTTACTTTAGGACCATTTTTATGCTAACAATGTGCATATAGGAGGTCTCATAAGCATAAAAGTAAGTTATTTATTCTTGCATACTGTTTATGATACTAATTTGCCTTAGAATTCTTTGTTCAGTGAAGTTCTAGTCAAAGAGTTACAAATCTGGAGTTAGTATTATCCAATTGACTATTACTTTATTTTAATAGTGCCTGTAATTTTGTGGCACTTTGTATGGTTTTTAACAGGAAACATTTCATTTGCGTGCCTGTGCATTTTCCCATCTTGAAAAGATAAAAATTAAGCTTTTTAGAGATAATAACTCAAGGAGAAACCCAACCAGGTTTTAATTTGACAACATAAGTCACGTGCATGCTAGACTCACAGCTTGCATTTTCCCCCTTACTATGCAATTATCTGTAAATACTGTATGTGCTGGGCTAAAATGCTAGGAAGTCTACAATTACATTAATGTAGCTCCTTAATTGCATATAATGGGATTTTCAGGCTACTGCAACCTATCACATTTATCATATTCCTAATAAAATTACTCAGTTTTTTTTTTGTCAGAGATCTTTTTATTTACTCTTCATTTCATTTAGAAGAACTTCAAAAATAATTTAATCCCTGAGAAATTAAATCATATGTAATGAAGGAGGAAAATACGCAATCCAGGTTAAGAGCTGAATCCACTTAAGAGGCAGTTATCCAAAATCCCAAGTCTTGTTGATCAGACATTTTGTGCCCTGGGCAGCAAACGCTAATAAGTGAGTCATTCTAGGACTCTGCTTATGAGATTCCTGGCTGTCCTTTGGAGAGGAATATGAATGTTCATAACTCCTTTGATGTCTGATGTCAAAAACAGGTATCCCTTGATATATAGAGTAGATGTATTCCCCTCCAAAAGTTAGCTGCCTATAAGTCAGATTTCTTCAAGTATAGTCCTGTTTGCATGGATGGCCATTAAGAAATCCAACTGGCATTTCAAGACCAAAGAATCTCCAGCATATACAGTTTCAAGTTCTTAATAAGAGAAAGACACTGGTTTATAAGAAAAGGTTAATAGTATTCAAAAGTCACTGAAAAACACCCATGCTGACCCTCAAAATACCAACCTCGGTTTAAACCTGTCTTGGAGAGGAAGGAGAGAGCCAAGTGCTATGGAGCTGGATGAGCAGGAGGGGACAGCAGGCCCTGGTGGGTGGGTCCACTGGGGGACTCAGAGCCTGGGTGGGGCAGGCACAAAAGGGCCAGTTATGGATTGGCCCACTCCCTCTCTTCTGCTCCTTCCCATTCTTTCTCTTTGAATCTCTAGCCTCATTGCACTTGTTATTTGCTCATAGTTTTCTATGGTGATTTGTCAGTCCTCTGGTTGAATCATCTGTTCCTTATAGTCTGGCCAGAGTACCCTGTGTACAAGTGTGGGGGGTCCCTTTTTTTTTTTTTTTTTCCCTAGCTTCGGGGGAAACCATGACATAGAAATAGAAAGTATGTGCTTGTTTTTTGGCTTCCTGGTCTCACCTCTGTCTTCCAAGACAGTGGTAACCTCTGTGTGCTCCCCTAGGCTCAGTGCAAACTTCCTCTGGTCTATAGTCTCTGGCTCCTGAGAATTTCATTTCTGCCCTGTACCACAAATATGGTAGAGGAGTAATGTCATGTTCTAGCAGTGCTAAGCTCCCCAGAAAACAGCTGGGCAATGATATTCTGGTCTCAGAGCGCTGGGAAAAAGACAGAGACAGAAGGGGGGATGAGAAGGAGAGAGTGTGTGAGCACATGTATGTTTAGAGGTGGAGGATAGATAGTGGTTTGGAGGCATTTGAAAGTAGAAAGTCTCTAGTTGGTCTGATTCATCCAAGTGTACTGGGGACCCACAGGAACAGTACAACATGGGGGTAACAAGCCCAGGCACTTAACTAAGACTTAAACTCCCATACAAGTTCTTCTTGGCTGTGTGACTTTTGACAAGTTAATTTATCCTTCTGTGCCCAAAGTGGCAGTAACAACTTTTACTGGGTTGTGGTGAGGCATTACTAATGGGCAGAGGGAAAGTGTTAATGTACTAATAGCCCTAGAATAGAATGCCCAACTCTTATTTCTGCGTTTCTTATTATGTGCCTTGTATTAGTTTTGGGGTCAAAATGTTGTACATCTTTGGGTAAAATTAACAGACTTGGATTTTTAGAGAATGTGGGTAGCATCTCTTTGCTTCCTGTTACATATATACATCACTCCTAAATGCTGCTTGGTATGCTGCTCCATCTTGATAAATATTTGCACTGTATGTAATACAGATTTAACACATGCAGGGGGAGAGGATGCTCAAACACTAGAGGCTTTAAACTGTAACATCTCTAATGACAAAAAGGCTTTAAGGCTTTTTCCCCTAGAATTATGTCTGCATATTTTCTATGAATCAAATGTTCTTCCTTCATGAATTTTTGGGGCTAATACCTCAGTCTCTCTTGTCCCTAATTCTAAGTAGTAAATACCGTATCTGCCAGTACTGTATGGAGGTTGGACTATGAAAGTCCTTTCCTTTATCTTTATTTTACTGAGAACCATCAGTCAGGTCTTACTGGTGAGCATAAGAGTGATGGAAGTGGATGTTAGGAGAATTTCTGATGTTCAGCTTCTTACGCTTTGCCTTGTGTAGGGATTCATCTTGTTATTAGACAAATAAAAGAAGTACCAAAGCTTGGAATAATTTTTTTTCTCAATGTAATGGAATTACAGTTTTGAACATGTTGAGATAGGGTGTGATGTGTCGAGGAAAGCTCTTTGTGGTTGCCCAGAGAGTGTGAGAATGTTTAGGCCAGTGCGTTATTTGCTAGCCTGCCTGTCTGCTTGACCTGATGCATTGGCATCTGAGAGAAATGAATCTCAGGAGAGAATTTATTTGGGTCACCATAGCAACAGAAGGGGGGGCAAAGATTGGTCTGGAAACCTATAAAGAATGCACACAAGTCGGTATGGCAACTGCAATACCTATTTCTCTTGAGTTAAATGTTTCAGGGAAAGTCTAATATTTAACTTTTCCAGTGGTATTCAAACTTTTCTTTGGCCATTGGTGGTTAATGTGGCATGACTCAGACTTTGATGTCTGATGTCTTTTTAAGAAGTTAGATTCCTGTAGGAATTCAGTGACTATTACATTTTGAGTCATAATGCTCTTGTGGCAGTCTAGCAGGAATAAACTTTTTCTTTTTTAATTATCTTGTTCTATCTTTTTGGTTTCTGACTAATAAAAAAAAATGTTCTTCTTACCGATGTGTACTAACACCGGGTGCCCTTCTTTATCATTCTATTACTGAGCCGAACATTTTAAATGTCATTTAGAAGAACATCATATTGAGCTGCTCACAAAGAAATGCCTTTCATGTTGGGATTCAATATGGGAATTTAATTCAGCCTTGCACTGAGATACTGGAAAGATTAACAGATTATGGGATGAGAATGGAAATGTAAATGACAGATCAAAGACATTTGAATAGCTGCCGTCTTGATTTCCCTGGTAAGAGACAGATCAGTAAAATAAAGCACATGTATTTGAAAAAAAGCAGGTACACATTTGTTTGAAATTTCTGTGTTAGAACCTGGGTGTTAGGATATGTAGATACACGCAAATCTGAAGAGGGTATGGTTTCCAAGACAGTGACCAGCTCACCATACAGTTTTATCTTCACCTTTGCCCAAACTCAGTGTTTTTCCTGCTCCACCTCCTGCTTCAGTTTCCTGAGTTCCTGCATGGAATATACTTTTAGTTCCTTCCAGGCACTGAGTACGTTGACCAATGGTTCTGGTTTGCCTGGGAATGTCCCATTTTTTGGCCTTGAAAGTCCCAATAAACTCCGTAGTTCCGGTCACACCAGGCAGGCTTCCTATCCCAGCACCATGTGTTCTTTGCATATTTCTAACTGCTTCCCACTTTCTATTCCTCTCACTGCTCTATTCTCTGCCACTTGACGATTTGAAAATGGTCTAGACATGCACTATACAATATGTTAGCTACCATCTACTTGTGATTATTTAAATTTAAAATAAAGTAAAATAAAAAAATTCAGTTTCTCAGTCTTTCCAGCCAAGTGCTCAACACATGGGACCATGCAGATAGAGAGCATTTCTAGGATCTGAGACCACTCTATCAGACCATGCCGATCTATGCAACTGAGGATGGGGGTAGAGGCATGCATGCAAGTGTTTCCTGCAATTTATGGCATTGATAGAATGTTAGCTGGAAACACGAAATGTTGAAAGAACCACATAATCCTTAGCTTCCACTTCCTTTGAATTTCTCCTTATACCAACCATGGAACCTATAATAAGGTTATCTGTCATCCTTATTGGGTCATTCATCAAACAGGTATTGAGCACCTGTGCTGAGATACCATGATGAATGATAGTGTCTGCCTTCTAGCCACTTATTGTCGAAAATGAGAAGAAAGGTTGTGATAGTTATCATATAGTAAGACTCTTCACGAGACCTATTAAGTGGGGTTGATGTGCGCTTGTGGTCCGTATTCAGAGGGGGCTTTGCAGAGGAGCTGATACAGAGCAAGGAAGAGGCAAAAGGAGGCAGTGCATGTGTGGTGAGGGGTGCAGACATGGAGCTGGACTGCCTGGGTTTAGATCTTGCCTCTTTCCTCCCTCCACCAATTTACTTGCTGTGTGACTTTGAGCAGGTTTCCTAACTGATCTGTGCCAGGGTTTCATCATTTATAAAATGAGGAGAATAATAGTATCCATCTCACAGGGTTTTAATGATTGAATGAGTTAATACTCACAAAGCTCATGGAGTAAGACCTGGCATGATGAGAACTATGTAACTCTTTGTTAAATGCCATAAGCAAGAAAGAAGCGTAATTGAGACACAGATAGTGAAAAGTGAGTTTACAATAGCATGGGAGGATCAAAGAACCACAGGCTTCCTAGAACTTTAAGAGTTAAATGTCGATGATGGGTGGTGGTCATGCTAAGGGGGTGTGTGCGCATCTGTGTGCAAGGATGGGAAGTAGGGAAGGAGGAGAGGGTTAGGGGGATGGAGGAAAGAGTAGACAGACATATAAGTGGGGCATACCAAAGAGTGGGGACATGATTTTGTAAGTGATAGGAAGTTGTTGACTTTTTTAAGCAGGGAAGAAAGGAAATCAGATGGGTTACAAGGATCCCAGTCCAGTGGGCTAGGAGGAGGCTTTTGAGAAGATTGACAGCATCTGAAATATGAGGAGTACTGAAAGGAAGTGACAAATCTGAGAGATAATCAGGAGGCAAAGAAAAAAAAAAGAATTTGGTGGTTAAGTGGCTAAGGGGAGTGGGTAAGAGGGAGAAATCCCATCTAACAATATAGCATCAGTTAGCCTAATATACTTGAAAATAAGAAACTGAGTTAAAGGTGGGGGATAATTTCAAAGACAGTTTTCCCTGCCTCTGGAAGATGTTGTTACAAAAATATGAGATTATTCTTAGTTATGGCTCTATTGTAAACTCATAAATGGAGATTTAATTTTTTTTTTTAAGAAAATGTTCCTGTAATATGGAGAAAGAAAAGGAGAGAGTTTGAGGGTGGAAAGTGGTAGAAAGTTTAACATCATTCTGTTATTCTAAGTTATTGCTTTGTCTTTGGAAAAGTAATAAAAGCTTATTTCCTTTATAACTTCATCTGTGTACTCAGGGCTGTCACATTAACCCCACATTAGTATTAGATTTTAATAAAGGACAACACGGGAGGAAGAAAGATGTTTGCTAAATCTAGAGAGTGGGCCATATAATTTCATTTTTGGAGGGCTTCTAATATTTTTATTTTTTCATTGTCTTGAAAATGATATTTAACTTTGTCAAATAACTGCAACAGAAAACAAAGGCTGTGTTTGAATAGTATTTGGGAGGTGTTGCTAAACAACATAAGCTGGGGCTTCTGTTTCTTTACTGGTTCATTTCTTGGTAGCATTTTGGAGCCAAAGGGGAGTTGGATCCCTTGCTTGGAACAGAGTTCCTTACATTCATTTCTGGGCTGAGATGTGTTTTTGAGGATGATCTTTGCCAGTGTGTTCCTTTATTTTCTTACTTAGTGAGTTTGGTGATTCTGTTATATGACCTCATATAATCTCTGGACCTCCAATGACTAATGAGCTTTGGTCCTCAAGCCAAAGCTGGTTCCTGGTGCTCAGAAAACTTGACACTGTCCTTGGCAAGTTCTTTCTGAACCCCTCTTTCCTCACAGCTCTTTCTGGGTGCCAGGCTTCCTATCCCAGGTGATTCAATCCTAGACATTTCCATGGCTAGAGGAAATTTTCATCTAGCCCCCCGCCCCTGGGTGTAGATATACTACTGTTCAGACCATTAGCATTTTTCATTTTCACCTCTTCATTTTGCTTCTTGACTTTAAGAAGATTAGACACAAAGGGAGAAGCATAGGGCTGCATATCTGTGTTTCCTACAGGGCTTGTTGAAATACTAGGGGAGTGGCTGGAAATGTCAGGTGAAATGGAATTAAGCAATGGTCTGTGGGCTTCAGTTATTGGTAGCTTACCTGCCTCATGGCGGTAATAAGCAATTGATAGTTGTGAAATAATTTTGGCATTTTTCTAGAAATTTTTTCTTCGACTTTCTGATTTCAAGTCTGGCCAATATTTCTATAATTTCTTTCCCATGGCATGTTGCTTGAGCCTTCATTAATATCAAACTATAATAATATTAGCGGCTAACATTTTAGGTTGCCTCTCATGTTTCAGGCACTGTGCTGAGTACTTTACCTTCATTCTTTGTTTTAGTCTTTAGTATGTACAGTTACTGTCTATACAAGTGAGGAAACTAAGGGTCAGAGAGGTTGATAGTTTATAAAAAGTCAACCAGTAGACAGTGGAGGAGCTGGGATTCTGATCTAGGTGGTCTGGCTCTAGAATCCATGCTCTTTTTTGTTTTTTCTTAAAGATTTATTTGACCAAGAGAGAGGTTGCACAAGCAGTGGGGAGTGGGAGAGGGAGAAGCAGGCTCCCTGTTAGGCAGGGAGCCTGATTCAGGGCTTGATCTCAGGACCCTAGAATCATGACCTGGACCCTAGAATCATGACCTGGACCCTAGAATCATGTTCAACCAACTGAGCCACCCAGGTGCCCCTAGAATCCATGCTCTTAACCAGTATCCTCTTAAGTATTATTGCCCCCACGAGCCACCAGCATTCCCCACACAGCTTGCTTTACTATGAAGTGCCACATGGAGTGACAGAGTCCACAGAGATTCCACTCTGCAGGATTTTGCAAAAACCACACTTCTATGCCTTTCTTATTAGACGTGGTGAGTGTCAATCTTGCCTCTCTGTGGTTTCCAAAGTGCTCCTTAGAGATGGAGAGAATTGCTGGAACTCAACATCTATGTGTTGAGTTTCCACAAGAGTAATATTTTGATAGCAGTGGACTGAACCCTTTGAGGAGCGACTCATGATATTTATCATCCTCATTTCTATAGATGGAAAAAGGGACCCCCAAAAATCAAAATCACTTCTCCAGGTTTGAGTTGCAGGTCTTCAGCAGTGACAAAAACATGGCCAGAAGATAAAGAAATCTCAGCTTTCTTCCAGAATCCTTTAAGGTTGAGGCTTATAGGATTCTTTTTGCTTCTTCAGCTTGTATAATACCACCACCGAGTGTCTGACCTGACCTCTCATTTTATTCCTGGGGGAGTTCATGCAGTTGCATCAGCAGGTTCTCCTGTGGGCCCAAGTGGGTTGATTCATTTAATAACTGTCTTTTGTTGTGCTCTTTCCACTCAGGATGGGCTCTCGCTTTTCTTCTGTGCTTACTCAATCACACTGCCCATTTGCTGCTGAGAAAGGTCACAGAGTATTTTTATTCTGGTCATTCTCTCATTACCCTTGCATAAAGTAGCCACAGGCACCATGTAGATAGCATTTGCAGTGGTTTTCAGTAGACTTGGCATTCCTTTCTGTTTTTCCAAAACACAGAAAAATCTGGTAGTCAGAGAGAATGGAAGCTGCTCACCCGCAGGTCAAGTCCTTTTACAAAGAATGCTGCTATGGTCTCACCACCAGCTCTGTGTGATGAAAACACCCATCTCTCAGAAAGCAACATGAGACCCATTTGTGCCTTTTGGCTACCATTTCATCTCCTTCCTTTCATCTTAATCCCTTCTGGAGCACAACTCCATCTCAATATGTGAAATTCCCAGAGACCCCTTTCAGGATAGCGCTTACTCCTCCAGATTACCCAGTGCTACCCAGAGGTCACCTTTCTCTACGAAGATTGCTAAAGTCTCCCTCAACCATCAGATTCCAAGGCAGCTGCTTAGCCACTGCCCTGCTTCTGGTTCTATGGGCTGCCCGTTTGTCCTTCACTAGTATGTTCACCCTCTGAGGGTTCCACACAGTGCCTGGGATATAATAGCACACAGAGAAGGCGCCCATTATGACTGGGCCTCTGAGAAGTGGCCTCAAAAAGGCTGCCTTTTAATTCTCTGACAACCTTTTCTTTCTGTATCTTTTCTTTCTCCCTTAAATACCTTTAGAGTTTGAGCCTCAGCATCTCAGCTTTCTACCTCTATTTGTGTTCTCTCTCTCAATTTATCATTGACATCCTTTGGCGGCACTTTCATCTCTTTCAACCTCTGCCTACCTTTCCTCACTTGAGTACCTGTGCTATTCCTTATCCCTAGCCCATAAACATGCAAGGACACATGCAGACTAAATCCTCCTGCCTACTGCATCCCCTGAAGGAGTTATATGTTTCCTTCCCTTCAGGCAGCACCTGAGTGACTCCATCAGTTAATTATCTGACCCTTGATTTCATATCAGGTCATGATCTCAGGCTTGTAAAATCGAGCCCCATGATCTTTTAGTCTTGAGATCAAACCCCTCATCAGGCTCCACATTCAGCACTGAGTCTGCTTCAGATTCTTTCTCCCTCTCCCTGCCCTTCTGCCTCTCCCCACTCATGGTCATGCCCACCCCCTCAAAGAAATAAAATTAAAAATAATAATAATAATAATAATAAAGTTTTCTTCCCTTCAGGGAAGGGAACCTTGGTCTGCTCTTCTGGCCACATAGTTCCCTCTTCTGTTGACAGATATATAGAACCAACTGACCAATTCTAAATAACTTTGCCCTTCCAACCTCCTAGATCAGTGATCAGCACATTGTTTTGTAAGGGGCCAGAGAGCACATATTTTAGGCTTTGTGGGCTCTACAGTTTCCATGGCCACTGCTCAGCATTATGATGTGAAGGCAGCCATAGGCAGTGTGTAAACGAAAGAGTGTGATCATGTTCCAATGAAACTTTATTTATAAAAAAAAGTCAGTAGGCAGGATTTTGTTTGTGGACCAGTTTTTTAACCTCTGAACTTAACTGTATGTTTTTAGCCTGAAATCTTTAGAACCAGTGAAAGGGATTCCCAATGTAATTTCTGTAATCAGGTTCAGTCCAAACTGCTATGTTGGGTTCACAGCACTATTACACCTGAACTCCTCTGGAATATGTGCCAGACACTTCTAAACTTTTCTCTCACCTTGACTGAAACGTCCCACTGTGTTCTACTTTCTACTGCTTTGTCAGATCTCAGCTGATGTAATTTTTTCCAGAGTTCTTGCCTTAAGGAAGTTCTTCTGTTTAACTTCTTTCATTCTTTATACCCTTTCAGTCATAGCTTTGTTGTCTTAAATGTATCTGTTTCGTTTTAGAAAGCTTGGATCCAGATTTGTTTGTTTATTTCTTTCTTGCCAATTTTTATAAAAAAGGTAGTATCTAACACTGGGAAAAGCATAGACATGGCAGGTGGTAAAGCATGCCGTCTAAAAGATTCATTGGTTCTGATGTGGGAAACATGCAGAAAATAATTATTAAATGTCCTTACACACTGACAAGCCCTTAAAACAAGCAGAGTGACATTCCTCTAGGGAGTCTCCACCTTAAGGCTTTGCTAAGGGCAAAGGATAATCCTAGTGTGACCCACCCCTACCCCCTACCAGGATGCTGTAAGTCTACTTTAACAATTCATTTGGAAACTTTATCTCTAATCACTCCAAGATACTGTTGACAATCATTCCCAAACCTATGGCCCACTGATAGACATCTAAAGGGTCTCACAAAAAGGTTTTATTACTGGTAATGAATAACCTTTTTTCCCAACAGCATCTAGCCCTCAAGGTTCTGGAAACCTTGCTTCCAAAATTCCTTAGGACTTAGGCCATCCCTAACTCCCTCCCAACTTGAAAGCATGTAAAGACCACTCCTTACAACCCCCAAACAGCAGCTCTTTCTGCCCATGGGTCCTGTCCCCGTGCTTTAATAAACCACCATTTTGCACCAAAGAAGTCTTAAGAATTCTTTCTTGATCATCACCTTTGGACCTCACCCCATCAAACCTCACTTATATTCTAAGACTTCATCAGTTCAGCCTCGATCCTTTAGTTGTAGACAACAGAATTCATTCTAGGTTGTTTAACTGAAATGGCTTTATTACAGGCTATTGGGAAATTTGCACACTTCCCAGGCCTGGGAAGTAAGTTTCCTTGCTATGCAGCCAGCAGTAATGCAGCCAGCAAAAACATTCAAATATCACAAGGTCCTTCTTTAGAGAAAACCCCACTACCAACTCTGCCTTCTGCTCATCATTCTTATGAATTATACACATAACCTCCTCAACCATTACCTCAAAGAACCAAAGATGGTGGCCTGTGCTTGCCAGAGAATCCTATCTCTGTGCTTGATGTTCACATCCTCCTTCCTTGTCTTGCATGGGTATACCCACATGTCAAACGTAGGGTGCATATAGTGGTAGAGCCACAAGAGAGTCTGAAAACCAGCTCTCTAGCTTCCATAGTACAGAAAGATACAATGGAAGAGAATAGGGTGGGCTAATATAAACAACCATTTACTGGCCACAATCTTGGGTGAATTACTATTTGAATTTTCCTATAGATAAAAATGGGGATAAAAGTACATTTCTTATAGTGTTGGTCTGATTATTTTCAAAACACCTGTGGCATAATAAGTGCTCAATTAACGGCCATTATTATAGAGAATAAATGAATATTTTTAACTATATAAGAACACAATGAGAATATTAAAAAATTTTTTCCTTATTTTTAAAATCATACAAGATTAATGAATATGGAGTATGCTTTTCACCTTAATAATTTTAGTGTTCTGATTTGCTGACATTCTGTCTTTTGGTCAGTTCACACTAATATTGTAACACTCTTAACTCATATATTCATCGAATTCAGTGCCTTCAGTTTAACTCCAACCTCAAAAATATGCCCACATCTTTTTATTCATAAAACGTGGTTGTAAAATGTATATATGACCACCGTAGAAAAACTGAGAACCATAGAAATTATAAAGAAGGTAAAGCTCACAGGTGATCAGTGCTCATTTATGATGAAATAAAAAGGCATTCATGGTAGCCAATTGAGATGTTCATGGCTTGATGCTAGGGGAATCAAGGGTCAGGTACAGCAAAAAATTGAGTACAGGCCACTGTGGGTAGTGTTTGAACCTCTGTTATTGATTTGTTTCTTATTAACTGCTGGGGAGGCAGCTGTAATTGTTACTCTCATCTTACAGTGGAAGAGACCATGACAGGAGGTGACTACTGTGTAGTGTCTCAGTTTGCATCTCGAGAGGCCACTATTCCAATGTGGGTTTTCAGACTCCAAATCCACCTTTCTTCTCATTGTCCTATATTTCCTCTGTTTTTATGAGTTGTGTTGTCCTGTGGTCAATGAGTAATGCACAGGGACTGATTCCATTACATTCCTGCTGCTTCTGGTGTCACAGTGAGCTGTTCTTAGCCCTTCTGTAATAAAGAGTGAATTAGTATCACTCTCTCAGTTTAGGACCACAGCGTTCTGCCAAAGATCATGCCAACTGGTTGCTTAAAAATAACTTTGAGAAGGTGACAAAATGAATTGACAGCCCATCCCGAGAGGTCGTTTATTGTATTATAAACACGAAGGTGTAAATTTTGTTTTTTGACTACATATGGTTAGCATACCCTAACATCTCAATTAAATATCTTTTGAACTCAAAAGATATTTGGGAAATATCTTGGGAAATATTTTGGGAAATATCAAAAGATACTTGGGAAATGGGAAAACATGTGTCTAAATTGTTTATTAGTGACTGGCCTCTTCTCAGGAGTTGTTTCCTGATATATTTATCAAATGGAAATAAAAGAATACAACAAAGGAGTACCACCTAATTTAAATGTATTTAAGTTTTTAAAAAATGTTTTAAAATGCATTCTCATAAGATACTTGAGTTTATAAGTGGGATGAAGTAAAAATAAAAATGACATCCTGAACATATGCAAGATACATCAATATTCTCCTTTTCCGTGTCCCTTGTGAGCTGAGCCCCATTCTTTTCCCTTCCGTATTCGATGACAGTGCCTTCCATAAATTGTCTAAGCCCTGTTGTTAAACTTATGCAAGCAGATCACCATACATACATCTATTCTCCACTGACTTAGTCTCACCAGAGTTAAAACAAAAAATAGAAGTCACTGTGTGTAGCTGGCAGATAGAGGATGGGCCCAGTTGATCTCTAGGGGCACTGGGTCTCCCACCAGGGCTGTGGGAAGCAGAGTCGATCCTCTAAGTGCAACATGACTCTGTGAACCCTGGGAGAGTTCAGGAGAGCTTGTGTGCACCTCAAGTCTGTAAGCCCTGAGGATGATCAAGAGAGAGTGGTGCAGTAGCCACGGCAGCCATTGGGAGGCACCACCATCGAGGCACCTCCTCTCCATTCCTGGTGTAACTGTTTGATTTCCTGTGCAGGGTACACCAGACCTGGGATTTCTTCTGGAATGTCACCATACTGTCTTGGTCCCTCTATCGAGACCACCCTTGTGAAAAGTAACTCCTCCTTTAGGAAACTAAATGTCAAATATTTCAACGTATCTTTCTCTCTTGTTGTAGACACATTTATTGTCTTCCGTGGGATTTAATTGCTTTGCTCCTTAGCTAGCTTTTTCCTCACTACATTTCGTAGAACTTCCAAAAGAAAATGGTCTCTCACTAGACAGAAGGAGGAGGAGGCATAAAAGTGCCTCTCATGATCGCTGTCTAGTCAACAAGTGTCACCAAATACGGCCTCACTTTCCACACAGTTCTAGGGTTCCTTAGGTGGAAATTATTCCCAGTTTGGAATAGATTATCACAATCTATTTTAAATACAAGCCAACAGGGATCTTTTCTTCCTTGACACTGCACTTTACTCATGTTTTTAATAAAATTAGAAAGTACTTACAGTTGTGAAGTTCTTTAGATTTACCTGGTGGTAAAAAACAGCAATTAAAGATGAAAACCCTCTTAGTTCCTTAAAAAATTCTTGGAAGGAAAAAACCAAACTCCAAGTGGGAACATAGCTAGTTCTCTAGGGTTAAATTCTGTCTTTGAAAACATGTCACTTACAAAATACTCCTGTGTCCTGATTTTCTTAGAGAAGGCAGGTGGGCATATTTGTTTTAATTCTACAGCTTGTGATTCCCAGCCTTGGCTGTGCATTAGAGTCAGTTGGGGCACTTTAGCAGGTATGGGTCATGCCCTCATAGAGTCTCATTTAATTGGGTTGGGGTATGACCTTAGTGCTGGACTTGAAAAGCTCCCCGGTGATTCTTTTGAGCCGCTGAGGTTGAGAACCACTCTTCTAGTGCATGTATTTCACAGCACATCAGTTCGATTCCCAGTTTATAGCTACTGGAATGGACTCTTGCTAACTTATATATAGGAGGAATTTGTTAAAAAATAAGGAAGCTCACTGACTCAAAGGAAGGACTATGTTACCAGGTCTCAGGACAGAAACCAAGACAACTACGGCAATCAAGGCAACATGAACCAACGGATGACCTCTTTAGGCACTGCTGGATGAAGCAGCTCCAGCCATTTTTCTGTCCTTAAAGTCCTGCTTAAGGTTCAAATTCCAGGGAGAGAAAGAGGATCCACTAAACTCTTAGCCCTACCCTTAGCCAGGATCAGATGGGGTGTGGTGGTTCCCCAAAGGAAAATTGATTTGCTCTTCTTAGAAGGTGGCACTGAAGTTTCTTGGCAGACAGCACCAACAGATGTCCCCACACCCTGAAACCATTTTGCTCTGGATAGGGAGGATGTAAGGAACATTTCTCTCAGAAGGCAGTTGGCTTAGGATCAGACTCCCTTGGTGTCTGCTAATTTGTTTATGGTAGTTACTCATTCATTCAGAAAATGTTTATTGAATATCTATATTATGAAAGTCTCTCTGTGTATGTCACGTTGGGAAAGTAGTTGATGCTTTTAGGGTACTTAAAATTTCATAAGGGTAAGAGACATGCAAATGTAAGCATGATATCCCAAGCGTATCTCCAGGCATTAGTTCACAGAGTAAGACCAGCATCAGTCAGACAACTAGTATTTGAGTGTCTACAATTTTTAGACCCTCATAGTTCCTGGCCAGTGAAAATAAGATAGGGACTTTCAGATGTCCCTACACAAACTTGATTCTTGCACTGGTTACCCATGGCTGGAATTTCTCATCTTCTGACTGAATCTTTTCTTATTGTTTTTCAGTCCCTTGAACCACCTTACTGATGACACCCTGCTTCTAACATGCCTGGACTCAGAACTGCCTTCTTTCTCCTTGCTGTAGTTGGATTTTCCGGACATAACCTTATGTCTGACTAACTTAGAACACTTACTAACATTACTGCTTTTTTTCTGAACCACCCTTCTGATGTAGGCCCATCTTCTTGCTTTGCTTTGTGAAATAAGGTCCAGAAATACAGACTCTCTCCTTGACCTTGGGCATAATCATTTTTTTAGGGCTTGTAGAATATGCTATCTGGTGGGTAGAAAATATGTTCTTAAAACTACTGTGTGGCCTTTTAAGCTTATGTTCTAAACTAAGATATGGTTAGGTGACTATTATGTTAGATCTGTAGTGTATTTGGGTGTATTTTCTCTAATTTTATATCGAAAGTCATGGAAACCTGCCAGAACTATCAACCCAGCAATACTAACAACTAAAGAAATCAGAATATTTCTGATTTTTCATTAAAATACAAAACTAAAGGATCCAAGTAATAGTAATAAAAACAATGGCTAACATTTATTAAATGTGTACTATGCCTAGTCCAGGGAAGGTAGTAAATGCTTCATAAAGATTGGCTGTAGTTTTATGGGGTTTTGTGGTTACTCTTATGTGGTATGGCAGGCATTGTATATATGCAAATATAAGGATAGTACTCTACATTTGCAAATGTATTTGGTCTTCACAACAGACCTATGAAGTCAAGGTACTTTCATTATCCACATTTTACAAATAAGAACATTGAGTTATATAGAGATTCGAGAACTTGTCCAAGTCCCATAGTTAAACTAAGTGGGATTGTCGGGGACAAACTCAGGCAGTGTGGCTCCATTTGTTTAACCTCAAGATAGTTGTTGGTTGAGTTTTATTGATATAGTGCCTACATATGGTTGCTTCATAAATATTTGTAGAAACGAATGAATGAATGGTGGGTTCTACGGCTGGCTTTTTTCAGTGTGTTCCCTACCACTGTGCTTTGGAACACAAGAATTTAAATTTAATTTTAACTAAGACATAATAATGGTGACAATTTATATTTAAAAGACTACTCTATGCTCTACAAAGCTTATTGCACTTTTTTATGTTTTATTCTTTCAGCTTTATTGAGATACAATTTCCATAAAACACTGTAAATTTAAGGTACATAACACGTTGACTTGGTATACTTATGTGGTGCAAAATGATGACCACCATAGTTTTAGTTAATACCTCCATACTTTACATAATTGCCATTTTTTTTTTTTGTGGTGAGAACATTTAGGATTTACTCTCCTAATGACTTTCAGGTATATACTACAGTATTACTAGCTATATCCCCATACTGTGTATTAAATCCCTGAATTTTTTTTATTTTGTAACTCCAAATCTGTCCCCTTTGACCAGCATCTCCTCATTTCTTCTGCTCCCCAGCCCCTGGTCACCTTCAATCTACTTTCTGGTTTTCTGAGTTAAGCTTTTTTCCAAGTATTTAGTTAATGTGATTTCTTACGATTTTACTCGTTTGAATCATGGAGATTTGCTTATCTTCAGAAGAATAATGATCCATTTGGCCATTGTAGATAGTGCTTTAGGAAAACGCTTCAATCACCAAGAGAGGAGATGGGGCCTGCTTCATTCTTACTGTCTTTCTGATTCTCTTTCCTTTGCTGGTTTTTTCCCCAGGCTGGAGATGACTCTCCCTAAAGTTAATTCCTCAGTTGTCCTTGCACTGTCAGATGCCTTTCTTTTCTGAAGGATTTCCTTAATCCATTGTGGTTCTTTTAAGTGGCTGTCTGGATAGCACCAAATATTGTCTGGCAAGTGAATGACCTTACCCGACTATCCACATATATTGTCAGAGGAGACTGTGAACTTTGTTTTGGACTTAATTTTAGGAAACTGAATCCCAAGGCAGTGTAACAAACATAAAGACCTGTCCTATTTCCTGTTTCTCCACTTTGCTAGAGACTAATAGAAATTATTGCCCTTTTTAAAATTTGTGTTTATTTACCTATTTTGGAAGAGCGACTTATTTTTGAGTGACAGGAAAAAAATGCCAATAAGCCAATACCTGGGTGAAGCATGGATTGAAAGTAACCCTGTTGGGGATTTTACAGAGATGCTGTTCTGTCTTTCAAACCAGGTGATCTTGGAAGCAACTATTTATATTTCTTTGCCCTCAGTTTCAGTTGTACTGCAACAAAACAAAGGTCTGTGATGACCACTGAGTTATAGTTTGGGGCAGCAAGAAACCAGGTACACTCTTTTGAGTGTGGTTTCATAGAGATCCTCAGTCTTAGGGTCCATGTTAGCCTGGCTCCTGGGTTGGAGCAAACGTTCAGGCAGAGCACCCAGCCGAAGCAGGAGGGATGGGGGTCGGGGTGGTGTTAGGTAAACCAATCCCATGCCTACCACTGCATAAAATGAGAGAAAGAGAAAGTCTCCAAGCATTTGGCTTCTCAAAGAATCAAGGCTAGGAGAGAATTATCTGGCTTGGCCAGGCTGAGTTGGAAGAAATGACCTCTGATCTATGTCTGCAAGAACTAAGAGTTTGCTCAGCAGCTCAGAAGAGAAGTAGGGGAGAGCATTCCAGGGAGGGTTGCATGTATAGAGATTTAAAAAGAGAGGAAGAAGAGAGTGTTTGATGCGAGCATGTATGGAGTAAGGTGGGAGAAGGAAGGAAGGACCACATTATAGGGGCCTTATTGCCCCCAAATGAGGATTTCTTAATCTGGAAGTCTCTAGGAGGAAGTAGGAAAGGTGCAACTCTGGATTTTCATTTTTGAATCATCATTCTGATGTGAAGGATGGGTGGGAAGTAGTTAGGAAAGGGCAGCCTTAAAGAGTGGTAGCAGAATGAAGAGGAAGGGGTTGGATTTATGAGGCATTTTAGGAGGTAAAAATCAATAGAACTTGATGAGTTACCTTGAGTGCAAGAGGGTAGGGATTCCCCCAGGATGGGAAGCTGGGTGAATGGTGGCACTGGTTTCTAGGAAAAAGGCTGCAAGAGGATAAGTAGGTTTAGAGGAAGTGAATACATGCGTGTATATCCCTAGAAGCTAACCAGAAGTATATACTGGTGATTTTTTCAGTCCCAGCTTTCCACGTTTACATATATAAGGTATTTCAGTCCTCTGCCTCAGCTGAGGCAGTCCAGCAGTCCCGGTTAAGATTGTCTCAACTGATTTTTTCATGAATCATTCCAAGACCATAGGAATGATTCTTCATCATTGAAAAGCAGAGACATTTCCTATCCTAAAATGACTTGAGATTCATTCTCCTTCAGGCTTGAGTCTTAGAACTGGGGAATCAAAGCAGTGTTCCTCTAAACTGGCCTCTTGGAGAGTAAGCTGGTGGTACAGCAGCCAAGCTAATTCAGCAGGAGTTGAAGCACTGGATCTCCAAGGAAGGTTCTCTCCTTCTTTGCCCCAGTCAGGGTCTTTGTCCTTTCAACCCCATCACACAGAAACCCCTCACTACTTGGGAGAGGCTCACACATTTCTGCTTCTCTCTCCTTTGCCCTCACAGATTTCCTGCAATAAAGGATTGACACAGACTGTGCTCTTGGCCACCCTTGGGCCCCTTAGAGATCCAAGATTTTGTTATTTCTAAAATTCATCCTTCAGTTTGCAGAGCCTTTCTCCAGGTTAATGAGGTGTCAGAGACAATAACCAAAATTGTATGGTTCTTGCACAGTGTTTTCCAGCCTAGTATTTCTGAAGGGACCCTGAGGGTGTTTCACATGGGTTCATAGGAGTCCTTCTGGTCTTCTGTTGGACAGCCAACCACCACTGCTGCTCTTGCTGGTGTTTTGTGTTTTTGTTGGGAATACTGATGTCTGTACAGAGGGTACTCTTAATTCCTGATTCAATACTGTGATGGTTAAGTGTAGGTCAACTTTGCTAGGCTGTGATGCCAGTTGTTTGGTGAAAAGCTATTCTAAATGTTGCTGTGGAAGTATCGTGTAGATGTGGTTAACATTTACAAACATTTTAACTTTCAGTAAGTCACATTGTCCTCCATAATGTGGGAGGGCTTCCTCCAATCAGTTGAAAGGCTAATGAGCAAGAACAGGTTTCTCAGAGAGACATTCAGCCTCAAGACTGTAACGTTGAAATCCTGAGTTTCCTGAATTTATACCTGCTGTCCTACCCTATGGATTTCAAACTTGGAAGCTGGCCACAATCACATAAGCCAGTTCCTGAAAATATCTATCCATCTTTCTATCCCTTGGTACTATTTCTCTGGAGAACACCGACTGATAATATGTCTATACCAAGCGTGCTCTGAACATTCTCAGTCTTTGAGGTTCCAAAGAATTATGGCTATATCTGTAGGGAGAAGATCTCTTTTCCTCACCTGTGTGCAGATTGTCACTAGGGCCCAAAGTTACTCTACCTGTGCCTTCCTGTCTCTCAGTCTCCCTGAAACTGTCATGAACACTTCTTCCCTTGTATCTGCCTGAGGCTCATCACTCCATACCACTCAGTTACATGTTCTAGAAAATAGAGGATTAATATGCTGGCTTGTAGGTGTATGGAGGGCTGAGACCACATCTGCCAAGTTTTCCCTTGTGTCCCCTGTCCCTAGCAGAGTTAAACTTTAAAAGTTAGTTTTTATTGGGGTGCCTGAGTAGCTCAGTCAGTTAAGTGTCTGATTCTTGGTTTTGGCTCACGTCATGATCTCAGGGTCCTGGGATTGAGCCCTAGGTTGGGCCTCCTGCTCAATGTGAAGTCTGCTTCCTCCTTCTTCATCTGTCTTTGCTCCTCTCCTATCTCTGGCATCTCTCTCTCTCTCTCTCTCTCTCGCTTACTCGCTATCTTGCTCAAAAATAAATAAATAAATATTTAAAAAAGAAAGTATTTAGGGAGTTGTAATAAAATGGTACATGCAGTGTAATAGGTACTAAATAATTATTTGTAGATTGACACATTGAGACAAACCCTTCCTGCTTTCCCCTTTACTTGGTTTCCCTAGATCCAACAACCCGAATGCAAATCAGCTTGTTCTAGTTCTGCCTACATCCAGCACGCTCAGATCAAGTCCAAATGCCAGTTGAGCCTTTAATTGTGAGACTGGAACTATGCAGTCCTTTTCTTCTCTGGCTAGAATTCATCCTCCACCTGCTGCCTTCCCACACATTTTGGTCACACAGAATCCAGCTCATCTGTCTCATTCTATATTTTAATTATTTTTCTCACTTATCTGTCTCCCCCAAAAGTATGGAACCCTGACTTCTATATTCTGCCTTCCTAGTACCTCAAATAGCATTTGGAGCTTCTTAGATTTAAGATAATTTTTCATCAAGAAAGAATGGGAAAAAAGGCAGAAAAGATGGGAAAAGAATGAAAGCAAGAAATAAAGATGGAGTTAGGGACACAAATCCCAAGTTTTAAGACAACTTCCTCTCTCTCTTACATTTGGTTATGCCAGATTCTTTAGGTAACAGAGTTTTTTTCAGCTGGTAGATAAAGTACATCAAAAGTCCTACTAGTTTGAAGATTTTGGTGCAATACATAGACGAGTACTTTTGTGACTTGAAGGAACAGAAGCTAACTTCAGACCTGAGAATTCAGCTCATTGAACCATAGAATCCTAAAATTATTCCTACACTCACAGTCTGGACCAGACTCCTAATGCTATAATGGAAACTAATCATATTGCATGATATATTTTGACTAATGAATGTGTGGGAAGGCACCCCTGCAACTGCAATGCACATGGCTTTTAATATGGCTAAGTGGGACCAATGCCTGGTGTGTGGAAGTCTCATGTTAGAATTGTTGTATTTGCAGCCAGATCCTAGAGAGACTCAGACGGAAGAATCTACCACAGTTAGAATGTCAGATTACACTTCCCCTCTTCACATTACATTTCTAAAAATAAGATAATGAAAATATGTATTTGTGTGGGAGAGGGCTTATTGTAGAAAGCTGCAAATAAGACGCAAGAAAATATCTGTGCTCAGAAACCCCATTCAGGCAGCAGCTTTCACTGCAGGGAGCTTCTGTGCCATGAAAAAAGCTGCATAATACGCTCTGTGCACAAAAAGGTAGCAGCCAAGGAAACTGACCGCGTTTCTAAACCTCTAGAATAAAAAGGCATGCAGAGGACATTGTTCTACCAGTTTAAGGCCAGTTTTTCCTTTTCCCTGTATACTGATTTCAGACATTCTTTGGGGGGTTGGGAAGAGACTTAATATAGTCTCTTAAACCTTGCTGTAGCTTTTAAAACTTTAAAGTAGTTTGTTATTGAAAACTTTGGTGGAATGTTATAGAAGGCATCTAAGGAGTCCAAAAGATTTCTCCTATGTTTTCTTTTTTCCAGATTTCTATTATGCAGTTTAAATGAAATATAGGAAAAAGACTTAGGGTCATTACTAGTGACAATGGGAAGAATCGGCTGATCTATGACACTCCTTCCCTTAAGAGGTTATTCCTCAGCAATGAGGATTACTTGAGGTAATCTCTTTTGAAATGAGAGAAAATATTAAGTGGAAGGAGAGGTTGGAGGGCATCTATTCTCTTAAAATTTAGTTTTTATTTGGGGAGTTGTAATGCAATAGAATCATTTTCAGGCTCAGGAATGGACATTTGGATTCTCCCTTTCTTCCTTTTTTAAGGTTAATGGATACTTTCGGAATATAAAGTATCTCTGACTTAAATGAAAATGGGAGTGAGGAAACTATTCATTTGGAGCTAGTTGGAAGTAATGTTATTATTTTAACAGTTAAACACTGTTTAGGTTGTTGAAAGTATCATGCTAGGAACTGGCCATAAGCTGTTGAACTCCTTGCTGTTCTGGAGATTACTGACAGATTTTTGAAAAAGTAGACTTTTCATTGCTCCCTGCATTTCAGTATTGCTATTTTAGATATTTTCCTCCTACCTAAAAAAAAACACATCCTTTTAGTTTTTATTTCTTGTTCAGGTTTGCTAGAAGTATATTTTTTCCATCTTTAGAGATTGTCTTACTAATAAATCATTGAACCTACATCAAAAACTAATGATGTACTATACAGTGGCTAACTGAACATAATAAAACAAATCTTAGTTTTCCTTTTATTTTTGAGTAATGAAATCTTCATTATTTTCTTCCAACACTTCCAAGAAATCATTCCATTGTCTTCTGGTTTTCATCATCTCTCATGAGAAGTTAGTAGATTATCCTACTGTTGTTCTGTAAAAATGTGTCTCCTCTCTCCCTCGGTCTACTTTTAGGATATATATTTATTTATTTATTTATTTATTTGTTTGTTTGTTTGTTTTCAGAAATTTGACATGATATAGCTTGATATATTTTTCTTTCACTTTATTTAGGGTTCTGAGAATGCTTGAAACTATGAGTATGGTCTTTCATGAGTTTGGGAAATTTTCAGTGGTTATTGGAGTATTTTCCTATTCTGTTGCTACCTTTCTTCTGGGATTTCAAATACATATATGCTAGACTTGTTGATATTGTACATGTGTTTATGCTCTTTTTTGCATATTTTATTCATTTCCTCTCTGTTCATCCTTTTGGATATTTTTATGAACCTGTTTCCAGTTCAATAATTTTGTCTTCTTCAACATTAAATCTATTCAATAAATTCTTAATTTCAGTAACTGTATTTTTCAGTTCTAAAATTTTCATCTAAACACATTTCAGTTCTTTGTTGGAATTCTCCATCTTTCCTCTACTCAAGTTTCTTTCCTTCTTTGTGTGCCTGAAGTTATAAGTCATAGTTATTCTAAAGTTTTTTTTTTCCTGTTAGTTCTGATATCTGGATCTAAATGGATATATTTCCATATCACTTTTTCTTTGGGCTTTTAGGCATGTTGTTTTATATCTTGGCATGCCTAATAATTTTTTCATTAAATGACAGTCACTTTATAAAAAAATTGTGGTAGTTCCAGATGTTATCTTCCTCTAGCCAGAGTTACCCTTTATTGTCCTAGGCCCAGGTAGAGCTTATTCTTAATACAAGTAAAGACTATGTTTCAGTTTTGGTCTGAATCTACCCCTAATGTTCCCCCACCCCCAGAGCCTAAAGTTCATGAGAGTTTGAGGAGTTTACTGGGTCCCTAACCCACACAGAGCCTCAACTCTAGTCTTTCTCCTTAACAATTGAGATTCCTGAAAACTCTTCTCTGCTTTTCAGTTTATCTATTTAGCTTCTAAGCCTTCTAGCCTCACTTTAAAAATTGGCATATGTGTTAAGGGAGAAGCTGGTTATAAATCAGGCTTTCTCTGTTCCTCTCTTGTTACCAGTAACTTGAAGTTTCAAATTTTGTCCCTCTAGCTTCACAAGACAGTGAAAAACTCTGCTCATTTATATGTCCCAAGCAGTGGCTGTCTGCCTGGGCAAAACCTAGATTTGCATTCTTTTGCTGTGAATCCAGAATTATCAAAACAGTTGCAAAATGTCAGTGTGTTTTTTCCTAGTTCTCTTCTTTCCAGAATTTTGTTCCCTTTAGTTATGATTGTTTCAGCAACTGGCATATGCTCTATACAGTCTTTTGTTTGCTTAATTCTGAATTTCAAGTTGTTCTGAGAAATGTTGACCTGCTATCATACTAGATTTCTTTTTCAGGGAAGAAGTGTTTGTATCAGCATCTAAGATACATCAGATACTATTTAAGGCATAGGGAGTATAAAGGCAAATGGAGTTGATATATTCTTGGGGGTATATTCTATTCTGTACAGGAATAGGGTCCTGTTACAGATTCAACTATATACCCCTTAAAAAGATATGTTGAAATCCTAACTCTCAGTACCTCAGAAGGTGGCCTCATATGGAAATAGGGCTGTTGAAAGTATCATTAACTATTATGAACTTCTATTGGAGTAAGGTAGGCTCCTAACCCAATGTCACTACCATTCTTATAAGAAGACAGCCATGTGAAGACACAGGAAAATGCCATGTGAAGATGGAGACACAAATTGGAGTGAATTACATACAAGGCAAGGTACGCAAAAGATTGACTGCAAACACCAAAAGCTAGAAAGAGTTAAGGAAAGAGTCTTCCCTATAGATTTCAGAGGTAGGTTACCTGCTGACATCTGGATATTTTTACTTCTGGCGTCCAGCTCTAGGAAAGAAATATAGGTCTTGGGGCCCCTGGGTGGTTCAGTGGGTTAAGCCTCTGCCTTCTGCCCAGGTCATAATCCCAGGGTCCTGGGATTGAGCCCCGAATCGGGCCCTCTGCTCAGCAGGGGGCCTGCTTCCCCCTAACCCCCGCCACCCCGTCCCTCTGCCTGCCTCTCTCCCTACTTGTGATCTCCCTCTCTGTCAAATAAATAAATAAAATCTTTAAAAAAAAAAATAAATATAGGTCTCTTGTCCTCAGAAGTCAGAGAAACTACTCTGAATAAGAGAGAAGAATTACGAACTTCTGTGAGAGAAAGGAGTGGGCAGCAGAGAGGAAGAGAGCAGGTTAGAAATAGTGGTTTCACATTAAAAAAAAAAAAAAAGAAATAGTGGTTTCACATTGTGTTGACAATAATGTTTGTGATGTTCTAAATCCTTGGTACATCATAGAATTGGTAACTGATGCAATTAGATTTTTTTAAGCAACCAGAAAAGGGCTTAAGAGCCAGGTCCAGGTAATTATAGGACAAAACCAAGTTAACATGAGTGAGTGTCAGAGGGGAGAAGAACCTTGGAACTTCTAGGCCCTGGCATTCACAGAAATCTTAGGGAGAATTTTGAAATGCTGCTGTCTCTGGAATTTTTCTTTAGTGAGAGTGAGGAGGATTAATTTAAAGAAATTTTACCTTGAACACAAGAGTTGTGACAAATGGGTTATTCCTATGTTCATTTACTCAAAATTTGTAACATTTAGTTCCTTATGAGCTATAGTCTTGCATCATGTTTTTAGAAGATTGCCTTTTTCCCCCTAGTTATTTTTTTCAGGTACAGTGCCAACTAGATTACTCAGGACTGGCTGGTTATGCAGCAATAAATTTATCTTGAAATCTCAGAGGTTTTAAAAAAGGTTTATTTATTTTTCATGTGATACCTAATGTGAATAGGAATGAGGTATACCCTGCTTTATGTGGTCATTCAGGTACCCAAGATGATGGATGCTCCACGACCTGGGTCATCACCATTCACTGTAGCATGGGAGAAGAACACATGGAAAATTATGTGCCAGCTCCTGAATTTTTTGGTGCTCTGAAAGTGACACAATTACTTTTGCTCACAGCCCATTGACCAGAACAAGACATGTGATTCATTTCACTGCAAGGCAAATCGAGAATACATAGAATATTTTCATAAGCAATTATTGTCTCTGCCACTCCATCTTGACCTGTTACTATCTCTATTAAATAGATGGGAACATTTGAAACACAGGAAAGTGGAGTAATTTGCTCAGGATCTCATAACTAGTGAGCTTCCAGAGTCATGACTCAAACACAGGCAATCTCTGTTTGTAAGCACTATATTTTATACTATATGTAGAGGAAAAAGTGGTCATTTTGCTTTGGATTTTGGTCTTCCTAGTGCTCTTTTCCCAATCCCCAGGTAGTGGGGATTTCTTTATCCTTCTGCTTCCTATGGTAAGATATTGAGAACTGTTGTGTGAAACATATTTTTTTCAATTTTTTTTGGAAAATGAACAAAATGGATTACTTTCCATGAAATCTTGTTTAATTAGCATGGTGTGTTGAGGCTTCTACATCAGAATACCACTGACTAGGTGGCTTACACAACAAACACTTATTTCTTCCTGGAGGCTAGGAAGTCTAAGATCAAGGTGCCAGCAGTTCCAGTGTCTGGTGAGAGTTCACTCCTTGCTTCATAGACAGTGGACTTCTCACTGTGTCCTTAGATGGCAGAAGGAGTGATGTTACTTTCTGGGGTCTCTTTTATAAAGGGGACTAGTCCTGTTCACACAGACTTCACTCTCCTAAAGGACCTAAATATCTCCTAAAGGCCCCTAGCTCCTAATACTATCACTTTGGGGATTAGGTTTCAACATGATGGATTTTGGAGGATACTGTCTGTGTCTCTAGCTAAAACTGATCTTTTCTTGCTCTGAACTGTCATTGCACTTGGATTACATTGCAACAAGGAGGAACTAGGGAGATTAATTTTTCCATAATCCCATAATCCTGTAATATCCATTAGCCTTGCTATCATATACACAACACACACGTACATCTCCTTATTATGTGAAATTGGCATTCTACAATCTTACATATAGTGCTGGACAACATGGCTTCTAACTTCCCTTCTAAACAGACTGTGGCTCTTGAACCACTTCTGTGTAGAAATTCTAGTGTAACTACTCACGCACTTGGAGCTTCACCCTTTCTTAAGCAAGTAGTTTTGAATAAATACCTTATGCTGCTTAGTGTGGGAATAGCAGTAAGTAAAATGCACATACATGATCCCTGTCTGTATGGAGTAAAGGCAGGACCAATAAATACACAAAGAAGCGTATAATTACTTGTTGTAAGTTTCTCATGATTAATTTCCCCAGCTTAATTGTGAGCTTTTTTGAAGACATTAGGCACATCTTATAGTGGTTGGGTCCTTCCACCGTGGTTGGTTGAACTTTCAGTAACTCTTGGTTGGTTATTAATTATCTGACCATCTGGACTTGAGAAGAAATTCTAGGGTTTAAGGACTTCTTGGCTGAAGGAATTCTTTGAGGCTGACATTAATTTCTTACTCGACTCCAAATTTTTCCTATTTTTCCACTTAGGAAGACAGTCAAGTTTTTGAGATTGGTTTATGATGTGGTCAGAGGTTAATTTATTCTACCAAAGAACCTGTGTTCATCCATGAAATTCAAAGTATTAGACTGAAGTCAGAGGTGCTGTTTTTTGTAATCTACTAAAGCTAACCTGGTGAGTAATATAGTTTCTAATGCAGGTGATAGTGCTGAGCTAGCACAATGTGGGCTCCACCTTGGAGCATTAACTTGTCTAAAATAAGCTACTGGGCTCTTTTAACCAAGTTAAGCTCTCCCCTACTTTCTGACCCCTGAACAGGGCAGGTTTCATCTTATATTCCAAGACTACATCACTTGTGTTATCACACTCGGGACTTGGTTAAAGGAACTTTTATTGGACTACAGCCTCTCATGCTGCCTGGAATTCTCTTGTCTTGTTACTTAATAAGGTTAAGGGCTGCATTGATCTTAAAGTGACCACACGGCCCCAAACCTAGCAACCTGCTGAGAATAAGGCTGGAGCTTTGGCAGAAAGAACTGTGCCTCTTAATGGAGAGAATGGGCTTATAGTACAACCCTAGAAAGGCAGAAGCTGGCAGGAAGAAAATAAGGTCACAACCTCCACCATTCTCCTTTTTATGCCAACCAATTATTGATATAGTTTAAGAGTCTCTTCCTTGAGCAAGGCATTTTTCCCTTTACATTATGCTGCTGAGACAAAGGAATGTTTCCTATATGTTCACACAGATCACTGGATTTTTGGCCTCCTTTGCTTTTAAATTAGGGGTATGTCCTGATAAAAGAAAGCAGTTGCCTCCCAGAATGTGGGAATTGCTGTTGCCAGCATGTTTTTTCAGTGTGAAAGGGGGACTAGATAGACTATGGCCCAGTTAAAAGCTTTCAAGCTCAGTTCATAGTTAAGATGTTCCCATTGTCAAGAACACAAATGGAAGTCTATGATTCTTTGCCAGTATTGCTTTTTTCATGTAAGCAAGAATCAGTGTGTAGGTGTTTTGTTAAAGTAAAAATATGAAATACCTGGAAAGATATTTTATTTTCTAACTTACTGTATGAGTTCCCTATGACTGTTATAACAAATTACTACAAATTAAGTGGCTTGAAACAAAACAAATGTATTAAAGTCTGGACATCAGAAGTCCAAAATGGGTCTCACTGGGCTAAAAGCAAGTGCTGGGGGAATGCATTCCTTTCTGCAGGCTATAGGTGAATCTGTTTCCTTGTCTTTTCCAACTTCTAGAGACCATCTCCATTCCTTGGCTCATAGCCCTTTCCTCTGTCTTCAGAGTCAACAACATTGGTCCCAGTCTTTCTCACACTCATCCCCCTGGTTTCCCTTGGTCTTCCTTTTTAAGGGTTCTTAAGATTACATTGCTCCACCTAGATGAACTAAGGCACTGTCCTTAATTACGGTCAGCTGATTAGCAAATGTAATTCCATCTACACCCTTAATTCTGCTTTGCTAATACAGGTTGTAGAGATTAGGCTGGGGACATTTTTTGGGGTGTGGGGGTTGGAGAGCATTAGTCCACCTACTAGAGGAATTAAGAGTTGCTTTTTTGTTTTTTAATATTTGACTTTGGTGGGGTGCTTGAGTGGCTCAGTTGATTAATATGTTCTTTTGTCTCAGGCTCCCCTGTCAGTGGGGAGTCTGCTTCTCCCTCTGACCCTCCCGTCCCACTCTTTCTCTCTCACTCTCTCTCAAATATATAAATAAAATCTTTAAATAATTAAAATTTGATTTTGATAATTCTAGGACCTGCACCCTGATTGTGGGGTCTTATCTGTCAGATAATTAAGAAAGAATTCTCAAGTTTAGATCTTCCCAGCATCTTCACTGGTACCAATGCAGTATCATTTCACAGTATTCTCGATTTTGCAACTTAAGCAATTAGACACAGGCATTGATTATCAACCAAGTATTTCATGAGATTAGAAACTGTTTCTAAATTCCTTATTGGTTATGGTGTGACTATGACATGATTGTCTTTGTTTGATTGCAGGTCTTTATGGTGATTTTTTTTTTTAAGATTTTATTTATTTATTTGACAGAGATCACAAGTAGGCAGAGAGGCAGGCAGAGAGAGAGGAGGAAGCAGGCTCCCAGCCGAGCAGAGAGCCCGATGCAGGACTCAATCCCAGGACCCTGGTATCATGACCTGAGCCAAAGGCAGAGGCTGAACCCACTGAGACACCCAGGCGCCCCCTTTATGGTGATTTTAAGAAAGGATCAAATCCAAATGTGTTTCTAATGTGGCTTAACATTACCACATTACCTATCGGCCACTATTCCTGATAGTGTTCTTCTTCGAATTTCTGGTCTTCCAGACACATAGACTGGAAGTTTGGGTGTCATCTTTGACAGTCCAAAGTATGTATTTTAGTTTCCAGCACCTGAAACCCAGGATATACCCATGCCCGCAAAGCTTCTAAATCACTTTCCCTGATTCCAGTCTTTCACCCCTCTACCCATTCTGCTCTCTCCAGTTGGAAAATTTTTTTCTAAAATATCAGTTTCACAAATCATAAATCCTTGTTCCAGTACTTACTAGCTGTGTGACCTTGCAAACTTAGTTAACTTCCCTGTGACAAGTAAATGAAATGGAGCTAGTACACAGTATCGACTTCTAGGGTTGTTGTGAAGAGGTGATAAAATTTAATGCATATAAGGTACTTTAAACAGTGTCAGACATATATTAAGCACTCAACAAACATTTACAGATATCACTATGATTATCATTATTATTACTAATATACCAACCAGTGTGAATGCCTCTGCTTTTACCCACATGATACCTTTGGCCGAGACATCTCCTGTGGAGACACTGACCTCTCCCTGGCCTTCTTCCCACCCTCCCAGACCCTTCAAAGCCCAGGACCTCTCACCTGCTCTTGTGTGGGGACAGGTGGTAATCCTGCCTTTTTTCAACAAGACTTCCTGCCCATTTTCCCTCTGGTCCTAAGCTTCTAAAACCTAAAAGGTCAGAATTTGAACTTCAAAAAAGCTTCTCTTCTCTTCTTTTTTGTACCGACAATATCTCCTGAATTTGAAACTGTACTGTTTGGCTTGAATGGGGAAAGTGCCAGTGTGTAAATAAAATACTAGGTTCTCCCTCTAAGCCAAACAAGTACATACACACACACACACACACACACACACACACACACACACACACACACCAGTTAAATTATTGAAATATTACCTGGTGTAAGTAGTGTTTTGAAAAACAAAAACAACAAATACTTACTTAGCTCTCTTTATGTATTGGGCACTGTCTTTGACTCATCTCCCTCTTGTGCTGTCTCCTCTCCAGCTCTGGTTTCCTGATCACTCTGCCTATGACCCCATTTTACTCTCTGCCATGGGGTCTGCATTCCCATCACTGAGACTTTCCTTCTACTGTTTACTGTTTGGATGTCCTCCTCTTTCTTGTCCGTTTACTATCCTTTATGGCCCATCTGTAACAGTCTCCATTTTAAATCCCCTATTTCCTCCTCCTTTAACCAGGCCCCAAGAGAGAGAAAAATGAAACCAGAATAAAGGACCTTCCCACTGAAAAGATTACTGAGGAGACAAGACACATGGAGACCCCCCCCCAATACTGTTAAATTCTGGGGAAGAAATCATAATTGGTGCTTAGGTATCCAGAAGTCATAGTCATATGACCAATTATAATACTAAATCAGTACACCTATAGCATTGACCAAATCCTTTCATTCTTGAAGCAGATTTCTGTTAGGAGTTTATTACCCTGTTCCAGCTACTATGTATAATTAGTTCAGGAGCTTCCCACTTTCAGCTAAGCTGTTATATACAAAACAGGATTTATAAAACTTTTTAGGTCATGATTATTTCCACCAAAAGACTTACGATAACATTTCTTCTAAGAAGCAAATCCTACTAGCTAAATAGATTTAAAACATGATTTGATTTACATAATGGTTGTGTTTGTACTGAATTTCAGGACAGATAGCCAATTGTCAAAAAAGACACAAATCTGTTATTACTCTACGAAATAGCCTGGAGTTTCAAGAGTTAATGCAATTCCCCAGTAAGTTTAATTCGCTCCCCAGCAGTCATGAGAATTTAAGTTCTGGTAGAAAACTTAACAGTGTATGTCCAAGAGATAATTGAGTGCTCATATTCATCAATTAGGTTGCCCTTGGTGGAGGCGGGGTGTCTCACATCCATTTTTACTTATTTATTGCTTTTTTATGAATAATGAGTCACTACAAAAAGAGTGTTTGAACCAACAGAAAAGAAATCTTGAAATTTAGATTGATTCTGTCCCTAGAGCAAGTGTTCTTTAATGGGATTCTCAAATCATGGGTGAGTTGTAGGAAGTTCCCAAACACGGGTAAGTATAAACCCAAGCGTGTGTATGTGTTGCATGCACACACATGCACTTTTTAGGAGGAGAGGACCAGAGCTCTGAACAGATTTTTCAGAGGGATCTGTGATATTCCACTAAAAAAACCCACTCCTTATTCCCCATGGATGAGTTTCAGGAAGTTCTATCAACCTTTTGGATTTGTATTAAAATCTTGCATATCAAATATACCTGGGACAAAGCCAACGAGGTACCCAAACTCTCAGTGCCCCCTTTATTTCCCCTTCTTCACCCCTCTCAACATTTCCTCATCTGGATTCTAAGAACTTGATAGAAAGTTTCATTAAACACATTTTTGGGGATACCTGGGTGGCTCAGTGGGTTGAGCCTCTGTCTCCAGCTGGGGTCATGATCTCAGGGTCCTGGGATTGAGCCCCGCATTGGGCTCTCTGCTCGGCAGGGAGCCTGCCTGCTTCCCCCTCTCTCTTTGCCTGCCTCTCTGCCTACTTGTGACCTCTCTCTCTGTGTCACATAAATAAAATCTTTTTTAAAAAATCATTTAAGAAAACAAACAAACCAACCCATTTTTGTTACTTACTGTCAAATCAGTAAACCAAAGCAATTTAGTACCAAGTTTGGTGCCTTTGTTGAAGGGAAAACAGTCCATGGACTGGCAGAGTACAGCACCTCACAAGCAGTGGGGCACTGCTCCTGACGGACTGGGCGAGAGTGAGTTCTGTTGAAATTAGAGGAAGTGCTGTGGAAACTGGGCATGATTGGCTAGAAGGTCGGGGATTTCCTTACAAGGTGAGTGTGTCGTATTTTTAAGCTGAGTAGAGGTTTGTGATGCCTCTTGATAGTGAGGTGTTTCTTGTGTAGGCTGACTTAGGTGTAGATTTGGTGATGTGGGGCCTCCATTTTGTGGGTCCCGTTATACAAATAAACTATCAGTGTAGATTTTGGACTTTGTGAATACTCGAGTGTCTTGAGAGGGTCATCTTTATAATTGTCTATTTGTTGGGAGTTGTATAAACTCTTCCTTTTGGAGTGGTCAGTTTTTTTCAGGGATATTTTATATTGCCTAGCCCTTCTAGTGTCAACTTACTCAGTGAACGTGAGATAAATTATACCATTTTCATTGGTTATTATTACTTACTATAATTTTTTCTACATTAAAGTTTGAATTACTTAAAAGAGTACCACTTGTATATATTTTTGTGAACAATTGTCTTAATCATAAGATGAAAATAACTTCATAAAAGACCTCAGAAGGATCAGGGAACAACCATATTGTAGAATAATTAATGAAGAGAAAACACCATGTTAGGTTATGTTATGATAATGAATGTTAACTATTGAGATAATTAAGCCCACTGTAATGGGATTTGATGTTTTAACATAAGTGCCTATCAATTTACATGATGGAAACACAAAACTTTTTCCCATTAAAATTGATTGTAATGATTTTTTTCAGAATTAGCCCTACAGATTTCTTTTCAGAAATTGTTCTCTAATAGATAGCATAAGACTGTTTTGTTCTTGTTCTGTCTAGAAAGACTCTTTTCACTCTTTACTGACATATGACCGTATTTACCTCCACTAGTTTTAGGGAAAATGCAGTGTATGTGATGAACATTCTTCCTTGTCACAGACAGGGGATTTTTTTTTTCTGTTACACACACACACACACATACACACACATGCAAACTCACACTGTAAATGTGGGTACCAAAGGAAAAAACGAGGATCAGGGATTGCCTTATAGAACTTTGGGAGTGTAAGTTTTCCCTTACCATAAGATGTCTCAATTTTCATCAACATTGACTAGAAGTCTCGAAAATATACATGTAATTTTATTGGACATGTGTGTGTGAGTGTGGTGTATGTGTTGGGGGTGGTTAACTTAGAAGGCTATTGAGAAGAAACAGAAGGATTGCTGTTGGCTTGGCAGTGCTGCGGGAAGATTTTGATAGATGCTGTTTACTGTTGTCGAAGATCTGACTCAAGCCTTCTGGAGAAAGGTCATTAGTGACACCCAACAAATCACTTTTATGTTGTAGCTGATGTGAAAGTCAAATGGAAATTCTTTGTAAAAGTCAATCAGACCAAGGCTCACCGAAAGTCTGGTTAGATTAACTTTTTCCAAACTTATCAGTTTACGGGCTAAAAAGCCATGACCAAGAGCACAGAAAGAATGAAAGAAAAAGGATCCGGCTTCAGTAAACACTGTGGGAATGAGGGCCTGGAAGAGAAATGTTTTTCAGGGCAGTACAGCCTTTGCAGAGCCAGAACCTCATGGCCCCCTTCAGCTTCCCCTCAAACAATGTGAATACTTACCACAGAATGCTGCCGGGGCTGCCAGATGGAGCCTGCGAGGCAATGAGTGCTAGCTCAAGCACAAAGACCAAAGGGAATTGAAGTCCGTGATTAGGAAATTGTAGACTGGCTGGAATCTTGAGATTTCCTCTACTTAGCTGGGGGGACTCGTGAGAGATTTGATTAGAATGCACACTGAGAGGCCAACTCTTTTGTCTCTCTGGCTCTACATTGGACTGAAGTGGTGGGGTGCATTCCAGTGCCCTTACTGTATTTGTCTCTGAAGAGTTAAAGCATTTACAAGTAAAACTCCATTGATCTGAAAGGTCAGGAGGGGCAGGAGAAGGCACTATAGATTTAATTTCCAGTTCTGAGTGACTTCCTAGTACTTTACCTCCATAACTCAGTACTTCATCCATACAAATGGAAGAAATGTTAAAAACTAAATAAAGAAGATGATAAAGGAAAGAAAAGATAAAGGAAGTATTCCTTAGAAATAGTACAAATAAAAAAGTCAATATGAAAGGCAAGGGAAGCAAGGGCAAAAATGAACTATTGGGATTTCATCAAGATCAAAAGCTTTTGCACAGCAAAGGAAACAGTTAACAAAATCAAAAGACAACTGACAGAATGGGAGAAGATATTTGCAAACGACATATCAGATAAAGGACTAGTGTCCAGAATCTATAAAGAACTTAGCAAACTCAACACCCAAAGAACAAATAATCCAATCAAGAAATGGGCAGAGGACATGAACAGACATTTCTGCAAAGAAGACATCCAGATGGCCAACAGACACATGAAAAAGTGCTCCATATCACTCGGCATCAGGGAAATACAAATCAAAACCACAATGAGATATCACCTCACACCAGTCAGAATGGCTAAAATAAACAAGTCAGGAAATGACAGATGCTGGCGAGGATGCGGAGAAAGGGGAACTCTCCTACACTGTTGGTGGGAATGCAAGCTGGTGCAGCCACTCTGGAAAACAGCATGGAGGTTCCTCAAAATGTTGAAAATAGAACTGCCCTATGACCCAGCAATTGCACTATTGGGTATTTACCCTAAAGATACAAACGTAGTGATCCAAAGGGGCACGTGCACCCGAATGTTTATAGCAGCAATGTCCACAATAGCCAAACTATGGAAAGAACCTAGATGTCCATCAACAGATGAATGGATCAAGAAGATGTGATATATATACACAATGGAATACTATGCAGCCATCAAAAGAAATGAAATCTTGCCATTTGCGACAACATGGATGGAACTAGAGCGTATCGTGCTTAGCGAAATAAGTCAAGCAGAGAAAGACAACTATCATATGATCTCCCTGATATGAGGAAGTGGTGATGCAACATGGGGGCTTAAGTGGGTAGGAGAAGAATCAATGAAACAAGATGGGATTGGGAGGGAGACAAACCATAAGTGACTCTTAATCTCAAAAAACAAACTAAGGGTTGCTGGGGGGAGGGGGTTTGGGAGAAGGGGGTGGGATTATGGACATTGGGGAGGGTATGTGCTTTGGTGAGTGCTGTGAAGTGTGTAAACCTGGTGATTCACAGACCTGTACTCCTGGGGATAAAAACATATGTTTATAAAAAAATAAAAAATTAAAAAATAAATAAATAAAAATAAAAGGGGAAAAAAAGTCAATATGATAAATACTTCTAAAAGACATTAGTAAAAAGGAACATCATTAGTATTGTTCTGGTCAGCACCCTGTAGAACTTATTACTATAAATGAGAAGCAAAAATAAGGAAAGAAATTGTGTACAGTAGTAAATTATGATTGTTACGGTGAGAAGTTTTTAATAAAGGGGAAGGGTAAGTTGGGGCTCTATCACAGTGTTGGATCCACACCATGAAATCCACATATCTAAAAAGAAAAAGAGAGAGAGAGAGACCAGACTAATTTGGGTAGATTGGGATGCCAAGAAATAGTCTGCAGGGTCACTTGAGTGCTCCTACCAGGCACGGATGTGGAAGATGTGTACGTGTTGCTTCTGTATCTCTGGGAGACCTGATGAAAATGAAATGCTTTTCTCCTCACCATTGTGAGCTCCTTCCAAGTTAGCCCTTTGATTAATTCTGCCAATTCTGTGTACTGCCAGAGTCATTTTGATTTAGTGACATTTTAAACCCATCTCCTGTGTTTTCCTCCTCTTTCGGTCTGAAGTCTGCATAGCCGGATCTCTTTGATGTACAGTTGCCCCATGCTTCTGAACTCCAGAATCCCGCAGAGAGCCCTAATACGGCGCATTTGACTTTCCCAGTACAGAGGAAGGCAGAGCTGAGGCACATCTGTAAGGGAAAACCTTTTACATAGTAAATACGAAGGGCCCCGTTTTCTCCTAGGTCACATTTCATATTTAGCACTAATTTCATATGCTGGTCTTCCTTTCTCCTCTCTCTGTTTGGTATTTTCACATCAGGATTTCTTTCAATCATTTCCAGCTAAGTCAGTTCCCATGATGGTGATGGCACAGTGTTGTTTACATGGTAGCAGTGTATTTTTAAGGGAAATGCATTGTCAGAATGCTAGAAACATGAGAAGGTGAGAAAGGAAGGTGTGTGTTATTCATAATTATGTCCCTAATGCTTAATGTTCCTGCATAGGTTTGCCCAGTGCTTGGCCTGGCGCGTATTAGATACTAAATATGTATTTTCCCAATGGAGTAATTTCATCTATGGGTGAAAGCACCAATGACCAAAGTTAGTAATAAAACCCAAATTCTCAGAATCAGTTTTTAAATTGGATGTTTCTGAATTTTAGGTGGAAAAGATATTTGTAATATGTTTGTAATAAGTATCTAAGCCAGGGAAAGCTATACTCTCCCATTTGGGGATCCTCTCTGTTCATTCCCTGCTTCTTGTGGGTTTTTATAAGCAGTGAGAATAATTTTCTGCCTTGATTAGGTCAGTGACACTCTCAGTACTGTCTAGTGTTAGATTTTCTTTCTCAAGCTTTTCTTCTCACTTTAAAGAGTGTTTCCATCATACCCGTTTTTTATACGAAAGACCTTGGAGTTGTCCTATAGTTTTTTTCCCATTACTCCTGTATCTGATGAATCAACACATCCCATTGTCTCCACCTTCAGAAAGTTGAGAATATGATCTCCTCTCACCATCCAGGGTTCAAGTCACCATTGCCTTTTGTCTGGATGGTCACAGGGGCCTCCTGATAGGTCTCTAGTGGATTTTTTTTTTTTTTTAAAGTACAGCAGCCAGAGTAATTCCTTAAGACCCCTTTACGTCAGATCATTAAGCTCCTCTATTTGAAAATATCTATGGCTCCTCATCTCAAAGTAAAAGCCAAAATCTTGAGGTGCATGGGTGGCTCAGTGGGTTAAGCCTCTCCCTTCGGCTCAGGTCATGATCTCAGGTCCTGAAATCGAGCCCTGCATCAGGCTCTCTGCTCAGTGGGGAGCCTGCTTCCCCCTCTCTCTCTCTGCCTGCCTCTCTGCCTAGTTGTGATCTCTCTCTGTCAAATAAATAAAAACTTAAAAAAAAAAAAAAAAGCCAAAATCCTTATAATGGCCTCAGATCTAGTGCAGGTCCTCTCTTGGACTTTATTTTGGATCAGATCTCCTGCCCATGCTTCTCCCTGCCAGCCACACTTGTCCTTTCAGGGCTATGAATGTGCTACCTCATTCTGCACATGCCATTCTTCTACTACTATGCTCTTCCCACACACATCACTGTGGCTGGTTCCCAGACTGCCTTCAGGTACTTACTCAAATGTTGCTTCTCTAAAAGTTCTTCTTTGAAGAGCCTATATTTACATTGTCTATAAATTTCCGACATTCCTATCCCTGCTTTATTTTTCTCTGTATCACTTACCACCTGTCACCTGTATTTAAGTTATTTATTGTTAATTATGGGTCTCTCTCCCTAGCAAGTGGACTCCTTCAGACCTCAGGGCTTTTTGTCTGCTCTGTTCCCTACTATATCCTTGGAACTCAGCAGGAATCTGACTTATTAAATATTTATTAAGTTGGACACCTGGGTGTTTCAATGAGTTAAGCATCTGCCTTTGGCTCAGGTCATGATCTCATGGGTCATGGGATTGAGCCCCATTTCAGGCTGCTTAGCTTGAGATTCTACGCGCCACCCCCCCGCTCCTCCCCTTACTCTCACACATACACGTGTTCTCTCTCTCAAATCTTAAAAAAATATATTTATTAAATGAATGAATGAACACTTTCCCACTGTTTTTTTTTAATGGTGGTCATCTCTTACCTAATAAAATTATAATTGATTTTTTTATTAACATGTGTTATTTGTACAGGTCTGTGATTCATCAGTCTTAACACAATTCACAACACTCACCATACCACATACCCTCTGCAGTGTCCATCACCCAGTCACCCCGTCCCTTCTACCCCCTCCCCTCCAGCAACCCTCAGTTTGTTTCCTGAGATTAAGTCACTTATGGTTTGTCTCCCTCTCCAGTTTCATTTTTTCCCTTTCTTCTCCTATGATCCTCTGTCTTGTTTCTCAAATTCCTTGTATCAGTGAGATCATATGATTAATTGTCTTTCTCTGATTGACATATTTTCTTTAGCACAGTAGCCTCTAATTCCATCCACACCGTTGCAAATGGCAAGATATTTTAATGACTGCATAGTATTCCATTGTGTGTGTGTGTATACACACACACACATACTACATCTTCTTTATCCATTCATCTGCGGATGGACATCTAGGTTCTTTCTATAGTTTGGCTATTGTGGACATTGGTGCTATAAACATTGGGGTACATGTCCCCCTTCAGATCACTACAATTGTATTTTTAGGGTAAATGCCCAGTAGTGCAATTGCTAGGTTGTAGGATAACTCTATTTTCAACTTTTTGAGGAAACGCTATACTGTTTTCCAGGGTGGCTGTACCAGCTTGCTTCTCACCAGTAGTGTGTGGGGTTCCCCTTTCTCTGTATCCTTGCCAGCATGTCATTTCCTGACTTACTAATTTTAGGCATTCTGACTGATGTAAGATAGTATCTCACTGTGGTTTTGATTTGTATTTCCCTGATGGTGAGTGATGTTGAGCATTTTTTTCATGTGTCTGTTGGCCATCTGTATGTCTTCTTTGCAGAAATGTCTGTTCATGTCTTCTGCCCATTTCTTGATTGGATTATTTGTTTTTTGCGTGTTGAGTTGGATAAGTTCTTTATAGATTTTAGATACTAGTCTTTTATTTGAAATGTTGCTTGCAAATATCTTCTCTCATTCTGTCAGTTGTCTTTTGGTTTTGTTTCCTTTGCTGTACAAAAGGTTTTTATCTTGATGAAGTCCCAATAGTTCATTTTTGCCCTTGCTTCCCTTGCCTTTGGCAATGTTTTTAGGAAGAAGTTGCTGTAGCTGATATCGAAGAGGTTGCTGTCTGTGTTCTCCCCAAGGATTTTGATGGATTCCTGTCTCACATTGAAGTCTTTCATCTATTTTGAGTCTATTTTTGTGTGACTTTCCCATTATTTTGACCAAACTGCAATGTTTATCTCTATCATCCTACCTTTTTTTTTTTTTTTTTTTTTTTTGAGAGAGAGAGAGAGATCAGTGGGGAGGTGGGAGTGGGTGGGCAGGGGCAGAAGGATAGGGAGAGAATCTCAAGCAGACTCTGACATGAGGCTCAGTCTCATGACCCTGAGATCATGACCTCAGCAGAAACCAAGAGTCAGACACTTAACCGACTGAGCCACCCAAGTGCCACTCTATTAACCTACCCTTTAACAAGCCATGTAGACTGGTATATATAACTTATATATATGATATACCTGATATATATATATAGCTTTTATATATACATGTATGTGGTATAGCCTAATAATATAATTTAACGTGTATTTAAAAGTAGGTGTCAGAAAGAAACTCTACCAGATACTCCTCAAATGAATGTTTAATTCATTTAAACATTGTGTAATTATTGTGTGTCATTACTTTAAATTACATTAGAATCAAACATTGATATAGAATTGCATGCTTCTTTATCAAATTGCCTGAAAAATATTATTGGTACTCTGTTACCTCTTTGAGCCTATCTACTCAGCTTCCTTATACTTAGAAGTCTAGGGGTAGTGACATTGAATGGCTATCAGGGAGAAAAAAGATGCAAGACGTTAACAAAATGGTAGAAAAAATGTTTATGATAATATTCATAGAGGAGTTAGTCAGCTATAACTGACCATTATTATATATGTAAGGGACATTCAGTTTTTGAAAATTACTATAATGGTAAAACCTTGGAAGATTTTGGTTAAAATATCATATGTCAAAGGTGAAATTATCGTGAAAAGCACTGCATAAGACTTTTCTGAACATTTGTTGGCATTGCTGACTGATTGGAGAAAGCTGTAACGATATTTCTCATAAAAAGAAGTGACCACAGAAAAGTAGACCCATCTTTAGATGACTGCTGGGGCGCCTGGGTGGCTCAGTGGGTTAAGCCTCTGCCTTCGTCTCAGGTCACAATCCCAGGGTCTTGGGATGGAGCCCCGCATCGGGCTCTCTGCCCAGCAGGGAGCCTGCTTCCTCTTCACTCTCTGCCTGCCTCTCTGCCTACTTGTGATCGCTCTCTTTCTCTGTGAAATAAATAAATAAAATATTAAAAAAAAAAAAAGAGATGACTGCTCTAAAAATCCCATTAAAATACTGACTGCATTCCAAAGTCCATTAGTAAGCATAATTAATGGCATCCTATTTCAGTATTAATGATATACCTCACTGACATGGTCTTTGGCTTTGTAACAACAGAATATACAAAGAACAGTGAGATGTGAAAAATAAAAATGGACATCTTTTGCCCCTGTTACTCAGCTTAAGAAACTTTGAAATCACTTGAGTTTTATAGCTGAAACTGCCTCAGTAGAATTAATTACTCCTATGAATTGATTTCCTTTCACCTTTAAATCATTTATATATTTATACTTATATATATTTATACTTAAGTGAATTTATATATTTATACTTAAGTGAATATTGGAATATACTCAAAGATGATAAATTGGGTAGAATACTTTGTTTGGTATAGAAATATTATTAGGTGAACTACAGTTAGTAGAGTCACAGATATTTTTATCTTATTAAACTTGTAAAATTATTGTCTGGATACAGAGTATTTTGGGAAGTCCATTTTAATTTCCTTTATAATATGCTAATTTATAGTGGCTATCCAATGGCGATCTACCTTTTTCCCCTTTATTTAAAATAATACTAAATTTTCTGGGTGGTCTATCATGATTTTAAAAATCTATGTAAAAACAGGTATTAAAAGAATGCCCTTTTTTATTTGTTTGTTTTCCATTCCATCACCAACTAATACTGGACAGGTTTTACATCTTCCCAGAATATTTTGCAGGTTAGAGTACAATAACTATTATATATCTGTCCCCTGCACCTCGGAGGTTAAATTTATATCACAAAATGTGTGACAGCAATGGACTTGTGCATAGAAAAGACCTACAACCTTATCGACAGCCATTGGAAACCTTGAGAGGTAGTGTCGCATTTAGAATTTGAAAAAGAGAGAGGAAGGGATAAATACTAGATTTATTTTAAAGTATGCAGCCATTTGAAACCCATTAAATTGGTTTTCTGCAGTCTGTTTTTATTTCCTCATAATGCTCTTCATAAACATTGACCTGTACAGTCAGTGCTTTTGCAATGGTGAATTTTTCTCTTTGCAAAACAAAAATATTTAAGAGGTTTCTGTTAAGATAAGAGAAATAGTAGCTAAACAGCTAGGATTCTGACTGCATCTTTGCCACTTACTAGCTGCTTGACTTTGGGCAAATAGATTAATTTCTCTTTGGCACAGATACTTCATCTGTAAAATGGTAATATTAATTACATCTTCCTTAAAGTCTTTATATAAAAATTTAAAGAGCAAATATATGTAGCATATTTAAAACAGTTGTTTGAAACATAACTCTACTAAATGAATGAATATATGGGTTTGGAATCAAATATATCAGGATATGAATGATTGTTCTAATTGTTAACCCTATGATAAGTTATATAACCTTTCTCAGCTTTGGTTTTCTCATCTGAAAGATTGGGGGGATCATTTCTATCTCAGAGAATTGTTGTGCAATATCAATGAAATGATATTTTTCACCATTAGAGTGGAAAATCTATATACTTAATTTTCTGTACTTGGAAAAATATGGGAAAGTGGTTCATACTCTGTGAGTGGGAAAATAAATTGGTACAACTGTTTTGAAGGACAATTTGGCAATATCTTCTATCCTTTTAAATGCAATACCTTTTTTCCAGGAATTTTACTTCTAGAAGTTTATCTTACCAATAAATAAAAATATATGTGCAAGGATACTTATTGTACCTGTTGTAATAGTAAGTAATAAATGATAATAAATCTGTACAGCGATATTGTGTGTAGCCATGAAAAGGAATGGCAAAGATACACAGATATGGAAAGACATCCAAAAATTATTATAATAAATATCTAGTTGAAGAATAGTAAATGGTAGGCAACATGCATACCCACATGCATATCTACGTATGTATACTATACACATGTATAGTAAGTATATATAGATGTAAGAATATGTAGCATCTTGCATTTAACAAGCTTAATGTGCTTCACTAACTTGGTATTTTTCCTTGTGTCCACCTTCCCTAATGAATTGGTTTACGCTATGCAAAAGGGACATGTCAGTCCAGCTCCCAACACCAGGGGGAGCCAGCACAGCAGACTCTGCTCAGCCCTATTCTGGCCTCTCTCCTCATTTCCAGTCTAAGTTGTACTGACTGGTCCTGGCAGATGCTGTCAGGTGGCACTTGCCCTCGCTGTTGGAATGCCTCACTGCCCCAGGATCCTGAGAAGCTGTGATAGCCCATGTCTGTGATGTGGAGGGATAGCGGCTTTTAGTTTGTGCCTCTGAGCTGTTTCATTATTCTCCAAGTCCAAGGACAGGCTTAGCCACGTTCCCTGTAGGAGCTCTTCAGTGGAAGCTGTTGGCCCTGGTAGTAAACTGCTTTCCCTTTTCCGACCAGGTGAGGCCTCAGTATCCTTTCCTTATGGAACCTCCCAACCAGTTTCCCTAACTTCAGACAGAAGCTGAACTCTGTATTTCTTCTTTCCCAGAAGACAGTAGGGACAGGGCTCTTTTTCATATTGGTCTATCTCCTCTCTACTCTCTGTATACCAAGGGCAGGCGTGGCTTTTGCTTAATCACACAGGCATGAATTATCTCCTTGCACTCTCTTCCCAGGGGACTGGGTATCTGCTGGCTTCACATTTGAGTAACTAAGAGCAACTTTTTTTCTTTCCAGAATGAAGACATCTCCTTTGAGGTCACTTCCTAGATCTCCCTTTTCGAACAGGTGACAACTGGGGGATATGGGTTACTTATTCCTGACTTAATATGCATTCCATGTATCGGATTATTTATGTATATGACACACACACGTTTTGTTATTTGTTGATAATATGTGTAGAAAGACATATGCATATATGTATAGAAACTTTCTGGAAGAACACTCGAGAAATTATTAATGCTGTTTATGAGGAGTAAGAATGGTTGTTAGGGGGCACCTGAGTAGCTTAGTCAGTTAAACCTCCCAGCTCTTGGTGTCAGTTCAGGTCATGATCTCAGGGTGGTGAGAACCAGTCCTGTGTTGGATTCCGCACTCAGTGGGGAGTCTGTAGAAGATTCTCTTTCTTCCTCTCCCTTTGCTCCCCCCCCAACTCACACATATGTGCATGGACACTAGCACTCACACACGCGCTCTCTCTAAATGAATGAATAAAATCTTCAAAAAAAAAAAAAGAATGGTTATTAGGTGGAAGATTTATTTTTTTTTCCCTCATCCCTATTGTTCTTCTTTGATTTTTAAAAATTTAATTTGTCATAAAAATTTAAAAAATAAAGGCAAAGATAATTTCAAAAATGAAAAAGATATATTTCCCAGCATATGACAAGTATTTTAAAATGATTGTTGCCTTTCTCCAGCTGTATCTGGCATTTTTTGACCCTGTTATCTGGACAGGAGTGGCTGAGCATTTCTAACATGTCCAGTGTTGAGGAAAGTATTTCTTCCTGGCAGAAATGTGAGAGAAGGGTCAAAAAAGACTTGACCTGTTTCAGTGTAAGCCAGTGTATATGAGCATTCTTTATCATAGTCGTCACTTACAGGGCTGCCATGTACATCAGTGTAGGATGTGCACTGAATAAAAGTTTCACATGTAAGGGAAATTTTCACATAACAGACATAGTAAATTGGCATTTTATCACTGCCTTTACCTGGAAGATAAAGTATCCTATTCAATCAAAATTATTATATTATGACAATTTCATAACAGATGGAAGTAAAGCACATGGATGTTATAGAGCAGGTCTCTTATGACTCACTGCCAGAGTGATCATCTCCAGCAATGATGATCTGTTCTTCTCTGACTTCCATTCACCTTCTTAGTTGCATTATCATATGCCACTGAATCCATCTACTATAAGGAGAAGAAAACAGAGGATGGCATGTACTTTATTCTTCCCTGAGCTCTTTCCTTCTCAAACAGATGCCTTCAGAATTAGTGGATGGGTTCATTGTCATTTTCTGTGAACCAACATAGAAGTTCTCCTGTGGTCCTTGCTTATATCAGAGTGCTCTCAAATGAGAAGTCACTGAGTTTAAACTAGGTGAAATTTTTGTACCTTCAGATACAAGATCCTCTACCTTCAAATTATTGTTAGCTTTGAATGACCGGGAAACTCAATAGGATTGAGAACTGTTACTTGACTTTATCATTTGGTATATTTCTCAAAACATAAAGACCTACTGTTAGGGCACTGCTTAGAAATTTCCAAAGCATGTTATTTTAATACATTGGTGTGTACTAATGTTTGTATATGTTATTTAACTTTAGGGTTTATTTGTAATATAAGTATTGATAGTTGTGCTTATGTCTTCAGTGTGCAAACTTTGGTACTCAGGGTCTAAAAGACAATGTGCTGCATAAATACCTAAATTTTATGCATTAAAAGGAGCACAACTCCAAGTTTCTGCCTTGCACAGTTCTGTTAGTCTTATACAGGTACAACAATTAAATGCTCTGGTAACAAGGCTCCTGAGTAGGATATTAAATAGTAAAAGGTTATATCAATTAGGACGCTGAATTGTAAGGGGTAAAAACTTAAGTCGAAACAGGTTTAAACACAAAGGGAATATTTTGGCTCCTACAACAGAATAGCCCAGAAGCATTGAAGGCTTCAGGACTGACTATCCAGATGGATGACATCCATCATGTCAGGACATGATGATCAAACCATGTAATGGGGACATCATCTTTCTGCAGGTGAGTTTTATCCTCAGGCTTGATACGTCAGCAAAGCAACCATGAAAAGCTCTTGTCCCTCAGTCTTACTGCATCTCTGAAGATGAATCGTGTACCCATTCCTGAATCAGTATAGACAGTGAATGTGGTCTCTGTGACCAGCAGTGAATCATAAGCCCTGGGTGGAGTCCGTCCTTCTGTAAACGCATGGTCTGAGATTGGAGGAAGTGCTGGCTGCTTCCTCAGAGGAATGTTGGCATGTGGGTAACAGAAGGAAAGACGGGAAGCCAAAAGAAAAAGTGCTCACTGCAAAGGGAGAGGAGTCTAACAGAAAGAGAGTGGATAGTCTGCATTTCCAGATGAACACCGAATAGCAGCTTGGGCTCACCTTGGGAATGTGCAGTGACAGCGCTGGGTACTTACGGCATTCTGTCATCCATTGGTTGTTCATTAGATTCACTTACACCTTAGTGACTTTTTGTCTAGATCTAATGGGAAGCAGTTACAATGTGTTTTGTTTTCAAAATGATTTTTCTTCCTAACGTCTTTACTTTTTTAACATAAACATTTGCTTCTCCACCCAACCCACGACTGCCCTTACGCCATCCATCATATTGTAGAAAACTTGGAAAAATCCCATAAACTAAAAAGAAATGAACAAAAAGCACTCAGACTTATCAACCTAAATATTTTCACTATTAGCATCTTGGCATATTTCTTTTTTTTTTTTCTGTTGCTTTATTTTGACCAGAAATTATTTGTATGATATAGGCTAGTATCTTGGTATCATACAAAGATTCAGATATAAAATTTTTCAAGAGCAGTTAATGTATGAAAACACACCTCAAAAGATGACTGTGTTTTCTGATGCTGTGTTCTATCCTGCAGGCAAGACATTATTCTTTCTCAGGATATGAAAGGTTATTTCAGTGATATTGGCTTAAATCAAAGAGTCAGGTCAATCTGTCATATGTCCCTGAGTTTTCCAATCAACAGGATTTACAATATTATTAATCACATTTTTATGTTATTTTATCAGCTGTAGAGGTCCAAGATAGGACTCCTGTGAGAATATACAGTGTGTCATACATTTTTAATACACTTGATATTAGACCTTCCACAGAGCTCCTTTCCATTCATATTGGTATATTCTTATATTAAATCATTTTTTGAATAACATGAAAGTAAAACAGGTAGAATTCTGCTTTTACTTCTCTTGATACTCTTTCCTCCTTTGCAAATGGGGACCAAATTTAATGAAAGGTTGCCTAAGTTATGTTAGCCTTGGGCCCTGATGGCCTAGTTTTTCATATACTCTGAGGCCATGGCTCTCTTCAGTTACTGAACAGTGTACAACTTCTCATGTTCTCTAGAAAAAATCCTGTATTAATTCCTGATGGTTCAGACCTTCCTTTCAATTTTGAATTACTAGTCCTAGGGTTCAGTGACCATTGAAGTAGAGACCATAAATCATGAATATTTGAATTCAGCTGTGGCAGTGTTCTCTGGATGCTACTCATGCTCAGAATTCTCCTTATTTCCACACCTTCATTTTTATGGCTACCTACTTGAATGCTATTGCCCTCCTATTTGCTCAAGGCTTCAGTAAGTTCCCCTTAGTACTACAGAATGTTAAGCTGTAGGTATCCTAAAAGGGTAACTAATCCCAGAATTTTTAAGTAACTAGCATTCACTTTCTTTCATCTTCCAGCTTCTTCAGTATATGGATTCATCATCACCTACTTGGTCAACCTGTAAAGTTCAGAGTCACCTGAGACTTCTTTATCAGCCTCCCCTAGCCAGTTGGTGTGAAGTTCTGCCCATCGTGTGGCCACAGTATCTTTCAGTCCCTTCCCTCTACCTGTCTCTTCAGTGCCACATCTGGTAACAACACCCTTTCTTCCAGTGGGCAAGCAGACTCCTCTCACTCCATATCCATGTAGTTCAGGTAGGGCTGACCCAACCTGTCTCTTGGTCTTTAGGCCAGTCGTTGTCAATTCATGAACTTTGTAGGACCGTTGAGAAAAGGCACTCCTCTTCCACTGGGGGTGCTAATTGGAGCTGTTTTTGTCCATTTCTCTAGCACTTAATTAGAACCTATCTGAAAGCAGAGCTGTGGAGGGTGAGAGAAGATTCCTAGAGACATGGTGGGGTGTCTGGATCCTGCTGCATCAGCCTCTGGAGTGACTGTGCCATTACAGTCCTTTCTTTCCTTTAGTTAATTTGAATTTGGTTTCTATCCTTGGCAAGCCAAAGTCCTAACAATACAGAGCCTATCAGCATTTAAATAGATCTAATGCTAATGAAAAATCCTTTCTTGATTCTGTGTCTCTCCTTCATCTGCTTCCCTTTCTCTCATCTTCTTTATGGCTACAACTCTTTAAAAAGAAGTGGTTTACCACAGTTTTCAGTATCCTTGCTTCAATTTGTGCAACTGACTATGCTCTGGCTGCCTTCTGCCCGTTCTGTTCCCCAAGCCCAGTGACATTGCCTTAACCAGGATCCCAAACTCTCATCTTACCAACAGGTCCTGACGTTGCCACCCTTATTTACTCCTCTAGTCTGACAGCAAAGACTATTTTCTCCATCTCCGTACTCAGTTGTTTCTCTTGGCTCTTCTTCTACCTCTCTGGACATCTTTCTTTGTCTCCTTTGTGGGTGTTTAGTGTCCGGGATCCTCAGGACTCTATCCCAGATATACCTTACTTCTCAATCTACACATTGTCTGTGGATAATCTTATCTACTTCAGTGGCTTTAATCATCATCAAAATGTTGATGATTCTGTATTAGTCAATACTCTTTGGGTTTCAACAGATAGAACACCAGTACAAAGTGGCTTACGTTTAAAAAAAAGAGAGAGAGAGAGAAACTCTCTTTGTTTAACATACCGGAAATATACAGTGCTTGACCTGTTTCAGGTCTGGCTGTATCTGTGTGTTCATAAGTGACATCTGAGGTCCATTTCCTCTGTCTCTAGCACACGTTTCCTTATGCCCACTTAAAAGTCCTAGTGGAGAATAGGATTTTTCTCCTCTTTCCCCAGGAAGGACTTCAATTGTTTCATCCCTGAACCAGTCCCTATGCCTAGACTGGTGTGTATTCTGCTTGGCCAGATCTAGGTCCCATGTCTGTTCCTGTGGTAGCAGGAGCAAGGGGATGGTGCTAGCACCATCTGAACTCCATAAAATAAATTCTCTGTGGGGAAAAAGGTCCTGTCACCAAAGGATAAAGAAGGAGATATTGGGTGGGTAAAGCCATCAGTATTCAAATCAACTCCCAAGCCTAGAATTTCAGTTTAGATCTCTCTCTCAGACGAGATTGCTCTGGAAGCAGGTGCTTAGTTTACTGCTTTTCTTTCTTAGACAAAGTTGCCCTTTCTCCCATGACTATTACTTCAGGAGATTTTTTGACTCCTGTGCACTTGACAAGACCAGAGATGTGTATTATCCTTGGTTCTTGCTCCCCTTTCTTTCCATATCAAACAGCAGTTCTTTGCCCACCATACATTGTAAATATCTCACGTGGCCATGAAGGAGAGGCTTCAAAAAGCACAGAACACCAATCCAGTCATCTTGGAGTCACCACATAATCAGCCCACTTGGTTACTTACAATATAGGAAAAATAACCCCAATTTGTTAAAGCCACCGTTGTTTGCATTTTCTTTTCCTTGCAGCTGAAAGCATTTCTAATTGACATATTGCCTACTAAGTGCTCTAATTCATACACTCATCTCATCTCATATATCATTTGTATCTTATTATAATTTGTTATCTAGTTGTCTGTCTCCTTAGCTAGAATGCAAAGTTTAGTACATATCTGTCTTCATTGCTGCTGTACCTCCCAAACATAGCAGAGTGTCAAAACCAGGGTGCCAGAATATATCTGGTAAAACCAGACCCACATTTTCAGCTGAAGTTGAGTAGTAGATGAACCTCTGAACAAGAGACATCAATAATCAATTTCTTATAGTCCTCACCCTTTATATTTTGTTCCCAACATTGAAGCCAAGTGTCAGTGACCACATTATTGTGCTTATACTGCTGGTTAACTTCTAGTAGAGAACACTGTCTTTGTACCTATGTGACTACAGGTAAGTGATTAACAGGTAACTATATCTGTTAATAATACTTAACAAATACTAAGTATTTGTTAAATGCATATGTGACTTGTACCAGGCCCCATCTCATCAGTAGCCATAGTCCTTAGGATATTAAAATCAATGTAAGGGAGGCAAATGCTAACTGACTCACAGAAATTCAAGTAATTTTGGTGAATCTCTGAGGTTACAATATAGAAGTCGCAGAAGGCTTTATGAAACAAACTTCTACTTTTACCCACACTTTAGGTCTCAGTGCAAGTGCCAGCTTCTTGGGAAACCTACATTAAACTTCTTTGGGGTTGTAAATTCAGATGGAAAACAGGTATCATAAATGAGTATGATGTGATGATATAAACAGAAGGGCATCTTAAGCTATATTCTTTCAACACAGACACTGTATTTGCATTAAAAACATGGAGCAGTTCGATATTTCCACAAAGAAATATGCTCTCTCCCATTTTTCTTGAAATGAGCTGCTTTTTCCATATATCTCTTACTTTCTCGTTTTTGATGGTTATGTCAGTACAAAGATAGTTTTCTCTATAGAAAGTTAGCAAGGTAAGCATGATGATTGTGGCCACTAACAATTAGTTTCAATGTCAGGGACAAAAATGTAAATGAGGAGGACTTTGGGCAATTGGCTATTGATGACTCTTTTTCAGGGGTTCAACTATTAACTCAACTCTGGCTGGAAATGTGGGTCTAGTTTTGCCAGATCTGATTTTTTTGGAGATGAAAATCTAGATTTTATATGGAACATTTTCATTTTAAAGTTTGGGTCAAATTAAAAAACAACAACAACAAACTAAACTGTGCCAAATATAGCTGGAATTCAGATCTGTCCATGGCTATGAGTCTGCAACCTTTGTTCAAAGAATCAAACTCAGACAGCCATTACTTAATACACCTCAACAGAGTAGGTGGATGGTCATATAGAAGAATGAAGTATTAGTCTTTCTGCTTCCAATTTTTTTCTCCCTTCAATCTGTCTTCTGTGTAGTTGACAGAATGACCTTTATAAAATCCAAATCGGGTCATGTTGTTCCTACTTAAACACTAGCACTTGCCTCCTCATTCTTTACCTTTAGGTTAAAATACAAACCAACTAGCATGGTCTTGCCTGAGTTTTCATCCACCCGTGTGTCTCATGCTCCAGGCACGTTGGCCTACTCACCAGTGCCTTGGATAGCTGAGTTTGTTCTAATTTTATTCTTACAGTTCCCTCAGGCAAAAATGCGTTTCTTCTCATCCCAGCCATATTAAATCATGCTTATCCGGTAAGTTCCATATTAGTTGTAACCTCCTGTATGAAGCCTTCACGGATGTATGAGACAGAATTAATGGCTCCCTCTGTCTTCTCACATCACTTTTTCTTATGTCACTGATAGAGCATGGGCTCACTTCTAATACAGATCTATTTTTAACTGTCTGTCTCTCTAGCTAGGTTACGAAACACTCAAAGAGAGAGACCAGATTTGGGTCTCTCCTTGAGTAAGCTCTTGTATCTTACTGATACTTTATTTTTTAAACTTAATTTTTCATGGGTCTATCAATGCCTTAGCTTTCCAATTAAGTTGGAAACTCACTAGGGTAGAGATTGTATAGCTCATAAGACATTATACTCTGGTATACCTAGAGTACATGTTAAATAATTGTATTTAGAAGTGTCTGAATGATTGCAGCAAAATCTTTTGGAAAAGAATAATGAAGATGCTGTGTAAGACCAGTGATGGGCTCTGTTCTCTTTAAAATAAAATTATTCTAGTGGTCATTAAACTGGGCTTATTATCTTTAATATGGTCCAATTTCACTGTTTAAAAAAAGTATAAAACTAGAATTACAGGTTTTCTGAGGAAATTAACTATTTGTTATATTCAAGTACATGAAACAACAGTGCTTTTTAAATCTGCCCATCCTTACTACATATAATTGTTTAATAAAGTGCCTAAAAGTTTGCTGGATTTTGTGCTTAAGAAGACCAAATTTCATCTTTGTTTGCATTGTTCATTTGGTTAGCAATGAATACTTTGCCCCATCTTCTACCCACATACAGAACAAAAGCAAATATCATTGGGATATGATTGCTTCACTATGATTCTGACTTCTGCACTGGAGACTCATATCTGTGGTGCCCCTGTTGAACCATCTAACTGACAGAATCTAGTGTGGATCCATCTTAAATGAAGTGAGACATGATGTCTGTTATCAAGGACTTTTTGGTTGCAAGAAATAGATATTGACCTGCCCAATTTTTATATGATTGTCAGAAAGCTCATAGAATCAGTAGGCTTGATCTTTTGAATTCTGGAAAATTCTGATTATAATATAGGTTATTTTCATATTTCTTTCTTCTTTATATAAATGATTTCATAAGAACCTTACCTTAATTTCGAGTCTAGTATAATATCATGTATTCTCCTTAATTGGAGAACTTCAACAAAAAATAGCTATCCCATCATAACCTTTTGCATTTCAGTCCTGACTTTCTTCCTCTTTGTTTTGTACTCCATGGAAAAAATGAAGTAACCCCAGGAAAGAGGACTTCTCCATTCTCCTAATAGGCACAGTTGCATTCCAGACTGTAAGTGAGTTTCCATTCAAGACAAGTGGGAGGTCAAACTCAGGATATTAATGAGAACCATATTTTTTCTTCCTTGGTGGCTATTAAAATGATAGATGCCAGTGGAGTGGGCTAAAGGAAACCCACTCAAGACCTTGAATGTTTCCATCTGTCGTTAAATCTCACACATACATGTGTCATTTTACATGAGCAGTGTAAGTGCAGCCAAGCTAAGGGCATGGCTGCTTCCTTGTCCTGTCTGTCATTGGGCTGTCAAATGCAATGCAAACAAAGAAGATCCCCTTGTTACTGATTCCACCAGCAATGGCTGGGAAGAGCTGGAGCCAGGTCTTGGTGGATGCATTCCTGAGCTGGGTTCAAGCCAGGTCAGAAGGGCAGGAGTTAGGCAGCAAAGCAAATTATCCCATGCAGAATGCTGGCCTGTAAGGTGATCTGCAGGGGCAGAGCTCTGTTTACCCAAATGTCCTTGATCTTTAAATCTTACCTTTCTGTCAGCTGTTTGTATGTTTAGTGACAGTTTTAAGGGCTGCTGTTTTACTATCCAGTGGTTTTATCTGGTATTTTAAATTAGAGTGGGAGAAAAAAGGAAACATGTATTAGGTGAGGCAGAATGAGAGAATGGAGAGAAAGGAGGAATTTAGAAGGGTGGTTAACATGGCAAGGATCCATTGTCTAAGTTAATTCATCATTTCCTTACTCACTCAGTCAACCTTTATTGAACATCCTTATGTGCCAGACACCAGGCTAAATGCCGAATGTGTCAGTGGTCTCCAAGGCTATCCTTAAATGTGATGATTCACTAGAAGGACTCACAGAACTCAGAAAAGCTGTTACATTTATGTTTATGGCTTATTATTGTAAAAAGATACACATTGTAGTCAGTAAAGGATAAAAGCATGTGAGGTAGAGTCCAGGACAACCCTGCTAAAGCTTCCACTTACCCCATCTCCGTGGAATCAGATGATCCTTACATCCCCAGCGGTGAGGCTTGACAACACGTGTGGAGTACTACCAACCAGGAGGGGCTCAACTGAGCTCTCATGTCCAAGGCTTTTATTGGGGATCAGCCTCATAGGCATGGAACACCCACTTGACTGATCTTAGCTGCTCAGTCTCCAGCCTGACAGAAGTCAACTGGATACCATGAGGTATAGGGCCCAAGGCAAACAAAAACAAGCATTCACCATAAATCACATTATTAGCATAAACTATCTTGTGTGGCCCAAGGCTCTAGGTGTACGAAGACACTTTATCAGACAGGATATTGCAATGCTTTAGAATTTACCTCCCAAAAGCTGGTCAAGGACCAGTTCCTGTTTTGGAATGTGCAGGGGTAGACACCCCAAGCCTGCTCAATTAACCCTTTGCTGCACACTAGGGATGGAGCTCTTTCTCCTAAGAGCCTGGATGTCTGGTTATGCAAACAATACATGTAAATGAACAAAGCCAGTACCATATTCTGTTACTTTGACCTAGCTTCATTTCTTTTTCTTCAACAACTACAGTGTCTGTGCCTGTGACTGCTGTAATTACTGGGGATAAAGCAGTGTTTTAAGCATCACTTCTGTTCTCATGGAGAGCAGAAGCACTAGCTGGGGGAGGTAGACTATAGGCAGATAGATCAGTAATTATTTGATACATCAGATCTTATGGAAAAAAAAAAAAAAAACTAAAGTAAGGTGTAAGAGGCTAATGGAAGATGGTGATATTGAGGTTGGTGTTTTATGTGGGTATTGAGAGCAGGTCCCATAGAGAAGATGATATTTGGAGTAGAGACTTGAGGGAAGTGAGGGAGGGATTCAAGAGAACTTCCTGGGAAAGGGTGTTCCAGATAGAGGAATAGTGGTTGGTTATAGAGGCCAGGAGGTAGGAGCTTGCTTGGTGTTCAAGGAGGAGTAGAGAAACCAGTGATGAGGAAGCAGAGGGAGGAGGGAGAGCAAGAAGCAGATGGATTACAGAGGGATCAGGACCTGGTTGGTGACCCCAGGAGAGATGCAATGACTTCAAAAGGTGTTGAGAAGAGGGGTGACATGGTGATCTGCATTATGTTTCCAAAGGATCTCTCTTGTACCTGTGAGGAAGATAGACTTTAGAGGGAAGGGCTGAAAACAAAGAAATGAAATTGGGGGGGAGATGGTAACATAATATGGTGGTGGCTTAGACCAGGCTTGTGGTGGCTGCAGTGGGATAGTTAGAAGATGTCCCAGTTTATATTAATCTCAAATGTAGAGCTGCAGGATTTTTAGATAGAATATGAATGAATGAAGAAAGGGGTAAATGATGATTTTGCTAAGGTCAGTAGTTGCTCAGTCTGAATTGCCCAATAACCTTTAATTTGTAACAGGCTTACTTGGTGCTTTAGAATGAAACACTCAAAGATCAAATATAATAACACTTATGTGGAGTTTTGTGTTTTATGATTAACAAAAATTTATTGTTGAGGTATGACATGACATATGAATTAATACTCCCATTTTATAGGCAGGAATAATGCCAGGGGTCAAGGTCTAAGTATTAGTGAAATGTATCAGACATGATTGGCTCAACCCTACATCTTACTTTTCATATGTGACATTTTTATTCGTTAATCTCTGTATCTTTAGAATGCCTTTGGCTGCAGGTAACAGAAACCTGACCCAAAGTAGCTTAAATATTAAAGACGTTGCTAATATTATGTAACTGCAAGTCCAGAGATGGGATGAGTTATAGTCATGGTATGATTGGGGATCAAAGATGTCATCAAAGGCCCGTGTTCTTTCTGTCTTTCTAATCCTTAATATCGGCTTCCTGATGGGGCTGTCTTTCCTTGTGTTTGCAAGATGGCTGCAATCTGGACTTCATTCTTTCTTGATCAAGTGAGAGGGAAATTCATCCTGCAAGTGTGGGATGAAAGTCCTTCTCATTAGTTTTGCTGGAGCATCTTACCACCCCAGGACTAATGGCTGTCACCAGCTAATGTCATGCTCCAGTTGGCTTTATTAGTCAGGATCTGTCCCTGCTTCTGGGGATGGAATCACCGTCCTCTGACTCATGTATGTGGCAGACAGTAGGAACAGTTAAATCAAGGTCCTAAAGAGCATGCCTGGAACATTCTAGAAATGACAAGCAAATTAGAGTGGCTGGAAAGAAATGAATTGGGGATTGAGTAGTAGAGAATGAAGTGAGAGGGTGAGGGGGGCAGACAGCATAGGTCTAATGAAATGTTACAGGGTTTAAAGGATGGCATGAGGTGTCTTACATTTTAAAAGCATTCCTTTGATTGTTGTGATAGAAATAGACTGTGGGGGGTGAGGGGTACAAAGGTAAAAGCAGAGAGACCTATTGAAAGGCTAAAACAGTTAACTAGGAAAGAGGAATTGGTGACTGACACAGAGGTTGTGGCAGTGGAGGTAGTGAGAAGCGATTGGATTCTACATATATTTTGAATACAAAACCAACAGAATTTCTGAAAAGATTGGATGTAGAGTGTGAAAGAAGGAAAGGTCAAAGATGTCTGTAACTGTAAGGATGGAATTGGCCATGAACCATAATGGAGAAGATTTAGGCAGAAGAGGTTTTAGAGGCCTAGGAGAGGTTCAGTTCTGTTGAGACATATTGATTTCAAAATGTCTTTTAGATGCCCAAGTGGGAGCACTGAGTAGGCAGCTTGTTGTTTAGGGAAGTCGAAGCTAGAGATAAAAATGGGAGATGTGTGTGCACATACATGACATGTCAGTCTGTGAAGCTAGGTGGGAACATGGAGGGAGCGGGAGTAAATGAAGAGGACTGAGGACTGAGCCTGGAGGCACTTTACATTTATAAGGTTGGCGGGGAGAGGAGGACCCAGGATGTGACTAATGACCAAGAGAAAACCTTAGAATGTGGTGCTCTGGAGCCAAGAGCAGAAAGAGCAGCGGAGAGGTGCCCCACGCCACTAGGCAGAGGTCTTCAGTGACCTTGACAGAGTGCAGTAGAAGGGGCAAAGTCCTAATTAGAGTGGTTTACTATTTATTATTTGGCTCATACAAACAACTTTTGAAGCTCCTAACTTAGGTACTGAGGTCTTTGAATTTTGCTGTGTATATCTCTCTATCCCCAAATAATTTGGAATGACAACTCTCCATCCTTCCTTCCCTGCAACCCCTTTCTGTTGGAGTACTTTCCTTCTGGAGGAGAAGCTCATACACAATGCTGTGGGCAGGAGGAACCTTTTTTTGAGTTTCAAAATATGGACAGAAAGGACAGATACATGAAAAATTACCAATACTGAGCGCTAAAGTTTATTGAGAACTGTGTTATTCCATTTGGTACGGTAACCCAGGAAGTAGATGCAACTGTCGTCACCATTTCAGAGACACCATAGCCAGGACTAGAGAGGCTATGTTACCTAGCAGAGTTTTCACATCTTCTGCAGGTAAGATGGCAGACCTGTGATTTGAAGCGGGTCTTTTTTATATAATTAGTTCTCCTGATATTATAAAATTTGAATTACAAAATTTGGTTTATGTAAAATGGATGGTGCCTAATAAAATTGTAAGTGCCACAGAAGCCCTTGTTGAATTTCATTGAGCTGAATTACAGGCCTGGGAATATTGAGCTACCCGAGCCATGCCCAGCTTGCAGTGTTCTTTGGCCAGTTACCGGCTTTCCCAGCTGAGATAGTTTCTTCCCTTCTCCCTCTCGCACCAGGCAGACACAATTTCAGGTTGCCTGGTTTAAAAGCAATTATACCTCTAGAGAATCTTGTTGCCTCTGATTCCTAAGTGCTGGTTGTTTATAGAATTACCGCTCAGATCCCTTTAGTTCAAAATGAACATGCCAATGAAACTGAAATGAGAATCTGCACTTCTAAATTGGATTATCGGCCTCCCTAGCGTACCAGTGTGCACCATTCCTCCCTCAGCAAAGTTGCCAGGGATTCTCAGCAGTTTCGTTTTACGGCTTCTGCTGGATGGCTGGAGCTAGGTGCATCTAGTTAACTTATTAGTTATGCTGTGTCTTGGGGATGACTGTTGCCACAGCAACAGACCAACAGACCTTCCTAACCTTTTTAAATAGGTTCTAAACCTTTTCAAAAAAAGAAAACTACATTGAGAGGAGGATAAAACCCAACTATCCATTCTAAATTAGTGTGCTTCTGTAGGGGAGGAAAACTTTTCTTCCCTTCTAGGTTCTTTGGTAGGTCTAATAAATAAATTGACATAAGACAGATTAACAGGAGAAAAACAAATTTAATTTTGTACCCATAGGAGCCTCAAAAATATGAGGCACAAAGAAGTGACCAAAGCAGGCAGCTTTTAAATGTTTTAGACAAAGGATAAGTTTGTGAGGGACTGACAAAACAAAGGGGTTTGGACTTGGAGTAGCTAATTAGCAAAGTAGTAGCAGGGTTTGTTTATACAGCTTTCTTGGCCCCAAATTTCCTATCTCTGGTGATAAGGATGCCTCTGCACCTCCTGGTACAGAGAGAGGGTACATTTCAAAGGGGAGATTTATTTCCTGCTTTCAGGGCTGCATTGGCGGGTGTGGAAGGGAAAGTTAGAGTGTACTTCTTGCACCTGTTTCTTAAGTAGCTTTAAATGAGAACAATCCGTATGCCCAAATGGCGTATTTTGGGGTGACCTTTGTTTTGTTCCCCTTCACTGCAATGCAAAAAAATTTAAAAACCCAAAAAACAAAAAAGGAGGAAATTTTGTGTTGCTTTATTCCCTTTTGCTTTCTGCTTGGAAGCTCCTTATCTGTGTAAAATGGAGTTGTTATCAATATGGCTATTTTGAGACAATAAAAATTCATACGGCTTATTTTCATTGTTAACTCTTTTTGTTTGGCACTAGCACAGTTGACTAATGTCAAAAGAGGTGGGTTAGTGTTTATCAGTTAGCTGCTGCTGCAGAAGTGTACAGAGGAGGCAACACAATGCAGTGTTTTCATGAACTTGATAAAGGGAGTAGGTGGATGATTTAATTTTCCCTGAATGGAGAATTAGAGAAATTAACAGACTTTCTGGAACACAGTAAGGCTAACTTTCATGTAAATCCGGCTTGGTTCTGGTTTCAGACAAGTTACCTATTACATTTTAGAAAAGGATTCAAGTAAAAGATTTGTTGAGGACACTTTCTAAGAAAATATATTTGCAGTGAAGTAGTATATATTTATAATTAAATACTAAGAGGAAACTCACTATATTCCCAGGATTTTGAAAAAAAAAGAAAAACAAAACAAAACAAAACAAAAACAAAAACAAAACAGGGAAAGACAGCATGGCCTGACGTCAGAATTGAAAAAACCGAACATGGGGATAGATATGTGACCTGAAAACTGGACCCCAAGATCATGTGGAGGATAATTTATGCTCTTGTGTGGTCAGAGGGAAGGATGCTGTTGGATGCTGGTGATGCACGTACCATCTTTGCCGTCCTCTTGATTGGCACGTACTCGTCAGGGAGCAATTTGCCTTCTCTGGCAAGGGAAATAAAAATATGGCAACACATTGGCAGCTGCTAATGAGAATGAAGAGGCCAAGTGGGAAAAATGGAATATGTTATATTTATTTAGCTGGTTTTGCACTGGCTTTAAAAGATACTATGTACCAAATGCCACTTACCCTCCCAGAATAGAAAATGTTTTCCTTCCTTTAAAAATAGGAACTAGAGCGAAGGGATCTATCCTCACCAGTGAGCTTAGATTTAACCCGTGACTCACAACACCTCCGTTGCTTCCCTGTCTCTCCTACACACAGAATCGGATGAAGTCCTGGGCTCAACCCTGGTTGCATGTCAGAATTGCCTGGATAGCTTTCAGAAATCTTAAAGCCCACATCAGATTAAACAGAGTCTCTGGCATTCTTATTTAAAAAACAAAACAAAACAAAACAAAACAAACAAACAAACAAAAAAAAACAAAAAAAAACCCCAAGTTGATTCTAATGTGCAACCAGAGTTGAGAACCTTGGGTTTGGGGATCAGTCTCTCCTGGCTGCCCAAAAAGGGCAGGTTGGCTGGAGGTCTTCATTGCACAGAGGAGTGAATTATGGGGAGAAAGCATATTTTATGAGAGTGGGAATCAGAAAAAATATTTCCCATGTACATGGTGCTGTATAACTTTTTTTAATCAGGAAAATATTTTATGTATGTATTTATTTTAAAAAGATTTTATTTGGCAATCAGGAGAATATTTTTTTTTTAAAAAAGATTTTATTTATTTATTTGACAGCCAGAGATCACAGGCAGGCAGAGAGAGAGGAAGGGAAGCAGGCTCCCTGCTGAGCAGAGAGCCACATGTGGGGCTTGATCCCAGGACCCTGGGATCATGACCTGAGCCGAGGGCAGAGGCTTTAACCCACTGAGCCACCCAGGCGCCCCAGGAGAATATTTTTAAATGGATGTAATTCTGGGCATAAGAGGTAATAATGACAAATGCCATTTGTTAGCATGTAACTTGGTCCAAAGGACATGAGCAGGTACTTTTATGTGATATTTCTTTGGATCCTCATCACCAATTCTGTAAGGTAGCTGGATTTATCCACCTGATAGACGAAGAAATAGAGGCTCAGGGGAAAATGAGATTACAACACTGGTGGAGCCAGAACAAACATCTGGATCCGAGGGATTGCAAACTGCTTCCATCCCACTCCCCGTTCCTCCCATAGCATAACTTGAGAGAGAAGATGGGCATCCCTCAGCTTTCTCAACGTGGACATCTCCCAGAGCCGGAGAAACACTGGTGTGCTGTTCTACATTCTTCATATTATTTGAAATTGCCTGTATTCCTCTGTGTTAGCCCCTCTTCACTTCTATTTTATTTTCCTCTCATATTATATTCCACTCTTTTCACTTTCCCTGCTAAGACCAATACTAGAATATTTAAATTGTGTATTGCAAAGGCTGTTTTCTGGCACACTGAAGAATATATATATATATTCTTCAGTATATATATATATATATATATAATTTTTACCATGATTTGCATACATTCACTCACAACATACATTTCATTAAACAGATGGGGAACTGAGGGGAAGCTATCTCATTGTTTCTCTAAGATATGAAATATTTTCCCCAATGTAAGAATTTGACCATACATCTCCCACACTGTAAAACTTTGCTATTGCCAAAAGGCTCCACACTATAAATGAGGGAGAAAAAGTGAAAGACCAAACTCCTCCCACACTGTTGGTTTTTCTAGCTGGCAATTTACGCACCCTGGGTAAGTGCCTGCTATTTGCATTTATCTGGGGAAGCACACTGAGATGCTAAGGGTATGCCCCGAAATGATGATTTGAAGAATGATGTGAAATCAAGATGGGTCCTTGGTGTGAGTCATGATGAATAATGCCTTTGTCTGCAAATGGATGATTAGCTGCAATGGAGATTTCCTATTTCCAGTATAGTTCAGGAGAAAACCTATTGCAGTATCAATAAGCAGCCTCCATTTATATAGCATTGTGGCAAATATAATTGGTGAGTTTCTCATTTTCCCATGTTCCTCCTCCCCCTGACTTATTTACAGGTGTTACACAGTAATGAAAAATATACACTGTAATGAACGACTACTATGTGAACATTTTTCCAATACCTCAAAGTTTCTTTTCTTTCGGACAAAAGTGTTTCTTTCTCCCCAAGATCTATGTTTTGATGAAAAAAACCCAAAAAACAAAAAAACAAAAATCAGAATTAGGAAGTTGGAAATCCATAATTAAAAAATATTTACCTTACCAAATGGTTTCTTGCTAGAGAGAACACTGACAGGAAGCAGTAAAAGAAGGTCTTCAGTTCTGTGACTCTCAGTTAGCAAAGTCACATGAAACTACATGCTGTCGAGGGGTGGTGTCTTCAACAGCAGTGGTTTGAAGTAGGCTACCACAGCTGAGTTTGTTGAGTGGAATTCCCGGGATCCACCAGGCATTTACCGCACGTCTCTGGTTCTTTTTATTTTTTATTTTTGAAACAATTAAAAGGTAGAGGCAAAATTTTAACAAACCTTGCAAAAAAGTCATTACCCTAGCAGCTGCAAATTTTCATAGCCAAACCAAACAAACGGTACCGTTGTCCAGTATGGCAGTTCCCATGGACATCCCTTAAAAAAAAAAAAAGGATTGCTATTAATCACTATTTTGGAACATTGGCTTATTCATACTTTCTACACGGAAAAAAGTCCAAACATTTTTGATGGAAATCAGAGGTAATATATGGCTTGTCTCAAGAATGATAGCTTTGTATCTATCTGTTCCTAGAAATCATTAAGCCTCATCTTCTCTCTGCTATATAACCCCATGTTGTGCCGGAGCCATTGAGTTTTCATCCTGCTACTTTTTATTTGTGGTATTTATGCGTTTTATTGATTATGTGACATAATAAAACATAGCAAGTCAGAGCCGTATGTGCTATATATTTTGTTCAACAGTGATACAGAATGTTAGGGCTCTGCTCTCCACTTGGAGAAACATCTTGCTGCGATATAAATAGATTTATAATGACTGCTAGGCTATGTGCCTGCAAAATATCCTGGTAGGTAGCTCATTATAGAGCTAACATCATTAATAAAATAGCTGAAAAATTTCACAAGTACAGGAATATCTTTTATATCAGTAGCTGTAAGGAAAATACCTAGCGTATGCATAATTTGAGACTCATTTTAAAGCTATAATTTATCATCATTATCTACATATTATAATGGCAAAACAGGTTTAATTGCTTTTGACTGGACTGGCATGATGATGAGGAAAAAAGTTAGTAGCAGATGGCCCCACTGTCAAAACTGCGTCTCTTCGCCCAAAATAAAGTAACAGACTGAAGAGAGGATGTTTCTGGTTTCTAGCTCGATCTTATCTTGATAAGTATGAATTAGCATTTTCTGGTATTATAATTGTCTAGAGAAAAGTAGAAATAGTAATTATTTACAGAAGACTAAAATAGCTGTGAAATTCAACTTTAGCAGGTTTAAATTATCTAACATTTTTGGATTAACAGAAGTATTTACTTCCAGTATGATTTAGTAGGTTTCCAAAATATTTCCATTCCAGCTTTACAATATTAAATGGCTGGCATGTGAACATTGTAGAGCACATCCATTTTGGTATTGCCTAATAGTTAATCTTCTGCTCTTCTACAGTGTTCAGTGTTCTCCATTCTTTTAATAATATCAATGACAGCAATTATTTTATTTGGAATACCCAACCTGTATGTGAAGAAATAACTTATGTAACAACCCTTACAGATATCCCCGTTTTACATCTCACTGTGTCTGAAATTTCAGTATTGTTGCATCAGTTACAATACAACCTGAAAGGGTCCTCCCATTTTAAACACAACACAGATGGATAAATGTGATTTTGGGGGGGGGGGATAAAAAAAAAAAAGGTCCCACCCTACCATCATGGAGTTCCTCAACAAATCGAAAGAAGAATTTAAGGTCAAATCATAAGAATTCAAACGATAAAATTGCAAAAATTAAGTCTTCTTCTTTGTCTTTCAAGACTTTGGTGGCCTGAGAACACAATTATCAGGTGGTAGATTACACTGTTGGCTGGTCAATGCAAGTAAATTAACTGCTTCAGCTGAGAGAAGAGAAATGCCAGCTGTAGCAACTTAAGTGAAGGTGACATGCTATCTGCAAAATAATGTGAATTCGAAAGTGCAGTTTAACCCTAAAGTAAAGAGGGAAAAAAAAAAAAAAGAATGGAGCAATCTGCCAGACTAAAATAATGTGCGACAGAGAAATTATTCGGAAATGGAACTGTTATAGAGATACAGATTTATTATTTGGTTGCTGTCATGATAAATTTGCCTCAGCTATGCCCATACACGTTACAGTATTCATGTCTGAGATGAGTGGAGATGTTGCGAAAAGCTTTGCACAATTGAAAATTCATTCTGGAAATATAAATGAGTAAATGTTCTTTCTTAAGAGTATATATACGTAAATACGCACACACACACACACGTGCACACACACATTTTGTATTTAAAAAGAAAATGGTCAGTTAGTGAATTGAAGTGTCCACACAACATAAGGGATTTGAGACTATGAAATGAGACTATTATTATTACCTATTTGTGTAAATGGTTTAGAAAACCATTTCAGTGGCCATAAAATGGCTATTGTGATCTAATGGCAAATAATGATTTTCAGTATTAGACACCATGTGGATCAGCATTATTAATAAGTATCGCTCATTGATTATTAGTAACATATTTAAATAATTCAATTTAATCCAGCTACATTTTTCTTGTTTTTTGTCTTTACATATAGCAGTTTTTGCTAAAATGTGATACATTCATCACGAAATAGACTTAGCCAAATGTTATGAAAAGCAAATGGTTGAGAAGACATGCAGTTAGTATAGGAGAGAGATGAGATAATTCCTCTCGCTGGGATTTGTGGAGCTTCTTGTGCTTGGGAAACCATGATTTTGTGGCATGTTTAGAGAGAAAACGCAGTCTGTTTGATAGATGTCCATTAACAAATCATACTACAATCTTCTTTTCTACTGATCTGTTTTCTCCAAGAAATACTGGTTCATAGGGCTCCAGTGTGGACAGTTCCAATAATACGAAGTTTGCCTCTACTCTTGAAAGTTTTCTGTTACATGATTATCGTCACTCCGTAGCAGAGTTCTGTCACACTTCATCATGGAGCTGTCTAAGGCATCTGTGGCCCCACCACCATCCTCATCTCATCTCTTCCTTTTAACCAAACATGTCTCCTGACTCCTTTCTTCAGTCACTTTTGTCTCTGACACAAAGGCATTTTGTGTACCTCCCACCTAAACACTGTATTTTGTAGGAAGTGGAGGGGAGGGGAAAAAAAAAATCTTTTGCCTCTACTCATTTTAGGTTCATTGGGTAAGACATTGCAAATTGACCTGAGAAAAGACAATCAGCAGGAGAAAAGCACAAATTTATGAGCCCATGCACCACACATACGTGTGGGAATACTCGGTGATGAATAGCTCATAGGAGTAGTTAGAACTTGGGGTTATATAGCATCTTAGTAGAAGAACAATAAAATTATAGAGAAGTGACCAGAAAATGGAAAAGGACTTTGAGCTTCCACTGGCAGCAAGTTGTGGGAAGGTAGATATATTTAGAATCTAAAAGTAAATAAGGGCTGTTTAGGAAGTAAGATTTGTGTGTGTAGACTTTTTCATGGTGTCCTCTTGTCTCTGGATTAAGGTTATCCCCTTCCATCAGGAATATGGGGGATCTGGGAGAAGGGGTGGTAAGAAAACACCGTCACAAAAGGAATTTACGTTCCATTTTCAAGTAGATTGGAGGAGGGCAGAAAGCTTGTCCTAGATCTGCTTTTTCTCAGTTCTTTTCAGCTCAAAATAATGAGATGCCCAAGTGGCATGTTGTGGGGTGGCATCTTCACCTTCCCTTCATAAGCAATAGAAGGGCAAAATATATTCTTCCTGTGTATGTATGTCCACTTCTGGGCATCTCAGGTTTTCAGTCATCAAGATCATTTCAGGTATAGTCAAACATAGTATTTTGCAGGGTATGAATCCTCAGTGTCAACTTCGTTATCATTATCACTGTTCTCATTACTTCATCCTTATCACATAAATTAACTGACAGCCTATAATATGCTTGCGCTGCCTCAGTATGTATGATCACATTTGGATCATCAGCTCAGGGAGGTAGATAATTGTATGATCCCCAGTGTCAGGAAACCAAGGTTTAAAGGGTTAACGTGCCCAAGGCCACAGGGTAAGAGTGACTTGAGATTCTAGCCCATCACTCATGGTCTCCAAAATCTATGCTGTTAATCACTAACCTTTGCTGTCATCTTAGAATTTCAGAATTTGGATTCCTTATCATTAAATGTAATCATATATACTTGTTCTATCTATGGTTTTTGGTGTTACCATCATTCTGGAGCTATAGTTGTCTTTTGTTTCTTTAATTTGCAAAATATACACATGTGTGTAACTTATCATTCCATTTTTAGTTAGATTCTATATTTAAACAAATTTATAATGATAAATTTTCCTACAAATAGTCTCTCTCATCTTTAAACTTATCTTGGAAATGTAGGATTAGAGTCCTTGAAATGACTTGTGAATGAAAGGTTATTGAAAAAAAAAAGAAATGAAAAGCAACACTATGGAAAAGTAGAATAGTAAGTAACATCTTTTTGTTTTATTACAGTGGACTTGTTTTATGTTTTGAACAAATTGGTAGCAACAATCAAATTAATGTAAAGTAGAAGCTATTAGTGTTGGGGGCAAGGGACAAAGTTTTACTATAATAAAATCTATTTCATCTAACTCCTGCATGATGATTTATAATGTTCTCCTCTAGAATAATACAAAAAGAGCATTTTGGAACCATGCTGTTGGAAATGCACATTTTACCACTGTAATGTATAATTATAGCGTACTATAGCAGCTCACATTATCCTTTAAATATTTATCCCCTTGAATAATTGGATTTAGGAGATTTGAATTCATTTGGTGAATATGTCATTAATTTTTCATATATTTTGATAGTATACCAATCGCGCACTCGTCTAGCATCTAGTAAATGTAACTGAATAGTGTAGAACTTTACAGCAAAATTATTCATCTTTCTGGATCCCTTTAAATATTTATATCTAAAATAAAATACCCATTACAAACTAGAAAAATTCAGTTACTGACTTACTTCTGGTGGCTAAAAATTAATTTGACTAGCCCTCTGTTTTACTTTCCTTTGTAGTTGAAAGTAATGGTTTAAAAATAAATGAAGACAATATTACTTCAAAACCATTCCAAAGCTCAAAGAGGTTTATAGGCTGTTTCCATGGTACCCAGTGTGGCAGCTCACCAACAGAGTTTGGCAGTAGCCGCCTCAACAAAATGGGCCTAACTTTTGTTTTCTACAGGAACAGTTAGACTCCAAAGGTCTGTGTTGACAGGTAATGAGATTTAATTCATAAGAGGACAAAAAAGAGAGAGAGAGAGAGAGAGCGCACGAAAATACCCATATTCATTGCTTAATCAAATAAAATTCTTTCAGAGGATTCTGGGAATTCTCCCCAGTTGCTTCCAAAGCTTCCCTTTGATAGCTGTAAACAAATTACCTTACGAATAACTTCTGAATCAGGGAAAAGAAGCACAGTTCTCTACTTGATCTTTCCCTTTGGGTGGTCCCAGCCGAGAGCGCTGTCTTCCTCCCATAGCTAGGCCTCTGAAAAGCCATATAGCATTATGCTGACAGCTGTAGACCTCTTTTTTGTTAGGATAACAAACATCCTGTGTTGAGGACAGCATCAAGCCAGCTTGCAGTATGCCCAATTAGAGAAGCTAAAATCTCATTTGTTTCACCATGGGAGCCCCCTGAAAGCACACCGTTTTGGCCTCATTACAGTATTTTTAACTTTACAAAAACAATTTCATTATGGAAATTAAAGAAGCTCATTTGGCCTTAGCATGTATACTGAAGTTAATAAATTCCAGAAGTATTTCAACTGCCACAGCGTGTAGTTTTGTCTTCACTTAATCACAGCCAATAGTTGCTTTATAGAAAATATGGTGGGCCCATAGAAAATCATCATTTTCATTTGTTGTTTGCTGTGCTTTGATTAAAAAACAAACAAACCTTCAAGAAAAATATTAACTTCAACTGTGTTGGAATAGAATAGATTCCTGAAGTTGGTGTCTTTGTGGATATGTTGATTGCACAAAGACATAAGGCTGGCATGCTCTGTTTATGTGTAACTTTTTTAGAAGTCTAAAAATAAAAAATATCTAAAAATCTAAAAAATAAAATCAAAATAACATTTTCTAACGACTCAGTGCCCATGAAGTTGATGTCGGATGTTTAAATAGAGTGCTGAGAATTTCCACAGTTACTGTTATTTGAAAAGGGAGGAATTTTCCTGTTTCAAAAATGGTATTTGGCTTTTGATATACCAAACAGGGAAAATACAGTAGATCTGCCTTATCCACAGTTTGACTTGCTACTTGTGATCAACTGGGGTCTGAAAGCAGATGATCCTCCTGATGAATTGTCAGAAAGTCAGTAATGCCTGTATCATTCATCTTACTTCATTTCACGTAGGCCTTTTCTCATCTCACATCATCACAAGAAAAAGAAGGGTGAGTAGAGGACAATAAGATACTGAGAGAGAAAGAGACCTGGTCCCATAACTTTTATTACAGTGTACTGTTATAAGGTGTAATTGCTCTGTTTTATTATTGTTATTCTCTTACTGTGCAGAATCTATAAATTAAATTTTATTATAGGTATTTATATATAGGAAAAAGACAGTATATTTAGGGTTTGGTACTATTAGCAGTTTCAGGCAACCACTGAAGATCTTGGAGGGTATCCCCCACAGATAAGGGAGGAACTAGTATAATGTAAATGACAAGATGGTGAGGTTTGGTGGTGCTGAATTTGAGATCCAAATAGCTTTATCTAAGATAATACTCTTATAATTACCCAAGTGATGGATATGCTGTGCTGGGCCCAGCTCCCCTTACATTGGACCTGTGTAGGGCTATATGAGATTCAATTAGTTATTTCTGAGAGGAGAGATTTTAGGCCAGAACACATCACATCTACTTTTCCTTTTTCTCTTCAAGCTCAGATATTCTGAGATGACCTCATCAAGATTGTTGCAATTAATAAATTGATGATATTAAATAGAACTCTAAAATTACAGTTTTGAGACACTAAATTATTAAAATGTAAGTACATACTTCTCTTCCCTCCATCAGAAGCAGAAAAAGGGTGTATTAAATTGAAAAAAATAAAATAGGGGGTGGGCAGAGGGAGAAAACAAAGATCTATTTATAAGCCAGGGAGAAACAACTGTCAAAAAACATTGCAATAGTTTGTTTAAAACATAGAAAATAATGAGGCATAATTTGACCTTTCTGGCACATGGAAATGTATTTCTTTTTATGTATTTTCTCCTGGTGACTATGTTCATTTTCCCTCCCTTGCTACCTCCCTCCATCCATCCTCCTTTTCCTTTCCTTTCTTTTCCTTTCCTTTCCTTCCATCTATGCATGCATGCATGCATCCATCCATCCATCCATCCATCCATCTATCCATTTATGCATCTGTCATTGCTATCTGGAGAATAGCTGAATAGTTACAGATAGTGTTCTTTGTAATGTAATGTTTATCTGAGTGCCCTTTATCAGTGAGTGCTGTCCATTTGGTGCCTCTTCTGTAGGGATGTAGGGATGTAGAAGAACTCACAGGTGGTGCGAACTCTGGAGAGATTAGTTCCACTGTCAGATGGTATCTGTCTTCCATGAAGATGACTTTGCTGCCTCATAATGGAAGATTTTATTGTCTCTAAAAATATTATTAGCAATGTAAGCTAAATATTCATTGTCTTTCTCTTATTCTCAAAGATAGTAACTGCAAGTTGATACAGTAGAAAGATTACTAAGTTGGAATCAAAAAGACTTGAATTCTGGTGTAACTCTGAGTTTTGGTTAACTATTGTTGCATAATATTGTACCAAAACTCAGTGGCTTAAAACAAACAAACAAAAAAACCCACCTTTATTACTTTACATAATCTGTGTAGGTCAGAAATTGAGTGGCTTATCTGAATGGTTTTGGTTTGTATTCATTTCTCTAGGGTTGTTTTAACAAAATACCACAATCTGAGGCACTTAACATAGTAGACACTATCTCAAAGTTTTGGAAGCTAGAAGTCCAGGATCAAGTCATTGGCAAGGCAGTGCTCCCACTAAAACTCATAGGAGAAAATGCTTTCTTGCCTTTTTGATTTTCTGGTGTGTGTCTGCAATCTTCAGCATTCCTCAGCTTGTAGATGCATCACTCTGGTCCTGCCTCCATTGTCCTGTGATCATCTTCTGGCAGGTGTCTGCATCTGACTCTGTTCAGATTTACCCTTTTTTAAAAGGATGCCAGTTACGTTGGATTAAGGTCCACCTTATGACATCACTGAAAGCTGATCAGATCTACAAAGACCCTATTTCCAGATGAAGTCACATTCACAGGTACTGGGTATTGGGACTTCAACATATCTTTTTGGGGGAATAAAACTCAACTCATAACAGGACTTTCCTGAAGTTGCAGTCAGGATGTTGGCCAGGTCTGCAGCCATCTGAAATCTTGATTGGGGCTAGCAGATCATGACTAGTGTGAAAGACTAGGATATGCCACTCCAAAATACGTCTCTTTGGCATAAGGATTATTTTGAGACATAAAAATCACAGGAGAAGCTCTGAAGACAGAATAAGTTACTCTTTTGTGAGAGAAATTGACATTTGTAGAGGAACTCTTACTTGTAAGGATCTCTCCCTTTCTGTACCAGGAAGAGAAGGGTGACTCTTAATCACAAGATCCCTTAAAAACGGATAAGGCATGGATTTAAATCTGAATAACAAATCTTAACCTGGTTTATCATACTTTTCCTGGTCACCTTCCCATAGCTTGCTCAGAAACCCAAGTTCCCCTTTCCTTTGTTTTAGCCCAAGTTGGATTTAACCCAAGTTCTAACCACCTCTTTAAGTTACTCATCCCTGAGTCTCCCATGGATATATGAGATGTACATGTTAATAAACTTCTGTTTTCTCTTGTTAGTCTTTCTTTTGTCATGAAGCCCCAGTTGAGAACCTAGAAGGGTAGAAGGAAAGTATTTTTTTCCTTCCCTATGCTGGTATTCCTGTTGTCACAGGAAACCTCATCCCCACCCCCCACCCCCCCCAACACACACTGGGCCTTACTAGCGGCTGCTAGAGTTTCCTCACAACATGGCAGCTGACTTCCTTCAAAATAGCCAGTCCAAGAGAAGGCAGAGTAGAAGCAGTAATATCTTCCATGATCAAATTTGGAATCACACACCGCCAATTAATTCCACCACATTCTGTTTGTTGGAAGTGAGTCACTAAGTCTAGCTCACGTTCATGGAGAGGGAAATTAGATTATCTTTTGAAAGGAGGTGTGTCAAAGAATTTGTGAATATATTTTAAAATCCCCCTACTTTGCTATTTAGTAGCGGTGTGTTCTTGGGAAAGCCATGCTGTGTTTGGACCTATGATGTCAACTCAATTATTCTGCAGTTTGGAACACTATTTGGCTATTTTGTATACTGGGATGACCATAGTCCCAATCAAAGAATCAGAGCTGAGAGGGCCTTAAACACGCTTTCTTCTAAATATTTCATGTTGCACATGAGAGTTCTAATCCCGAAGCAACAAAGTCATAGAGCAAGTGTTTCACCTACCTTTCCAGAATAGTTAGATGAGGGATTTCCCATCTTCTCTTAAGGCCTATGGAAGTGCTTTCTTACTCTGTCAGGCTCAACATGTCCATTTTTCTCCCTAGTGCTAGGGGTAGACATTAGGCTCAACACTGGCTATGGCAATGGTCTCATGAAGTTTATAAGTCAAGGTTAAGTGAAGAAACAAACAAAGAACAACAACAAAAAACCACTAGTTATTTCAAGCACAGGGGATTTAATATCTGAATTACAAGTTTTTACAAAATCATGGTCTGATGGTTAGTTTTATGTCAGCTTGACTAGGCCAAGGGATGCCAACATATCTGTTAAAACATTTCTGGGCATGCCTGTGAGGGTGTTTCTGCAAGAGACTGGCATTTGAATCAGTAGGCTAAAAATCACCCTCACCAATGTGGCATCATCTAATCCACTGAGGGCCTGAATAGAACAAAAAAGTGGAGGAATGGGATATTTGTTCTCTGCCTAAGTTGAGGTATCTACCTTCTCCTGCCTTTAGACATTGGTGCTCTTGCTTATCAAGCCTTTAGACTAAGACCAGGACTTACACCATTGGTGGAAGATCATGGTACTTCTCAATCTCTGTAATCTCATGTGAATGATTTGAGAACAAAGGAGAAGGAAAAGAGGGAGAAGGTAGGGGTAATTGAATGAACATAGTTAATAGGAGAAAACACATAAACATTTTAATGGCCACAGTCACCAAACTGTGGAAAGAATCAAGATGGCCTTCAATGGATGAATGGATGAAGAAGATACTTTCCGTAGATACAATGGAGTATTATGCCTCCACCAGAAAGGATGAATTCCCAACTTTTGTATCAACATGGATGGGACTGGAAGAGATTATGCTGAATGAAATAAGTCAAGCACAGAGAGAGTCAATTATCATATGGTTTCACTTCCTTGTGGAAGTTAAGGAATAACATGGAGGACATTAGGAGAAGGAAAGGAAAAGGAATTGGGGGAGATTAGTGGGGAAGATAAACCATGAGAGACTATGGACTCTGAGAAACAAACTGAAGGTTTGGGAGGGGAGGAGGTGGGGGGTTGGGTGAGCCTGGTGGTGGGTATTATGGAGGGCACGTATTGCATAGAGCACTGGGTGTGGTGCATAAACAGTGAATTTTGGAGCACTGAAAAATAAACAAACAAACAAACAAAACAATGTTCTTGAAAATGAAACACTGGGTTACAAGGTTGGACTGGAATACGTCCTGTTCTCCTTCAAAGAACCTTTTAAGACATAGGCAGACTCTGAAAATGATGCTTAAGTAAAAAACAGATAAATAAGTCATGCCATTAAAAAGGATATCACAAGCTAGTTAAAAACCAATCCAGAATCAAGTGAAATTTCAAAGTATAGGATAATGGCACTCAATAAGAGAACTCTTCAACTAAATTGACCCAGATAGTTGATTGTCATGCGATTTGAAGAAGAGCAAGCTGAAAATCAGTTTCTTTATTACATAAACCTCCCTAGACCACTCTTCAGAATTATTATCTGCACTAGTTCTGGTGCTGAGGGATCTTCTGTCCCTTATAAATGGTTTGTAACCCCTGTCCTCACCAACAAGAAAGGCACAAAGAGCCTGAAGACTCACTGACAGTTCTCAGTCCTTCATTCACATATCAAAGTTGTGTTGAGTTCTTAATAAGCAAAAACACTGAATCAGATGCTGGGAGTGTATGCAGACAAGGTCTTTGCCTTCAGAATTTTACAACTCAGGTAGTAGGTCAGCAGGTGGGGTTCATAATCACTAGCAACCACTGAAAGACTGTAAACACTCACCAGAAGGGGTTGTGGGCATGGTAGTGGTAGCAAAGTGTCAGGTTATAGCCAGAAAGATTAGTTATCATGTTATGTGACTGTGAGCATCTTAAGTCTTGAATTGAATTGCGTGATGTGGTATGATCTTGCGCTGGCACTCTCAATCTTCATTTCATCTCACTTCTATTTAGATCCCCTAGGAAATGTAAGTGAACATTTCCCAGACTCCCTTGTGGCTAGGATTTTAGTGTGAATTGTGTTTTGGTAGTTAGAAACACTTTCAAGAGATTAAGACTTCACTAGCATAGTAAGTCAATGGTCATCTTCTTATGGGTGTGGCTGGCGGCTAAAAGCGACCTCCAAACACGGCATGTACAATGGTAGACTTCCTTCTATGTAGGCCCACTCCGTTGGTATAAGGCAGTTGTCACAGCAGGTTTTTGGTGCCTGGGTCATAGCTATAGTACTGAACATTCACCTGGCAGTCTAGTAGAGTCGTCTAGAGTTTTACTTTTCTAGCTTGTCTCTTGTGTATTAGAGTTCTTCAGAAAAACAGAAAATGTGAATTACAATAGTGCTATTAAAACAAAAACAAACTCATGCCAAGTAGATCCTCCTTGGAACTATGTGCCTAGAGTAGTTAACAACCTAATGACATACCCATTTTCACTTCCAGTAAGATCCCTCATTCTCTTTACTTCTGGACGTTATAACATTTGCATTTGTGATTTCAGTAACCCACAGAAAATGTGTTTCTGGTCTCATAGATGCCTCTTTTCTTGCTTCTCCCTTATTTCATGTGTTTCTATTGAAAGGGCAAAATAAGAACTTAAAAATTTGTTCTCAAAATGTATATGATTCAGATTTTAGATCACATCAAAAGAATTTTCCTGTGTATGCCACATAAATCAGTTCCATTTTATTTGTCTCTCCTGTTCCTACTTGAAGCTCAGGTATTTGCCTTAGTGGTTTGAGAATTTTGCATTGGAGGGTTCGAGGAATAGAAGTCTAATTTGTGTTTATGTAGCTCTATGTATTTTGGGGGAGGAGGTATGCACATATCTATGTATATGGGAGAGCGCCACAGAGTTTTGTTCTTGAAGTTGCATTTACATAGCAAGCATACTCTATTTAGGTTGTCTGTTCTTTTTTTGGCTTCTCATGCAGGGTTCGTGGAGATTTTGGGAGAGAGTATTCTAATCCCCTCCAAATTATGCTACGGTATACCCACTAGGAAGTTGACTTCAGGGTATCTGGTTGGCTCAGTGGGTTAAAGCCTCTGCCTTGGGCTCAGGTCATGGTCCCGGGGTACTGGGATTGAGCCCTGCATCGGGCTGTCTGCTCAGTGGGGATCCTGCTTCCTCCTCTCTCTCTGCCTTCTTCTCTGCCTACTTGTGGTCTCCATCTGTCAAATAAATAAATAAAATCTTTAAAAAAAAGAAAAAAAAGGAATTTGACTTCAGTCCCTAGAAAAATAGTGCCCCAAGTCTAAAAAACTGTACTTCGCATCTAACATATTGATAAAATAGAAATATTAGAATCCTGGAATATCAGAACTGCATTAGATTATAAGGGATTTTCCAGTTTTATTCTCTTCCATTCACTTTACAAATGAGAAAACTGGGGTCCAGAAAGGTTAAATGATTTGTGGGAGAAAAATGAAAAAACACAGTTGGGAGAGTTGATCCATTTTTAGGGCAGCCAGGCTAGACGAATGTACTTTCCATTACAGCTCTAACTTACTCCAATGTTAAAAGACAAATAGCCTTTCATTGTCTTTCACTGCCACTCAGCAGTGGGAAAATTAATTCAAAAGGCCTGAGATATACTAAACATCAATAGTCTAGGCCTATGAGTACTTATATTAACTCATTTAGGAGAGACAGGCTATTGATAAATAGATTTGGTTGCTGCGGCAGGTGTAAATAGCTCCTTCATTGTCTTAGAAGTCAACTCTTCTTTTTAAACATGAGACGTACCTCCTGAGAGATACAATTATCACTCCTAGAAGTTACTGAAGAATTTGAGGCTTTGAAGAAAGTTTAAATAAAATTCAAAAGAAAGAACTAATATTGTGCAGCCTTGAGAGTAGGCATTCTACCCTGTGTGCCATGTGATTCCTAGGAGGAACATTGTTTTATAGATCAAGGATTCCACGTTCACACCCTATACACCAATAAATCTGAAATGTAGAGTTGTTTTTTTCTCTCTCTCTCTAAACTGAGGCTGAATTTCAAATTGGGGCAATCTCTAGATGTTTTTTTAAAAAGTGGTAAAAAGATACCGTACAAAGCAAACAAATACAAGATTTTGACAGGTCACTTAACTTCCCTAGTTCTCCAGTTCTGCACTCATATAGTTAAGGAGTTCCTGATACCTCCAGAGGAAGTGGAATAAACTGATTTATTCATTCATTTTTTCACTTACTGACTTACTCATTTTATCCACTTAATCATCCTTCAACAAATAATTGAGGCTTTTGTTTCTAAAAGTGCCCTGTTGATTATCTCACCAAGTGAGATTATGTTGTAATTATTTCCTGCCTGAACCTCTCTAGCTACCAACAGATGATAAGCCCCCTGAAGACAGGCACTTTGTCTTTCATATTCATTGAGAAGCTCTGAGGACCCAGAAGGCTGCCTGTCATATAGTACATATTCAAGCAACAGCAACTGGTGAATGCAGGTATATACCGAAGGAGCCTGCAGTGTCCTTACAGAGACGGAAAACCACAGAGGCAATACTCATTGCTGCAAGTTCTGAGCTATATCTGGAATATAGATTCCGTTTTAAGGTAGCTAACAAGGAGAGGCATTGATGCTAGCTTGATGGAATCAGGAAGAAAGTATTAAGACTTTATAAAAACTGTGAGGTAAGTGCTCTTCTATTCACTTGTATGGGTAAGGGAATACTCTGAAGACTGAAGGATCTCCCAGTCAGGAAGTACTGAATCTGGGTCTTGAACTCCTGCATGTATCCAGACCTCCCCGCTTCACCCTGGCCCCCAGGCTGCCATGGCCTCTCCCCAGGAAGTGCACAGGTCCCTCTGTCCTCAGGATGTGGCCAGGAGCTCTGCGAACATCTGAATCACTTGAGATGGAAGAGGGTTTGTGTGTGTCGGAGCTGATCGAATGCTTCCAGGGTTATTCTCCTTTATTTCAGGTGGTCCTCCTGAAGGCAGGCAGTCTGATAGGTACATCATTCTTGTATCCCTATTTTAGATTGTCCACATAATGGCCAATACTGTTTCTTTTCTTCATCTCTTTTATCTTTTTTTTTTTTTAACCTTCAGGTATATTATTGATTGATGGATCCGTAAAGTGCCTTTTCTTCTCATTTTCTGATTATAAAATAAAAGTATTTGAATTCCAAAAATAAGATTTGTGTTTCCACCCTCTTTCCTTGCAATTATATCTTCTGTTTTGATCCCTCGTGCTTCAGATATCCTTTCAGTGGTTTCAAAAGGTTACTTCAATGCCATTGGTTACCAATTTAATGATGGCTTTTCAGTTTTCTACCCACTGGATCAAAATGGTAACCGACCTTTGTCTCTGCCATAAATCCCATCAAAGTGTTTACATCTACCCCCAAATCTCTTTTAAATGCAAATAAATAAGTTCCGCAGACACAAACACCACGTGGATCGTTAACTGCAGCCTGCAGACTGTTCCAATCGTTAACTTCAGCTTGCAGAGATTCTTGACAAAAAAAGAAGAAAAAAGAAAGAAAGTGTGGATGGTTTCTTTAATGAGGTTTTCCCTCTCATTTATCAAGGATGGCATAGCTTTGCCCAGCTGGCCTGGTTTGAAGATTGGAAAATAGCTTAATCTGATTCACGCAGAAGACCTTTGTAGCAGGTGAAGAAGTACATGTATTAAGGTGTATGTTTCTTTGATTTATTTTTTTAACCCATGCCCTTTGCCATGGGTCAGGCTTAGGGTTTATAATAAAGATGATTAAAGGGCACAGAATATTTGGCCATTTGAGTCAATGTCTTATTAAATAGAAAATATATTTTTTCTGGGACGCCTGGGTGGCTCAGTTGGTTAAGCAGCTGCCTTCGGCTCAGGTCATGATCCCAGGGTCCTGGGATCGAGTCCCACATCAGGCTCCTTGCTCGGCAGAGAGCCTGCTTCTCCCTCTGCCTCTGCCTGCCTCTCTGTCTGCCTGTGCTCGCTCGCTCTCTCTCCCTCTGTCTCTGACAAATAAATAAAATCTTTAAAAATATATATATATATATTTTTTTTTTCTTTCTGATTATTTCTTAAATGTCCTCCCTGTCAGGATCGTTGGGCAAGTGTTAGAGTGGAATCTTGGGGCTGGAGAGCCCTTAGAAATTCTCCAGTTTGGACCCTCCCCGCACTTCCTAGATGAAACTCCTCAGACATTTACACTCACTCGGTGGCTTGACCACCTTCTCAGATGGGGGCGCCTGCGGGACCAGAAAGCAGGTCTTCCCATTCTTGCTTTACAATGCTAGAATGTATTCTAGCTTTGTAGAATTCCCACTGCTTTACAATGGTGAGTCAGGCATAGAAAAGGTTGTGGTATTTCCTTCTTGGAGGGTGAGATATACAGTACAGTTGAAAAATCTTTTTGGTTTGGTTTCTTTAGATAAGGATGCACAAAAAGCCCAGCTCAAATGGGCTTAAGTGAAAGAAAAAAAAAAAAGAGAGAGAACTTAGTGGTTCATCAAACCTCAAACTCTGGAGCTTAACATGGATGCAGGTCCCTCAATTTCTGATGTCCTCCATGGTGTGGTTTCTCTGTAGGCTTCCTGCAGTGGTTAGTGGCAGTCCTCAGTGCCAGGGCTACCTCCTCCCAGGTACAAATCCAAGGCAAAAGAGAATGCCTTTCTTACTCAGCAGTTTGAACTCATACCCACTTTCAAACATCATGACGACCCAGGAGAATGAGATGCTTTCCATGGACAGACCTGCATCACACATGCTCTTGTGGAGCCAGGAACATCATCAATTCTAATAGAAGCACTGGAAGTGAGGACGATGATTCTCTAGAGAAAGACTGTGGTATGTTTCCTTCAGGAAGGTTGAGAGGATGTGGACAGAACAAACAACAAATAATGACAAATGGCATTTTATGGCCGTTTTTTCAGAAGTTAACATCTTCCTTTCCTTTGTTCATTTGTAAATTTCTGTCAGCTTTAGCCCAGCAGAATCATAAATATGCAAAGAATAGTTAAAGTCCTGTGGGAAAGGAGTGTGCTTGAATATGATAATGATCCTTTCATTAAAGTGCAAGTTATTATTTTAGAAAAAATACATGGTGAAGTTTTAAAGCAGTGACGAGTTGACCACCATTAGGCTACAGAACTCAGTGTGCACAGACAGAGGTCTCTAGAGGAGAGGAATTTTGTCAAGCTCTGCTGACTCATTCTTCCCCCACAGCTCACAAGTACTCCTCAATGAATATTGCCACAGTATAGGGGGCATCCTAGCATTCGACTATGCAGAATCTCCTCATTATTCTATAATACTCCAGCACACAGAGAACAAGTCATCACATCCTGATTAGGAAATTGTCAGTCTCCCTTTTCTTTTCTGTCTTGTTGAATAGCTAAAAAGAAATTTAGATTTAGTTTGACCTCAGAAAGATCCAGTGGGCTTGACAGGAGTCTTCTTGGTTTTTTCATAGTGTCTTAGATCTCCAAGCCTGTTCTGGTTTGGTGGGGTGTACCCTCTGAGTCTTGGTATTTCAAAGTCTTTTTTTTTCCTTTTTGTGCTGAGGATGAGAGGAAGAAATTGTGTGGCCACAGGGGGATGTTATCTGAGGTGTTCTATTTGGGAACTGGTGGGGGCTCTGGAAAATGAACCCCATCCATGTCTTCAGGATGAAAATGGCTTCGCATGCCTCGGGTCCATGCTACTGTTTGTGGTATTACTTTCAAATGCGAAGCTGAGAATGAGTCATTGCCGCTGCCTTCGGCTCGAGTCATGATCTCAGGGTCCTGGGATTGAGTCCCGCATCGGGCTCTCTGCTCAGTAGGGAGCCTGCTTCCTCCTCTCTCTCTCTGCCTGCCTCTCTGCCTACTTGTAATCTCTCTCTGTCAAATAAATAAATAAAAATCTTAAAAAAAAAACAAAAACCCACCTGGAACTATCCAAACAGGTGTGTGTCTGTGCTGATCAGCTCTCATTTCCACACTCACAGAGCTCTCTGGAATTGGAATGGATACAATAGTGTTATTTAACCCATTCAAATATCCATTAATTAGCAAGTAGGTCTGTGTACTTATAGCACACATTCTGTTTGTTAAGTAATCTTGTATGCAGATAATATTCTCCAGCTAGGTTGACCCTCTGTGAGTGAGAGGTGGGTGAGAAGTTGAATACCATAATAGCAACATGTGCCCAAAGCATCCCTTTTCCTGTGAAATCTCTCATTTGGGCACAGCATGAATATACTTTTACTATTCAGCCAAAAATGGGAGATTTGCTTGAAGCCTTTGATTAATGCAAATAATTGCTGCACTAGAGCATGTCTGATGCTTGGGAGGCCATTAGTGGCGCACAGCTGCCATCAACTAGGAACAGGCTGCGCATACAAAGATGATTCATGGACTGATTCTGTGGCTGGAGCATACTGAGGGCCCTCCCATTTGGTCTAGATAACTCTTAGGGTTGAACAGTATGTGCATGGGGGTGGGGATACGGGTGGCTGGGAAAGAGTGCCAGCAGAGGTGGCAGAGCACAATGGGCACTAAAGGAAAAGTCTTTAATAACAACTTCTTTTATTATAATTCTGGTACATGATAGTTGATCTATTTTGTCTTAGAGTCTTACAATGTGGTGGTAAATAAGGGAGTATTCCTTGCCTTCATTTTCCCACTAAGGAAAATAAGGACCATGAAAATGAATGACTTGATCAGAAATCACAGTGATGACAGATGGTAGAATTAGGACGCAAATCAAGACCGTCTGAATCAAAGTCCACTGTTCTTCCTACTCCACCAAGTAGTACCATTAGTCTTTGGCTGGACATACAGATTCATGTGACTTCATCCCTTAAAGAGCATGGTTGAAGTGATGGGGCATGAGGAGTAGGTGAAAGGTATCTAGTTTCTGAATGGATATTGAATGTTGTGCCCCCAAATAAATATCCAACTGGCCAAATTTGAATGTTATTATTTATAAACCATAGGCTTAGTTGCATGGGTCATCCATGTGCAGTTCTTGGCAATTACCTTGAAACCTGTAACGTGACTAGTCAGTCCAGCAAAATGTATTCATTTCTGGAAAGGATGATATTAATCAAGTTTTCAGAGACAAGTATGATAAATTATTAGTTTGCTGTAAGAAATATAAGATCGGGAAGGATAGGATGGTCCCGTCTCTTCCTGTACACATGCTGCATAGAATGATGTTTTTTTGGTGTGTGTATTATTTTTTTCACAATTTTTCCCTTTTTTCCACCTTTGCCGTGATTGGCTTGAAAGCAAAATATATTTATCTGCTCTTACTGACTTTGGGCTTTGCCCTGTGATGTGACTTGGCCAAGGACTGTTAGGGGCATGCTGTACAAAACATGAAATTCAAAGCTTTAAACGTGCTTTTGTGGTTTGACTTGCACTTGTATACCTGCCCTGAATAATGAGAAGAATATGCCCAAGTAGTTATGCTCCTTTGTGTCTGAATCCAGGAATGAGAGACACATGCAACAGATCTGAGCCCAACCTGAAGTCTAAAATAGAACAATCACACCCAATCCAAAGATCTATAAATAAGAAACAAACGTTTGTTACTGAAATCTGCTGAGGTTTTTGCATTGTTACGGAGCATTGTATAATAATAGCTGGCCGATACAGATGTCAAGTCACAATCAGAAGAATACTGCTTGGTGCACCCTGATGTTTATAGTGGCATTATCAACAATAGCCAAACTATGGGGAGAGCCCAATTGTCCATTGACTGATGGATGAGTGGGTAAAGATGTGGTGTATATACACAATGGAATATTATTCAGCCATCAGAAAGAATGAAATCTTGCATTTGCAATGATGTGGATAGAGTTAGAGTGTATTATGTTAAGTGAAAAAAGTCAGAGGAAGACAAATACCATATATGATATGTGTGGAATTTAAGAAAGAAAACAGATGAACATAGAGGAAGGAGGGAAAGAGAAAAAGGAGAGAGGGAAACAAGTCATAAGTGATTCGTAATGATAGAGAACGAAATGAGGGTTGATGCAGGGAGGTGGTTGGAGAATGGGCTAGAAGGGGGATGGGTCTTAAAGAGAGTATTTGTTGTGATGAGCACTGGGTGTTGTATGTTAGTGATGAATCATTGAATTTGACTCCAGAAACCAATATTGCACTGTATGTTAAATAACAAAATTTAAATTGGAAGGAAGAAGGAAAGAAAGAAAGAAAGAAAGAAAGAAAGAAAAAGAAAAAGAAAGAAAGAAGGAAGGAAGGAAGGAAGATATGGCTTGAGCATGGGATAGGATCAAATGGTTGAAGGCCTCAGTCTTCTTTATCTCCTGCACCAGGACGTATCTACCGCCAGACCCAGATGGAATGAGTCATTGCGTCTGATCACCTTCTCTCCTGAGTGAGCGCTCCTATGATCAACTTTCGTTTCCTTTGTGGCTATGGTTTACTAACTCCTCTTCTGATCAACCTAGTCTTATTTTTTTTTTTTTTGAAAGACAAACACTTTTAAGTGAATTCACCTACCTCTTCTGTGTTTACTTTAAAGTTGTTGTTACAGAAAGTAACCATATTTCCTTGATTGCCAGTTGGAGAAGGGTTTGTTTCATTTGATTCTCTTTATAGCAAAATATATTATAGTTAAGTCTAGCCCATTTGGTAGGTGTGAAGGAAGCCTCTGCTAGGCTATAATCATGGTTAAAATTAAACTACAGTTAATACTACCCTTTTAAAAATTATTGTTTAGAAATAATAATACCCCAGTTGCGATTAGCACATTTAATACTGGATCTTGTTTTCTAAATACCATTCCCCATTCAAAGCAATGAAAGCTCATCAGAGGAATAGCTAATTCCACATTTGGGGCAGGGGACAGTATTAGCAAGGGGCATGTTGTGCTCTAAGACAAAGAAACACTCAAAGACCAACAGGAGCACATCTGAGAACTCAGGAGCCAAGTCTTTGGGGGCTGCCACTGGTCCAAATTTTTGGCAGTTTGAACATCAAAATTGTTATAAGAATAATAATTATAATTACATTGAAAACATTGAGTAAACAAAAATCATGAATCCAGACTAAGGGAGAGAGTTCTTTGACAATATTGGAGGTGGTTATTATATAAGCTCTTTACTCTGAAATGTAGTGATTAAAAATAAAACAATAAAAATAAAGGATTTTACTTCGTGCTTTTAGAAGGAACTGTGGTTCATCCCCGCTTGTTGAGGAGAAGCTCTTCTTTACCGAAAAATAAAAAATAAAAAAAATCCCACAACTAAATGTAGAAGAATGGTGGGATTAGAAAATCACCATTCTCCAGTCCCTGGTGAAAGTCTTGATTTGGACCTGCATGGGTAAATGGAGGAGAAAATTATTAGGTGAGAGGTTGTTGGCATATGGGATATTTAAACGACACCAAAGGAACAGCCCCCAGTTTGCTGATTGTAAAGGGAGAACATAACTTTATCATCAGGAGATGCAGCAGGGATGATACACATACTCTTATTAACCCTAGGACAACCTAACTTATGTGTCTCTGCTGTGATGGAGTCTGAAGACACAGCATTTCCTATAAATTCTCTCGCCCCAAATAGTTAATCTGAGCCCACTCAATGTTTAGATCAAAGTTCCAGTTTATAACAAGTGAAGGGAGTAGAGAAGCAAGTTAATGCTCTGAGAAAATATTAAGTCAAATCTAGGATGTGGAACCATCTACCGTAGAAATGTTGATATCTCTTCAAAAAATCAGTGTCATGAGGAACACATAGATGGGTGAATTGCTGCAGGATAAAAGAACCAAAGGGACAGAACAAATGCAATGTGAGAACCTTGATAATCCATGTAAAAAAAAAAATCTTTAAAAGCCATATTGAGCATGATAGGAAAATTAAATATGCACCGGGCCATAGACGATATTATGGAATTCCTGTGATTTTCTTAGGTGTGATAGTAAAATTATGTTTATGTAGAAGAATGTACATTTTAGGAGCTTCACATTGAAGTATTTATGGATAATGTATTATGTCATCTGCAATTTACTTTTGAATGATCTAGGAAAAAACCCCCAAAGTACGTATATACACATATATTTATAGATAAAGCAAATATGAAGACTATAAATGATTGTTGACTCCAGGTAACAGTTAAATTTATATTCATTGGACCTACTTCTTAAAGCTACTCCATATGTTTGAAATTTTTCATAATATGAAGTTGGAAAAAATAAGGACTTTTAGCTGTTTTTAGTGATTTTAATGATTTTCAAATGTCTATATTATTGACAAGCTCTTCTATTAGATTTTAGTGAAGTGTAAACTACATTAATGCCACCACTAATAGTGTAGATTTCTCTATTATAGAATTTATTTCTTTGCTATTAATAGTAATTTCCAGGCAAGATGAGGTGTGAGGAGATCCACCCTTTAGTAACACTGGCTTATGTTTTTCTTTCTGTGACTATCATGCCAGAATCCCAAAGAAAACCCATTTAGCCCTCATGTCACCCTTAATCAAATTTGAGAGGATGTTGTATTTCTTTTCTCAGAACCATTTGAGTAAGAGTTAGAGTCCATGTAAAAGAAAGCTTGTTTGCAAAACTCATACGTTAGAGCTGTTATGTGCCATTTTGAGGATTTGAGGGAGCATACAGACCTTTTTTTTTTTTTTTTTAATGGGCTTAGTGTTCAAGTGATTTGATTTAGGGATCCAATGAGATGAAAAACCTATGAAAATTCATTCCAGGAAACGATGCAGATCAAGATTAATTTTTATACCATCTCAGGGGCCTTGGTGTGAACATGAGTATAAAATTCTGCCCTGGCAAACTTTTGGGAACACTATGCATTAACTAGGGCAGAAGAATCTGAATGAAGGATGTCATGGTTTTCCATATATGTGGTTCCTTTAGTGCTTTCTTGTTTGTGGTCTGCATGTGTGTGTGTACGTATGTGTGTGTGAGCATGCACGCGTATATGGTCTATACATGTTCCCTTCCTGATGTTATTCCTCGTCCTCCCTTCTATCCTACTGCAGCACAGCTCAACTCACTCATTCCCTCTCCTTCCCCCTCCCAATCTGTTTCCCCTCCTCTAGCTGGCCTCCCGCTGTCAGTCATTATATGCCCTAGCATTCTTGAGAGTCTGGCATCTTGGCAAGGCTTTCCTGTCACTCAGCTTCACTGGGGACTGGATTTCTTGGAGAAAATTGAATCTGCAGACAATCCAGAAGGGCATGGTTAGGCCTGTTATCACGTCCCTGCTGCTTTGGTCCCTGTAGCAAGGGAAGAAGAATTCAGAGGCCTAACTCTGGGGCCGGTAAGCAGGAGTTTTCAAGTGAGACCTAACTACCTGCAAAAAGAGCCACCTTGGGAGGAGTCAAGATGGCGGAGAAGTAGCAGGCTGAGACTACTTCAGCTAGCCAGAGATCAGCTAGATAGCTTATCTAAAGATTGCAAACACCTGAAAATCCATCGGCAGATCGAAGAGAAGAAGAACAGCAATTCTGGAAACAGAAAAAACAACCACTTTCTGAAAGGTAGGACCGGCGGAGAAGTGAATCCAAAACGAGGGGAAGATAGATGCCTGGGGGAGAGGCCGGCTCCCGGCAAGCGGCGGAGCAACGGAGCACAAAATCAGGACTTTTAAAAGTCTGTTCCGCTGAGGGACATCGCTCCAGAGGCTAAACCGGGGCGAAGCCCACGCGGGGTCAGTGTGGCCTCAGGTCCCGCAGGGTCACAGAAGGATCGGGGGTGTCTGAGTGTCTCAGAGCTTGCGGGTATTGGAACGGGACAGCCGGCTACAGAGACAGAGCCGACAGTAAGCTCACAGCTCGGTGTTACCTTGAACCGGTCGCAGGCTCGGTGAGCTCGGAGTGCGGCCGGAGGTCAGGCAGACGGGAGTAACCGGGCGCTGTTCTCTGAGGGCGCACTGAGGAGTGGGGCCCTGGGCTCTCGGCTCCTCCGGGCCGGAGACCAGGAGGCTGCCATTTGTATTCCCGTCTTCTGGAACTCTACGGAAAGCGCTCAGGGAACAAAAGCTCCTGAAAGCAAACCCGAGCGGATTACTCACCCCGGCCCCCGGTAAGGGCGGTGCAATTCCGCCTGGGGCAAAGACACTTGAGAATCACTACAACAGGCCCCTCCCCCAGAAGATCAACAAGAAATCCAGCCGAGACCAAGTTTACCTACCAAGGAGTGCGGTTTCAATACCAAGGAGAGCAGCAGAATTCCAGAGGAGGAGAAAGCAAAGCACGGAACTCATGGCTTTTTCCCTGTGATTTTTTTTAGTCTTGAAGTTAATTTTTTTCTTTTTCATTTTTTGTTTTTTTTCTCGCCTTCTAGTAAAGTTTTTTTTTAACTTTTACCTTTTTCTTTTTTAACGTTTTTTAACTAGTTTATCTAATATATATATTTTTTCTTTTTTATATTTTTCTTATTTGTTTTCTTTTTTTAAATTCTTTTCTTTTCTTTTTTTTCTTTTTTCTTTTTTTTTCTTTCTTCCTTTTTGAACCTCTTTTTATCCCCTTTTTCCCCCCTCATGATTTGGGATCTCTTCTAATTTGGTTAAAGCATATTTTCCTGGGGTTGTTGCCACCCTTTTAGTATTTCACTTGCTCCTTCATATACTCTTATCTGGACAAAATGACAAGACGGAAAAACTCAACACAAAAGAACAAGAGGCAGTACCGAAGGCTAGGGACCTAATCAATACAGACATTGGTAGTATGTCAGATCTAGAGTTCAGAATGACAATTCTCAAGGTTCTAGCCGGGCTCGAAAAAGGCATGGAAGATATTAGAGAAACCCTCTCGAGAGATATAAAAGCCCTTTCTGGAGAAATAAAAGAACTAAAATCTAACCAAGTTGAAATCAAAAAAGCTATTAATGAGGTGCAATCAAAAATGGAGGCTCTCACTGCTAGGATAAATGAGGCAGAAGAAAGAATTAGTGATATAGAAGACCAAATGACAGAGAATAAAGAAGCTGAGCAAAAGAGGGACAAACAGCTACTGGACCACGAGGGGAGAATTCGAGAGATAAGTGACACCATAAGACGAAACAACATTAGAATAATTGGGATTCCAGAAGAAGAAGAAAGAGAGAGGGGAGCAGAAGGTGTACTGGAGAGAATTATTGGGGAGAATTTCCCCAATATGGCAAAGGGAACAAGCATCAAAATTCAGGAGGTTCAGAGAACGCCCCTCAAAATCAATAAGAATAGGCCCACACCCCGTCACCTAATAGTAAAATTTACAAGTCTCAGTGACAAAGAGAAAATCCTGAAAGCAGCCCGGGAAAAGAAGTCTGTAACATACAATGGTAAAAATATTAGATTGGCAGCAGACTTATCCATAGAGACCTGGCAGGCCAGAAAGAGCTGGCATGATATTTTCAGAGCACTAAACGAGAAAAACATGCAGCCAAGAATACTATATCCAGCTAGGCTATCATTGAAAATAGAAGGAGAGATTAAAAGCTTCCAGGACAAACAACAACTGAAAGAATTTGCAAACACCAAACCAGCTCTACAGGAAATCTTGAAAGGGGTCCTCTAAGCAAAGAGAGAGCCTACAAGTGGTAGATCAGAAAGGAACAGAGACCATATACAGTAACAGTCACCTTACAGGCAATACAATGGCACTAAATTCATATCTCTCAATAGTTACCCTGAATGTTAATGGGCTAAATGCCCCTGTCAAAAGACACAGGGTATCAGAATGGATAAAAAAACAAAACCCATCTATATGTTGCCTCCAAGAAACTCATTTTAAGCCCAAAGACACCTCCAGATTTAAAGTGAGGGGGTGGAAAAGAATTTACCATGCTAATGGACATCAGAAGAAAGCAGGAGTGGCAATCCTTATAGCAGATCAATTAGATTTTAAGCCAAAGACTATAATAAGAGATGAGGAAGGACACTGTATCATACTCAAAGGGTCTGTCCAACAAGAAGATTTAACAATTTTAAATATCTATGCCCCCAACGTGGGAGCAGCCAACTATATAAACCAATTAATAACAAAATCAAAGAAACACATCAACAATAATACAATAATAGTAGGGGACTTTAACACTCCCCTCACTGAAATGGACAGATCATCCAAGCAAAAGATCAGCAAGGAAATAAAGGCCTTAAACGACACACTGGACCAGATGGACATCACAGATATATTCAGAACATTTCATCCCAAAGCAACAGAATACACATTCTTCTCTAGTGAGCATGGAACATTCTCCAGAATAGATCACATCCTCGGTCCTAAATCAGGACTCAACCGGTATCAAAAGATTGGGATCATTCCCTGCATATTTTCAGACCACAATGCTCTAAATCTAGAACTCAACCACAAAAGGAAGTTTGAAAAGAACCCAAATACATGGAGACTAAACAGCATCCTTCTAAAGAATGAATGGGTCAACCAGGAAATTAAAGAAGAATTGGAAAAAATCATGGAAACAAATGATAATGAAAATACAATGGTTCAAAATCTGTGGGACACAACAAAGGCAGTCCTTAGAGGAAAATATATAGCGGTACAAGCCTTTCTCAAGAAACAAGAAAGGTCTCAGGTACACAACCTAACCCTACACCTAAAGGAGCTGGAGAAAGAACAAGAAAGAAACCCTAAGCCCAGCAGGAGAAGAAAAGTCATAAAGATCAGAGCAGAAATCAATGAAATAGAAACCAAGAAAACAATAGAACAAATCAACGAAACTAGGAGCTGGTTCTTTGAAAGAATTAATAAAATTGATAAACCCCTGGCCCAACTTATCAAAAAGAAAAGAGAAAGGACCCAAATAAATAAAATCATGAATGAAAGAGGAGAGATCACAACTAACACCAAAGAAATACAAACCATTATAAGAACATACTATGAGCAACTCTACGCCAATAATTTTGACAATCTGGAAGAAATGGATGCATTCCTAGAAACATATAAACTACCACAACTGAACCAGGAAGAAATAGAAAGCCTGAACAGACCCATAACCAGTAAGGAGATTGAAACAGTCATTAAAAATCTCCAAACAAACAAAAGCCCAGGGCCAGACGGCTTCCCGGGGGAATTCTACCAAACATTTAAAGAAGAACTAATTCCTATTCTCCTGAAACTGTTCCAAAAAATAGAAATGGAAGGAAAACTTCCAAACTCATTTTATGAGGCCAGCATCACCTTGATCCTAAAACCAGACAAGGATCCCACCAAAAAAGAGAGCTATAGACCGATATCCTTGATGAACACAGATGCGAAAATACTCAACAAAATACTAGCCAATAGGATTCAACAGTACATTAAAAGGATTATTCACCACGACCAAGTGGGATTTATTCCAGGGCTGCAAGGTTGGTTCAACATCCGCAAATCAGTCAATGTGATACAACACATCAATAAAAGAAAGAACAAGAACCATATGATACTCTCAATAGATGCTGAAAAGCATTTGACAAAGTACAGCATCCCTTCCTGATCAAAACTCTTCAAAGTGTAGGGATAGAGGGCACATACCTCAATATCATCAAAGCCATCTATGAAAAACCCACCGCAAATATCATTCTCAATGGAGAAAAACTGAAAGCTTTTCCGCTAAGGTCAGGAACACGGCAGGGATGTCCATTATCACCACTGCTATTCAACATAGTACTAGAGGTCCTAGCCTCAGCAATCAGACAACAAAAGGAAATTAAAGGCACCCAAATCGGCAAAGAAGAAGTCAAATTATCACTCTTCGCAGATGATATGATACTATATGTGGAAAACCCAAAAGACTCCACTCCAAAACTGCTAGAACTTATACAGGAATTCAGTAAAGTGTCAGGATATAAACTCAATGCACAGAAATCAGTTGCATTTCTCTACACCAACAGCAAGACAGAAGAAAGAGAAATTAAGGAGTCAATCCCATTTACAATTGCACCCAAAACCATAAGATACCTAGGAATAAACCTAACCAAAGAGTCACAGAATCTATACTCAGAAAACTATAAAGTACTCATGAAAGAAATTGAGGAAGACACAAAGAAATGGAAAAATGTTCCATGCTCCTGGATTGGAAGAATAAATATTGTGAAAATGTCTATGCTACCTAAAGCAATCTACACATTTAATGCAATTCCTATCAAAGTACCATCCATCTTTTTCAAAGAAATGGAACAAATAATGCTAAAATTTATATGGAACCAGAAAAGACCTCGAATAGCCAAAGGGATATTGAAAAAGAAAGCCAACGTTGGTGGCATCACAATTCCGGACTTCAAGCTCTATTACAAAGCTGTCATCATCAAGACAGCATGGTACTGGCACAAAAACAGACACATAGATCAATGGAACAGAATAGAGAGCCCAGAAATAGACCCTCAACTCTATGGCCAACTAATCTTCGACAAAGCAGGAAAGAATGTCCAATGGAAAAAAGACAGCCTCTTCAATAAATGGTGCTGGGAAAATTGGACAACCACATGCAGAAAAATGAAATTGGACCATTTCCTTACACCACACACAAAAATAGACTCAAAATGGATGAAGGACCTCAATGTGCGAAAGGAATCCATCAAAATCCTTGAGGAGAACACAGGCAGCAACCTCTTCGACCTCAGCCGCAGCAACATCTTCCTAGGAACAACGCCAAAGGCAAGGGAAGCAAGGGCAAAAATGAACTATTGGGATTTCATCAAGATCAAAAGCTTTTGCACAGCAAAGGAAACAGTTAACAAAATCAAAAGACAACTGACAGAATGGGAGAAGATATTTGCAAACGACATATCAGATAAAGGACTAGTGTCCAGAATCTATAAAGAACTTAGCAAACTCAACACCCAAAGAACAAATAATCCAATCAAGAAATGGGCAGAGGACATGAACAGACATTTCTGCAAAGAAGACATCCAGATGGCCAACAGACACATGAAAAAGTGCTCCATATCACTTGGCATCAGGGAAATACAAATCAAAACCACAATGAGATATCACCTCACACCAGTCAGAATGGCTAAAATCAACAAGTCAGGAAATGACAGATGCTGGCGAGGATGCGGAGAAAGGGGAACTCTCCTACACTGTTGGTGGGAATGCAAGCTGGTGCAGCCACTCTGGAAAACAGCATGGAGGTTCCTCAAAATGTTGAAAATAGAACTGCCCTATGACCCAGCAATTGCACTATTGGGTATTTACTCTAAAGATAACAAACGTAGTGATCCAAAGGGGCACGTGCACCCGAATGTTTATAGCAGCAATGTCCACAATAGCCAAACTATGGAAAGAACCTAGATGTCCATCAACAGATGAATGGATCAAGAAGATGTGGTATATATACACAATGGAATACTATGCAGCCATCAAAAGAAATGAAATCTTGCCATTTGCGACAACATGGATGGAACTAGAGCATATCATGCTTAGCGAAATAAGTCAAGCAGAGAAAGACAACTATCATATGATCTCCCTGATATGAGGAAGTGGTGATGCAACATGGGGGCTTAAGTGGGTAGGAGAAGAATAAATGAAACAAGATGGGATTGGGAGGGAGACAAACCATAAGTGACTCTTAATCTCACAAAACAAACTAAGGGTTGCTGGGGGGAGGGGGTTTGGGAGAAGGGGGTGGGATTATGGACATTGGGGAGGGTATGTGCTTTGGTGAGTGCTGTGAAGTGTGTAAACCTGGTGATTCACAGACCTGTACCCCTGGGGATAAAAATATATGTTTATAAAAAATAAAAAAATTTAAAAAAAACAAAAACAAAAAAAAAACAAAAAACAAACCAAACTAAGAAACAAAACCAGATTGTTAGTATTGTTTTATTTAATTAGAAGTGGTTATTTGCAAGAAAAAGGAATACTAGGAGGATAAAACAGAAGCTCCCACTCCCTCATTTAATGATTTTGTTTTGAAAACCTTGCCAGTAAGTGAAAAGCTATTAACTAAAAACATTTTTTTTCTGTTAATTTTAATTGAAAAAGTTGTGATACATGCCACCCAACCCCAAATACCCAAACATTATTCACAGGTAGAAAAATCTTATCACATGAATAACATAAATAAGTTTCTACAACTAATAACAACTTGAAAGTAAATAAATGTCACTTACTTAAAACAGGAAATGTAATGCAATTTTATTGTAATGAAGGTTACTCATAGGGAAGAGAGAATATGGATTGGGGTGCCAGGAAAACATCCTGTGGAAGGTGATGAAGAGTCAGATGGTCAGCTGTCTTGCTCTCCAGCTGCATGTGAAAATAAAGTGATGGCACATCCAAAACTTTGGGGTAAAATCAAGCTAAACATAAGAGCACTTCAACATACGTAGAATACACATGCAAAACACAGTAGAAAGCCAGAAAATGCTTTCTTTTCATGTCTCTCACTTGGTATATGAACATAAAGAAAAGTGGGGTATATCCAAATACAGCACACAGTACAAACTCAATTCATATGATATTCTCTGACTAGGAACCATGAGTCAAGTAAATGAGTAGGCATATCTTTGCCTGGAACCATAGTGTTCAAGATAGCCTTTCTTATAGCATTTTATGGGGTGTCTTTTGATGAAAATGTTGATATATCAGGAAAAAACAAGTTGTACACAAATTGTATGGTTTTTCCATATGCCTTCATGATGAAGCCCCTTATTGACTCAGTGGCTCTTCTGTGAACACATGTATGTGTATGTATGGCACCATTGGTGACGATATATTTCTTAAAATTCATTCAACTAATTTTTAGTTCACTTGGAATGATGGCAGCACTTATTTGTTCCCTCAAAAGATTGAAACTACAGTTTCAGTTTTAGAAGTTTTAGAAGTATTTCTACGTAGAAATTTATTTCAGTCCTAAGGACCAGGTTTCTTCTACCTTAGTGCATTCTACCTTAGTGCATGTTCCTTAGTCATGCGACTCAGGAACAGAGAGTCCTGATTCAGAGTCACATGACTAGACTGTTGTGTTTCCAGGGAAGGCGGTAAGTCTCCATCCCCTGGTCTGCTCTACTGGCTACCTAAGTCCCTGGTCTACAGCACAGCCTCCTCCCCAAGCTTATTGCTTGAATACATAAGTGTTGGCTAGGGCTCTTTGCACCTGTTACTCAGGCACTTTGCCTTCTCACCTGCCTTCACTGCCCTTTCCCACTTGGACCTTCTGTCTGGTGCTCTGGGTGGTTTTGCTGCTTTCTGCAACTCAGAGCTCACTACAGGGAAGCAGAGTAGCTTTTCATTTGAAATTTGGAATTTCATCTGCATAGAGAAAACCCCAGAGGGAAACAAAGACCTTTGCTTCATATTCTCTTACCAAGACATAGAACATCCCACAGTAAACTGTTAGATCCAGGCAAATTTACATCAGACATTTGGAACTCAACATGTCAAAACCTGAATCCATGTCTTCTCCCTTTCTTTCTTTCCTGCTCTACCATGTTCCCTATTTAGGGAAATAGAATTACCATCTCCATGGCTGCTTTAACCAGAAACCTGGGAGCCATTCTTCCTGAATCCTTCCTGGCGTCTTAATCCCCACTAATTCAATTTCTACTGATTCGGCACCCTAAGTATTTCCTGTCCCCATTTTCACTTTTCTATCTGCCCTGCTATTGCCCTTATTTAAGGCTTCTTCACAACTGCCATAGCCTCCTATTTTCAATCCTACAGGATTTATGTTTCAGTAGTTTTCTCATTCATTCATTTATTCAATAAATATTTATTGAGGATTTAGTATTAGCAGGAACTGTTCTGAGGACAGGAACAAAATAGACAAGAATTCCTGCCCTTGTGGATCTTATCATAATATATTAGAAAATGATAAGTGTTAATAAGATAAAGTGAGAAAAGTGATATAAGTATTGGGGAGACGGAGATGAAATTTTAGGTACTGTGGTTAGGGATAGTCTTACTGCACACGCGGCATGAGGGCAGGGCCTTGAAAGGACTAATGCTGTGCAAGTATCTGGGAGACAGGTGTGCTTAGAAGAAAAGAGTAGGCAGAGATCCTCCCTGGTGCTTTCCTGTGGTTGGAATGGAATGGAGAAGACAATGGAGAGCAGTAGCAGAAGAGTTTAAGAGCTCACAGGGGTCAGATCATGCACAATCTCATAGGTCATAGCAAGAACTGGGACTTCTGTTTCTCTGAGATAGGATGCATCTGGTGATTTTGAGCAGAAGTTATAACCTGAGGTACATTTTACCAGGATGAGTCTGGCTGCACTGTTAAGGCTAGACTGTAAGAAGAGAAGGACAGGAAGGGAAACTCTTAGGAGGAAACTATGACAATACTCTGGATGCCAGAATGATCTCATTGACATATACATTCAACCATGCCATCCTCTGACCTGGAATTCTCCCTGTACTGGTTTCCCAATACAGATGGGATAAAAGTGAAACTTCTTCTTCTTCTTTTTTTTTTTTTTAAAGATTTTATTTATTTATTTGACAGAGATCACAAGTAGGCAGAGAGGCAGAGAGAGAGAGAGAGAGAGAGAAGCAGGCCCCCTGCTGAGCAGAGAGCCCGATGCGGGACTCGATCCCAGGACTCCGGGATCATGACCTGAGCCGAAGGCAGAGGCTTAACGCACTGAGCCACCCAGGTGACCCAAAAGTGAAACTTCTTTGAATAGCTTCTAAGATTGGTCAGGAATTTGTGCCTTCTACTATTTTTACCCATTGCTTTCTAATGCTGCCACCCCTCCACCTCTGTGATCTCACTGACCCCCAGTAAATGCTTATTGAGTCTTTAAGTTACAAATGCTTCCTTCTCCATGGTTTTCCTGAATTTACCCATGTTCCCAACCCACATTGGATTTGAGCACTTGTTTCTTTCAATATTAATGTGTTTGGCTTTCTTGCTACTATAATGTGTGCTTCCTAAGGTTAAGATTCTGCTTTTCATCCTGTTACATAGAAATGACAAGCCAAATGGATGACTTTAATCATGGAGTATGTTTTGGCTTCTTCTCTATACTTTGGGGCAGAGGAGAGGAATAAGAATGGAAGAGACGTACTGGCTTTTGAGATCATGTGAATTATCGAGTCCTTCCTTCCTTCCTTTCTCTCTTTCTTTCTTTTAATCTTAGTTCTAGAAAAACATGCTTCTTATCTGGGGGTGGGGGTGGGATTTACAAATGTGGCCTCTGTTTGCTGATGTCATCTCCCCCTCCCCTTTAAAAAAAAAAATCAAATCCCTTTCTGTTGTTCCTTGCATTCATTCTCTCACTAATACTCCAAGACAAAAAGAAAAATTGTAGAAGAAAAAAAAATGACTTTTATCTAGCTGCTGCTTTTTAATGCCATGTGGTTATTTATTTATATTTTAGTTTTGTTGAGGAACAGATTGTCTTGGGCATCTAGACTAGCATTTAATTTCATGGTTGGGTTAAATGTTTGTTTTACTCAAATCTCTAAGAATGCTATTTTATAAAACTAAAGAAATGTATTTTGTCAAAATCTTGCAAACTGTTTCACCCCAAATATCGGCTTCTAAGAAGTTTCTTTCCAGTTGTTTCTGCATATTTATTTTCTTATTGCATACCTCTCAGCTGAGACTGGAATTCACAGCATCTCCCCACAGTTTCTTCAATAACGTTCATTAAGATACTCTTTTGTCTCATCATACAGATCATTAATGAAGCTGTTAACTAACTCTAGAGCTTCATTGATTCCTGGGGCAGGGCCGCCAGACACCTCTGTAATGTCGTACATCGCCTTTATCCTTGGTTTCTATGTCACCAGCTCTCAGCTTTCAGCCAGTATAGAATGCCAGAGTTCAAATCCAATCCAATTTGAATTCATTTTGTAAGTAAGACTTTATTAGATACTGTATTAAGTGCTTTACCAAAATTAGGTTATGTTACATCTTCATTTTCTCCCTCTCTTTTATTAATCATGCAATTCCCACTCCCTTTTAAAAAAAGAAAAAAAAAGAAAAGCAATTAGGTTTGCCCAGCTTGATTCAATCTTAAAATCCAGGCTGCTTATTGCCCTGGTTCCATTATAATCTAAATGCTTACAGATGCTAACTGTCAGGTTCCTTCCTCTTGTATCTCTATGAAATCAGTGCCAGATCAGCTTCTATCAAAACTTCACACCTCTTTAAGCCTCAGTTGTTTTCAGACTGAAAGTCCCACCTGATTAATGATGCTTGACGCTGGAAGTCTCCCCAGATGCATCGATTAGTGTGGTTTTCAAAGTGCTTTTCAGGGACTCCTGTTTCCCCAAAGATGCCTTAGGGACCACAGGGGAATGATGAGGCCAGAGGAGAGGGTTCTGTTCCTGATTTAATCAAAGCTATACAGTTCTCACCTGCCTTATGTATTCATCTTCCATGCAGGGTTACCTCTAGTCCATAGGAAGACTTTGTGCAACTTAGAAAAAGTGACCCTTCTTCTGGGCACAGCAGGGTGACCACGGTTTGTGTAACATTTGATTTCCAGAAAAGGGCTCTGCTGCTAAAAATTACTTTGGAGAATCTTTAACCTAGGCCAACTTCTCATATTACCCAAGACAAAGACAAAACCAACAAGACTGACTGTTCACCATTCTACAGCAAGGCAGTGCATCCATCTCCTTCCATCGTGAGTATGTAAATATTTTTGTTATTTTTAGTGGATAAGTACTCCTGCCTTGACCACATGTTTATGCTCAGAGCTAAGTGAATTCATTCAATATGTATTTATTAAGTATTAACAAAGTCCATAAAGCTTATATTCTAGAGGAGGAAGACAGGTAATAAAACAATACATAAATAAAGTGTCAGGTGGTAAAATGAGCTACAAAGAAGAATAAGGCAGAGTTAAAGGACAGAGTAAGGAAAGGGAGTGCTATTTCAGGTATCCCATAAAACAGTAACCTCTGAGAGTGGGGAATTTGTCTTTTAGTTTTGGAGTTATTTGTATTGCAAAGTCAAAAAAAAAAAAAAAAAGCAAACGTATTCCCCTTCTCCACTTAGTATTCATAATATATTAATAATGTCAGTAATAAAGTATATATCAAACATACAATGATTTTATATTCACTCAATAAATTTTACTTAGAAACTGAAAGGAATACATGCAAAAAGTAAGACGTGTAATAAAAACATATTTCCTACCCTCAAGGGGCTCAATGTCTAGTGAGATTCCTATACATTCAACCAACTGCAACATATTTCATATGAAATGAAATAATTGTTCAAAGGTCTTTCAGGGAATAATCACTAATTGTCATGAATTAATTAATGGCAAGAGATCCTGGGAATGGGAAGGTTTTATTCAATAATCAACAAATGTTTATATGTTCATATTCAGTAAGTGAAAATGGGTCATATGAGCTAAGCAACAGAGATGAGAAGGAAGCCAAGGAGAGACAGAATGAACAGAGACAGAAAAGCTCATCTAAAAACCAGAGAGTAGCCTGAAGAGGCAGAAATGTGTACTTGTGGGGATGAGACCTTGGAAGTATTAAAAAATATGCTAAGGAGTTTGGGATTTATTCCATAGGTAACAGGGAAAAATGGAAGAATCTGATGAGATGGATGAATCTATGTAAAGGAGATTTGCAAAGAATTTGAAACAAATATATTGTATTAGTCAACATATTGACTAGTGTATTGGATATATAATACAAATATATTGTATTAAGGTTCTCCAGGGAAACAGAACCACTAAAATATGTGTGTATGATAAATATTTATACATTTACATAAATATACTTAATATTATATATTAAATATAATTGTATTAATATTTATATATATTAGATATATTTAATAAGTATATTTAAATATCAATAAATATGGGCGGATATATGTATATTATACATGTACAAGAGACCATATACAATATGTTATATATATGTGATATATACATCTATGCATATACACACATATATATATAGAGAGAGAGAGAGGGAGAGAGATTTATTTATTTTAAGAAATTGGCTCATGCAATCAGGGAAGATAGCAAGTCCACAATCTGCAGGGTAGAATGGCAGGGCTGGAGAATAGGTGCTGGGAGTATTCTGTCTTTCTTAGGGGAGGCCAATCTTTTTGCTCTTAAGGTCTTCAACTGATTGGATGAGGCCCATACATATTATGGAGGGTAATCTGCTTTACTCAGAATCTTGATTACATGCTAATCTCACCTAAAAGTTACCTTCACAGCAGTATCTAGATTAGTAATTGACCAAATTATCTGGGTAATGTATGCTAGCCAAGTTGTCACATAATATTCACCTTTAGACAACTTCCTACACTTTTGTCTATGGTGCTCAGTAGATGCTCAGTGAACAGTTGTACCGCTGGCCTCAGCAAGCAGCTGGTTTGTGGATAATATATGTTGTAGCCTGTAGCCAAATGATGGGAATGGATGAAGGCTCTGATGTATTTCAAGAAAAGGCACTGCCCAGGAGCTCAGCACTTCCCAATAACTAACTTGTTTATGAAGCACCTGGACATCTGGTTAGATGCAGATTCTGGTTTGGTAGGCCTGGGTTGAGGTCCAAGATTGTCACTGTTAACAAGCGATGTGTATACCACTGGTCTATGGTCCACAGTTGGGGTAGCAAAACAGTAGAATTTCTGAAGCTCTAATTTTGGCAAGATGGGTGGGAGGTAGCCTGGGTCTCTGTAGAGGAAGAGGAGCCCTCTGAATTGAGATTTTGAAGGTAATAAGAATTCTCTGTAGTGTCTCTTAGAAGACAGTGGTTTGTCAGACTATTTTATATCTCACAATCACATGGGCAACTTAAAAAAAAAATAAAATGTAGACACTCTGTGTCCAGTGGTCATGACTCCCTGTTAACAATAATGATCCCAGAAGATTTTGAGGCGGGTCTGGGACAATCCTTTGAGAAACACTGGTCTAAAATTTTAGGACTTGGGAAAAACTACGAGTATGTTATCTCGGAAAAGTCTTTGAGTCATCTGCAACCATATGTGCTGGAAAAAAAAAAAAAAGTGGGAGGGTGGAAAATTGGCTAATTTAGAGTTTTACTGAGGATAAGAGGATATATAGTCTGGGGAAAGGTCAGTTTACAGCTATATCAAAAAAATTCCTAGCCAGACTGGATATTGATTTCTCTGATTCCATGGCTTACTCAGGGCAAAGACAAGGAATGGCCCTCTAAGACTTAGATAAAGAAATTCTCTTGTTACATTGGTTATAGTATTTAGGATTAGATCTAGCTATTATATATTTTTTTAAAGGCTGAAATAATGCTTACTTTACTGAAATTTTTTTTCTCATATAAAAGAAGTCTGGCAGTAAGTTGCAAGTGTGGTGTGGCTGGGATGGGGACTCCAGAAAACTCAGGAGAACAGCCTCCTTCAATAACATACTGTCTCATGTCCAATATGGCTGCTAGAGAACCAGCTGCTGCTTCCACCATCTGAAGCAACAAGAAGGAGGAAGTATTGAAGGAGGGTATGTATTTTCCTTTTAAGAATACTCCCCAGAATTCCCATATAGTATTTATGTTTACATTTCAACGACCATAATTATGTAAACAATCAGTTTAACTGGAGTATTGGAAATGTCTCCCTAGCCCCTCTCTTATTTCAGTATTCTCTGCTAAAACTCTAGTGTTCTTTTACAAAAGGAAAGGGAGGAATTTGGGAGGCACCAGCAGGTCTCTCCTAGAGGAGTTGCTAGATGTTAATCAGTCCGTAGAGATGCCAGACTGGTGGGTAGAAGTAAAGAGGTCATTAATGAAATGACCTAGAATGGAATAATATCTAAAAGGGATTCTGCAGCTAATTTTGGAATCATTCTGGCCTTTATTCATTTATTCAAAAAATGCTGATGGAATTTCTTCAGTGTGCCATGTGCTGCACTGTTCAGTGATACCACCATGAGTAAGGTATAGTCCCTGTCATTCAGGAGCTTAATTTCTGGGTAAGAGTCATTGATAAATTTACAGCCTATTACAGGGTGTCAGTTGCAACATTAGTGCTAAGTGTTTGTGCTGGAGTGGCCCAGAGGAGTGATATTCAGCCTAGTCTTGGGGCTCAAAGATGATGTTCTAGGTGAGGTGAGGGGGGTACACTAAGAGCTGAGGAGAAATTAGTAGAAGTGTGTACATGTGTGTGCATGTGTGTGTGGGCATGTGTATGTATGATCCTGTCTGTGCCTTTGGGGTGTGTCTGTGCATCTCTGCCTGTGTGCACACACATGCACATACCTGGGGGAGTGTTCCAGAAGCAGAGAAGTATCTTGTACTAAATGTGGAAAGATGTTGGAGGGATCCAGTGTAACAAGCTGCAAAGAAAGTTGGCTGGATTCTGAACTGCAATATTCATGTGCATTTAAACGAAATGGTAAGGCAACGAGTGTGTGTGCTCCTGTGTGCAAGCATGCTCTCCTAGGTGCATTCATAGAGAGGTGAAGTTTAGCTAGGGGTAAGGCTAGAGAGACAGTTATTTGCAAGACAGTGTTGCTAATCATACTTCCAACATTCTCTACACAAATAAAATATGTAATTGATAAAAAGACTTTTTTCATGCATAAGGGATCATGGTACTGTGATTGTGACAACACAGTAAAGTTTTCGCGTAGGGAGACAGAGAAAAGTCCAAATCTGCAATCTTGTACATTTTACACGCAGACATGCAAATAGGCTAGAGAACTCTCATTCTCTGAGGGTTATTTTTCCACAAATGAAATTTTACATTCAAAAGAGCAGAAAGAGCCATTGAAATCAAGGATTAATTTCTTTTTAAAGTTACCAAATTTGGAAAGTTAACAATTTGGTGAAAAGTGCTTTAATCATTGAGGTCTCTCTGGTCCACTACCACGGATTCTTCACAAATCCTAAAAACCCAGGATGAAACTTTAGCATACTGATAAAACTTATCCACAACCCCAAAGATGCTGTCATAATTAAGCAGTTTTTGTTTCTCCTTAAGGAGTTTGATGGTCTTAGTTTATCAGCAACCTTTGAATTGAATTAACAACACGAAACTAATTAATCCTGGTATACCCTAGCAATCCACTTAGAAGCGGCAGGCAAAATTCAATTAAGTCCCTTTGCCTTTTATGAAGCATGCACACTCGAAGAGCTTCGGTTTACAGCTGAGAATTAGGTAACAAAAAAAAAAAAAAGAGCTTGTCGTGTTTTTCAAACCCAACTTTTGAAATCAGACAATGGGTTTTAGAATTCCCCCCTGATTTGGAAAGTTGGAATGGAAAAGAACAGAACAAAAACCCTCCCTCCCTGAGCTAATCAGCCCTTTCCTCTCTCGCCTTTCCTTAGATCAGAAGAGAAAGATGGTGGTATGTGCCCCTGCCTCGCTGGCTCTGGTTTGTCACCAGAACCTTAGAGTTCGGGCTGTGTCTTGAATGCTTTTTGCAAACTCTTCTTTTCCTGGCTTCTGGCATGCTCTGTGCTGTCAGTCTTATTGATTAAAACCCTTGGTGGATTTCAAGACCTTCTCGCCCTGTATTGTCACAGATCTACTTAAAATGGATTTTCTCTCTTTGCCAGACCTGCATTTCTCAGTTGGTCGAGCAGATGCAAAGCAGGTGGTACTGAGATTTCAAAGAGAAGCTGTTTCTAGTTACTGGGGGATCAATGGTGGCATTATAACTTCTTTTGTTTTCTTGTCTTTTAACATTTTTATTTATCTAAAAAAATCTTTATACCTCTCAGTAATATGGTTAATTCAAATAAGTAGCATTTATTGCCATTAATGAAAGAGTATTTGGCAGGGGTAACAATCTGAGGCTTTGAATATCTGAGACCCAATGTGAGAAAGGTGTGCTAATACACTACAAAACAGAACGTGTGCTGTGTGTATTGCTAGTCGCTTCTCCCATATTTATTTTCTTCTTCCCCTTCGCAACAGTCCTTGGCACTGGAATAAATTCATGGAATCTGGTAATTTGACTTTACGTTTGGAACCCACAACTTAGGAAGAGTCAATCAGATCATTTCTTCCCCCAGCCACACTGAATGATTCAGGAACAAATAGGGATCTAAGATGGTCCTATCAGAGTGAATTTCAGGACTTTTGTTTGCAGTGCTGGGATAAAGGCATTCTTCATCTCTCTTTTCTTCAAGATGAAATATGAAGGTTAAGTGTGCAAATAGTGGCTCAGAATTTCTGCCATTTTTGTTCAAGAGAGTGGCTTTGTCTGAAACAAAGCTCATAGACAGAAAAGTCTAGTGCCCAGAGACTGCAGAGAAATTTGTAGAGATTTTCAGAGGACATGCTGAACTTTTGGGTCAAACTATACCTGAAGCCAGAGCTATCACTGGCCTTCTCCGTTTGGTGAAACCATACATTTTTTAAATGCTTAAGGTAGTTAGGGTCATTTTATTTTACTTAAAATGGAAAATATTTTAACTATATGAGTCAGCTTTTGCTATGTAACAAAACACCCCCAAATCCAATAGCTTATTAAAAATAAGTAAAGTAATTTATGACTATAGCCTAAGGGTCGGTTAAGGTCAGTTGATCAGACTTAGCTTTGCTGGGCTGCTTTCTTGATATTTCCTGAGCTTGTTCATGAGCCTACTGGGAGTCAGCCAGCCTGTTCATTCTTCTGAAGATAAACTAGAGGTGTGTTTGAGATTTGAGTTTGGACTTGGTTGAGGCTGCTTACTGGTGCTGCCCCATTCCTTGGGTCTCAGTCCCTTGGGTCCTTTGAGACTAGAAAGGTAGCATAGTCAGGATATTTATTTATTTATGTATTTGTTTATTTATTTTTAAGTGGTAGAGGCAGAAACATGCTTGGCTTCTTGAGGCCTAAGGTTGTTACTGGCTCATTACTGCCTCATGCTTTTGGCCAAAGCAAATCCTATGATTAACCCAAAAGTCAAGAGGTGAGAAAGTAAACTTGACCTTTGGGGAGGAAGTGCAAAGTCACCTGGTAATGGGGAGGGGGGAAGAGAGAGGGGTGAAAAAATGGGGCCAGTAATACAATCTGCTTCACTAACTGATACATGATCACACCAACATTTATTGCTATCTAGATAGCTCAAGGTGGTTAGAAAATGAGGTTGTGAATCTGTAGAGAAAGTTGTTATGCCAGATGCGGCAACCATGAAACCTACCTTACATAAGTAATCTATACTCATAGTTTTGGTGATTTTTTTCTTTCAGTGAAAAAGCAAATTTAATTTTTAGTTATGCTTTGTTTTCTATATAAGCTGATCTCTGTTCAGATGTGAATTAATCATACTTTAGATTTAAAACATTTATTTTCCCTGCATACACTATTGATCTGATGATTGTAAAAACCAATCATTTTTTTTTAAATGACACTTTTGTGTATTTATGGAGCTAACGGTGCACCTTTATGTATCCAGTTGTTTAATTTGTTTTACTGGGGATGAAGCACAGGTATTGAAAGACTGGAAATTTTCACCTTCTTCATTCAGTTTATATTCAGATACTCTGTTGAGATTATGACTATAACACTAACGACAGTAACAATAATATAGTAATAGTAGTAGTAGTAGTAATAGTAGTAGTAGTAGCAGCAGCAGCAACTAATGCTTATATAGTACCTGTTATGGGCCAGCCACAATCCTAAAGTACTCTACATAAATGACATCATTTAATCTCACAATAACCGTATAAATTCCTATCATTATCCTTATTATACAAACAGGGAAGCTGAGGTACCAAGTCAGGTACCCAGGAAATGACAGTTCTGGGATTCAAACACAGTTTGTTTCCAGATCTCATAATCTTTACATGATCAGGAATGACAACGTAAACACCTATTTTTCTCATGGAAATGAGTAACCACAGTCATAAAGGTGACTATTAAAAATACAAGGCAAAGTATGTTTTCAAGGATCCATACCACGAATTATACTTCCAACTGAGTGCTGTCTTTCAAACATGCGCGGCAGGCCCCTTGTTTAGTCCTGCTTTGTTGCCTGTGTTTACAACATCTTTGCATTTTTCTTGAAGTAGACCCCACTCTCCCAGACATACATTGGGGTGTGCCTGTTAAAAGTCATTTGCATTATTTTGTAACCACATGCTCAGATTTCATTAAGGTCAAAAGATGACATCTAGAAAAATAAGATATGACAGAGGTAAAAATATTAATTTTGTACTAATGAAATAATGTGGCGATAGTGTGCTGGGGAATGTGATGGCCAAACAAAAGTTTCAGAATATTTCTTAGAGTCCTTAGCTATAGGTCAATGATAAAATATGTCAATTACAAGACTAGGCCTCATCTGCATTTCATTGTGAAAAACTGCATTTTTCAAAGGACTCATTTTTCGCTCTTGCTGCCTTTGATTTATGTTCCATAATATTTAAGTAGGTGGCTAGATGGAAGAGTTGGAAGCTTGCCTCAAACACCTGACGATCATTTTGAAGCTTCTTACATGAACTGTCAGTCTTTAAAAGCAAGTACCACTTTCCTGTGTACCTTCATGATAAGGACATTTTGACATTTTCCTAATAAATTATTGATAAGTGCATTGAGAGACGTAAAAAGCTATGTCACTGTTGTTATCCAACTTGAAGCATCCTGTAGTTCATTTTTTAATGCCCACTATTATCATCTTTCTTTAGATCATACAAAGTGTGAGAATTATTTATATTCACTAGAATTTGTATCTTAACAGGATCTTTGTGTTTTTGATGCTTCTATGGAGAGTGCCAACTATTCAGGATTTTTTATTTATTTGGCATTTTTATTTTCTTTAGCATAACTTTTTTTAGAGATCCCCTCTTCCTCACCCCATAATAAGGTTTGTATCAGGAGATTTTAAAATGTAGCTTTCCATTTGAATTGTTAGAATCCTGGGATCATGATTATTTTGACAGCTATATCACAGTAATATGTATCATCAGTACTGTTCTAATGGTGACCAAACTTCCCTTTCAGAACCTTCCTTTTTTTCTCCTAAGCACATTTTGTGAATCTTTTTAAAGAACCACCTCTATTTCCTTGTGGAAAACCGTCTTCTTTTCCACAATTGGAACTCACCACCTTCAGCCTCTACCTGGGCTTTACCACCATAACTTTCTAGGTCCTGGAGATTTAAATCACAGATTTATGATTTTCCTTATTTATTCTGATTTCCTTTGTTTTTCCTCCTCTAAGCAGTTTCCTAACATGTCCAATAGTGCATTTATTTCTATGTCTCCTTTTATTATGGATCCACCCTCCCTTACTTTCAAAGATTCCCTCACCCGTTTTTTGTTTTATTTTTGTTTGTTTTTGTTTTTGTTTTTGTTTTTAACCAAGGTCCAAAGAATTCTCCTAAAAACATGAGGGAGAGTAAAATCCTCTGGAGATTGAGGATAGATGGGAATTCACCAAATTAACAAATGCAACTTTAAAAATTATGGATGACATGGGAAAAAGGAAAAGATTGTTTTCTGTGATAAAATATCACCCTGCCCTGCCAAATCTATGAGAGTGGTGTAATAAAACAGGGGAAATAAAGTAGTCCTTTCATCTCAACACTGTCATCTTGTTATTGCCATTTTAGGTTGTAGGTTTGACACTGGCGATAGTCATTATGAGATATGTGGATTACAGAGAGAGTGACAAGAGCCAGTGAAAAGATTCAGGGTGCATCAAGGAGAGGGGCTTCTAAAAGCTCTGCTGCTCACTAAAAAAGGCTTTTGTTAAAATGGAAATCTCCAGTCATCTCTGAAATAATTGATTGGCAAATACAATGAGTGACCTAGCTGAACCAGAAAGAATTTGAAAAGTACCAACAACAAAATTACATCCTTTTAGCCAAATATGTTTTCTTTTCACTGAAATATGATTGACTCATAATAATGCTAATTATGCCTAATTATCATCTCAATTATTTTACCCTCGCAAGAACATTTCGTCATTGTTGTGTTTATCAGTTATCTAATAATAATTTATATTGTTTCCACTTTTTTAAAAGGAAAGCTTCACAGGTTTAAACACACTACCATGGTTCGGTGAGATATACAATTATTATTATTGGCTTTTATTCGATTTTAGGCCTTTGATGAGTTAGAACAGATTTTTCTAAACTCTTCTGTAATAAGTTCTGTCAAGAGACTAGTTTTAATGACATAACTGGGCCTCTGTGGGAAGGCCACCTGTGGCTTTGCTCATTAATTGGGAGAATTGAATTATCTTTTCGTGAGATGAATATGACCAAGGACCTAATACAGAACCAATAAGAAGAAGACGTCAAGCTACTACGATAGCCTCAAAATTGTTAAAAGAAAACAAAAACAAAAACAAAAACAAAAAAAACAAGAAGAAGAAAAGAAAAGGAAAAAAAGAAGAAAACCCCACAAAACTTACAGACCATAAAAGGGAGAATTGCACTTTAAAATCCCTGTCATGTGCTCAGCTGGTCTGCCTTTGAACATCTCCAGACTTGAGGAGGTCACCTGACTGAAGCAGCCCCTCCTGTCTGTGGACAGTCCTTCTCTCTCAGTAGAAATGCTTCCAGCTCTGAGTGGGGCCACACAGAACACATCTAAAACCTCTTCTACATGACAGGCCTTCAAGTTTAATAATGATGCTTAACATTTGTCAAGCATTTGCCTGTGGACAATGTGGTTTCACATACATTACCACATTTAATCAGATCAATGGCCCTGTGACCTCAGCATCATTATCTTCCATCTCACTGAACGTTTTTCTCGTTCTGCTGTCTTACCTTTACCTTCCTCCGAACATGTCTTATTCAACCTTTGAGTCTTTGAATACCCTTCTGTTCTAGCTGCTGCCCTCTGAATTCTTTATCTCTTTGCTGCTTTTCTTTGTTTTAAAAGCATAGCTCTAAGAATGGAACATCCTACTTTATGCTTAGTGGTCTTGAACCATGCTTTTACCTCCTGGGTTAAAGACCATTCTCTAAGACAACACAATTCGTGTTTTTGGCAGTGCCATCCTATGGAGGATCGATTTGGGCTTGAACTCAACTAAAACTTGTTTAAGAGTTTTAATCATGTGACTGCTAAGTCACCTTTTCCCATATTTTACTTGTGAAGGTTTGGAGTTTTGGTTTGGTTTTAGTTCTAGAACAGCACCACTTTACTCCTCCTGGATGTGGGGTGAAGGCACAGATCACACTGGATGAGGGCTGTATAACCCGAGTTAAAGTTTCTGTTGTATCACTAACTGGTTGTCTTTCCATCTCAGTACATAGCAACCTCATCCTTCCAGTTGCTTAGGCCCAGAACCTTGAAATCAGATGTGACCCCTCTCTCAAAATTCCTGCCAGTCTCAGCTTCAGACATTCCCAGAAGCCTATCATCTCTCTCCACCTTCATCAGAATCTCCCAGTTTTGGGTGCCATGAGCTCCCATCTGGATTGCCATTACAGCCTCCTAATTGGTCCCTGACATACATGTTTGCCCCTCTACAACCTGTTTTCTATACAATAGCCAGAGTGAGCCTTTTAAATCATGTCAGACTATATTATTCCTCTGCCCCCAATTTCCCATGTCTTCTCATTTAATTCAGAGCAAAAGGCAAAAATATTTATCATGCTTACAAGGATCCCACAAAATCTGTTCCTTGCCTCCCACTGTCATGCTTCCTTCCCAAGTAGTCCCAAACTACTTTCCACTTTGGTTCCTCCATCCAGCCCTGGGCTCCTTATCCTCCTCAAAGTCACTAAGCCTGGTCCTTCTCAGGACCTTTCTGTTCATTGTCTCTACACAAAACCCTCTTCTACCAGGTTTCTGCTTTTGGATCTCTCCTCAAATGCCCTCTTATCAGAGGACCCTTTCCAGCTGTATAGAACAGCACCCCCAGTCCTCCATAGTCTGCTTTATTTTCCTCTCGCACTTTCCACTGCCTGCTACATTACATTGTTAAAAGATAAAAGGAGGAATATTAAAAATTTTAAGAGTTTATATGAGCAAAATTTACCCTAACTGCAGGTAGGGGTGCATTACCAACAGGTGCTGACACAAAGACCTACAGAGAAGGTGTGGCCGAAAAGAAGATGTTTTTGATTTGCTATAGCTTAAAGTCTAGCTGACTGTTCTTGACTGGTTGTCCTCAAGTTTTGATTTCTCGAAGCATTTATAATCTTAGCTTTCAGGTTGTTTGCATCAGTGGCCCCAGCTAATTATAGCCACCTCAGTCTAATAACTTCCTTGTTTAAGTAGTTTAACAACATGTTAGCTTGGTTTCATTACTTACTGTCTTCCTCAATTAGAATGGAAGTTCCTTATGGCCAGGTCTGTTCTGTTAGTTTAATGCTTGGTACACAACATATATCTGTCAAATGAATGAATTTTCAGAATATCGCTACCTTTCTTTTTTTGGCTTCCTCCTTTTTTTTTTTTTTTTTTTTTTTTTAAGTGTATTAATTTCCTAGGGCTGTGGTAACAAAGTACCATAAACTTGGGGCTTAAAACAATAGGAATTTATTCTCTCATAGAGCTTGAAGCCGGAAGTCTAAAAATCAAGGTGTCATGATGGTTGGTTCCTTCTGGAGGCTCTGAGGGAGAATCCTTTCCATGTTTCACTAGCTTCTAGTTGCTGCTGACAACCCTTGGCATTCCTTGGCTTGTAGATGCATCACTCCCGTCTTTGTCTCCATCTTCAGGTCACCTTCCCTGAGACATCGCCCCTTCTCTTCTAAGGATGTTTTTGTCATTGGATTTAGGATTCATCCTACTCATAGATGATCTTGTCTCAAGATGTTTAACTTAATTACATCTACGAAGACCCTCTTTTCCAAATAAAGTCACATTAACAGGTTCTGAGTGGACATATCTTTTTGGGAGCCACCATTCAATCCACTATAGCACCATCATGAAAACTACACAATATAAGTTTTAGGGAAGCTCTTTGTGTAATTTAATGTGATATTCAGAAGTGAGTCATTATGTTAAAACATTTCATCTTCTCTGATCTGATCTATTGTCCCAGTGTTTTGAAATATGTTTAAATACCGACTCTACTTTCCAGGATATTCATTGCTCCAGATCATGAGTAAAATTGCTAAATATGTCTTCTATATGTTCATCTCAGTTACTGATTTAAACGACATATTGAATAGAACAGAATCATGGAGAGAACAGTGAGATCTGAAAATAGACTGCTCTCCTAGATTGGCATGAATTGGTTAATCAGTACCTTTTGGATCCAGGGCTTTGTCTAGTTATGAATCTCCTTCAAGGTACTTCCATCTTTCTGTTTCTCCACATTATCTACAGTAATTTATGCTATTCTGTGGAATGGCTTATAGAAATACAGAGATAGCTGACCTATTCCATTCCCTTTATTTGTTGATTTATTCATCCACGTATTGAACCAGTAATCGCTGAATGCCTACTAGGTGCCAGGCATTGAGGGGTTGGCAGGGAACAAAAAAGACACTGTCATTATTTTAATGGAGCTCATTGTCACTTATCTCCTGGTTTGTAACTTGATTTAGAATAAAAACTGTGGGGGCGCCTGGGTGGCTCAGTGGGTTAAAGCCTCTGCCTACAGCTTGGGTCATGATCCCAGAGTCCTGGGATGGAGCCCTGCATCGGGCTCTCCACTCAGCAGGGAGACTGCTTACCTTCATCTCTCTCTGTCTGCCTCTCTGCCTACTTGTGATCTCTGTCAAATAAATAAATGAAATCTTTAAAAAAAAAAAAAGAATAAAAACTATGTGTGTATACTGGGTGAAGCAGATTGGGAATGAAATCAGCTAGTCATGACTCCTTGCAGCTTATTCTAGTCATCACTGTTCCTTTCATGTGTTTCAAATCATTCCATTTAGCTGGTCTATTCTGGATTCCAGCTTTATCCTTACCTGGTTTGAAAATTTTAAGTGCATTTTTTGGCCTCCTGTCTTAGAATGTATATTTAGGTTTCTGATTTTTTAGATTCCGTGGAGGTTGGTCAGTCCCTTGGAAATTTCTCTTGGCCCTTTGAGGTACAGTTGCTGGAAGTCAGCAGACCCAAACCCCTTAAGAGAATCTGGTTGCCCTTTATTATAGTACTAACATAAGAATTATTTGAAAGACAACAACCACAGCTGTAATTTATTTAGCAACTCTACTGGGCTAAATGCCTAACAAATGCCATCTTTTTTAAATCCTTCAAATTTCCCCGACGAAGGAAGCTTTTTAACTCTGCTCTTTAGAACAAGAAGCTGTGACAGCGAGGGGTTAAGTAATTTGCCCAAGGTTACACAGCCAGTGACTATCAGAGCCAAGTTCAAACCCAAGGCTCATATTCTTTCACCACTGGGCTATCCTGTCTCCATTCTTTGCCTTTGATCTCAGAGCTCTTTCTCCCCCTCCTACTGTTCTTTTCTACAGATCTGTGCTCCACCCCTTTCGGTCTGGAAATCCCTCTCTTTTACATCACAGCTGTGTTCTTCCTCTTGGTTATCCATCGAATTAGACCACCAGCCCAAGGCAGAAAGCTGCTTATCCCTGTCAACTTCATGTTCTGAATAAAACTGTAAAAGCTTCCTTTGTTGTCCCTCACATTTTTCTCATCAAGCCTCGGTTCACTTGGGGCTTTCGCCTTTCTGACATAGTTCTTATAAGTCCATGCCTCTTTCATCTGGTTAAGAGCCCTTCTTACCATCTTTTGAATATTTCCATTTTAAAACCCAAGTGTCTCAGAGAATTGGTTTCTTTAGGTGCTCCTTTTCTTCCTGATGGGATTTACTTGCAATTGTATGTCACAATTACTTTTTTTGTGAAAACTTCCTACTTTTCTTGAGTAATCTCCTTTTTGACAATATATAATCACAACAACATCAGCCAAAAAAAAAAGTTGTAGATACGTACATGGGTCAAGCACTATGTACTGTACAGAAGTTTATGAATCTGGTCCCTCAGTCTCTTAAAGGAGATATTATATAAGATGTGTGGCAGCCTATACTGACATACAGATTAAGTGCCGAATGTGTGTTTATTCATGAGGAGGCACAGGATGGCTGGGGGCTGGGGCAGAAGGAGAACTTTATAGAACAAGAAGGACTTGAAGAATAATAATAGAGTATATATAACATTATAAACCCACTTATTCTTTCCACAACACAGTTAGTTATTTAGAGTAAATTCATGTGTCTCAAATAAGGCAGTGGAAGGTACTGAGAGAGTAAGCAAGTTGTCCAAGGACACACAGCTTGTAAGTGGCTAAGCCAGGATTTGAACTCTGTGAGTATGACTCTGGAGTTCAAATTCTTAACTGCCCAGCTCTCCTGGTAGAATTCTAGGTAAAGAAAGAGGAGGAAAGAAGGTCCACCAGGTGGGAAATGTTCAGGACTTGTTTGGGGCAACACTGAGAAGAAGAGTTTTGCTGAAGGAACTTCACTTTTAATTAGAGGAAAATGATGAGGGCTCTGCTAGCATTATACCTTAATACCTGTGCTACAAACCAGCTGAACCACAATGTGCTCAGAGGAAACAGCACCAGATCTCCCTGAAGTCCAGTTCTGATAATGTGGCCAGAGTTAAAAAAAAAAAAAAAGGAGAGACTCATTCTGTGGAAAAAAAATAAAAATTGGAGTGGCAGATGACAGCAAGCAGTGCCAATAGATGCCCCTTGCAACTAATCAAATGCATTCGATGTGAAAAATCGTTAGAGTACATTTTGACATCTTGGGCCATTCTTGTGCTCACAAATAGCTGTATTGTTAACAACATTGTCATTGGAAAGGAAGAAAAATGACACACATAACAGGTAAAAATAAAACCGTGTGAAAGGTGTGGAATTTCTCAGAAAAAAAAATGAATTTGGAGAAAAACACATCTGTTCCAGCATTCAATTATTATACACCTTCAATGCAAAAACAGATGACTTTGAGTATCAGTTGGCTACATTGTCAGCTGGTTGGACCTACCTGCAACAGGCAACTATGAAAATTCTACTCCTCTTGTGATCTGTCCCATGTTTTTCATAGAGCATTAAGTTGCTTTCTAAGGATTTCCAAATACTGGGTTGCTGACTGGGCATGATTATTACCAATCAAAGAGCCCTGTTCACGAGTGTGAGGGCTGCAGTCCTGGGAATCTGGCTAACTTCCAGTTGGGTAATTACACACAGAGAATCTTGTTGAATCCCCGTTGGAGCTCTAGTTATGAAAGCAACTTATAGGGTGATTTGTAATTGTGCCCGTGGCTGGAAAAATAGTGCAATGCACCAAAAATAAAATAAGCAGTAATGTCTATTGGAAGAAGAGAAAGGGAACCGTCATGCCTGCTGCGGAAATCTAAAGGTCACCCTTGAACTCAGAAGCAAAGAAAAAGAAAATGATTATTGACATAATCAAAATATAGTGTAGATGAGTCCTTTTAACTTAGTTTTGCCAAACATAGTGAACTACCAAATTATAGTATTATATCAGGGAGTGTTTGAGGTAATGACATATTTGTTTTTGCATCATTTATTCTGGGGATATTATTTCTTAGGATTCAGTTGGAATCTGAGTCCTCTTAATTATACAAAGGCAAAAGGCATTTTCTTTTATAAATTACATCATCCAAAACATTGCATCCAATAGATAAGGATGCAAATAACATTTTTTGTTATTAAAAGATTTGATAATTTGCGTTACCAGATCCCAAACTCAGCTGTATACAGGAATCACCTGGGCACCTTAAAAACATACAAAATTAAAATAAACAAACAAACAAAAAACAAAAACAAACAAACAAACAACAAAAAAAAAACAAAAACAAACAAACAAAAAACATTCCATGTTCCCGGGTCTCATTCATGATCTACTTAATCAGTTGTTGGGGGTAAGATTTGGTAATCTTTTTATTTTAAAAACCCTGATGGGCTGTGATGTGCAGCCATGTTTGAGAACCTCTAATGAACTCTATTCAGCTTTTAGACAACTGCTTTCCTCATGAACTAGATGTTTTTAAAATTATCTTTGATGAAAGAATGATGGTGACCAGGAAAACCCAGTCTAAGGAGAACCAGAGGCCCAGAGATTAATAGTAAGTGCCAGGGAAAAGGACATCTGAACCACAACCTTCTCTTTTAATATGGCCTCAAAGTCATTGATGAAGATAGAAATATTTTTTAAAATATCTGATTATGTCTGATTATTATCAGATAATAATCAACAACCATTGAGAAACCATTGTTCATTTTTAAATGCATGTCATAGCAGCTTCTTGAAAATATTCTACACTCATCTTCAAAAAGAATTTCTTTTAAAAAAGAATAAGTAGGAAATTGCAACATATTCTATCGAAGTCTCAAAGGGGAAACCAAGCAAAAGTTTATCTATTTTTCTTTCAGGGTACATTTTTTTCTGTTTTTCCCACATTCATAGTATATTTATAGAAGTGATGAAAGCTACCTAACTTAAATTGACTTTGTTTATGAAGAAAGTTTATTTTTTGTGGTGTGGAGAAACTCTAGTGTCTTAGGCTGAACCATGGCCGTCTCAATTCATCAGGCCACCTATAACTCAAAAGAGTTGTATTCATCAGATTTTGCCAGCTTATTGGCAACGGAAAAGAAAAGTTTATTCATCTTGTTGGATTATGTGATCTCTAAGGTCCTTTCCATCTCTAAAATTCTATTATTCTTTTCTATCCCAATGATAGACAAAGTACAGAAATTCATCACAACTCTCTGGTGTAATAGAAAGTAGTAGAATCCACAAGTATTTTAACCCCAAAGTTTTGGTCTTTCTCTTATATTTCACTGGTAAAGCACCTTATACAACCTTAATTTTTTTATTCAAAAGTAGAAATTCATCAATAATAGTGGTTACAATCAATATGAAAGTGCTGAGTGGCAATGGGAAATAATAGATGCGTTACTATTCTCTTGGGTCTTCTTGCTAGCTGTTGATGAATAAACTTTGAAATTATAAAAGATCCTCTAGGATATTAAAGTATATGAAATCTATGGAATGTCAAATAGTTGTGGCTCTACTTTTGGTACTCCTGTATTTGTTTGTATACCTATTAGCATTTATCTCACTATTTTGTATTTTTTTAGGTCATGTATCCGTCTCACCTCCTAGGCCATGAGTTCTTTACATTCCCCAGATAAAATACCATGCTCAATGCATTTTTAGTTGACAGGTGATTGGATGTCTCTCTTTTTTTTTTGTTTTTGTTTTTTACTTAATTTATTTTTTTAACATATAATATACTATTTGTTTCAGGAGTACAGGTCTATGATTCATCAGTCTTATACAATTCGCAGTGCTCACCATAGCACATACCCTCCCCAGTGTCCATCACCCAGCCACCCCAGCCCTCCCATTCCCTTCCACTCCAGCAACCCTCAATTTGTTTCCTGAGATTAAGAGTCTCTTATGTTTTGTCCCTTTCTCTGGTTTCATGCCATTTCATTTTTTTTTCCTCTTCCCCCATGATCCTCTGCCTTGTTTCTCAAATTCCACATATCATTAAGATCGTATGATAATTGTCTTTCTCTGATTGACTGATTTCGCTTAGTGTAATACCCTTTAGTTCCATCCACATCATTGCAAATGGCAAGATTTCATTTTTTTGATGGCTGCATAGTATTCTATTGTGTGTGTGTGTGTGTATACACACACATATATGTGTGTGTATGTGTGTATATATGTGTGTATATATATATACATATATATATATATACAAACATACCACATCTTCTTTATCCATTCATCTATTGATGGACATCTAGGCTCTTTGCATAGTTTAGCTATTATGGACGTTGCTGCTATAAACATTGGGGTGCACGTGTCTCTTCAGATAACCACATTTGTATCTTTAGGGTAAATACCCAGTAGTGCAATTTCTGGGTCATAAGATAGCTCTATTTTGAATATTAAATGAGTTCAACTGCTACAGTTTTTGAAATAAAGTCCTAAAAACAAAAGTCCTTCTGCAAAGTCTATGGTGAAGCTTAGAAAAGAAGCCAGGAAAACATGTTAAGTCAAGAGAAGCAAGCTGTTTCTAGCAGGGACAGGTAGATCAATTAAACAATTATATTTCATTTCAACTTACTGTCTCTTAGTGTTTAGATCAAATGACACTATATGTACCATTGATTTCATGAGGGACCTATTATTATTAACAATGATGAAATCTTTCCTGCTTTCAAACACATATTTATATAGAACCCTTTGGGTGAAAATGGTAAATCCAGTGCTGTTTAGATTTAAGGACGAGTGCATTAGTTAATTATCATTAGTACTGTAACAAATGACCCTGAATCTCAGTAATGTAACAAAATATTTCTCACTCACATAAAGTCATCTATAGTCAAAAGTAAGGGTTGAAGGGTTAAGCTTCTTTTTAGATCATCACTTAGAGACCCTAGTAGACAGTCTTTGTCACCTTCAACATGGGGTTTCTAAGGTAGCTCAAATTTTTAAGCCCAACTAGAAATGGAAACAGAGAGAGGATTACCCATGGGAGATTTTTCATGGTCCAGGGCTGGAACTGGTCATATCAATTCCATCACACTTAATGGACAAGGAAGACTGGGAAATTTGGTCTTCTTTTATACCCCAAAGCAGTAAGAGATGGGTTTTTTAAGCAGATAGGTGGGTTCTGCCACAGGAATGGGGATTGGCACCCAGGAAGGCTTGCTTAGGACTCTGAAGAGCATAATTTGTTGCCTCTAAAGCAAGGTGTACCTCAAGAGCTCCTTCAGATTGAGTGTTCTCTAATTATACAAGCACTATGCATGATACACATGAAGCATTTAATAAATGCTTCAATTTCCCCATACTTTTGAAAGAGAGGATACTAATTCCTACTTGGTCATTTAATCTGAACAGCAGAACCATGAGCCATGTCTTGGTACTTCCTCTCTACCTGCCCCTGCAGTATGATAACACTCCAGTTTGTTTCAGTTGACCCTTGAATTTCGGCACTTGCCCAAATTTGTATTTTGCAGAATTTCCTTAATTCCGACTTGAAGTTGTGGAATGGATTTAGCTACCTTTCATTCAAATTAAGGAGGAATCAGATGACATAAATATAAAGCATTTGACACACCCATATAAGACAAGAATTCAGATCCATATGATACCTGATCTATCAGTGGTTCTTTCCTTGTTTAACCACTATTTCAAACTACTGGCAAAATCTTAACACTACTCATGCCTGGCTGCTGTGTCTGATGCGTCAGTTCTTTCATCCTTTGTCCTGTGAAAACCATTTTTCTTCCTTGAGTCTTTTATCATTTTTGCCTTCTCTTATTAAGTTAAGCACAATCATGGTTTTGGTTATCATCTGATGACTTCCAAAGTTGTTTATTCAATTCAGCCCTTTCTCCCTATTTCTGCAAATCTGTATATCCAAATGGTCACACAACATCTCCATTTAGATATCTTAGTATATCTCAAGTTCAAATTGTCCAAGACCAAAATCCTATTCTTCCCTTCCTCAAAATTCTTCCTCTGGGTTCTTGGAGTCTTGAAGTCTTGAAGTCTTGGAAGATGGCACCATTGTTCACTGGTTCACTAAATTCAGGCCCAGGAGTCATCTTCTGTTCCTTCCTTTTTTTTTTTCCCATGCTTTTCCAAGCCAGCATGTTAACAAAGTTATAATGACTTCCATCTCCTTAAAAGTTTTTCAGATTTTCCCCTTTCCCTGTGATCCATGTAGGAACCTAATGCCCATCTTCCTTCAGCTAGACTTATCTCCAGAGCCTCTTCACTGGCCTCCAGCTTCTAGTCTTTCTCCTCTCCATTCTATAGTGTATCCAGTTACCTAATATATTCTCCCCTACGTAAACCCTTTGTCTGGCCTATGAGACTGTTTATCATCTGACTCCTGCCAACTGTCTTCATTTGCTGTGCATCTCCCACACGAAAATGTATAGCAAACGAATTCCCTTTTCCTAAATACACTGTACATCTGGTGCCTCTATGCTAGGGCTAGAAATATATACAGACAATAAATAAACAAATGGGCATGGATATGTTGCAATAAAACTTTATTTACAAAAGTAGACAGGGACTGGATTTGACCTAGGGGCTGTAATCTGTTGCTCTGTACCTTTGTATTTGTTGTTCCTTCTGCCTGGACTGTCCTTTATTCTCATTGTGCACTTCATTGTTTACACCTTTACTGTCATTTTGAAACTTCTAATTTTTCAAATGTTTACTTAAGCATTCTTCCTATATGAAACCATTCTGAATAATGCTCACTCCTACAGCATGTTATAGTTGATACTCATTATTCATGGTTGTTATAGTCTATAAAGTTGCCTCAAACATTTAATTAGAGATTTCTGAACCATTGCTCCTAAGAAAAATACAGGGTTAGGTTCCTGCAAGCCTGCGGTCACATTTTCACCAACCAGTCAACATATAACCTTGTTTTATAGGTGCTTTCGCCTGAAGATGTCTACTTAATATATAGCATTGGTTTATTAACATTGAGCTTGTGGCCAACAGCAGTATAACTCATGCCTAAATGAAGCCTATCTAACACACTTATTTTTTCTGTAAGGCACATCACAACCTTCTTGCACTTTGGAACACTAGATAACCCTATAGCACTACACTTAGGGGACATTCTAAACATCAAAATCACCAAGAAAAGCAAAAATGTGAAAAAATGTGGCACTAAATTGCTCAGAAAATAACAGTTACTTGCAGTGGAAGGGTGAAAAACAAGAGGAAGAGAGCTCTAGCTACAAATGTACACACCAGGCAACTCAGATTTTTCATAGCTCTGCACATATCTGTGAAGACCACAAAAGCACCATGAGTATTGATTTTGGATTTACATGTACATTTTAGTGAATAGGAAAATTCACAATTACAAAATTGGTGAGTAAAGAGGATTGTCTGTATCTCCATAACAGAATTAACAGAATTAACAGAATGGGCAGTTAGGTCCTTGTGAACTAGTTAATTTGTTTTGTTCTCCCTATCTTCATGGCCTTAGAGCTTAAATGAAAATTTAAATATTTGTATGAAGGAAGAAAGAAGGGAAGCAATTGAATGAAATGTATTGTGCTTAATATTTTCAGTACAGGTTGTATATATATTTGGGAAAACATTTTTTAAAATGCTTTTTTCAGTATTTGCTAAGTGATTAGTAATTCTGCATAGGGACATAGGGAATGATGTTGCTTTTTTTCTTATTGAACATCTTCATTAATGATTTTCAGCAGGAGTAAATAATAAATTAATGAAATCTATGGATGATACTAAATTAAGAGGTGCTGAAAACACCAGTGAGAGTATTGCTGTAGCATAAATGTACTTAGAGAAGTTAAAAATATGAAGCAAATCAAGAAAAATTCAACCAGAAAAATACAAAGTAGAAAGTCTAGCCAAGCAAATTTTTAATGTCCTGGAAACCTAGACACCACTGTTTGTTGATTTTAAATGACCTGTGTATTTATTCATTTAGCAGCATTTATTGAAGTCATATTATGTGCCTGGCTAGTGCTCTGTCCTGGAGTCATTTTAGTGAATAAGACAGTCAAGGTCCCTGCCTGATGGAATTTATATTCCAGTAATGGAGCTAGAAAAGAGGAGTGAATAGACAAGAATCTCTGAGTTTAGTGGGGAGTTGATATTAGAGTTGAAACATGAGGGATGAGTGGAAGAGTGAGGGGCAGGAGTGCTCCAGAGAGAGGAAAGACAAGGGCAGAAGCCCAGAGGTGGGAGAAAATAGGTGTGGCAGACACCAAGAACAGAAAAGGAGGATGACTGGAGCTTACTATAGGGATGACCTGCAAGATAGAGATGACTTGTGACAAGTGAAAGAGCAGGCAAGGGACAGGTTATGAAGTGCCCTGTAGGTATTGCAAAGGAAGATGGATTTTATTCTACATGCCATGGAAAACCATTGAAGAATTTTAAGAGTAAGACACATGAATTGACTCACATTACTGGATTGAAGTAGGGCACATATATAGCAAGGAGTTAAATTAAGAGGTTATAGCAGTAATTCCATCAAGAAGAAATGGTGGCTTGGACCAAGACCTAGAGAGGGAAAGGTATGGAAGGATGAGGATCTGTTCCTTACTTTTTTGACTTGAGTAACTGGGAGGTATGAACAACAGGAACTGGAGCTACCAACTAAATTAGGGTAAAAATTGGTCTACAATGGATATATTAGATTTGAGGACTTTATTAGACATTTAAATACAATTTTATTACAATTTTAGTTTGCATTTTCTTGATGGCTCATGCTGTTGAGTGCTTTTTCACGTGCTCATTGCTCATTCATACGTTTTCCTTTATAAGGTTTCTGTTTAAGTCTTTTGCCCATTTTTACTGGGTTATGTTACTAGTATTTATTAATGATTTTTGCTTCTGTGATCATGGGGAAGTTGGTCTATACTCTTCTTTAATTTAATGTCTTTGTCTAGTTTTGACATCAGGTGCTTGCTGGCCTATAATTTGCTTATTAGTTTTCATAATGTATCTTTTGATGAAAAGGTTTTAATTTTAATGATGTCCATTATGTACTTTTTTTTAATGCTTCATGCTTTCAGGTTTTTGTCTGAGAAATCTTTGCCTATCTTAATGTCCCAAAAATATCCTCCTATCTTTTTAAAGAAGCTTTATTATTTTAGCTTTTATATCCACTCAAATCTGTGTTTGAAGATGGTGTGAGGTATGGGTCAGGATTTTTTTTTTTTCCCCCAATAGACAGTCATTTTTTTTAGCACTATTTGTTGAAGACTTTTTTCTATTAAACTGCTTTATTGCCTTGGTTGAAAATCAGTTGAACATATAAATGTGGTTCTGTTTCTGGATTCTGTATTTTGTTCTGTTGATCTGTTTAACTATCTGTACACCCAAATCTTATTGTCCAGATTATCATAGCTTTCTAGTTAATATGAAAATCAGAGAGTGTAAGGCTTTCAACTTTGTTTTTGCTAAGGATTTTTGGTTGTTCTAAGTCCTTTGCATTTCTATAAAGATTTTAAAGTCAGTTGTCAATATCTGTGGAAAGGTCTGCAGGGATTTTTATTGGGATTGTGTTAATTTAAGTGTCATGTAACAATATTGAAACTTCTAATCATGGACATGGTAAATTCTTTATTTTGAACTTCTGTATTTTTTTTCCAGCAACATTTTTTAGTATTTTGAACTAATTTTGTTTAATTTTTCCTAAGTGTTTTATGTTTTTGATGTTATTTTAAATGGTATTTGAAAATTTCACTTTTGTTAGTTACTCTGTGTGTGTGTGTGTGTGTGTATACACCTCATATTCTGAAATCTTGTTAAATTCAGTTATTCTAATAGTTTATATTTTTGTCGATTCCTTGGGATTTTCTACATAGTCATGCCATCTGTAAAAAAAGATTTATTTTTTACTATTCTTTAAATGGCTTCTATGTTTTTGGCCTTATTGCCAATACAATAGTGCGTAGAAATAGTGAGGCTTACTTTATTTTTCATAATAGATTAAAATGATTCAGTCCTTCACCACTCAATATGCTCTTAGCTGCAGGTTTTCTGTATATTATCTTTATTGGATTGAGAAAGTATCCTTCTGTTTCTAGCATATTGAAAATTTTTATCATGAATGGTTGCTGAATTTTATCCAGTGTTTTCCTGTAGTTATGTGATTATATGATTTTTTTCTTTTATTCTGTTAATGTGGTGAATTATATTGATTAATTTTCAAATATTAAGCCAATCTTGCTTTCCAGTAACAAATCCCCCTTGATACATCCTTTTCAAATATTGCAAGGATCAATTTGCTAATTTTTTAAAATGATTTTTGCTTCTATGTTCATGAGGTAAATTGATTTGTAGAACTCTTTTCTTATAATGTCTTTGAATTTGGACTTAGTGAATACAGGCCTCATAAAATATGTTGGGATAGGTTCCCTCTTCTTCAATTTTTTTTTAGCAATTTTTGAGAAATTAGTATTATTTCTTTCTTAGATCCATCTGGGCTTAGATTTTACTTCTTTTTTTGTTGTAAAATACACATAATGTAAATACCATCTTAATCATTTTTAAGTACAGCTCGGTAGTACTAAATATATTCACATTGTTATGCAACTATCTTTCCATCTATCGCTATAACTCCTTTCATCTTTACAATTGAAACTGTGCTCATTTAAAAATAATTCCCTTTATCCCTTCCCCCAAGCTCCTGGCAGCTACTATTATACTTCATCCTTATGATTTTGATTACTCAAAGTACTTTATATAAGTAGAATCATATAATCTCTGACTTTTTGTGACTAGATTATTTCATGTAGTGTAATGCCCTCAAGGTTCATCCATATTGTAGCGTATGTTAGACTTTCCTTCCTGAATACTATTCCACTGTATGAATATATCACATTTTGCTTATCTATTCATCTGTGGGTGGCAACTTCGGTTGTATTAAAATTTTAGCTGCTGTGAATAATGATGTTATGAAAATGGGTATACAAATATCATCTCAAACCCCTGCTTTCAATTCTTTTGAGTATATACCCAGAAGTAGAATTACTGGATTATTTGGTAATTGTATATATTTTTTATTCATTAATTTTTTATTAAGTTTTCTTTTTTAACTTCAGTATGGTTAACCTACACTGTCGTATTAGTTTCAGGTGAACAATATAGTGATTCAACAGTCCTGTTCATTACTCAGTGCTCATAATGACAAGTGTGCTCTTTAATCCCCATCATCTATTTCACTCATTCTCCCAGCTCCCCTCTAGTAACCTACCAGTTTGTTCTCTATACTTAACAGTCTGTTTCTTGGTTTGTCTCTCTCTCCTTTATTTTTATCCTTTGTTTATTTGTTTTGTTTCTTAAATTTCACATACAAGTGAAATCATATGGTATTTGTCTTTCTCTGACTGGCTCATTTTGCTTAGCACTATACTCTCTAGCTCCATGTTATTGCAGGTGGCAAGATTTCATTCTTTTTATGGCTGAATAATATTCTACTATATGTATGTATATATGTATATATGTATACCACACCTTCTTTATCCATTCATCTATTGATAAACAGTTGGGCTACTTCCATAATTTGGCTGTTGTAAATAATGCCGCAGTAAACATAAGGGTGCATATATCTGTTTGAATTAGTGTATTTGGGGCTTTTTTGTTTGTTTTTTGTTTTTTGTTTTGGGTTTTTTGGTAAATGTCCAGTAGGGTGATTACTGGGTTGTAGGACAGTTCCATTTTTTAAGTTTTTGAGGAAATCCTATACTATTTTCCACAGTGACTGCACCAGTTTGCCCTCCACCAATGGTGCATGAGTGTTCCTATTTCTCCACATTCTCTCCAACACCACTTGTTTCTTGTGTTTTTGATTTTAACCATTCTGACTGATGTAACGTGATATCTCATTGTAGTTTTGATTTATATTTCCCTGATGATGAGTGATACTCAGCATTTTTTTTTTTTTTTGATGTGTCTGTTGGCCATCTGTGTATCTTCTTTGGAGAAATGTCTGTTTATTACTTCTGCCCATTTTTAAACTGGATTTTCTGTTTTTTTGTGTGTGTGTCCAGTTTTTTAAGTTCTTTATATATTTTGAATACTAACCCTTTATCAGATATGTCATTTACAATTATCTTCTCTCATTCAGTAGATTGTCTTTTAGTTTTGTTGATTGTTTCCTTTGCTGTACAGGAACATTTTATTTGGATGTAGTTTCAATAGTTTATTTTGCTTTTGTTTCCCTTGCCTCAGGAGACATAAAAAAAAAAAGTTGCTGCATCTGCTCTTGGAGAAGTTACTGTCTGTGCTCTCTTCTACGATTTTTATAGTTTTCAATCTCACATTTAGGTCCTTAATCCATTTTTTAATTTATCTTTGTGTATGGTGTAAACCAGAGGTATAGTTTCATTCATCTGCATTTTGCTGTCCAGTTTTCCCAAAACCATTTTTTGAAGAGACTGTCTTCTTTCCTCCTTTGTCACAGATTAATTGACCATGTAAATGTGTAAGTGTGGGTTTGTTTATGGGCTTTCTATTCTATTGCTTTGATTAGTATGTCAGTTTTTGTGTCAGTACCATACTGTTTTGATTACTACAGCTTTGTATTATAACTTGAAATCTGAAATTGTGATACCTCCAACTTTGTTTTTCTTTTTCAAGATTGTTTTGGCTATTTGGGGTTTTCTGTGGTCCCATATGAATTTTGGGATTATTCTAGTTCTGTGAAAAATGTTGGTATTTTGATAAGGACTATGTTAAATCTATAGATTCCATTGGGTAGTACAGACATTTTAACAATATTTGTTCTTCCAATCCATGAAAATAAAGTTTTTTTCCATTTGTTTGCATCATTTTCAATATGTTTTATCACTCTTTTATAGATTTTAGAGTATAGGTATTTCAACTCCTTGGTAGGTTTATTCCTAGGTATCTTATTATCTTTGGGGCACCTGTACGTCGGATAGTTTTCTTAATTTTTCTTTCTGTTGTTTTGTCGTTAGTATATAAAATGCCATGGATTTCTATATGTTGATTTTTTTTTTTTTTATCCTGCAACCTTACTGAATTTATTTATCAGTTCTAGTAGTTTTTTTGGTGGAATATTTAGGGTTTTCTATATAGAGTATCATGTCAACTGCAGTGAAATTTTACTTCTTCCTTACCAATTTTGATGCCTTTTTTTCCCTTCCTCTTATCTGATTGCTGTCGCTGGTAATTCTATTTCTACTTTTTTGAGGCAATTCCATACTGTTTTTCACAGTGGCTGTACTATTTTACATTCCTACCAACAATGCACAAGAGTTCCAATGTCTCCACATCCTTGTGGTACTTATTTACTGTTTTTTAGATAGTAGCCATCTTAATAGGTATGAATTAGAATCTCATTGTAGTTTTCAGTGACGTTTCCCTAGTGATTAGTAATGTTGAGCATCTTTTCATGTGTTTATTGGTCATTCCTTGATCTTATTTGGAAAAAAAAAATCTTTTCAAATCCTTTTCTCATTTTTGAATCAGGTTTCTTTGTTGTTGTTGAGTTTTTGGAGGTATCTATGTATTTTGCATATTAATCTTTTGTCAGATGATTTGAAAATATTTCCTCCCATTCTGTGGCTTAACATTTTATTTCTGATCATAACTGATGCAAAAAATTTTAAAATTGTCATGAAATTGAGTTTGTCTATTTTTCTCTTGTTGCCTATGATGTTGGTATCATATCCAAGAAATCTTGCCAACCCAGTGCCGTGAGGCTCTTGTCCTGTGTTTTCTTCTAAGAGTTTCATTTCTTTAGGTCTTATATTCAGGTGCTTCATCTATTTTAAGATAATTATTGTATATGGCATTAGGTAACCTCATTCTTTTTTTTTTTTTTTGCATGTGGATATTAACTTTTCTAGCACCATTTGTTAATAATACTGTTCTTACTCAATTGAATGGTCTTTGGCACACTTGTCAAGAATTATCTGACCATATATGTAGAGGTTTGTTTCTGAGCTCTCCCTTCTATTCCATTGATATATATATCTGTCTTTATGTCAGTAAACACACTGTTTTGGTTACTATAGCATTATAGAAAGTTTTGGAATCAAGACGTGTGAGTCCTGCAATTTTGCTTTCATTTTCAGGATTGTTTAGGCTATTCTGTATCACTTGAAATTCCATATGAACTTTAGAATTTTTTCTTTTTCTTTGAAAACTTTTACTGGGATTTTGATAGATATTATATTGAATCTGTAGATCACTTTGAGTAGTTTTTATATCTTATCCAATATTAAGTCTTCCAGTTCATGAATATGGGGTGTGTTTTCATTTATTTATGTCTTCTGTAATTTCTTTCAGCGATGTTTTTGTTTTCATTCTTCATGTCTTTCATCTCCTTGGTTAAGTTAATTTCTTAGTATATTATTCTTTTAGGTGCTATTATAAAATAAAATTTTTGAAAATTTCTTTTCAGATTGTTCATTATTAGTATAGAGAAATCCAACTGATTTTTGAATGTTGACTTTGTATCCTGCTACTTTGCTGAAATCCTTTATTATGCTAACAGTTCTTCATAGAATCTTTAGGGTTTGGAGGGGGAGCTGAGGTGGTGGTAAAGTAGGAGACCCTAGCTTTCCTCTTCCTCAAACATAGCTAGATAACTATCAAATCATGCTGAATACCCAAGAAATTATCCTGAGAACTGATAGAACAAATTTCTCAACTAAAGGGAGAGAAGAAGCCACATTGAGAAAGGTAGGAAGTACAGAGACATGGTTTCAGGGGAAAGGAATCTTAGGTATTGTAGAAGGGAGGGAGCCCTGATGTAGAGAAAGGCAAGAAAGAATGGAATACACAGGGATATGGACAAGGGAAACACTTCCCCAAAGCTATTAGCTGGGAAAATGAGAGGGACTGATTTTCATGCATTTTTGCAACCAATGTGACTCAAAAAAGTTTATAACTTGACTGGGATAGAGCCCTGGGAGTGCTGCCCTCCTCCTGGAGAGAAGATAGGCAAGCAATCCTAGGGCATATAGCATGATCTGAAGATCACCTACAGTATACAAGGAAAGATTGTTTGTTCTTCTTGGAGTGCATCTGTGAGAGTTGGCATTGCTTCTCGGGGTGCAGAATAACTGGAGGTGACATTTCATTCCCCTGCCTTTCAGCATAGGCACAAGACATCTGTTGAGGGTGGCTACCTGCTGGCTGCTTAGCCTGCTTTGCTCCAAATCCTATGCCCCTGTGCTCTGGTATGATTGCCCTTCTGGGTCAAATCTGCATTAGTCTGAGGACAGCGAGACCTTCCCCCAGAAGACCAGTGCAGAATCCTACCATAGTATGTCACTGACATTTGGAGTTTTAAAAATCAGCAGATTTGTCTGTGATAGAGCCCAAAGTCCTCTGTGCTGCTCCAGGCAGACAAACAACTTGGAGACAAACAGTGATCTGAAAAATGCCTAGGATGCACTAGGGGAAATCATTCAGTCTTCTGAGAGTAGTTCCCTGAGAGCAGCAAGCACAGACTCTGCTCTCCAGGGAAACTTTCCCTTTCCCAACCTTCACCATAAACCAACTTCAGTAAACAGCACAGCGCCAATACCGGCTACCTGACCTGCTTACACCAAGTGCTGCCTGCCAACCCCAACCCCCCACATTCTGCTGGAACTGCTTTTCCTGGGCAGTGTGCTTAAGGACAAACACACTGGGCCCTTTCCCTAGAAGAACAGTAGAAACCTCCACACATACCATATATACTGACTTTAGAATTCTGCAAGTCTTCAGTTCTAGTTGAAATAGCATCAGGGCTCATTTAATAAGCAGACCATGGCATACCTAGTTAAAACTCATCATACTCTGACCAAGGTCCAAACACTGCCCACTGCAGATGACTGACCTGAGGGATAGAGTAGCCAAAACACAGCAACAGAGTGCATGCAGCACACACTAGAGATACTTCCTGAAGTACCCAGCCCTTGGACACTATATGACCTTTTCTTCATAAACTCATTATCCTCAGGACCAGGAAATATAACAGCCTTTTCTTTCTTTCTTTTTTCTTTTTAAAAAGATTTTATTTATTTATTTGACAGACAGAGATCGCAAGTAGACAGAGAAGCAGGCAGAGAGAGAGGCGGGGGAAGCAGGCTCCCCTTTGAGTGGACAGCCCGATGCAGGCCTTGATCCCAGGACCCTGGGATCATGACCTGAGCTGAAGGCAGAGGCTTAACCCACTGAGCCACCTAGGCACCCTATAATAGGCTTTTCTAACACAGAGAAGACAACAGAGACCTAGACAAAATACCAAGACTGAGAAATTCATCCCAAAAGAGAGAATAAGAAAAAGTCATGGCCAGACATCTAATCAAAGCAGATATAAGTAATATGCCTGATGGAGAATTTAATACAACAATCATAAGAATATTCACTGGGCTTGAGAAAAGCATGGAAGACATCAGGGAGAGCCTTACTAAAGAGATAAAATAGTTGAAAAAAACAATCAGGTGGAAATGAAAAATACAATAACTGAGATTTGAAACCAACTGGATATAATGGCCACAATGATGGAAGAATCAAAGAAATGAATAAGTGATATAGAAGATAGAATTATGGAAAATAATGAAGCTGAACAGAAGAGAGAATAATGATAGATCATGAGAGACTTAGGGAATTCAATGACTCCATTAAACATAATAATATTGATATCAAGAGAATCCCAGAAGAAGAAGAAGAGAGAACAGTGGGCAAAAGTTTTATTTGAGGAAATAATAGCTGAAAACTTTCCTAATCTTGGGAAGGAAACAGACATCCAATTCCAGGAGACACAGAGAACTCCCATCAAAATCAATAAAAGCAGACCAACAATAAGGCATGTTATAGTTAAATTTGCAAAACATAATGATAAAGAAAAAATTCTAAAAGCAGCAAGACAAAAGACATCCATAACTTACAAGACCCATAAGTTCAGCTGCAGATCTCTCCATAGAGTTGGCAAGCCAGAAGAAAGTCGCATGATATATTCCGTGTTTTGAATGGGAAAAATCTGCAGTAAAAATAGTCTGTATAGCAAGGCTATCATTCAGAATAGAAGAAGAGATAAAGAGTTTTCTAGACAAAAAAAAACTAAAGGAGTTTGTGACCACTAAACCAGCCCTGCAAGAAATATCGAAGGGAATTCTTTGAGTGGGTAGAAAAGACCAAAAGTGACATAGACTAGAAAGGAACAGATAATATCTCTGGAAACAAGGAAAACGCAAGTAATAAAATGGCACTAAATACATATCTATCAATAATTACTCTGAGAGTAAATGGACTAAATGTTCCAATCAAAAGACAGGATGGATAAAAAAAAAAAACAACCACCATCTATATGTTGCCTACAAGAAACTCACTTTAGACCTGAAGACACCTGCAGATTGAAAATGAGGGGCTGGAGAAACATCTGTCATGCAAATGGACAGCAAAAGAAAGCCAGAGTGGCAATATTTATATTAGACAAACTAGATTTTATTTTTATTTTATTTTTTTAAAGATTTTTATTTATTTATTTGACACAGAAAGAGACAGACAGAGGGAGATAACAAGTAGGCAGAGAGGCAGGCGGGGAGTGGGGGAGCAGACTCCCTGCTGAGCAGAGAGCCCGATGTGGGGCTTGATGCCAGGACCCTGAGATCATGCTCTGAGCCAAAGGCAGAGGCTTAACCCACTGAGCCACCCAGGTGCCCCAACAAGCTAGATTTTAAATGACAGACTGTAAAAAGAGATGAAGAAGGACACTATATCATAATAAAGGGGACTATCCAACAAGAAGATATAACAGTTGTAACTTGGGAGCACCCAGATATATAAAATAATTAATAACAAACAAAAGGAACTCATTGATAATAATACAATAGTAGTAGAGTACTTTAAAACCCAAATTACACCAATGGAACATATCATCTAAGCAAAAACTCAACAAGGAAGCAATGGCTTTTTTTTTTTTTTTTTTTTTTAGGATTTTATTTATTCATTTGAGAGAGAGAGAGAGAATGAGCAGGGCTAGGGGCAGAAGGAGAAGGACAAGCAGATTCCACTATGAGTGCAGGAACTTGATGTGAGGCTTGATCCCAGGACACTTGAAATCATTACCTAAGCCAGAGTCAGATGCTTAATGGACTGAATCACCCAGGTGCCCTGAAACAATGGCTTTGAATGACATACTCTATGAGATGGACTTAACAGATGAATTCAGAATATTTCATCCCAGAGTAGCAAAATGCACATTGTTTTCAAGTGCATATGGGACATTCTCCAGAATAAATCACATACTAGGTCACAAATCAAGTCTCAATGAATTCAAAAAGTGAGATTATACCATGCATATTTTCTGATGACACACTATGAAACTTGAAGTCAGCCCTAAGAAAAAATTTGGAAAGCCCACAAACATGGAGGTTAAACAACATGCTACTAAAGAATGATTCATTCTTTCCTGGTAAACCAGGAAATTAAAGAAGAAATAAATAAATAAGTGGAAACAAATGAAAATGAGAACACAATGGTACAGAATTTGGGAGATACAGCAAAAGTGGTCGTAAGAGGGGAAGTATAGCAATACAGACCTACCTCAAGAAGCAAGGAAAATCTCAAACAACCTAACATTACACCTAAATGATCTAGGAAAAGAACAACAAACTAAGTCTAAAGCCAAGAGAAGAAGACAGGTAGATGATAAAGATTATAGCAGAAATAAATTATATAGAAATTAAAACAATAAGAAGAACAACAACAACAATAGAACAGATCAATGAAACCAGGAGCTTGTTCTTTAAAAAAAAATTAATAAAATTGATAAAGCCTTAGCTGGATTTAGGAAAAATTACAAATGGGAGGGAGAAGTAATAACCAACACTACAGAAATATAAACAGTTACAAGAGAATATAATGAAAAATTATATGCCAACAAATTAGGCAATCTGGAAGAAATGGATAAATTCCAAAAACACATAAACTACCAAAACTTAAACAGGGAGAAATGGAAAATTTGAACAAATAACCAGCAAAAAATTGAATCAGTACTCCAAAATCTCCCAACAAACAAAAGTCCAGGGCCAGATGGCTTCCCAGGGGGAATTCTAGCAAACATTTAAAAATGAATACATAGGGCGCCTGGGTGGCTCAGTGGGTTAAGCCACTGCCTTCGGCTCAGGTCATGATTCAGGGTCCTGGGATCGAGTCCCGCATCGGGCTCTCTGCTCAGCAGGGAGCCTGCTTCCCTCTCTCTCTCTCTCTGCCTGCCTCTCCGTCTACTTGTGATTTCTCTCTGTCAAATAAATAAATAAAATCTTTAAAAAAAAAAATGAATACATATTCTTCTCAAACCATTCAAAAAAAAATCAAAATGGAAGGAATACTTCCAAACTCTTTCTATGAAGCCAGTATTATCATGATTCCAAAACTAAAGACTCACCAAAAAAACAGAACTATAGGCCAATATCTCTGATGAATATGGATGCAAAAATTCTCAACAAAATACTAGGAAATCGAATCCAACAGTACATTAAAAGAAATTATTCACATGATCATGTGGGATTTATTCATGGCCTTCAAGGGTGGTTCCACATTCACAAATCAATCCTTACATGATTACATGTAATCATTACATGATATACCACATTAATAAAAGAAAAAACAAGAGCCGTATGCTCCTCTCAAAAGATGTAGAAAAAGCATTTGACAAAGTACAACATCAATTCGTGATAAAAATACTCAACAAAGTAGGGATAGAGAGAATATACTTCAACATCATAAAAGCCATTTACAAAAAACCCATAGCTAATATCCACCTCAATGGGGGAAAAACTGAGAGATTTTCCTCCAAGGTCAGGAAGAATGCAGGGATGTCCACTCTCACCACTGTTATTTAACATAGTACTGGAAGTCCTAGCCTCAGCAATCAGACAACAAAAAGAAATAGATATTCACATTGGCAAGGAAGAAGTAAAACTTCCACTACTTGCAGAATACATGATACTTGACGTAGAAAACACAGAAGACTTCATCAAAAATTTGGTAGAACTGATGCAGAAATATAGTAAAGTCACAGGATACAAACTCAATATACAGAAATATGTTACAATTTTGTACACCAATAATGAAGCAGTAAAAAGATAAATCAAGGAATCAATCACATTTACAGTTGCACCAAATCCATAAGGTACCTAGGAATAAACCTTACCAAAATCCCATATTCTGAAAACTGTAAAACTCTGATGAAAAAGATTGAAGATGACACAAAGAAATGGAAAGACATTCCACGCTCATGGATTGGAAGAACAAATACTGTTAAAATGTCTGTACTGTCCAAAGCAATCTACAAATTTAATGCAATTCCCATCAAAATACCAACAGCATTTTTCACAGAACTAGAACAAACAATCCTAAAATTTGTATGGAGCCACTACAGACCCTGAATAACCAAAGCAATCTTGAAAAAGGAAAGCAAAGCTGGAGGTATCACAATTCTAGACTTCAACTTATATTTCAAAGGTGTAGTGATCAAACAGTATGGTACTGGCACAAAATAGACAATGAATAGACAGTATGGAGGTTCCTCAAAAAGTTAAATAGAACTACTCTATAATCTAACAGTTGCACCATTAGGTTATTTACCCAAAGGATACAAAATACTGATTTGAAGAGATACATGCATATGGATGTTTATAGGAACATTATCAACAATAGCCAAGTAATGGAAAGAGCCCAAATGTCCCTTGACTGATGAATGGATAAAGAAGAAATGTATATGTATTACAATGAAATATTACTAAGCCATAAAAAGGGAATGAAATACTGTCATTTGCAATGGCACAGATGAAGCTAGTGAGTATTATGTGAAGTAAAATAAGTCAGAGAAAGATAAATACCGTATGATTTCACTCATATGTGGATGTTAAGAAACAAAACAGGTGAACATGGGGGTGGGGGGAAGAGAGGCAAACCAGGAAACAGACTCTTAACTGTAGAGAACAACCTGATGTTTACTGGAAGGGAGGGGGGTGGGGGTGGGTTAAATAGTTGATGGGTTTTAAGGAGGGCACTTACGATGAGCACTGGTCTATGTAAGAGATGACTCACTAAATTCTACACCTGAAACTAGACAAAAAAGAGTCTTCAGGGTTATATACACATCAGATCATATTATTTGCAAACAGATAATTTTACTTCTTCCTTTTTGCTTTGGAAGCATTTTACTTGTTCTTATTGCCTACTTGCTCTGACTAGAACTTCCAATACTGTTTTTAAGATAAGTCTTGAAAAATGGGCATCCTTTCCTTTCTAATCTTAGAAATAAAGCTTTCAGTCCTCGGTGCCTGGGTGGCTTAGTCAGTTAAGTGTCTGTCTTTGGTTCAGGTCCTGGGATCTCAAGGTTCTGGAATTGTGTCCTGCATCAGGCTCCCTGCTCAGTGGGGAGCCTGCTTCTCCCTCTCCTTCTGCCCCTCCACCTGCTCATGCTCTCTCTCTCACTCTGAGATCTCTATCTCAAACTCTCTATCCCAAACAAAATCTTAAAAAAAAAAAAAAAAGAAATAAAGAAAGAAAAAGAAAGAAAAAGAAAAGCTTTCAGTCTTTTCTCCATTGAGTATGATGTTTACTGTGGGTTTTTAATAAATGGCATTTCTCATGTTGAGGTAGTTTCAGTTCCTAATTTGTTGAATGTTTTATCATGAAAGGGTTTTAAATTTTTTCAAATGCTTTTTCTGTGTCATTGAGGTAATCCTGTGTTTTTTTCCCCTTAATTTTGTTGGCGTGGTGTATTACATTGATTGAATTTTTGTTATGTTGAACCAGCTTTGCATTCCAGGAATTCCACTTGGTCATGGTCTGTAATCCCTTTAATATGCTGCTGAATTCAGTTTACTAATACTTCATTGAGTATTCTTGAATCAACATTCAGAAGGGATATTGGTCTGTAGTTTTCTTTTCTTGTACTGAGTGTCTTTGTCTGGCTTTGGTATCAGTGTAATGCTGTCCTCATAGAATGAGTTAGGAAGTATTCCTTCCTCTTTAATTTTTTGGAGAAACTTGAGAAGGGTTGGTCTTCATTCTTTTTTAAATGTTTGGTAAAATTCACCAGTGAAACCAGGTCAGGGCTTTTCTTTCTTGGGAAAATTTTTTATTACTGTTTCAATATCCTTACTAGTTATAGTTCTATTCAGATTTTCTATTTCTTCATGAATTCGTCTTTGTTGGTTTTATGTTTTTATGAATTTACCCATTTTATTTAGGTTATCCAATTTGCTGTGTACAGTATTTCATAGTTCTCTCATAATTCTTTTTATTTCTGTAGAATTAATAATAATACCTCCCCTTTCAATTCTGATTTTAGTAATTTGAGACTTTTCTCTTTTTTTCTTAGTCTGGCTCTCTAAATGTTTGACCTTTTTTTTTTTTTTTAATCTTTCTGAAGAATCAACTTTTGGTTTCATTAATATTTTCTGTTTTTCTATTCTTTTTCATTTCTCTTTGTTCTAATCTTTATCTTCTCCCTTCCGTTAGCTTTGGGTTTAGTTTATTCTTATTTCTCTAGTTTTTTAAGTTGTAAATTTATTTATTTGTAAATTTGTAAATTTATTTATAATCAATTTGAGATCTTTCTTGTTTTTTAATGTAACATTTATTGCCATAAATTTTTCCCTTTAGCTCTGCTTTTACTGCATTTCATGCATTTTGCTATGTTGTATTCTTTTTGTCTATAAGTATTTTTCTGTTTCCCTTGTGATTTCTTCTTTGATCCATTGGTAGCTTAAAAGTGTGTTGTTTCATTTCCACAGTTCTGTGAATTTTCCAGTTTTTCCTTTATTACTGATTTCTAACTTCCTCCTTTTTGGTCAGAGAAGATACTTTCTGTGAGATTGGTTGGTCCTCCCTCCCCGCCCTCTCCCCCGCCCTCTCCCTCCTTCCCCTCCCTCTTTTCCATTCTTTCTTTCCTTCCTTCCTTCCTTCTTTCTTTCTCTCTATCTCACTCTCTTTCTCTATCTTTTGGTCCTTAATTTGTGGGCTACCATATATTTTATCCTGAAAAAATGTCCCATATTTATTTGAAGAAAATGTATATTCTTTTGTTGTTGGGTTTTGTGGGCTGTGCATTTATCTATTAGACTTAGTTGGCTTTTTTTGTTGTTGTAGGTCCTCTGTCTTCTTACTTACCTTCTGTCTCACTTTTCTGTCCATTATTTTGAGTGGGGTATTAAAGTTTCCTACTATTATTTTGGAACTATTTTCTCCTTAAATTACATCAGTTTTTGCTTCCTGTATTTTCTGGTCTGTCATTAGATATATAAATGTTTATAATTATTATATATTCCTGCATATTGAAATTTGTTATAATATACAATGTCTTTCTTTGTCTCATGAAATCTTTTTTTTTTTTATTGTGTTATTTTAGTCACCATAAAATACATCATTAGTTTTTGATGCAGTGTTCCATGATTCATTATTTAGGTACAATATCCTGTGCTCTACATAATATGTGCCCTCCTTAATACCCACCAACAGACTCACCCATCCCCCTACCTTCTCCCCTCTAAAACCCTCAGTTTGTTTCTCAGAGTCCACGGTCTCTCATGGTTCATCTCCTCATCCGATTTCTCCCAGATTCACTTTTCCTTTCCTTCTCCTAATGTCCACCATGTTATTCCTTATATTCCACAATTGTAAGTCAGTCAATTATCATATGGCTTCACTTACTCATATAATCTTTCTTGATTTAAAAGTCTCTTTTGTCCATATTAATATCGCCACCTTTGCTGTCTTTTGGATTCTATCTGTGTGGAATATCTTTTTTTTCCATGCTTTCACTTTCAACCCATTTGTGACCTTAGATCTCAAGTGAGTCTCTTATAGACAGCATATAGTTGGATCATGTGTTTTTATCCATTCTGCCAATCTCTGTCTTTGATTGGAGAGTAGGAACTCACCAAGTTCCTATTGGGCAGGCATTGGGCTTGGCCCTGGCAACAAAGGTATAAATAAGAGAGTGTGACATCAAGGAGTTTATACATTCTTTGACATATACAGACATTAAAAAATAATTAAACGATTAATTTCTTACAATTTTATAAATCCCACAAAGGGTAATGTATAAGTGAATGAGACACAGAATGACTGCTTAAGATTAAAATCAGACTTAAAGTTTTATTAATTATTTAAAACAGGATCTGGCCAAAAAAAAAAAAAAAAAAGTATACACGTTCATCTCTCTATGGCTATACTTAATGTGCAACTTACATATAATTTTTCAACATGTCACTCTTTCTCTTTATGAATAAAATATATTAAGAAGCCAATTAAATATTCAGAAATAGACCACAATGGATATGCCAATAATGATAACTTTTCTTAGAAAAAAACAATATTAATCTGTTTAGTACTCAATTTTAACACAAGAAGAGACACTTTGTATTTCACTTAGAACTGGATTATAGATATTAGAAATGGAACAGAGCAGAGCTGGACACAAAAAGTCAATCCTCCTTACTTAAGGAGATGTTTAAATCTCCAGGAGCCTCTCTGAATTCCTCATTTTGGTGTACCACTTTAGAATGATTGCACCAGATCTCCAGTTGTGCTGGGCACTTATCTCTGCCCACCTAAATGTAGATGACAGAAGGCAGCTGGGGTGGGATGGGCTGTTTCCCAGAACGGCGTGATTATCTTGAATACTTCAGTGGGCTGGCCACCTACAACTTGTTTGATTACTTCCTTCTCCACATTTTTGATTTTGAGTTCTCTTAGCCAAAAGTTAGCTTAATTTTCTAAAGTCTCTGAACTCTGATTATTTAAATTAATTTAAGTGGATTCAATATCGACAACCTCATTAGGTGCTATATCAAATCCATTAATTAATTCAACTTGCTTCTGTATAGTAGGATTTTTGCTAGAGGTGTTGTAATTGGAAGAACACCACCAATTTCTTATTATTTAATCTAGCAATTTATACGGATTTTTTTAAAAAATAGGAAACCAATTAGCATTTTTGGGGAGTTTCATTTCTCAATTCATTTTTGGGCTCTATAATTAAACACAGCTACCTGAAATAGCTGATAATGAGCTGAAACATGATGAAAATATAAGCTATTAATTGACTCAACTCATGATACAAACTGATAAGTTAAACATATTTTTAGGAATTTGAGAAAAGTTTTCTTTAGAAGAAGAGGGTAAAGGGTAGTCTTAGCCATGGGTAAGCAACTTTATTTTCTTTTTCCGCATAAGCTTTGTTAAATGTTTTAGGTTCAAAAAATATAAAATTCAAAAATGGATTTCGATAAGGGTGGCATGTGCTGGAAGCCTGTTTTATAACAATGCGGAGAGATTTTGTCAGGTCATGCGATTTTATCACAAAAGCCCGTGACCTGCAAAGGAGGGCAGGTTTCCATGTTTCTGTTTCTGTCAGCTCTTTGCATTGTTGATTGATTCACTATAGTGCTGTTGTCAGTATTTTATCAATAGTCACATAGATCTCATGACTGGCATTTTGCCTTTTTAAAACCACCCCTTTGCTGTGATAGAGAACTGAAACCTTGAAACCTGTTGGGAATGGCTGGTCGCCTTTTTATTATTGTTTATGAATTCATCAGAAAAGAATACTGGCCTCTAATTAAAGGCAGAAAATTACTCCTGGAATAAATTGCTAAAGGTCAGTTTCTTTACAAAGCATTCACTGTGTGTTTTTTATGTGCCTTCTGTTATCACTGTTATAAATAAGGCAGCATCCAACCTATTTGTAAAAATAGGTGGAGATGACTAATTGTTATATTAGTTCTTGCTTTTGGTATTGAATTTCAATTAAACTTTTCCAATGCTTTTCCTGTTCTTGGTATGTTTCTCTTCTAAGGATGGGAAAAATAGCTCTGTACTAAGTGCAATTAGAAAGGTCCTTTTTTTTTCCTTGAGAAAGATACGTGTATTTTCTTGGTCTAAGAGAATTAAAATGGCAAAAATACTTTGGAGCCCAATTTCTTAACAAAAGAAAAAGTCTTTCTACAATTCTAGGAAGCTCTAGGAAAAGCATGTGTCTGTTTTGGATTAGGAAATCAAAGTGAATCAAAATACTGTAATAATCAAAAGAAATAATCAAAAGAAACAGCCTCACTTGAGATTTTGCCACAGTGAATAGATATTTAAATATTTAACAACTCTTTTTATCTTTACCTGTTCACAAGTTATAAACAGGGAGTTGGAATGAAATGAAAAAAAGCTGCCTATTAACTTTGAAATTAAAGTAGGTATTATGCCCAGGTTTTGAATAGCATCCCTTCTGTCTGTCAAAAGGTTCTGCTCTCAGACTTGAGGTTAAATTAGTTGTGTGCCTCAGAGCTATTCATCATGCTGTGTTGATGCTATATATTCATTCTTATTCTTAGATTTTGATTAGGTTTTGAATTTATCAACCCTGAAAAAATATCTTGGAGGTGATTTTTGTAATCTTGTTTACAAAATTTAATAAGTAAATTTGAAAATAAAAATCTTTCTAATTTAACCATTTAGAAGAGAGGTTCTCTACTGCAAGTGATTCTGATAATGTCTGGAGATAAATTTTGTTGTTACAGTAGGGGATGAAGGTGTTTTGGCATCCAGTCATTTGAGGCCAAAGATGCTACTAAACATCCTATAAAGCACAAGACAGCCTCCAAACAAAGAATAATATGGCCCAAAATTAACAGTGCAAGGTTAAGAAATCCTAATTTAGAGAATTATGATGCAATGGTGTTTAATGGTAAGATTGACTCAACACTAAACTTTCACATTAGAAAATAAAAATTAAAATAATCATGTCTTTTTCTGAATAGCAAATATCAAGGGAAATGATAACACCCAGTTCTGGCAAACATGGTGGGAAGCAAGTACACTCATCTGTTGCTGGTGGGAGTAATGTGGCACTATCTAATAACAATAAAAGCACAATTTTCCTTTCACTCAGCAATCCTTCATTTGAGAATATCAATATACAAAAATCCAGTTTTTTTGTTACAGTTAAAAAGTGCTGAAAAAACCCTGAATATTAATAAATAGGGAGATGATTTATAAGATGTCTGTAATATAGAGTATTATGTACTTATTAAAAATAATATGTTAAGTATATACCAAATGACCAAGAAGGATATCCATGATATTTTATTAGGTAATAGAAGTCAGTTTTATGGTAACATGTCTATTTTGAGCTCATTCTGTAAACAAAAACGAAAACAAACAGCAAATACTTTCTATATCTTTGTATATTGTTAGTGAGCATGTGGAAAACTACTTACAAGGCCTTTGGCCTGGTTATTTCATTAGAAGAGATAAAAATGAAAGATGGTTGGAAGTTATAAACTTTCCCCTTTTTCTAGTTGTCTTTCTGTCCAGTTGAAATTTTAATATTACTTTTGTAATTTACAAACTGTTGAACAAAGAAAACCTTAAGAGAAGGTCATATCACTCCTTGGTGTGTGTTTTATGTTTAGTATTGGCTTGCGAACCTCAGGGAAATTTACACCTCAGCTAGTACAGTTACAAGATTGATACCAGGTTTTGTTTGGGTTTTTTGTGTGTTGTTGTTCCTTTGGTCAGTGAATAATGCTGAAATTTAAGGTGTTATAAAGTAAATATTTATGAATATTTTTTGTATACATGCCAGAAAATTTATCCTATCTTTTATAATACATAGATTCTATATGATAAATTGCCTATATTAAGAAAATATTAATGGAAAAAAACTTCATGTGATATCATATAATGATAGTGTATAATGAAGAGGAGCAATTGGTAACTTCAAAGCTGCTCCTTGGCTTAGACCAGGAGCCAGCCATTTGGATATGCCGAGGCACCTGTTGAAGAAAGGGCACTTGTTTCTCTCTCCATTATGGATAGTTTTAGTGTCTCAGTACCAGAAGTTGTTGAAGGTTTAACTTGATTGTTTTCCATTTTGAGAATAGTGGTGAATTACTTTCTTTTCTTGAAAATTACATGTAAACACTTTGATGTATGAATTATGGTTGAAATATGGCATTGGCTACCATCCAGAAATGAAAAGAACAGTGAAAAAATATAAGAATCAACACCATCTTTGGATGTTAGTTATAGTGGATACTGAAATCACAACAGGAAAGTATTTGACCCTGTTCCTCTGTTCTCACTCTCCACCACAAAATCCGCCAACATTACAAAGTACATACTGTGTTTTGACCATAGTCTAATCAGTTTATATGTATTAACTGTTTTACTTTTCATGACAACCTAGTGAGACTGTTATTTTTATCTACATCTTACACATAAGACAACAGACACAGAAAAGTTAACAATTTGCCCAAAGTCGCACAACTTCTAGGTGACAGAGCCAGAGTTCTGGCTAAGAAAGATGATCCCAGGACAGTGAATGTGTGGTAGAAATTCAGAACTGTGGAAATTGAAGAACCTTAATTATTTTCTTTTGAGGAAGATATTTTTAAAAATCCAACACAACATAATTCAACAAATTCTTAGCTTCGGTAATAGATAATTTGATAAGGAGGACCATTATGAATTGAGTCTTGTTATCATCTTACGGTGGGCATTAGCATTTGGTGTTTTGTTAGGAACCCTGAGCAGTTTTAAATAATGGTGTTTATTTGGACCAGTGAATAAATAACGAATGTAATTTCCTTCAAGTTCTTCTTTTCTTTAGGATTAATATGTAATTACATATTCCTGTAATTGCTTTGGAGATCAGTTTATATGCAACACAATCTCCTGTAAATAAAAATATTGAAAGTTTAAACTGTTTGGACCATGATCCAGATTTTCTGGCCTGGTGATCTTATGTCTATGGTTATAATGAATGTAGTTCTATTATCATTTAATATCTCATGTATATGTTCAACTGAATTGTGACACCAGTGCATCACAGAATGTAAGTTATTAGATGAATAAAAATAAATAGTTTGAGAGTGCTTTCTCACATCTGAGGTTTAATTCTCTCTCTGTTGGGAGTGTTATATTGAGAAGGACACATTTTGCAGTCTTTCTGTCTTTGTAATTCCAGTTCTCAATGTCTTTACTCCCTCCCTTTTATGATTTCCATGTTCTTATACAATTTTTCAGCCCTAAAGCCTGTCACTAGATGATTGGCTTTGGGGGGTCAATTTTGTATCTAAGTTTTCTTGTCACTAGTGAGTATTTTCCCCTTCTCCTTTTATTGAATAGATTTTTCATATAGCACATAAACCACACATCCTAAAGTGAAAATGCTAGGTATAAAGTGCATTTTTAGGATGCTGTGCTCTCACCCTCAATTTTTTTTTTTTTTTTTTTTTTGCATCAAGGAAGAGAGAATTCAGAACATGAAAAACTGTAACAACTTATTCACTGTTTTTGATGAACAAACATTTGTATTGACAAGGTGAGAAAATATTTAAGTGTGAAGATCTCTGGGCAAGATGATTTCTGATAGTTGAGGCTCTCAGAGCTGGGAATAAATGAGGGGGAGGTGGTAGAGTCTTTCAGTCCTAGAGATGGTTGTGACAGGGCAGAGAGCTATGGGGTCAAGCTCCCTAAAGGATAATTCTTCCTGATGGCACCTAGTGTGATAGAGGACAGGGAGGGTAGGATCTGCTAGTCTCTCTTAGTGCTTCTCTAGAAATAAAATCAAATAATGTAACTAGCCTGAGCGATAATCCACACAACTGTGTTAATGATTATGCCATGTAGTTTTCTCTAAGTGAGAGTGATATCTTTGGGAACAGTTTATCCAATTAAACCATAATGATCCCTTACCTACTTGACATGGAGGGTTAACAAAGTAGAAAAAAACACGGTCCCTGCTCTCTAGGTTACAGAATGAATTGATTATGGAAATGAACACCCCCAGAATTAAGTCTAGAATTAGATCAATATAAGAGCTATTATGAGGTACACAATTATGTGAAACTAAAAGGCAAAAGAGGAGGACTGTTCACACTCAGGGATGGGCAACCTAGGAAGATCTCATGGAAGAGGTGGTATGTGCACAGGACCTTCAAAAATGCATAGGCCTTTGACAAGAAGAAAGTGGGATGCATGGGGCCAGGGTACAGCTTGAGTAAGGGCAGGATAATTCAGGTTGTGCAAAGTGATTACTTTCAGATGGCTGGAAGAGAGGAAATCTGAGGCTGGAATGGGAGATAAATTTGGGGTCCAATCATGGAAAACTTGGTACATTTTGATTACTTGAGTCTGAGACTCCTTTAAGATAAGGAAACATTTTTCCATAATGCATTGCCTAGCTCTCAAAAGATTCCTAATATATGTTTCTGAGTAAACAACCAGTTCTCTGTAACAGGAAGAGTTAATTCCAGTCTGGTTGTGTGCTCAAGTTTATCTTGACAATAGTCACTTCTACCCATTGTCAGGGTGAATTTCCACCATTAATCCAGTTTTAGACAACATGTGTTCTGATTTTTAAATCTTACGCAGAAGAGAACATTGCCTTGTGACCCAGCATTATGCACATGGCTGTAAATATGGAATACGTGGCACTTGACTAAAATGGAATTAACACAGTCCCGCATTTGTTTGGCCAATTTGAAGGAGGCAAAACTGTTTTGTATCCAGCAGCAATACCCCAAACACTATCACTCTTGGCATTAAAAAAAGAAGAAAGAAAGAAAAATAAAACAAAACAAAAAAACTGTTGAGAGAAGTCTTGGCTACTCCATCTTTTTCACCCTCTCTATCTTGGACATTGGATTGAAGGGGAGGCAGCCTCTGAATAAGGAGAAACAAATCATGTCAGTGTGATTGATAGAGGCTGTGCCTGGCACACCCCAGGTGATTGTGTTGGGTGGAAGAGTCATCAATTTGCTCCCCCAAAAGAGTGTGTGGTGGAGTCATAAATATTTTACAAAATGCGGGGTGGCATCTGCTTTCTGTTTACTGAGAACAATGCCTGCTAGAATGTTCCCCCTTCAGACAGTTGTTCCCAGTTCTGATCTATAAAAGACTTATTTACGTGCTGATGGGAAGTGTTGCTATTTTTTCTATTTTCCTTTGAGTTTTCATTTTGATTTTTGATAAAGGCATATTCTCCAGAAGCTGAACTATTTTTTTTTTTTTTATGTGTTTTGTGGAAGGCCAAAGAAAACAGACATTCTTGGTTATGGGCTTGAAGCAGCAGTTTCTAAAGGGCAGAATCCTTTTTCATGTCTTGGTATTTTGTGATTCAGGAAAGAAAAGTTGAGTTCTTATAACATCACAACCAAGTGAGAGATTAAGGTGCACTTAGGAATTTTGCTTGGACTCTGGTTACTCCTTGTACATTTTCATTATTCTTTTTGTTTTTTCATTTCTTTCATATGTGTAACCCCATCTGATTATTGCAAAAACTCTGCAAGAAAGGATCGGCATTTTTTTAAAAAATATTTTTTCACAGAGGAGCAAACCAAGCCTCAGATGGGTTCAGGTACTCACCTAAGTTTCTACAAGTTAGTGGCAGAGCTAGAATTTGAATAGTGACCACCCTTCTAAAATTCTTTTAATATACACAAAAAGGATTCTTTAAAATGCTACCTCTTTTTGCCTGTTAAGTATGTTGTGTATGGAGCATTCAAAAGTTAATGAAGATTTAAGTCATAGTGGGCAGTAGGGTTTAGGAGAAGTGAGGGCAGGAGCAGAGGAAGTGAGTGATGTGCCAGTGGTTATGAAACAAGCCACCAAGGGAAGGACCAACAGGACTGTGATTTTGACAGCTCAGTGCAGTCAGGTCATGCTGCAGATGAAGTCTCTCCCTTAATCCACGTAATGAAACTGCGGATGTGACCCTGTGCTTGTAATCATCCGGTGGGGCTGGAGGTGGACTGTGCCATCCTATCTCCACTGTCTTTGTTATGTACTAGAAATCCAGCTACCCTGCTTAGCGAAGGATTACATCCTTTGTTAAAAGTACTATAATTCTGAGTTACTGTGAGGCCAGGTTGTGCTCAGTAGAGGTTTCCAGTAGAGATGAATTGTTACCTGGTTCTTGATTGTAAGTACCGCAATAAGATTTAGGAAAAAAAAAAAAAAAAGTGTTCCAAATAAACACTGGAAATAACTTTGAAAAACAGTTGATCCTTGAACAACATGGGCTTGAACCTCATGGGTCCACTTATATGTGGATTTTTTTTTCCCAATAAATACAGAATAGTACTATAAACTTATTTTCTCTTTCTTATGATTTTCTTAATAACACTCTCTTTCTTCTAGCTTATGCTATTGTGAGAATACAGTATTTGTAACACATAACATACAAAGTATGCGCTAATCGGCTGTTTATGTTATCATTAAGGCTTCTGAACAATACTAGGACTATTAGTTAAGTTTGAGAGAGTCAAAAGTTATCCGAGGATTTTTGACTGCCCTGAGGGGCTGGCACCTCCACCCCCCACATTGTTCAAGTTCTGTATAACTTAATAAGGCTTCTGCAGTAGCTGAACATTAAAATGGGTATAAACCTGAGTCCTGAGTTTATTTTGATTTTAATATTGCTTTCTCTCTAGGGTATTTAAAACTGAAATCAGTTTATATTTGTAGTGGGATCCTGTGTTTAGTTTTTTCTTTCTATTTATTTAACAAATATTTGAAGTGCTGTTTTCCCTAATTTCCAAGGCTCAAGGCCAAATCTGTTTGTTTTTGTTTTTGTTTTTTTTTAATAGTAAAAAACAATTGAGAAGGCATAATGTGAAGGGAGATAATGTAATATGATTCACAAATTTAATCATATTTTAGTTTTTTCTGTCTTCATGGTTATTGACATGTACTTGTCACCATTTGAACTTTGAGATAGTGTTGAGTTCTGTTTGCTACCGTTGGTGGAGCTACCCTGAGGGGAGCTGGGCTGGAGTTTGCTACCAGGACCTTGCCTGCAGAGCAATATGAGTCATGTTAGTATTTATTTCTGGTTAGGTTGTTTTTGTGTCTAGTATTAATGGGAATGTATTCAAAGTGACGAATGGGAGTTGGGAGACAAAAAAGCAATGCCAGTCAGGGAGTCTTCCTCTTGTGGACAATAAGCAAAAGTAAGTATAGACTTGATTATTCATCCCAACCTCCTCACCATCATTCTAAACATAAACCAATGCAGGGGGCTGGGATGCTGATGCCCTGAGGTCATTACAGAGTCCGGCCATCCTTGGAAACGTTAGGTTGATCTTCCAGACAATGTTGGGATACTTTGGGGAGATGTTCTGATTTGAGTTAGCCTCACTAGGCTAGCCCCAGCTAGCTCTTGGGACCAGAAGGCTCCAAAATTTTTCTTTCATTCTCTGAAATTGGGTTTCCTTTGAGTTTTCACTTTGGGGCAAATTTTGGCTTCCTAAATAAATTTTAGGAAATAACCAGACTTGCCTTTATGTAATTCATTTATATAGTAGTTTCTCTTTTGGTTCTAAGTTAATAATATAGTTTATCTAGGACATGGGAAATAGAACCAAATGTATTTTTCACCTTGAAATCAGATATTTGGTCTGATAGACAACTCCATTATTTATTCAGTTACTCATTCAAGTATTTATTGAATATTGACTACGTGACCAAGTGTCCTAAGCAATTGGGATATAATACTGGATAATACAACAATAATAATAAGGCTGTGCATTTATAGTGTTTGCTGTGTGCTTGAGACCATTCTAATTGCTTTGTACTTCTTAACTTACAACAAACTTATGAGGCTGTTTCCTGTATTATCTCCATTTCACAGATGAGAGAACTGAGGTAAGAAAAATTGCCTCACATAAGTACTTGCTCAAGGTCCACTCCAAACAGTCTGACTCCATAACCCAATCCTTAACCACAGAACCTTCCACTTGCAGGGATATAAGATGAAGGGCTTTAGGTCATGTTCCAGTTTGTTGTAGAGTGAAAAAGTAAATGAATATTAATTTCAAGAGAATGTCTTGCTGGAAAAGCAGGGACCATATGAGGTTGTGTGTTGAGGGAAGACTTCCTTTGAGGAGTTGAGACCTGAGTATCTGAGAGAAGCCAGCCCTACAGAGGCTTGGAGAAAGAGCACACCAGACGGACGGGCAGCAAGAATGATGTCTGTAAGGTATGAACACACTTGACATGCTGAAAAAACAGGAAAAAGACCACAGTTACTAGAGTATGGAGAGGATGAGACTGTATATAATGAGATAGGAGGAGCAGGCAGAGGCCAAGCTATGGAAGCCAATTAGAGAGTTAGAATTTATTCTCAGTACAATAAAGAGTTTTAAGTGCAGTTGTGAAAGCACCTGCTCAGGAATCCTTTTGGAAGGATTCCTCTGACCACTACATGGAGAAGAGATTGTAGGCAGCAGGGACATTAAGTAGAAGGCTAATGCAGTGGTTCAAGAAGAGATGATGGTGGCTTGGCTGAGGCTGGTAGTGGTTGGGGGAGGGAGTCTTCCCAATGTGGGGGACTGTAAAATGCCTGTTCTTTATTAATCCACTTTCGGGCAAAAGTTATTCACTTTCATTACTCTAATGTATCTGTGATAGGTTCCTGCTTTCTGTTTTTTTCTTATATTGATTTTTCGCAAATATTTGAGTTACGGGCAATTTCCTCTATCTTGCAGGACCCAGGGCCAGTTATTGTTGTTGTTGTTGTTGTTGTTTTTTATGAGCATAAACAGAAGTTTTTGAATATTCCATTCAAAACATTATGATGGGGTCACATATAGATTAAATATATGTTTAGCCCTCAAGTAGTGTATAGTCCAATTGGGGAAATAAAACACAAATACAAAATAAAATGCAGGGGGTGGGGAAGGAGATGAATGCTTTCAGGGAAGTATAGACCAAACAAAAGGAGAGTTCAGAGGACAAAGGCAATGCTTTCAAGAGGAAGAAATCAAAGAATGTAACAAAGAGAAAGAGCTTAAACTGGGTTTTGAAAGAAGTTAAGATTGAACATGAGGAAACAGGATGTACTACTCAGCAAATGCCTAACAGTGCTATGTAATAAACTACTAAGAATATTGTTCATTTACTCTCACTCCTATGTCTGTGGGTTGACTGGGGACTGGTGATCTAGCCTTGCTCTTGCTGAAGCTAGGTTCAAGTCTACTGCGTGTATCTCCCATCCTACATAGATAAGAGGCCACCCAGAAGCACATATTTTTCATAGTAATGGCAGAGGGCAAATCACAAGCCCTACTATGAAGCACATTTAAACTTTCTTTAATGCCATATTCATTTATTTCCCATTAGTCAAAGCAATTTCCATGTCTGAACCAAGCATGAATATGTGGGGACAGATCTTTTGCCCATGGTGGTAGGAGGACTGTAGGAAATATTTGCTGAACAGTAAGTTATCACAAAAGAGCACAGCATTCCAGGCTGAGTGTAAAAGGAAAGCCACAGAAGGGAGAAAACTCAGGGTAAGCATTGGGAACAATGAGTAGTTTAATGTAAGGTGGGGCATCGAGTATGTTTGTGTATGTAGAGAAAAAGAGATTGAAAAGGCATGATGGGCTATTATTGTTGAGGGCCTTGAGCATAAAAATTCTATCTCCAGTGTCAGCTAATGAAAGAACAAAGCTGAGAGTTGAAAATAAGCCTTCTTGGAAATAACTGTCACTTTTTGGATCTCAGGTCCTAGAGTCCAATAACCTGTCTTCAATGTACTGGTGACAAACTCCAGTGGATGGAATTGTGTTCCCTAAAAAGATATATTGAAGTCCTAGATTGTTGCACCTGAATGTGACCCTATTTGGAAATAGGGTCTTAACACATGTAATTAATATGCAAATTAATGTGAGATCATACTGGAGTAGGGTGGGCCCTTAATCCAATATGACAGATGTCCTTATAAGAAGAGAGAAGGAGACATGAATATAAATGCCCACAGAAAGGAAAACCTCATGTGAAGACACACACAAAGGGAAAATGGCCAGGTGATGAAAGAGACGGAGTCTAGAGATGAGTGTCTATAAGCCGAGGAACCCCAAGGATTGCCAGAGCTGCCAGAAGCTAGTGGAACAGCCCCCATGAAGGAATCAACCTTGGGCTTTAGACTCTGAACCCCTGAACTCTGAGAAAAAAATTTCTCTTGTTTTAAGTCATCCAAGTTTGTGGTACTCTGATAGAGCAGCCCTGGGATACCATGAAAGCAAATCTTATTTTCAGTGAATGATTTTTCTATTTTACCTGAGGGTCATTTTGCTTTTTTTAAATCAGGAAAGAAATTTTAATGTCATTAAATCTAACATTTAATAGAATCATCAAATTTATCCAGGAGTTTTAAATCACTGTAATGATGAATCAACCCCATGCTAGTTTTGGGGTAAACAATGAAATCCATAATGTTTATTCTTATTAAATAATAATCTTATACTAAATATTGAGCTTCAAAACTACAAGGGTCTACAGTTGTAAGTGATCTGAAATTGTCTGAACAATGAGATAGATATATGTGTGTTTTTGTATTTAGTTAAATATATGTATTTGGGTTCCCTAAAGTAAGAAAGAAAATATTTCAACTTACAAATCTTATGTAGTATTAAAGGAATATAGCTGCTGTTTTCTTTGACAATTAAAAAAAATATTGTTATTTCACAAGTAGATAGAATACAGTGTGGGGATTTAGATATAATGACAACTGCTAACACACTTAGAAGGTCTTGTGCCTCATGGTATTTTTCAAAAATCAAATGGCATTTGGGTTGATCCCTCCTGTTTCATCTTTTGGATTTACTTGCTTATTGCAGATTTCAAGATGGCAGGCCGAAATTAATTCTGTGTCTACAGCAAAGAATAAAGCTAATTAGCCACACAGAGACTAAACCCACAACCCTTTATTAGTTCAGATTTTCTCCTGGACCTCCTAACATGTTACAAGAAAAGTGACAGTAGGCAAGAGGAGAACTTATGGGACCTCTGTGGTGTATTTCTTTTTAGAGAAAAGCTTATAACATTTTTAATAAAACAAACTCTTTTCTTGAAAAAAAATCTTAGCTGGAAACCCTATGATATAAAACAAAGGCAAACTGTGAACCTGTTCCTCGAGCAGTTTAGATCCTCACCAGTGGGAGGGATAACTTCATAGTTTGGAGAACTCTTAAAGCAAATCCACAGAGGTCCAGAGTTGTGAAGAGTAGTTTGAGTTAAATGACTGCTCTAAGATAACACTGTAATAGCCACTATTTTGAGCATCCCCTAAGGTGTATGTTAGAAATGTTATATTCAAGATTTTGTTTAATCTTCACAATTGTGCTGTAAGAGAGCTGAGGAAACCGAGGCCTAGAGAACTTAACTGACTTGCTCAGGGTCACAGTACATGGGATCTGTATCCTGGTCATTAAGTTAGCACTTCCCCTTTGAAATATAGATATGATAAAATGTCTACATTTTGGGTCAATATATAAGGAATTGACTAGATAACATGAACATGAGCACTTTTCACAATTAAAAAAAAAAAGTTTCCTTGCTCTTTTTATTAGGGGTAGGGGGAAATGAACCAGGATCAGAATACCACAAACCCAAGTTTGAAATACAAATCACCTGAGCTGGTCTGGGAGATTCTGAATTCTGAATTTCTAACAAACCGCCAAGTGATGCAGATGCTGTTGATACACATGCTTCAAAAAATCATCTAGTGTGACTTTTGCTACTTTTACGGATATTATAACTGCTGTCCTATTTCAGGACCATGGTGATCATGTTGTTGGGCTCAGTGCTTGACATAATGTAGTGGTCCCTTTTTTTTTTTTTTTTTTTTTTTTACTATGTAGCATCCATCTCCCTTCTTCGGGCAGCAATTTCCTATTTTTCTTAGAGTGGTGAATCTGTCCATTATCAGCTCATGTGAAGCTAACTCCAGCATCCTAACTCCAGGATGGGGTACTTGACTTAAGCTCTACCTATCAGCAGTTGGTTCAGAGATAGACATAAAAGAATCAAGCCATTAAGAGCCCCTGGTACTCAATCCTGTTTTTAAATTTTTTGTTTTAATTTTGTCTGAGATTAGGAGAACACTAATCTTCTCCTGTTCTTTTGAAATTATGAAAAATCTAGAGCTGCCACAGCCATCGCATGACCTATCTAAGAACAGAGCCAATCCATGAAGAAGTGCAGAGCTAACAAAGAAACAGAGGCAGTTGGGCTTGGTGCCAGGGATTTGGCCCCTCCATCCAGCTACACCTGAAACTAAAATCACCTCTTGCTTCTAGTCTGAAGATAAGAACAGACTGGTGGGGTATTTCTCCCATACTTAAATAATTTGGAAATCTATTTTATTGTTTTGTTCTTGCTGGTAACTCTGCTCAACAGAGTTCTTCAGCCTTTTTTTGGTGTATCCATGATTATAAAATTTTTAGATAGCAAGATTTCCATACAGGAAGATATAATTTCCTTTTTTTCCTGCCCACACCTGGTATGATAGAACATGGAGGTTGAGGACTAATTGGTTGCTGATAGATCTTGATGAAGAAGGCTCACCCCAAGATGTGACCCATTTCTCTGTGTTAATTTTATAGTTGGCATATGAGTTAGTAAAATAAAAGGGGGGAGGTCTTCTACCAACTGCCATCCACTTATTTCATCTCTACATTTTTTTCCTCTTAAAAATAAGCAACTTTCCTCAAGATGACACAGTTCCATGCTTCAGGATGTGCTATCTCTCCTGAAAATATCCCTCACCCACAGAACACTCCCATCTTCTTAACAGCCCATTCACTGGCCTTTTCCACTAATTACCTGTCAGAGTGGGCTTGCTTACCCTCTCTGTAATTACTCTTTTCCTCTCATCTCTTATATGCCACTGGCACCATATTAAGATGTACTTGTATGTTGTCTTGTAAATTATCTTAATTGTTACAGATTTACTGAAACATCCTGAGACAGGCAATTTGACCTTGTATTTATTCTGTATTCTGATTTCCCTCCATGCCTGGTAAAGTTCTGAGCTCAATTCAATAACAGGGTGATCACTTGAAATGCAAAATGTAAACAAAAGTGTGTAGTGGTGAAGAGGGCAGAGAGTTCAAATCCTGGCCCTGCCACCTATTGGCTCTGTAACCTAAGGCAGATTATTTAGCCTCTCTGAACTTGTTTCCTCACCTATAAAATGGGAGTAATATTAGTACTTTATGAGAAGTCATCATGAGGATCAAAGACATCAAAAAAAAAAAGAGTGTAGATCACTACCTGATATTGGAAGCTGTTCAGTAAACATTAGCTATTGCTATTAATCTGTGGTTAATTTGATAAATTAACTTAGCACCAGCTTTAGAGTTTTAAAATTCCTTCTTCTTCAGTGGCTTCTGACCCTTAAAAAAAAAATTCAAATATAGATTTGAAATGCTTTCTGCCTCCAAGGCATCTGTTATCATCCCATGTTCTTCATATAAGTGTGTGTATGTGCATATACACCTATACACACAATTATTTTTTTTTTAAATTTTAAAATTTTAAAATTTAAAATTAAAAAAAATTAAAAAAAATTTTTTAAAGATCATGGAGATTTTATTTAAAAAATATTAGAAATAAAGCATAACATTCTTATATAAAGAAATAAGTTTGGAATGCATATAACTGAGGGAAGGTGAAACAAAATTGCCACGTTTATTGTTACATTATGTTGAAGAATTACACTTTCCACTTGCATCACTTACTAAGCACATCATTTCATTCTCCCCACAAATGTGTGAAGTCAGAATAGCAAGTACTGTTTTTACTGTGTGTCACGGGTGAAGAAACTGACATGGAGCAGAACTTGCCTGAGGGTCCGTGTAAACGGCCAGGTGAGGATGGGTCTAACCCATTATCCCTGTCTCCACTTACCTTTTGAATCTTGCTTTGTTTGGCATTCTTGCTCACAACGTTTTTGTAGTACAGTTGGCTAAGTCTTCTAACATTTCCACAAAATGAAAACCAACTGGACTGACTACCAATTTAAGGGAAAGAAGGGAAAGAAACCAAATGGACTGATTACCATTTTAAGGGAAAGAGAGGGCTCACGACTAAGAGAAACATTGATGATCGAGGCATGGTATGTGGTCATCCTTGTTGCTAATGCACATACCAGCCATGTGGATATCATTCTTCCCATTTCCTGAAGAGATGAAGAAAAGTATTGTGAGAGAATCTAGTCAAGACTGGTAGCAGAGCTGACACCTGGACCCAAATTTGTAATTCTAATGCCTGTCCACCTCCCCCAGAACAATTCTGTTTCCCATGACTATAAAGAATCATTAACTCCTTTTATCAGCATTGCCATATGCTTCAGAGGGATCATGAGAAGTGATGTGAAGAGTTGAGACATAGAAAAAAAATCAGACTCCGTAGAGAAACAAACAATACTGCCAAGGAAACGGTTTGCACTGCTTTTTAACCTGTGTACTATTTAAAAATATATGAGGGACAAGGAAAATAAAACCTTTCTGTCTTTCATTTGAAATCTACATATTCAGCAAATTCCCTCTTAAGTAGAATGTGATTAATTTAGTCTCTCATTTTGAGAAGTGAAAAAGTATGATTTCTCTTGATTATTCAACACTTCTGAGTAACCAACAGCAGCATGTAAAGATGTAAAGAGCAGATAGAAAATGTGACTGTATCAGCCTGGTTCCTGTTAATAACTTGGATGGTCCTAGAAGCAAGCGCCTGGCATTTGCTCTGATGATTTATTTAGGCCTAGGCTTCAGTTCTTCAACTCTCCTTAAGAGTTAGGAATGTAGACTCATGGGGTAAGAAGTAGACGTGAATTTCTGAAGTTCATGGTGTGACTGTGGGCAAGTCATTTCTGGCACTTTTGGGTCTGTTCTTTACCTCTGAAATTATATACATAATTATCTTCACAAAAGTTTGAGGGGGAAGATTCATTAAGGAAATTACCACTCACTTAGAAAATTGCTACTCAAGCTCACTAAATGTCTCCCTGGGAGACTTAATGGGCACATGGCCCTCCTCAAGGTGAATGAGTCACCCTCATTTTCCTGAGGAAGAACTTTGCTTTTCTTCCACCTTACTCATTTTCTAGGGGTGTCCAGGACTAACGGTTTGCTTTCCTTCTGAAGAACATTGACCTATTTACCTAATCTTTAAAAAGAGCTTTGGGGTGCCTGGGTGGCTCATTTAGTTAAGCATCTGAGTCTTGATATCTGCTCAGGTCATGATCTCAAGGTTGTGAGGTCAGGCCCCACAGTGGGGGGCAAGAGGGCGGTGTGAAGCTTTGCCTCTATAAAGCCATCTGGTTTATTCCAATTATTTTCTTCCAGTTCATTCTAGACTTGTGAATATGGGGGGTTTAGAAGCCGGCCCACACAAAACTACATTAAGATGAGCCCCCTTGATGAGTGATTATTCACTCTGTAATTTTCAGATATGATTAATCAGGATAAACACTGTTTTGTGCTGAATTGATTTATAAGGGCACATAAGAGTGGCATGCAAGATAGTTCAATGATATTACCCACCATTAAGTATTTTATAACCTCCTTGTTTCTCAAGTCATCAGTGAGCACTAGGCACAAAATGCCAAAGATAGCCTGACTAGTACAGTAATCAGGCGGGTAGTTGAAGATGCCCAGTCAGAATCCTTAGAGAATATTTGACTGTGTGAACAAAATGATGAGGTAGACACTGTTAATATATTGGAGCTGATGGATGGAAAGACTGGAACATTAGCAATTTGTCTTTTTTATTTTTTTTCCCTGTTCACTGATAAGTTCAGGCTTCAACCATACTCCATTCCATATTCTCCTATTGAAAGAGAAAACACATGAATTATTCTGATTGACTAGGAACATTGGCTGATAGAATATTGTTCTCTTCTATTTCTGGCCCTGCCCGCCTGTCACATAATGATCTCTGAAATCAAGGACTGGGCTGGCAAACACTATAAGCTGAGATTCCACTGGTGGAGGCTCAGTGTGATAAAAAAAAATTTTTTTCCCTTCATCTTTTCATTGATTTGGGGGCCCACCTGTATTTGGCCCAAGGCTCTCACTAGGGGCTACAAAGCCAAACACAGGTGGTTTTGCATACCCACAAAGTCAGCTCTTAGGTATGTTTCCTCTAATTCTATCATTTCTTGACATTTCTCTTACCATATTGCAAATTCATGAGTGAAGAAATCTTAGTCCATTTCTTCATACATCCAACCAGTATTTTTTTGAGAATCTCTATATGACAGTATCTTTATGACCCTATCTATGGGATAGTATCTCCAGTGATAAGTAGTAGGGATACTATAATGAAGGGAAAGAAAAAGGCCTGGTCCTTGAGACTTAGATCCTTTACATCAGTGAAAAACAGAGGCATAGAATGATCACGAAGGGTATGTCTGTGCATATTAGGGATGAACAGGAGGCACCCAGACCAAAGGCCTATGGAAAGAGTGACCACCTCATCTTTTTTATTGAGTAAATATTTGTTCTGAGTGTTGTGGAAATAATGGTGATAGAGTCCCTGCCTTCATTGTGTTTTCATTGATTTGAGGGAATAGTTTTGAAAATTCTACTTCAGGAAATTAATTTACATTCTTCCAATGATATTCCAGTATTTGATCAGTAGTGGATGAAGGTCTGGTATTTGGAGGTCTTGGGGGCCAGGAAGTAGAGAAAAAGAAAGAAATGACTCTTTTCTTGCATCTCTCCTCTGAGCCAGTGCCCTGGCAGTGTCTCCTCTGCTGCCATCTTACTCAGGGTTCCCACGGTCATGCAGTGGAGGTTCTCCATGCTTCAGTGGCTAGGTAGCCTCACAGAGATCATTTAACTTCTTCAAATGAAGAAGGAAAAGAAGAGGAACGACCCACAGCCAAAAAGTATGTAGTAATTAATGAACGCTTCTTGATCTTAGGGGCATGTTAGAGCTTTTTATAATCCTTGGTGTCCAGGCTATGTTCAAACCAATTAATTCTCACTCTCTGGGGGTGGAGGCTCAGCATCAGGATTTTTTAATGCTCCTAGAGTGACTCCAGTGTGCAGCTAATGTTGAGAACCACTATATTAAATGACATTTAAAGTATATGACATTTGTATTTCTTTTTTCAGCGTTCAGAATGAAGGAATGTAAAGGCAGGAAGGAACGATAAAATCACCTAATCTAATTGTTTAATTGAACAAAGGAAGAAACCATGGGTGAGATAAATAAGGTGACTGACTAAATTCATATAGTTAACCAGGACAGAACTGGATGTCTTCCTATAACTGGTGGACTCCTCAAGAAAGGCTTGAATACAGTCACTTCCATATAGCTGATATAAATGATTACTCTTGGAATTTTATAAATTTTCTTTTTTAATTGTGAGAGCCATATCTAAACACAAAATAATATTTTAGTATTTAGATGGGTTTTTTTGTTGGGATGGTGATCTTTTTTTTCCCCAAAAAACAAAGAATGTCCAGAAGGCGAGGCTAGAAAAGTAATTTAAAATTTATCAAGTTTTTGCATAACTGGTGTATCTTTGCTGTCTCAGGAAAGAACTAGGGAATCAGAGGTCAACTTGAAGCACCTCATTTATATGATAATTACCAGTAAGCAGTGGCCAGTGATTCGTGATACAAATCATTTGTTCCTCTGGGACTTGTATGTTTACTGGGCAGGAAGTGTGTGATTATGTCGTACTAATTAGTTTGTAGGTGACAGAAAGAATGTAGCACAATTGAGACTAAGTTTAATTGTGTGCTGTTTAGTTTCTTTATTTACTTGTTATGGAAGAGTTTTTAATTTAATTTTTAATCCACAGGAAATCTCTAGGTGAGTACACACCTAGATGACTGGGTACTAACCTTCATAGTATCACTCATAGTTTATAACATGCTTTAATATACTAATCTTATATAATCCTAACACCAGTCCTCTGAGGCACATTCTATTATTGTTATAAAACTCCCTTTATAGATGAACAAACTGAAGGCAGAGAAGTTAGAGTAAGACTTGAAGACCCTACAAGTAGAAATGTACCATATTACTTGGTGTTCACATCTCCTATGGTTAATAATTATGAGGAATGCTAATTAATGGCCAGACATGATCATTGTTTATCATTTTCCCCCTAATTTCCTAATTTCCTAAACTCCTAATTTCCTCTACTACCAAGAAAAAGGTTATGAAGAAAGAAGATAATAAGAAACCATTATGTGAAAGATGGAAAATAAAGTTATTAGGGCAGGATATAAATTTGGAGAGGTTATATTTTCACAGCAAGGGGAAAAGAGCTTCAGTGGGCAAAAGCTGAATTAAAAGACATGAAACACTAATCGTAGCTCAGCAGAAAAGAGATCTGAGAGAAGGAAGGAGAAGGAAAGAACAAGCTTAGAAACAGGGACCCACAAAGAACAATAATGGGATAGACAGGGGAGGACAGAAGAAAGTGAAAAATAATGAGCAAATGCAGAGAAAAAGAAGTCTGTCATTAAACCAAGGCAAGATGGGGAATTAGAATTAGATGAATAATAAGTTTGGTTTCTAGTATTTTTTTTTTAATATTTCAGTGGTCCAGAAATATTCATTTAAAAGAGACAGAAAGTCATTATCAGAAATGGAACAGAAAGAATGGATGGGAGCCACTTCTACCTACAACATAGTGTTCACTGTGTTTGTCTCTGAGGAAAATGTTTCCTGAGTACATATGACAAAGCCTTTCTGACAAATAATAGAGAGTTGTGTAGCCTGAAATATGGGAGAAATGCTAAGAATTTGGGGCTGAGGGTATGCTACATGGTAAATAAGCTTCGATCATCTTAGGTCCTTAAGTGTCCCATCAGGAGGACATCAGAAATAACTGGTCAGATTTTTCCAGGGAAAACAAACCCATAGGCTGTGTGTATATCACAGAGATTTAATTTAAGGAGTTGGCTCAGGTGATAATGTGGAGGCCGAGAAAAATCAAGGCCATCCTACCTCAGGTTTAACCTTAGCCTAAGTACAGCCATCTCAGACTCCTGTGCCCAAGGGCTGAACATTTCCTTACTTTACTTTAGTTCCAGGAAGCTCCACCCTGCTTTGGTTCCGGAGACCCCACCCTGCTTTAGTAACAGGAACCCATAAATACCCCTGCCTTAACTAAGCTCGGAGTCCAAGTCCCTACTCCGCTGTGTCAGGTATACTTGGGCCCAAGCTTAAGCTTGTCGAGTAAACCCTCGTGTGATTGCATTGATGTTTGGCTCCTTGGTGGTCTCTCGACGTGAAAACTTGGGCACAACAATAATGGAGAATGGCAAGTCCCAGATCTGCTGGCTGGGCTGGCAGGCTTTCCAGCCAGGAGTGGATGTTGCAGGTGAAGCCTGAAGGTCATCTGCTGGAGGGAATGCCCTCCAGCTCAGAGGAGTTCAGTGGATGGGATGAGGCCCATCCACATTAGGAAAGGCAATCTACTTTACTCAAAGTCCACCAATTTAAATGTAAATATCATCTATAATCATCTCCACAGAACTATTTAGAATAACGTTCTACCAAAATAACTGGTCTCTGTGGCCTAGCCAAGTTGACACATAATATGAACTATCACAACTAGGCTAGTGAGATTTTTTATTTATTAACACTTCCACTATCTGAATTATCTTATTTAAGATCTAGAAGGGGTAAGGGTTTTTGTGTGTGTGTGTGTGTGTGTGTGTGTGTGCGCGTGCACGTGCAATTACTTTATCCCCAGAAGAAAGGGAGACATCATTGGCTGACTAGAGAAATCAATATGAGAGTTTTGCTTTTTATTGGTATATATGGGAAGCCCAATAATAAATGTGTAGGGTAGGACATAACTTTTGACAACAGATTGCATTAGCTTTAGATGGTGGTATCTGCAGGAACGACAATATGAATATGTAAGTCTTGAAATGTATATTTTCATTTTAAAGGAATAATCTTTAGGGGCGCCTGGGTGGCTCAGTGGGTTAAAGCCTCTGCCTTCGGCTCAGGTCATGATCCCAGGGTCCTGCGATCAAGCCCCGCAGCAGGCTCTCTGCAGAGAGCCTGCTTCCTCCTCTCTCTCTCTGCCTGCCTCTCTGCCTACTTGTGATATCTCTCTCTGTCAAATAAATAAATAAAATCTTTTTTTTTTTTTAAAAAAAGGAATAATCTTTAGGTATGTATAATAATGGAGCTTTGTAAAATTTACGAGCTGTCATAAAGAATGGGTCTTGAGCCTCCAAAAGAAAAAGACACTATTATCATTGGCTTATAAAGCTATGCTACTACTACTAATACTACTATTAATAATAATAATAATAATAATGACTAACATTGTGCTAAGTGCTTTACATGCATGATGGTCACATAATCCTCAAAACATCCATTCTCAGTCTCTAAGTGAGGAGACCAGCCACAGAATGGCTAATTAACCTACCCCAAGTCAGGAGGCTAAAAAGTACTAGCAAGTCCTTGAGTAAGGAGGACTTCACCAGTCATGTGGGTTGCTCTTGAACCCAGTGCCCAGTGTCTTCTGACAACAGCTCTGGCAAATGGCCATCCTGCTTCCACCCAACATCTCCAAAGACAGATTACTGCCTATCTATCATTTTTATAAATCAAGAAATGATCCTGCTGAGATGTCTGTCTGTGCATGTGACCTACTTTTCATTTTATACTCTCCAGCTGCAACGGGCCCCCATGCTATTTGGCTATCATTTCACTCAGCCCTGGCTGGCAGTTTTCCCCACTCCTCCGATGGCAGTTTCAGACCTTTACCATGTTCCTCAAGTCTCACTCCCCCCTCCTCCCTCTCACTCCCCCTCCTATTCCTAGGCAATTAGGGACAATGATTTCATTGAGAGCCTCACTGAAGAGGTAAGGGCAAGTAGGTGTGCACTCTCATGGCCTACTCCCCATCCCTCCCAAAGGCACCCTCGTCTTCACATTTCATTCCTCCCATTCTTGGCAACCTAGGGTCTCTAAACTCATCAGTTCAGGGCAGTGCAGGATGTAGTTATGTATTTTGTACAGAGGGGAAAGGGAGGATACTTTGTGCCTACTTTCTTTGTGGGCTAAATCTTGATCTTCCCAATATGGTCTTTTCCAACTTTGCCCATCTCACTTTTTAATTTCCTGATTCAAGGCTATTTATCCTATTTTTTACTCACCCTTTAGATTTGGTGCACAGACTGTTAGTTCTTTCACTTTATTCTAATTCTGGTTTCTCCCTCAACCATAGTGATGACTTGACCTCTAAAAATTCTTCCTTAGAATACCTATGCTGGATAAATCCTCTAGATGGTGCAGACATTATTATGTTGGAAACATAATAATAATAGCTAACCCTGAGTGCTTGCCATATGGCAGGTCCTATTTTGAGTGCTTTACAGGGACCTTCTCATTAAAGATACTTAACTTGTCTTGTATCACTAATCCCTTTGAGAATCGGAATCTTTTTTTTTTTTTTTTTTTTTTTTTAGAAAAGTTTGCAGTCAGGAGCACCTACATGCTCTATTAATGAAAAATAAGCCATCCTCAAAAAGCAACAGTTTGGGTTTTTCTAAGCCTTTCCTGATTGCATGCATTCTTTGCTTTATCTGGCGATTCTTTTGCTTTATCTGGTGTCATCTGGGACACTGATGCAGCTGGAAATTCCTGAATAGCTCACTCACATTGCTGCCAGTTTGTGCTGGCTACTGGGTTTTGCCAAAGCCTTCAAATTCTCCTTCTCATAGGTCTCACCACATGGCTGCTTGAACTTCCAATGGTCTGGTGGTCTCAGAGTAGCTGGAATTTTTATGAGGCACCTAGCTTCCCTAAGAACCTAAAATCTTAAGACCTGGTCTCAGAACAGCCACAAAGGTATTTTATCTACATTCTATTTGTTAAAACAGATCGCAGAGCTTGTCCAGATTCATGGGAGGAAACTATACAGGGGCATGAATATTGGGAGGTATAGTTCATTGCAAGCCACCAAAATTATAGCCTACTCTGTGCACATACAATTTTGAAAAATAATTTTGTATATTATTTAATATAATAATTTTTGTATAATAATTTCAAGCAGTGTGCGCATCCCAAAAATTGGTGTAAAGCCCTCAAGGAGTTGGTAGATTTCAGGTTAAGAATTCATGACATAGGATCAAAAAGAGAATGCTTTTACCCAGTCAGTATAGTGTAGAGAAGATAGGGGACAATTCTTACTATAAGAGGAATTGCACCCTCAAAAACACTGGTGAGACCATACATAGCATATTCCTGGGAGAGGGAGAGGGAGAGATCAGTTAACTGAAAGACTAGGAATTAAGGTCGGAGTCAGATTATGGAATATTTTTAAAGACAGCCTGTGGAGCTGGAACTTCATTCAGTAGGCACTGGGGAACCATTGCAAGTTGATCTTATTTTTTTGTTTTTGTTTTTGTTTTTTAAACTGGTGTAAGAAACACAAATGCTGAAATAATTTAGGAGAATTATAAGAATTCAGAAACAAGGAGAATGGTGTAGAGGGAATTATGTTCAGGAGTTTTTTAAGGTTATGGAGTTTGACTCAGAATCAGATTTAAAGTCAGGACTAACAAAATCACCTAATAAAGAATGGAGGCATACAAATTTACTGTAGAAAAGGGTTTTGTAGCATACAATGTAGCAAATATGTAACAATATAGAAACCATTATATATCTAGTATTGTTTGTGTGAGTGGATTAGCAAACAGCTAAGTCAGCCTTTATGGCTTCAACTGATATTTATGAAAAAAAAAAAAAAAAGAAAGAAAAACAAAACAAGCAGGGAATTTGGGGAATTTCTTTCTACTCAGAGCTCATAGAGTTCTTGAGTGTGGCTGTAAAGGATAATGAGTCTAAGACTAAACATTCTGATTTGGGTCCCTAAGAATAAAGAAGCCCTTGGGGTCAGACCAAACCTTGAACATTAGCAGGTTACTTTCACTAAAGGACAGTATTAAACCTGCAGCAAAATCCCACATGGCAGAAAACTGTTGGTAATAGCCCAATTTCTGCTTGTCATCCTATAAAACTGAGAAGAAGATCTCTCTGTTTGGGCTCCTAAACCAATACTATATAATAGCATTGAGAGGATATGTACAAGAGATGAAGTGGGAGGGCTTAAAGCTCATGTCTATTTTAGGGATGAAATTTCTTCTGCAAACTTGAATCTGCTTCTTGCTTCTTGAAGCCACCTCCGTTGTCCTCCTCTATCCTCAAGCCTTAACTCTCTCAGTACTTCAGAGTGGCTCTGACAGAGAGGATGGATTGATGCTGAGCTATCCATATCTGCACTAGAGTTTTCTAAGATCTACTGGCCAATATTTGGGAGATTGGACAGGATATGGTGGAGTGCCATCTATGTCGAGGGGTGTGGAATCATCAAAGTCAACTGGGATGCAAGGATTTCTCAATTCTGGCACTTTCCATACTTAAGAAGAATGCTTATACCTCATCCCAGAAATTTTTTTTTTCAAAAGATTTTATTTATTTATTTGGCAGAAATCACAAGTAGGTAGAGAGGCAGGCAGAGAGAGGAGGAAGCAGGCTCCCTGCTGAGCAGAGAGCCAAATGGGGGGCTCGATTCCAGGTCCCTGGGATCATGACCCGGATGAAGGCAGAGGCTTTAACCCACTGAGCCACCCAGGCGCCCCTCATCCCAGAAATTTTCACTTAATTGGTCTTGGATGCAGTCTTGGAATGGGAATATGTCTGTGTGTGTTGTTTAAGTCTCTTTTAGACTTTATTGAGGAATAATTCACACATGTAATTATATGTATTTAAAGCGTACACCATGGTGATTTGATATACATAGACATTGTAGAATGATTACCAAGATCCAGATAATTGAAAATGTGTCCCCTTTGACCTACATCACTGGAATGGGGAAGTTTAACAACCTGTCCAGGTGATTCTAATGGACAACCACATTTGGAAACCTCTGCTTCGTCGTCTTTGCTCGTTCCTATGGAGCTCTTACATATAAGTTACCCAGCTGTGGTTCCAGTTGTTGTACGTATTCAAGTTATGTGGGGTAAACTATTCTCAGGCCCATCTCAGAAGATGGAGGGTGACAGTAGTAAGTGCAGGATCTGTGATATCATAATTATAGGCATGCAGAAAATACTGCAATAATGTCTTAGAGGAATTTTAGCTCTCTGCTTTCTTAACTTTTGGTCTCTGTGATGGATTCCAGGAAAAAAACCAACCTCGTAAATTCAGTGGCAACAGCACTTGGCCCAAGAATGAAAGAAAAAGAAGAAAAACAAAACCACAGCTGTCAGATTTTTCACTTAATGTGCCCTAGTTTTGGTGGGTTGTATGTTGTGTCCTCTTGTACTCGATCCTGGGAGTTCCATTCTCCCTTCTCAGCAGCACATTATCACTTCTGGATTTCCAACCTCTCCTTAGCTGTTTATAATTATCACTTCCTTGTTGCAGCGCATAGCTTCTGGCCCTCAATCTGCTAATTGTACTTTTAAGCTCTGATTCCATTTTGGCTGCTCTGCACCGGGTCTGGCCTCTCACCTCTCAAATCTGGGTTTTCAACACAGTCCCCAGCAGCTAGCATTTTAAATCAAGCCATCTCTGCCTCTCCTTTTCTCTCCCAATCCCTACTCCCTCCCGTTATAATCCTATTTCGTCTCTCTTTTTCTAACTTTCAACAGCCCAAATACAGCCTCTCAGGCAAAAGTCACATTCAATAACTTTATGTTTCCATTCCCTATATTAGAGTACACTTTTTTTTTCTCACTTCAACAGCAACAGCTTTTATGCCAACACAGCAAGAGCTTTGTTCTCAGTATACGGAGAGCTACGAATAAATGTGTGCGTGTCTGTACATCGCAAGAGAGGGAAAGAGAGAGAAAGGGTCTATCAGCTGAAATAGGGACGAAGATAAAGGTCTGTGCTGGGCTCAAAAACTAGTTGGACACTCTGTCTTGACTTTACTTGAAAACTTTTCCAATCGAATTGCCCTCTTGGGGACTGAATCTATTCAAATTGATCTTTTCTATGAGTAGGCACATCATTTTAGAAATGTTTCTGTGAAGATGTGCTGTTTTCATGCTTAGAGAAGCACACTGCGTGCTGAGTGAGACCGAAGGAAATGCCAAATTAATTCATTATTTCCGTGGCAATGTTCTTTTCCCAGGAAAGGACTGCTTTAATAAGGTAGGTGGCTGTGTGTGCCGTGGCGTGCCTGCCTCTGTAGGAAGCTTGGTAATCCTCTCCCCAGAAAACTCAGCTCTGGTATTTGTTGTTCGAGGCTCTTGAATGTAATATTAGTTTACAGTCCCACTCCTGGCCATATTATATAAACAGTGGGAGAAGAATGACAATGGAAATTATGGCAGAGACTGCTTTACTTAAGCCTTTCAAAATGGACAGCGTTGTGCATGGCTGTGGGTCTGTTTTCAGCACCCTGCCTGAGAGAGTGAATGGCTGCTGTTTCCAGCCGAATGCAGGCGAGGTTGGGGCCCCTTCACACCATCAGCTCCACAATGTTATCAAGCGGCTGAGTCCCTGCTTCTGTCAGTAAGCCATCATTATTCCTCATGAGCCAACTGCAGGAGAGGGCCACCGCGACAAATACACTATTATGTTGCATTTTAATGTGTGCCAATCAGCTTAATTCTGGCCCTGACATTCGTCTCAGGTACTGCTCTTTTCCACAACAGATGCCTGCATGCTTCCTTCAGCTGCAGTTCCCGAAGGTTTCTGAGAGTGCGGATGGGCACTGTGAGAGGTCACCTCCCAAGAAATAGAAAGGAACTAAGTCTGTGGGGGAGGTTGAGCTTTTTCCAGTTAAGTTCTGTGATACATTTCAAAGTCCTGTCATCATTGGTGGCTGTGCAATCTGCATGTTCACGGGTATATTTGGAGATCAGATGCTGGGATACCTATCCAGTCACAGTGAACTTACGCTCTCAGAGTTTACCCGAGTCTCTCGATCTATGGGGACTTGTAGGTCCTGTGAGGACTTAATTCTATTCCTCAGGGAGGGGTGTGAAATATGGATGTGGTGTTTGCCCTCACTTGACATTTTACACTTGGGTGTGGAAGCCCCCCGGAAGTTATTTCCTTTGAGCGTCCATACCTTGATTCAGGATGGCTGTTACCTGGGAGCTGTGGTGTCTCAATTGGTGCTTCTGCGTCACAGTAGCTTGCCCCTGAAGAAGAGACAATGGAGTTGGTGAACATTTCTGTCCAACCAACATTTCTATCCCCCTGCTGTTGGGGGAATGGGGAAAAATGTTATTAAAATATCTGAACCTGATAATCACTGCAGTTTAAAAGATCTGAAAGTACTTCAAAATAAGACTTAAAGATCTTTGGTAAACTTCTTGCTGATCTCCAGTTGTTGTCACTTATATATCAGAACCTTATTTTTAAAAATCACCTTGAATTTCCTAAATGAGTTGAACACCTTGGAAATGTTCTAGGCAATCGTTCGTCAAAAGTCTCTTGGCTCTTGCTCTATGAGAACATCTCTTTAGCCCAGGGTTCCCAAATGCTGTGATGATCTATAAGGAAAAGAGGAAAATATGAACAATGTGGTGAATTTTTCTTAAAGATAGATTTATTGAAACTAAAGTTCCATTCTTTATTTTGGGATTTTAAGGTTACTACTTGTGGTTGAATTGTCCTTTCTTTATGAAATGATGATGGCAATCCATGGTGATATATTTTTTAAATGTTCTAACTTGGAAAAAAACTTTACTCTCTGTGGCAGTTTACTCGATCCATCTACTCAGCCAACATATTTTTTGTTTGTTTGTTTTTAATTTTGATCTTGGTTCTTTTATCTAGAAGTCTAGGAACCACTGTTTTACCAAATGAATCACACATTTTTAAAATAAAGATTCAAACTTCTGTGGGTTCTTCAAACTGCGAAATAATAACAAACCAAACAAAAACAAAGAGCCCAGGGTTGTAGGGTTGCAAGATGTAAATCTGTAAGCATCACACTATTTTCTAATTAACAATACTCTACTCAGTAGATTCTCTATCCTTGCTGTTCTCTTGCCGTCAAATATCTAGCTAGTAGATGTTTACTAATTAATGTACATCTAATACAATTCTTATACTTAGTCATTAAATGCTTGCCTTTATGTTATATATAGCTTTAGCCCCTTTATAAATGTGTTGACTTTGATAGAGTCATCTGACATCCTCTTAAAGTGACCAAGTCCTTATCCTATTCTAAACTTTCCTTTTGAACACTGTGGCCAAGGTTTCAAACAAAGTTTTAATGTGATTTCTTAATAATGGTGTCTGTACTTTCAAGCTTCTACCCAGCATTACATAAGGCATTAATTTCTTTTTTTTTTTTTTGTCCCTTTTCACCCATTTCTCCCATCTCCTAAACCACCCCCTCCCCACTCTGGCAACCATGAATCCTGTCTTTGTTTCTATGAGCTTTTTATTGTTATTGTTGTTATTGTTGTTTTTAATATTCCACATATAAGAGAGAGATCACATAGTATTTCTCTGACTTATTTCATTTAGGATAATACCCTCCAGGTACATCCATATTGTAGAAAATGGCAAGATTTCATTCTTTTTTAAGGCCAAATAATATTCCTCTGTGTGTGTGTGTGTGTGCGTGCGCGCGCACACGTGCGCATCCACGTGCATGCGATGATTTCTTTATTCATTTATCCATCAATGGGTCCTTACGTTGTTTTCATATCTTGGCTATTATAATAGAGCTGCGATGAACGTGGGGGTACATATATATTTTAGAGTTAGTGTTTTCATATTCTTCACATAACACCCAGAATTGGAGTTTCTGGATCATGTGGCAGTTCTATTTTAATTTTGAGGGATCTCCATACTATCCCACCAATAGTGCATGAGCATTCCTTTTTCTCCACATCCTCACCAATACTTGTTATTTCTTACCTGTTTGATGTTAACCATTCTAACAGATATGACATGATATCTCATTGTGGTTTTAATTTGCATTTCCATGATTATTAATGATGTTGAACATCTTTTTGTGTACCTGTTGGTCATCTGTATGTCTTTTTTGGGAAAATTTCTGTTCTGCCCACTTTTTACTCATATTGCTTGGTTTTTTGCTATTGAGTTCTTTAGATGTTTTGGATATTAACCTCTCATCAGATATGTGATTTGCAAGTATTTTTCCTAATCAATAGATGGCCTTTTAATTTTGTTGATGTTTTCCTTTGCCGTGTAGAAACTTTATAGTTTGATGCAGTCCTACTTACGTATTTTTGTTCTTGTTTCTTTTACTTTTGGTGTCAGATTTAAAAGATCATGTATGTGATGTATGTGAAGGAGCTTACCACCTGTATGTTCTTCCAGAGGTTTTATGGTTCCAGGTTTAAAGTTCAAGTCTTAAATCCATTTTGAGTTAATTTCTGTATGTGGTGTAAGATGGTGGTCTAGTTTCATTCTTTTACATGCGGCTGTCCAATTTCCCCATCATCCTTTATTGAAGAGACTGTTCTTTTCCTATTGTATATTCTTGATTCCTTTGTCATAAATTAATTGACCACAGATGTGTGGGTTTATTTCCAGGATTTTAATTCTGTTCCATTGATCTATGTGTCTCTTTTTATGCTAGTAGTATACTGTTTTAACTACTATAGCTTTGTAATAGAAGTTGAAACCAGGGAAGGGAATTCCTCCAACTTTGTTGTTCTTTCTCGGGATTGCTTTAACTATTTGGGATCTTTCGTAGTTCTATATATATTATAGGACTATTTGTTCTATTTCTGTGAAAAATGCCATTGGGATTTTGATAGGAATTGCATTGACTCTGTGGATTGCTTTGGGTAGTATGGACATTTTAATGATATTAATTCTTTCAACCCATGAGCATGGGATATCTTTCCATTTATTTGTGTTTTCAATTTCTTTCCTTTTTTAGTGTATGTATCTTTCAGTTCCTTGGTTAAATTTATGTATGTATATATGTATGAATGTATTTTAGAGAGGGAGTAGGGAAGGGCAGGGGGAGAGAGACAATGTTAAGCAGGCTCCACACCCACTGCAGAGTCTGACACAGGGCTCAATCTCAGAGCTCTAAGACTGTGACCTAAGCTGAAACCAAGATTCAGATGCTTAACCAACTGAGCTACCCAGGTGCTCCCCCTCGGTTATAACTAGATATAGAAGACACTCTTAATCTGCCCAATATGATTACATGAGCTTCCGTGATGTGAGATTCCATACAGAATATTTGAATCACAAAGTTGGTTCTTTTGACAGATATATCTTAAAGTCAGCCATTGGAAAGAATCACACAGGTATACTTTAACATTCGATATTTTGTCTCCATTGCTGCATAACAACTTATAACAAACTTAGTGGCTTAAAATGACAACACATTTATCATTTTAGAATTTCTGTGTGTTAGGGATCTGGGCATAGACTCACTGGGTCCTCTGCATCAGGGTCTTCCATGGGTATGCCCATCAAGACATTGGTCAGTGTTGGGTCTCATATGAAGGCTCAGAGTGTTGGCAAAATTCTCTTTCTGAAGGGTTTTTAGAACAGTGTCTCAGTTCCTACCTTACTGTTCTTTGCAGTGTGAACCTCCCCCAAATGGCTTCTTGCTTCATCAAAGCATGCAAACTGAGAAGGCAAAAAAGAGTCAGCTAGCAAGACAGAAGTTACACTCTTAGTAACATAACTATGAAAGTGGCATCCCATTTCTGTGCCATAGTTTATTTGTTAAAAACATATCACAGGTTCCACCTATACTCAAGGGAAAGGGATTACATAAGGACATGAATATCAAGAGGCAAGGGTAACAGGGCCATTTAGTCTGTCCACCACATATCCCTGGCCTTTGGAGGTATGAAACCTAAAAGCCATACTTCATTCTTTGTTTCCATCCCTTCTTAGAGAAAAAAAGTATTTGAGTTCATTGAGAAAAGAGGTATTTGAGTTCATCTGGGGGAAGTTAGTCTGAAAGGTCTGAATTATAGAATAGTATAATGACATATAATTTTGCTACTTTATGGTAAAGAATATCCTAAAATTAATGCAAATAAAGTATTATCAAGAAAATTTCCTACCTAGCAGTCTTTAATAACTGTGTGGTATTCATTTATGATTATCATTTTGTTTTCATTCCAGTCAATAATTGAGGAAGTGTTTCTTGTGTTCTTTATTCACGATAAGTGTGGTAGGGAATACAAATGAAGATTATGACAAGGTATACTCTCTTAAGGGGTTTGTATTTAGAAGCGAGGGGTGGTGAGAGGGAACCAAACATACACAATTATAATGGAGAACAAAATACAGTTATAGAAGCAAGTATTAAATATGCTTAATAACACCTCCAGTTCTGTGGTATAGGAAACAGAGAGATCAGTGTTGGGTGAGTTACTAAAAGCCTTCTTCAGGGAAGTGGAACTTGAAAGGTGAATGGAGTTTAGGTAGGAAGTAAGAAAGAAAGAAGAATATACAGAGAAAATAAAGGAAGATAGCAAGAGCCTGGAGCTCACAAAGCAGATTGAAGAACTGTCTGCAGTGAAAGGAATGGGAAACAAGAAAAAGGCAAAGTGATAATGGATGGTTTTGCTTCTGAAGTCTGTTTAAGGTTGCAGTGCCAATAGTGACTTGACAGACAACGGAGAATCATTCTAAATTCTTCAGCAGAGGATAGAAGTAGTATTGGGGGCAGTTTGGTGGGTATGTGCATGATGGGTGATGTAAAGAGAGCCTGGAACAGAGGCGTGGGGTGACAAAATCTGGGCTAGATGAGGAGCAGGGTAAGTGATAAATTAGAGCTATATTATGATGAAGAAATCTATAGTTTGCAGACACTGATTAGACATACTAATAGCAGCAGAGTCTGTGTTTGCCTCTGCCCTTGGCTAGCCCCCTTTCTTCATTTTAAATGGATAGCATTTAGGCAGCTCAGGGCCTAATTAGGATTCCCGTTGATCAGTTGGTTGCACTAACCAGTTGATATCTCTTGGCTTTGATCCCTTGGACATTTGTTTATTAAAGAAGGCCACAAAAGTCCAACAGCCTCTAAGAGCTATTGTTATTTTAGGAATTATAACAGGGGGTCAGGAGGAACTTTTACATATTCCTGAAATCAATCTGTGTGCATGATGATATGCAGGCTATAACAGTACTTTTTAAGGGGTTCCACAAACCCACAGTTTCCACAGCTTAATAGGTTTCTGAAAACAAACAAACAGCCAAAACCATGTGTGCATGTTATGGAAAGGCCCATGGTCAGTAAGTTTGGGAAATCCTGAGTCAAAAAGTTGAATTTTTTAAAGGTCCAGTTTTAATGAACCACCAGGAAGAATGTGGGAAGAGCTATAATCAAAAGTGTTTGTTAAACTTCTTTGCAAATGGGATTGTGTGTATGCATGTACGTGTGTGCTCCATACACATGCATCACCTTTAGGGATAGAATTCTGCCCAGCACACTTGAGTAGATGTTCAGTAAACTTCTTGGTGAAGTCAACAGCTTTTTAGAAATTAAGTTTTTGGCTTCTAGGTCATTAGGTTTCTTCTCGCTTTAACTTCCTTTGGTATTTTATATAGCTGCATTTTTAAATTAACATATAATGTACTATTTGTTTCAGGGGTACAGGTCTGTGATTCATCAGCCTTACACAATTCATATACTCAGCATTGCACATACCCTCCCCAATGTCCATAACCTGCCACTCCTCTCCCCTCCAGCAACCCTCAGTTTGTTTCCTAAGATTAAGGGTCTCTTATGGTTTGTCTCCCTCTTTGGTTTCATCTTGTTTCATTTTTCCCTCCCCTTCCTTATGATCCTTTGTCTTGTTTCTCAAATTCCTCATATCAGTGAGATCATATGATAATTGTCTTTCTCTGATTGACTTATTTTGCTTAGTGTAATATCATCTAGTTCCATCCACGTCATTGCAAATGGCAAGATTTCATTTTTGATGGCTGTATAATATTCCTGTGTGTGTGTGTGTGTGTGTGTGTGTGTGTGTGTGTGTGTGTGTAAGTACCACATCTTCTTTATCCATTCATCCATGGATGGACATCTAGTCTCTTTCCATAGTTTGGCTGTTGTGGACATGTATATATCTACAATTTAAAGCTATTTCTTTCCCAATAGTACTTTTGCCAGAAATTGAAAAGGGAAGAATATAGAGGGAGGGTGGGAGGAGGCAAAAGTAACTTCTTTGCTTGGTGTTCCTTACAAATGTTTTGAGAAAAAAGACCTAGGAAGAGAAATTATTCAAACTCGGGTTGCTACCTGCCTGAGATGTCAATTCAAAGATCCTTTGCTATTTCCCTCTACCTTATTCTATAGGCAGACCTGGGTTTAAATACCATCTGCATCATTGTCCTGCTGTGAGACTTTGGTAAGTTACTTTACCTCCCAATTCCCTCCATCATTTTCTATTGTTTTTCTTCTCCATTAATTTATGTTTTTTCTATTCTGTAACTTTGTTTCTTAGAAGGTTCCATAGAAAGACCAAGTAACTCATAATTTGAAATGTATCTAAGTTTAAAAAAACAAAAACAAAAAAACCAAAAACCTCCTTTGAGCTATTTTCCTAAATTTGTATTCCAGATTACTGACTCTAGCAAGCTAAAAGAAGCAAACTAAAGCTAGGAGGTGGGGTTTGTAAATAGATCGGTGTTGGCCAGAGATGCTCAGTTGACCTACTTTAGTAAACATATTCTCACCTGTTTTTATCATTCAAAATGTGCTGTTTTGTTTGCAAGGTCAGTGTCAAAGTAGAAAATGTTTTATATGTCCATGTCATGTCATGTTTATGCTTCATTTGCAAGGTTTCTAACATGATTTAGGTCATTTAACTTTTCGTATGTGTCTAGTCTCAGGGCAGCATGGGAAGAGAGGGAGAGAAGCAGTTACTGGTAAGGTACTAAAATGTTTATTGCTTTGAGTTCTATGTCCTGAATGAAAACTTGATGCTCTATAACAAGATCTACAAAATCCTCCATGCAAAAGCCCACAATTATATGGGTTGCCATTGTCCCTGGAATTAATTTTATTTTCATCATGTTGGTCTTGCATGAATCTTTGAAAAACGGAGCTCATAACTGGTATTCCTATATAGTTTTGCTTGGGATAGAAGCATTTGAAGGTTATTTTAACTACTTTATACTTAAAACCATGACAGTGGATGAAGTTGTCCACAGAGAGTGTGTACTTGCATATTGAATTTAAGTTCTGGGAATGTAAATTCCCTGTAAGACACCTAGTTCAAGGCTTTTTTTTACCTAGTCAGATTTCTTAATATCAAGAGAGAGCAGTCCTGACACATAGAAAGCTGAATCCAGTAAACAATAGCTCTTATTATTATTTATTGAGCACCTCTATGTGGGAAGTAGTGGGAATGCATCAGGGAACAGCAGTGCTAGATACAGCAACACTGGTTTAAGTCTGAGAACAACACAGAAATGCTGTTCCTTCAAGGCATACATACTAGGTTCTCACTCATCTCTCATGTACTCACTCTCAAGCCATCTAGCCATCCCTGGGACCTATAGTTGATTGTGCAGTGCTATGTCTTGTCATAATAGAAATTTTACAATTATTAGCCACCCAAGGTACTAAGGGACTTTAATCACTTCTTGTTTATTCATGCCACTTCGCATTCCTCATGAATATTATTGAGTTTCAATAGCAGTTAGTCATCCATTAATATTCTCTAGTTTAAGGTTTCCATGTTCATCCCATCCCTAACCTTTTAGTACTAGTTAAAATGAACCTTCATTTTTAAATTTCTAATTTACTGAGTTCAGATTCTATCATCTTATGAGGCTACCTCTGTGAAACTTTCCCTGACCTCCCACCCACACCAGGTCTAGCCAACCACTCTTTCCACCATTCTCTGCCTCTCTTATACTACTATTGCATGAATAACATTTAATTATTTAGATGTTGAACTCACAGAGCACAGGAGCTATATATTAATCATCTCTCTGTTGCTGTCATATAGCACAGGGTCTGAACCATAAATATTAGTTGAATTGGACTGAATAGGTGCCAAAACAAAACAACAACAACAAAACACTGCCCAGAAAGGAATGTGTTTGTCTATTCTTTGCATTGTCTCCAAGCCACCATGTACAAAACTGGGAAGGGAAGCAGGTAAGAGGAAACTCATTTGGAAAATTCCAGTGAATGTAGCCATAAATGTTAGAATACAAAAAGCTCTTGCTTCTTTGTTGAATATTTACAAGGAAATCTAAACAGGCAACAGTTTCCAAGGGTTTGCACCAAAATAGGAAATTTTCAGTGTATTTAGTGGTTTGTAAATATTTATTTTTTAAGCATATGAAGACACAAGTTGTTGAATCTGTGTATGCTCAAGAAATGCAGAAATTGCCCTTCTGTCAAACTGCTATGAATTTTAAAAATATTTGAAATATTTTATTGCTAATTAGACAATTTGATATTTGCCTACTGCCTTAGGGAATTTATAATGACCTATTAACAATTTAACACTAGGCCAATTAGGTAAAATTTTTAGCTTTCTGAAAATGCATAAGTATGTGATGCAAGGAAATGATGACATCATATTTCAGTAGCTTTGGTTAACCAGTGTCCTCATTCCCACCTGGGAGATCTAGATAAATTTCCCAAGAATCAGTTCTGTGGCCAGGGAACATTTATAGCTCTCCACATGTGGCTGGAGTGGTAATGGTGGTGGTGCAGGGAGGGGCAGCAGGGGGCGTTGAAGTGGGTGGGCTTTCTTCCCCTGCCTAGTCTACCTCCTTCCATCCCTCCCACCCTCTCCCTTCCACTCCTTCCTTCTCCTTCTCCCTCTCTGTCCCTATCTTACCTTCTCTCTCCCTCTCTCTGTGTCTTCCCCACCCCATTTCCTTTTCCTTCTGCTGAGCTGCTATGCTGCCATATCAGTTTGCAGGAAGCCCGGCTCCTTCCTTGGCTTCTTAAAAAATTCACTTGAACCTGAGTTTAGTGATTTCATTAAAGAGTCAGAAAATGGGACAGGGAACGAAATAGAGTTTGGTCACAGAGGAAACTGACTTTTTCCATTTCCCACACAGGGAAAAGTTCTATCTATGTCCCGAGCTCAACATCCACTCTAAGCTGGCTTATCAAAATCGGTCCCTAACAAAGATAAAACTTTTCTTGAAATGAGCTCTAGAGCCAGCAGCTCCATGTTTTTCCCATGTTATTACTACTATTTTAAAAATAAAATTAACACAAATATTATTAAAATATTTAATAATATTTTATTATTAAATAATAAACTAAACTAATAGTTTAACTATTAACTATTACTAACTATTAACTATTACTAACTAATAATAACTATTTTATTATTAAATAATAAAATAAACTAAGTTTTGTTTATTTTTGTTTAAGGGTATATTAAATGATTTTTTAAAATTTTATTGTAATTGTGTTTGGTTTGAGGTGGGGCAGAAGTAGGGAGTGACCTGGACAATAAAAGTTCTGCAGTCAGCAATGCTTTTAGCTTTTCGTGTTTGATGGAATAACTGGGGAGTGTAAGCTATATAAGTTAGCTTTTTAACCAAACTAAAAAATAGTCATTGTAGATGAATAAACCAAACAAAATGTTTACCAAGTGATGATCACTAGAAAGCATTTTAACAAAATTTTTAATGGTTAAATTATGAACAAAAAAGGAAATATACATACTTAAGGAATACCCTTTTATGATATTAAACTCTCTACCAAAGTGTTTTTTCTTTTTCTGTTTTAAAAGATTTTATTTATTGTTTATTTATTTATTTGAGAGAGAAATAAGAGAGAACAAGCTTGCTACACGAGTAACTGGAAGGAACAGAGGGAGAGAGAGAATCTCAAGCAGACTCCCTGCTGAGTGCAGAGCCTGACATGGGGCTCGATGGCTTGATCCCATGACCCTGAAATCATGGCCTGAGATGAAACCAAGAGTTGGACACTCAGCCATCCATTGAACCATCCAGGTGCCCCCAAAGTGCTTTATATAAGGAAGCATTTAAAAATATGATAGCAAGTATATAAAGAGTTATGATTTGTACTGGCAAAATGCTTATTGTATTTATTCCATTCCAGAGGTCTACCAAAATTTGTTATGATGGCCTGAGAAAGAAAAAAAAAAGTGGTGATAAATTTATTTTCTAGATGGACCACTAGGATTTTTCATAAGATAGAACTCAATATCACTCATTCAACACATGTATAATGTGAACACAGTACAGAGTATCTGGCAGATACTGATTCTGTGGATAAAATGGTGAATAAAACAAACGGGGACCCTGCCTTCAAGAATTCTTAGTTTTGTAGTGAGGGAACAAAAATATATATTAATCTAATATTGACACAATTAATACTCACAAATTGTGATAGTTTCTATGTGTCTACAGCTCCTGACCTTCTCTGGGATGCCAGGAAGTTTATTTGAGGACAGGTGTTTATTTTTTTAAATTAATTTATTTATTTTCAGCATAACAGTATTCATTTTTTTTTCACCACACCCAGTGCTCCATGCAATCCGTGCCCTCTATAATACCCACCACCTGGTACCCCAACCTCCCACCCCTCTGCTACTTCAAACCCCTCAGATTGTTTTTCAGAGTCCATAGTCTCTCATGGTTCACCTCCCCTTCCCATTTACCCCAACTCTCTTCTCTTCTCTAACTCCCCATGTCCTCCATGCTATTTGTTATGCTCCACAAATAAGTGAAACCGTATGAGGACAGGTGTTTAAATGGGGATCTAAAGAATGGGCAGAAATTGTTTGGGTCAAGAAAAGGAGGAAGAGATTTCCAGGTAGAGGTAGAAACCTCTTGAAGAGACTGACCAAGGCCAGAAAGGCTGGAACATGGAAGATGAGTGAGCACATGGCAAAGACAATGCTGTAGAAGTTGGCAGGAACTAGTACCTTGAAAACTACATTAAGAACTCTGTTTTGTCTTTATCTTAAGAGCAATGGAAGCTTTAAAGGATTTTAATATTTTACACAGGGAGTAACATAATCAGTAGGTCATTTGTAGCAGGACTTTGCAAGATAGAGGTTCTACTTTACCCCCTAGGGCAGAGATAGCGGAAGTTCAGCATCTGTGTCAATAAATCCTTTTCCTTATCCATGGCAGGCATCACTAATCGATCATGGCTGTGTTTGTCCTTGACTAAATCCGGACTTCATAGTCTCAGAACATTCCAGACAGCCAATACCCATCAGGGTTATTTGGCACTTAAGACAGACCTTATTTTAGTGAATTCTTCTGCTTTTCTTAATAAAAATACAAAATTGTTTGGGATAAGTTTCCCAGATAAAATTCAGGACACCCAATTACATTTGAATTTCAAATACACAATTTCTTTTAGTGTTACATATGTCCCATGCAATATTTGAGACACACTTAGACTAAAAAACTATTTCTTGTCTAGGTGAAATTCATATTTAACCTGTTACTTTCAAAATCTGTTAACTCTCATTTGAGGGAATTAGTTGAAATAATATAAGTTGAAAAAGCCCACAGCATGGGACCAGTCCATAATAAATGCTTAACAAATGTTTGTTTATCCAATCAGTTCATTTGTTCTAAGAGTATAACTTTAGAACAGTGCAAAAGTATTGGTTTCTGATTTAACTTAACTTTTTCATGTATTAGTTATAAGAAATAGACAAAAAAGTCTGTATTAGTTTAAGAAATAGACAAAAAAAATAGACAAAAAGCTGTTGTTCCACTGCTTTCCCATTATTCTTTGGTTTGAGTAGTGGCTCTCCATCATTCTTTCCTGTACCCCACAAGAAAAAAACCCATAGTCCATTTACTCTACCCATTTCCACTTTTTAATTAAAAAGAAAAAAAATCATGTCAGTGCATAGGAAGAGCACTATAGGGTTAATCTACAACAAACTAGCTTGCTAAAACTAAAAATACATACGAATTTTAAGTTCAGAAGGAATCCTGGCAGTTACTTAAATCATGACCAACTCAAGAAAATTCATGATTCAAGGAAAACAAGTTACCCTTCCTGAATTCTGTGGGATTTCCAGTAATCTGCAAGTGATCATACAATAGGTTTTCATCCCTATTGAACGCTGTGTGGCAATCAGGCATCTTAGGATAATATTCAGTTATATTCTTCAGTATACTCTAGGGGCTGCTGAGTCTTAGTGTATGAATGCCAAATTTTAGTGACTGCCAACTGATTTAGGAATTTACTAGAAAATAAACCCTGGTTATTTATGTAAACTAAAGCCTATGGAATTATGGGTCATTCACCCAAAAAGATTGACTGAAACCCTACAATTGTTGATCATGCTGAGGGTTATTAGGTGATACCAAATGGCCCACACTTTGAGAAGTACTGATCCAGGCAGACGTACTGTCTTTCTCTAGCATTAAGACTCTGAAGTCAATAGTATACATTACAGTGTCTCAATCCATAAATTCAGTTAAACTTTATGAAATAGAAACAATAAGTCTTCTAATTTTATCACCAGGAATTGGGGAAAATGTGAGTTATAAAATACACCAAGTACCAGGACCTCTTGGGTCCAAAATGTATTATAAAGATACATTATCTAGTTAATCCTAATATCTTGATGTTTCCAAGTTGGCTGGAATCAGCATCACCTCTCTTCTGAAAGAGTTTATATTAACAGCTTAACTACCATCTTTCCTCATGGGATGTGTCCTGCATTGACCATGTTCGTATTATATTCAAGACTGATGCACTTGGAGCTCCTTTGCGGGTTCGCCCAGATTCTTTTCAATATCAGGGTCCTGTAATTAAGGCTGGGAGGTGTGGTTTTGACTGAGTGCCTTGCAGATTGCTCATTAACATGCCATCTGAACAATTTAATAACCTTTTTAATTAATCCAAAATTGGCATGTCCCCCTTCAGGCTACAGTGCAGCTTTTGCAAGAGTTGGTCTCTGGGTAGTTCTCAATTTAGCTTATTATTTGAAAGCTAAATCTGCCCAGGCTAATGAGCGTGACCAATTCCTCTTACCAAGACCACATAGGAGTCTCCATCTGCACTTCACTAAAGGATGAGAGGACCAGATGTCTTGGGGTGATATTCTGGTTCTTGGCTTTTTAAAGAAGTTCCCATCAGTCTAGAGATGAAATAAAATAATTTATAGAGTAGTTGAAAATCACTTTTTACTTTTACTTTATTATTACTATTATTATTGTTATTATTATTATTATTATTTCACTTTCAGGTTTGACATTTTAGAAACTTTAGTCTCAATTAGTCCTTCATACTTTGGTGCCCAGATATAATTTAAAATATTTTAATGGTTTTTGGTAATATGATATTCTGAAGCTTTAGTATTCCTGGAGAAAGAAAATTGCTGTCCTAATGGATTCGAAATATATTTGTGGCAAGGTTGAGCTTGTACTAATTTTTTTTTTTTAATTTGAATAGGTAGGGTTCAGGGACAATCACTGTTTGAAACCTGAAAAAGATGTGCGTGTGTGTGTGTGTGCACGTGTCTGTTCACATGTATGTATCGGCTTGTACTTTACCCAGCTATAGTCACCAATGTTTGAGCTTCTTTCCTTCAACCGAGCAGAAGATTACTCCCTTAAAATGTGCCCCTGTTGTTTCTGCAGGCTAGCAAAGGAATGCCTCGCGTAGGCTTACCCTCTTGTCTGTCAGTTGCATTCATCATGGTCTACCCATTTTCCTCTCTGTTTTCATACTTACTTGGTTCTGCCTGGGACACATGCTCCCAGCTGTTATTGCTAAGAATCCCAGCCATTTTATATTTACGAGAAACATTAGTTGAGTACTTACATGTGCCAAGTGCTATGACAGAAATCCATGAAAATCCAGTATCTTTGCCCATGCTGCTATCCCCTTACACTTACCAAAAGTTTATCTTTGTAAAGTTACAACAGTGGAGCCACAGTCCCTAGAGAGGGGTCAGGTGCCCTCTCCCCACTGGCCCCTGTTGGCACCAGCATTTTAAAGCAGCTTGACTCCTGCCCTCATTTTCTTAAAAATCTCTAAAACAGCCTCCATATCTTAGAAAACAAGGGATGTTTTGAAATATAGGTTTTTCCTGATGATACTCCCTCAAAGACTATAAGATTTTAGGACAAGATTTGCCTTATTTATGCTAGGAGCTTCCTTCTGGGTGGTCATCTGTGTGAGAAGAAGATTTGTCTGGGAGCATTGCCTAGGAATAGAAGCTCAACCTTATGATATGGCAATCATATGTGTGTGTGTGTGTGTGTGTGTATACACACATATACACATATATGTATATATATACACACATACATACATATTATATATAGTATATAAATATAAAATATTTTGCATCTGGAAATGACAAGTCCTATTAGAATTTAGTACTGGCTCAGGCACTACCTTCTCCCATTTGACAGAATAAAAAATCAAGAAAGCCTCCCCATTATCCACATTAACATTCCCCACCAAAATAATATATTTATTGCAATTGATGTACAGATGGGGCAGGGTGTCCCTGTGGGGGACAGGGATTGTGTGGAAACTCTGTACCTTCCTCCCAGTCTTGCCCCCAACATCTCCCACAGACCTTGAAAGGCAGGCCAGGTGACACCCCAGTGCGAGTGTCCAGCCTCTAGTTGTTAATGTCAGCCCCCATCATACCCGGGGTTCCTGCTCCCAAGCATAAACGCAGACGCACTTCCCAGGAGGCGGGCAAGGACAAAGCCAGGCTGGGCTGGTGGCTGAATGGACAGCGGGGCTCAGCACTGTCTGCAAATAGGAGGGATCCTGATCCCACCTGAACCTCAGGGAAGCTATCCATTTTATAACATTATTTATCTATATTTGTAACATTATTACATCTGTAACGTTATGTTGGTGGGGTTGGGAACCCTGAAGAACAAACGATCATTTTAAAAAATACCAGGTGTACCCACAGGCCCAATGACTGTCCCTGTTTCTCATGCAGTCCCAAGTGAAGAACCACTTTTCTTTCCACCACACTCCAAATATCCGTGCCCCTTCAATGCCTGCCTCATTAACATGGATGAAGTCCTCAGCTCCACCGTAGGGGTCCTCCTAATGTAGCTGTGGAGTGTAGCTGTGGAGTGTAGCTGTGGAGAATTTACCTTCTGGTAAATTTCTCCCTCCCCTCTGCAAATGGGTAGTGAGCAGTATAACTGACCGTAGAAAGTGCCCGAGGCCATGTTAGAGAAAAAAGAGGAATAGAAGAGGCCCTTTTGGCATATCATTTTAGCTGGAAGAAAATGGAGGCCTTTGATGACAAGATTTGCTACATTTCCCTAAATAGAGCACTTAAAAAAAAAAAACACAACAGAGGGCCACCAGGTATATGGAAAGGCTATGGGTGTTGAATCTCAGGTGTCCTTGGGTAAGATATTTAAGCACAGCAGTCCTGTCTATAACCTAAGAGCATTGAGCTTTTGAAGAATTTAACTGTGGTAAAGCACACAGTTCGTAAGATACATGGTTCCCTTCCTTCTTTCCCCTTGCAGGCTAGGAAAAGAGGGGTAGAAAACCCACAGCTAAAGGTTTACCATTGATCTCTATGTGGGGGGAAGAGGTTTTCCTTGACCTCTTAAGGTCCCTGGCTGGGTCTGAAAATTAAACTGACAAAGACAGATTAACAGGAGGAAAGCTTACAAATTTATTTGTTTTATAGGTCACAGGAGACTTCATAAGGAAATGAAGAACAAAGAAACAGTTAGAACTGTGTATTTCTAGGCTAGGTCTGATGAAGAGTCAGCAGCCGTGGAGGACTGTAATCCGTTAAGGATTATGAGCAAGTCTGGGAAACTAATAAACTGTGGCGGGAAACATAGCAAGGGCCTGTTTGTTCACATTCCTCCTTGCTCCCAGGTATTGGGAGGGCATCTCTTGGGGAGGGCTCTATGACCTGTCCTATGACCCATCTCAGGGGAGAGGGGTGAGGCTGGGGAGCAGGTCAGAGTGACCCTCAGTTTCCAATATCCAGTATGCCAAGGTGCCATATTTGGGGATAGTGTGTCCTGAACCCCATCATTTCCAGTAACTCATACATGAGAATCTGTGCACAGAGATGCTTACTAAATTGTGCACAGTGAAAAGATGATGCCTTTTCTCCTTTAGTCCCTTACTCCGTTCTCAGAACCTTCTTTATTAAAGTCTGCTTTGGGGTATGTGTGAGGGGATGGGAGGAGTCACACTTGGCTAAATGTCAAGTTGACTTCCGCGCCCCGGTTTCTGTGGGCAGAAGCCCCGCTAGGGCAGGCTCCACTCTGCTGCATGTTTCTCTGTCATTTTAAAAAAGGAGAACAGCAAAGATGCAAATTGCTGAGCCTGCTCAGGGAGATGGGCATACAAAGAGGCAATTCAGGAGGACAAGTGTGCGGGAGCAGAAGCAGGCGGAGGAGGCGAGGCGAAGGCAGGGCACATTCTTCAGGTTCTTTCTTCTGCCTTTTGTTAGGGGATTTATTGGGCTTATTAAGGACGAAGGAAACACTGTGAGGCTTGGTGGCCTCTGGGCTCGGGAGGCCCTTCCGCATTTGAAAACTCTAGGCATCTCAGGGCTCTGTGCATTTTAGGACTCACTGAGAGTCCTGGGAATGGGCTCCTTAGAAATGCAGAGAAGAACTGAGTTTGCTCAAGGTAGCGGAATATGACACAGTATCTGGCTCAAGCAGGTAGAACTCACAGACTCCTGGGGGGAAGCCCCAGCCCCCCCACTTCACCCCCAGTCCTGATCCAGTTTCCTCCCTCCTCACCCTGACCCAGGCTTCTTTTCAGCAATACGCCTCCTCCTGAACCGGGACTGTGCCCCCTGAGGGAAACCCACCCAGGCTGCAGAGTGAAAACCCTCTTGCTGAGCATTTTCCTCCTCCCCCTGCCCTCAGATGCCGCCCTCCAACAGATGGGATTTTGATTCCAGCCGAGGGAGAGCACCCTGGTGTCTGGATACCTGGTTCTGGTCCCAACCCTAATTGGCACTGTGACTTTGGGCAAGTCACTCCCCTCCTCTCGGCCTCGGTTACCTCTTCTGTAAAACGAGGGGGTTGGGCTTGGGGGTCTCCCGAGCCTTGTCCTGCTCTGATGGTGGAAACCTCAGCGGCTCTAATTGCCTCATTAGAACACCAGGGAATGCCTTTCTAGTAATTGTCTCCCAGACTCCTGTCTTACCCACTCCCTACTGGGCTCTGCCTCCAAGGAAACAAAAGCAGCTGCTCTCTCCTCTGGGGCTTTCTCTAAACTCGCCAGCCCTTCCTGACAACGTCTGTGCACAGGCATTCTCTGTCTGTCTCCCTCCTTCTGTCTGTGGCCTCTTTCGGAGGGTGGGTGGTGCCCCTTTTGAGCCCTGCTCTTTCTCTTCTCTGCTTCTTTGGCAAGCATAGCTGGCCTCTGTCCCAGGTGAGATCAAAGTTTCCTTTATTACTCTCTACCCAGCACATGGATTTGGCAGTGGGCACTTTACAAATAACTACGTGCTCTAGACAGCTGCATTGAGGCCCTCCGAATCCAGGTGAAAGCTAAAACAGCTCCGACGCAAATGGCAGGGAATCAAGAGAAAGTTAATCTCTTGTCACTGTCCCTGAAGACAAACACATTCAGAGATTTGGCAGCTGCCCTCAAGAGATGGTCTCTTTGCTAAAAACCAGAATATTTCATTTTCTGTTTTAAGAACAAGGCACAAACAGCACAGATAGTGCGGTTTTTAAAATTTGCTAAACCAGCCGGCCCGATGACTCTCTTACAAAACTCTCACTATGTGTAGGACTGTGTACGTTTCGGTCAGGAAACGGTTTGTGTGTGTTCTGGGCTTGTGCGGGGCTGGCTGGGCAAGAGATCAGAGATGTGGGAGGGGCTGGTAGGAAACTCAGGTCTAGCTGGAGACCAAAGAAACAGGCAAGTCTGGTAGAATCCAGGACATCGAAGATCTGAAAACAGAGAGAATAAGTCTAGAAAGGCAGCAGAGGCAGGAAGGGGGACACTCCTTTGGGGAAACGATGGCAGGTGGGGTCTAGCATCCAGCAAGGCAGAGACTGAGGCACCAGTGGTTAAGAGACACTGTGTGATTTCCGATCCCCAGAAAGAGCAACTGCTCTTTGTCTTTCTGAAGTCTCCTGGAGCGTGGGTGCTCATGGGTGGCACGTTGGTGCCCAAAGCCGGAGCTTTTCATCTAAGAGCTGTTTTTGATGTACCCAACAGCCTTCTTCCAGTCATGTGATGTGAGATTGAAGAGTGTAGATCCTGGTTTTAGACAGAATGCATTCAAATCCTGGAATGGCCAGTTTGCTATTATATTTACTAGCTCTGTGCCTCTATTTTCTTATTTTCTTATCTATAGACTGGGAGGAATAATAGTGATGGCCTCCCAGGGCGGTTAGGAGGATTGAAAGTGCCTGGCACAGTGCCTGATACTTTAAAGGGTTCAATAAATGGCAATGCCACTATTTTGACATTGACTTACAGAGTTTTCTAATAAGAGGCAGAGGACAGCAAGATACTTCAGCATGCCTCAGTATCCCTCAGAGGACTGGGCCCCGTCCAGATCCCCAGTTAGTGTGGGATCTGGTCTGTGGAATATACTCTGAGGATCACTGTTCTCTGTCCTATACATGAGACATGGGTCCAAATGAGACCATTATTTAACAAATATCTAATTAGCCTTTGCCATGTGCCAGACTTTGTATATAAACACACTGCATAGTATTACAAACTTTGACTCATTTACTCCTATAGAGACCCTATGAGGCAAGTTCTATTACACTCACTTTACAGATAAGAAACTTGTTGGGAATTTTTCAGTCTCCAGACTCTGTAGTGCTGAGCTAGGTCCTTGCTATAACCCTGTGTGAAGTCAGGAAAGCCACAGTGAAAAGAGCTGAGACTCTTCGAGCCCAACTAGATTTAGAATCCCAGGACTGCCATGTTTGAGCTGGGTGGCCTGACGCAGGAAGATTCATCTTTCTGGGTCATTTTCTTTGTCTAAAAGAAGGTGAGAAAAAGATGAGACTCCTAACAGCTTACCGGTAGGGGTTTATCAGCAACAAAGAAAGGAAGCTCACGTGACGTGCTTGGAAGAAAACAGATGCTCATGAAGGAGAGTCTCTCATATTTTCCACTAGTCACCGGCCCTCTTCTTGCTGGGCCACCGGTAATAGCTTTTGCTTGGTGGTGGTGAGTATTCATTTCTCTCCTCCCAGATCACCTTATTCTCAACCCAGTTTCACTTTCTCTTTATCAGTTTACACATCTGAGAATGATAGAGCTAGAAAATACCTTGGATCATTCATTCCTGACTGTATATCCAAGTCACCAGGGGATTAAAATATGTGTATGTGTGTGTATATATATATATATAGTTTCCTGGCATCCTGTGACAGATTGGATTACTCCTTGAAAGTATGCATCTTTCCTCCTAATTTCCATGGGAAGAATGTGCTTTTCCCCTTTGGTGCTAGCCTAGACTTTGTTGTGGTCAATTGGATATTCCACAGACATGAGGTAATAAAGGCTTGCAATGAGCTTGTGAAGTTAAGCTTACTCCCTTGCGCCTCTGGTGTTGCCATGAGAAGACTTGCATGATGTGAGACGTTGGTCCCTGCAGTAGGGATAACATGCATGCACGTGGATCAGAACTGGGCTGCTCCAGCAGAGCCCAGCCCTCATCGGGCAACCATCCACTGACCCCCCAGATGTGGCAGATCCGGCCCAGATGTGCAGTTCCATGCCACTGAGCCCAGCCAATACCAGCTATCTTACCTGTGGGCGTGTGACCTACATATTTACTGACATAGGCCACTGAGATGTTGTGGTTCTTTGTTAGGGGCCTAATTTTGACTCTATCTCCAGATATTCTGGGTAACAGGCCGGGGGGCCCAGGAATGTGTGTTTCTAAAATTCTCCTCCCCCATATGATCTGTTGTTCAGCCGGATATAGGAACCATTTCTCTCTGATCTCATCTCCTTGAGGGAGATGTTAAGACACAGAGAGGTAAAATGACTTGCCCAAAGTCTCAATACCTGGCAAGGTTAGTATTAGAATCCTTGACATGCTGTTTTAATATTCATTCTACTGTGTCATACTGTTCCCATAAAAAAATTTAATATGGAAGAAATCCTTCATGTCCCCATAACTGGGACATGAGATACTTTGGGCTGAAGTACTTCAATGCTGTATTGACATCACCCATTAAAAACCCACTGATGAGAGGAATTGCACAATGGAAAAGAGTACATTGACTTTGTTTGTAATTGTATTTACTGTGCCTGATGTCTCAGCTCAGGGTAAAAATGCGGTCACTAGATCATGGGCTTTAGAGGGAATTTAAAGTACAGTATTCTTTTTCAACTTGGGAAAGTTTATGCGATTTCTAGGCAATTATTTCCTGTAGGAATCAAAAATATGTGTTACTCTTTCATCCTATTCCTCTCGCTGCAGTTTCTCCTCATTAGTGGTTTCCTTCCTCTTGAGCTGCAGTAATGCCCTCAAAGTACTGAATCTATTACAGCTGAAGCTGGTCTTTGCAGACCTGACAGAAATGCAGATTGGCAAACTGAAATGTCTGTCTCGATTCAGACTTCTATTTACTGAGCACCTGCTATGTGCCCTGCTCTATGCAAACCGCTTTCATATACACAGTTTTTTATTAGGTGTATAGGAATTTATAGGGAGTGGGTGTAGACTGTGTGGAAGGAAAAGAGAGAAGAGATGCTTATGGCTCAAGGCTGTTAACTGCAGACTCTTTTTCTGACATTTCTCTATTTGCCAACACGCGCGTGTTCAGTCTCCCCCATCTGTTTGGTGGTGAAAAATCATCTCTTTCCCTTGTCACCCCCTAGCCCAAACATCACCTTTTCCCACTCCGTTTACTACACCAGGGACTACTTAAGTAAATAAAACCAGACAAGGTGCTAAATATTTCCTGGCTGCACCAGGCAGCAACAGGGGCTCCTTCTTGGTCTAAGACTCTTACTGTTTTTCTTGTGGCTCAGTGTCCCCTCAAGTCTTGTCCTATTTGTTTCTCCCATCTCTAATCTCTCCTACTCAATGCAACTTTCAAAACACACACCTGCAGGATCACAGCTCTGAGGAGTCATTCATAGGATCTCCCTGCTGAAATCCTTCACTGCCCTTCCTTTATTCCATTGCTCAACTACTGTCTCATCCCTTCATTCTGCTCTAAATAGTGCCATCACTTACTTCTTACTCCTATACTTTTTCTCTTGAGTTGGACTACACACACATGTGCATACATGCACACACACACACACACACACACACACACCTGTGACATGACAATCTCTGCTTTAGGACCTTCCATCATGCTTTCTTCTCAGCCTGAGCATCTCTGCCTCCACGGGCAGTCTTAATTTCCCACAGGGACCACACAGTGTAAATGAGTGAAGCAGATGGGTGTGAGACAGCAGGGAGTGGTGGGGAGCATGGCAAACTGGGGAGGGCACAGCAGGTCGAAAGGGCCTCATTGCTGCTAGGCCTTAGTGAATGGATACCATGTCATTGTATAGCTCAATATTCTCAGTATATTCTACATTTTTAGAAACTAGAAATGCAGATTTTTTGTGAAATCCCTAGATTTTTAAAGGTGTAGAAGTACACCTTAAAAAAAAACTATTTGTGTGTGTGCCAAATAAGCAAACCTACTTTGTTCATTTTGTTTATTCATAAGATCCTACCAAAATTTGAAGTCCAGTATAGGCTGCCTCTCTCCTCTGAAACCTTCTTTGATGACTTGTACTGCTGTGTTCTTTCCTTTCCGACTCCTCAGTACAAAGAGACCTGGATGGTTATGTAGGTATCCAGAGTCCAGAAACAGAATACCTGAAAACAAAACTGCCTACTAGCTGTGCAGTCTTAGGCTAGGCGATAAACCCTTAGAAGCTCTATTTCCTTATCTCCAAAAGAGAGGGGATAGTCCTAGGCTCTGTTTCATAGGTGTGTGACAACAATTAAAGAGAATAGGGATATAAAGTACTCAACATAAAGTCTGACATATAGTAAACTCCCCGTGAATATTAGCTATCATTACTTAATTATTCCACAACTATGAGCATCATCACATGATTGTTAAAAAGCAAAGATTCTAGACCCTAATATCCAGGGTTAAAATCCCTACTCTATTTAGCTATGTGGCTTTGTGCATGTTACTAAACCTTCTGTGCCTTGGTTTTCTCATCTGTAACATGGGGCTAATCAGACTCACTGAGTTATTATGAGGACTTGCCTCCTGAGTCATTTTTCCTCAGCTCAGTTGTGGCACTGTTATTTCTAAGCTTACACCAGTTATCAGAGTTCAGCGCTCAGCTCCAAATTCAGTCTTCACATGCTGTGGTGCAGTGATGGACACAGAGCGTTTCTCCTTTACAGAGAACATGCTGCTAACCACTACCAGTAGAGGCCGCTAGAGGAGCACTGCGGGAGGAGGAATGGTGGGAGGGACGTCTCTTCCTGGCTCTGATGTGATGCCTTTAGCCTTCTTGTGCTTACTGTCTGGTCCATAAGGGGTAAGAGAATGGGTGTGGTGGTGGCGGCAGTGTGTCTGTTTGTGTCTGTGCACGTCTGTGTGTGTGTGTGCACGCATGTGTGTATTTGTGTGTGTCTTTGTGTGTGTGTGTGCGTGCACACAGTCTGGTGCTGCTCTCCCCCGTTCTGTGCAGAGTGTGTGCAATCTCTTGGCCAACTTGCTGGCCTGTCCTGGGCCTGGTGACCACCTTGCAGATGTGGTGCAGGTGATTCACGTGACCCCGTCCCCCACCAAAGATGCGGACACTGCCTTCTTAGGCCTGTGCCTATAGCAGTGCCCACTTCTTTCCCTGTGCACTCCCCCAACACTGACTCACCTGCCCCTGGAAGGCTGGCTCCTGCTTGTTCTGGCACTCTGGGCCAGCTTGGCTTAGGCAACCCAGCATACTTCTCACCTCCCCATTGCCTTAGTGAGGTCTGACCCTCAGCTGTAGGGACTGTCTCTTAGTCTTTGGGTACCCTTTAGAGTCCTCTTTACATCCCCTGTAATCCTTTAAGAATTCTTTATTTTAAACTGCCCCTATTGAAATTGCTGTGTGATTTCTGTCTCCTGATTGAACCCAGACCGATATGTATCTTGAGTCTAAACCTACTCCTCAGTAACCCAGACGTTCTCCCTACAGGCTTTTCTCTGGATCTGCTGACACTGTATCTGCTTCTTTTCCTGCCAACATACTATTGTATCCATATCTGCTACCAACGTATTCTTGGATGCTTAAGAGGTACTTAAATGATATCTCATATCCCTGGATGAATGTGTATTTACAGAACCCTTTAACCCAAAGAGACTAATGTGGGCTGTGAACCAGACTATTTCTTCTCAATATGTTATATGTGGTAGAGAACTGTTTCTAACACTTCATTTCCAAATCTGTCATAAACCAATACTTTTGTGAAGTATCATAAAAATGAAGTACTAGAAACATAAAATTTTTTAAAAGATGTACAAAATGTAAGCCTACATTTTTTTAGTATTGGATTCAGTAGATATAATTACTCTATGAAAACTGCTCTGAAAGTTTCTAAATACTCAGCCTCAATTTTTATATGTGTGTTGCCATAGGTGGTGGCACAATGTAGAGAGCGCACCTTGAATGCCACTGACCTGGGCCACACACTTTTGCCTGGAATGATACGGTGTTCCATACTTTGGTTTTCACCTTTCATCCTTTCATTGCACCTTGCTTGCATTTTGGAGTTTGCTCTTCTGTTTCACGGAGGCAGTAATGAGATTCTCCTCCATCCTCTCGTCCTGTCCATGCATCTTCCCCAGCGCATGCTCTCTGAGTGTCACTTCTGGGAGATACCCTTGCTTATTGCTGTAACTTTGCTCTCTTTGTCATGGTCACAATCTCTGTTCTCTTTATCAGGATGTGGTAGCTTTGGCAATAAAGCATCCTCATATTTCCCTGGGCTCTAAACCATTGAATTCATAAACAGACACTCCACCACTTCCTCCCACCCCCCACCATGTCTGTAGCTGATAAGAGCCAGACTCTGAGCATTATTTGCATATGTGACTTGTCTTGATAGCATGGGATGCACCTACCATTCCAGCCAAAAGCCTTGTGGCAAAGCCTGGGTTCAGCCAGTCAGACAGGAAAATACGAATGAACTGGCTGTGATGTCCAGCAAAAGCACCATAATTGTAGCTTGAAATGTTAAAATGGAGGCTAGTGATCGTACCCAATCTTCTTGTCCTCCTATTCTGATTTGAGTACAACATTCTCCTGTCTCTTAATTATTATCATTATACAAGTCTATCTAAAACTATATTTATAAAATTCTTTGTAATGCATGGTAAATCCCCTGAGTTTATTTCCCCTTCGTTCCCCTGGGTGTGTGACCTGCCTTCCTAGCTCAGTTTGTCAGCCAAAGATTTATTCTGCATTCAGTAGAGCTTCTAGCCCATTGTTGGTGCGCACTAGATTGTAATAGAAATGCCATGCCACAGAACTGTGAGTTGAAGCTGTATTACAATGATACTGCCCCAATTTTACAGATGCTGCCCAGTGCCAAAGAGCTTTAATAAAATGCTCAAGGTCACAGAGCAAATCCAGTGTAGAATCAGGGGTGGGACCAGCTGTTGTGAATTTTGAGCCCAAATCTCTTTTCATTGTATCAGACTGCCTCTCAGAACCACACCAGATACTCTTATCAGTGTTGTTTGGTGGGTGTTCAGTTCGCTGCAGTCGATACTGTCAAATGAAATCTTCAAATGCCTGAAGTATGCTGTCAGACACTCTTCACCTTTATGAGCTCCAGCATTATAAGCAACAGCAGCAGCACAGACACAACCAGGAAATCTATCGCCATAGTTAATGCTGGTTGTTAAAAGTATGTCTGCTTGGAAGTTATTCTACGGTGAAAATGATCAATGCTGGCATTCGTTAAAACAACAGTGACAAAAACAACAAAACCCACGGCCCACCTGAAGCAAAATCTAAAGTGCTGGGAAGCTATTCCATGGCTCCTATAGAGAACTTGGAAACACGTCCCTAATAATCCACCTGATCCAATTCAAAATAATGGTGATATTGAATATGCTTTCTTCAAACACTATTTTCTTCTCTCCCAGGATATTCTGATTCCCCCTCCATCTCCCCAGTCACTGGTATTGGGTCAAGGCCGGTTAAAATAGAAGTTTAGAAAACTGGATTAAAGACAATTTAACGTAAATCGCCAGCATGCATTCTAGGTATTTAACATTCACTGTTTAACTAGTCACAGAAAATACTGTGATGGATGTTTCACTGACGTTCATTCTAATTTTTACATCAGTCTTGGAATGTCAGTTTTATAGGTGGGAAAATTGAGTCTCGGAGAAGGTAACTTGACCATGATCTAGGTGGTAAGTAAAAGGATTTCAGATTGGGTCTTTATGGTTCTAAATCGTACCCTCTTTCTGCTTCACTCTGTACCTTCCCTTTAAGAAATTGTAAGTTATGGGGCACCTGGGTGGCTCAGATGGTTGGGCATCGGCCTTCGGCTCGGGTCGTAATCCCAAATTCCTGGGATTGAGCCCTGCATTGGGCTCCCTGCTCAGTGGAGAGTCTGCTTTCTCCTCTTCTCCTCTCTCTGCCTCTCTTCCCTTCTCATGCTCTCTTTCTCTCTCAAATGAATAAATAAATGAATATATAATAATATAAATATACATAATATATAATATATTTAATAAATGAATAAATAAAATCTTAAAAAAAGAAATTGTAACATTTCTTTTGTGATGTTTATAATTGTAACAATTTACTATTGTTACAATTGTTACAATTAACAGCAGTGTTTTATTTATTTACCTTTAAAAACATTTCATGCATGGTTGAAGTTGCACCCATAGGTCAATGTGAACTGTTCAAAATGCAGACATACTCTGGATACTGAAAGCAGAACAACCGAAAAATATTAAAAGTCAGTATTCTGACTCTGATTTATAGGGTATATTTTAATTACCAACTCTAATCATAAAAAATCATAAAATTTTTAAAAATGGTGAGAAAGATATCATAGTTTTCCTGGCATTCAGAGATTTGTTCTTTCTGACTTTAAAGCTTGCCTATTAGGGGGCACAGGAAGAAATTTGGATTGGAGAGGAAAGAAAATTGGATTGGAGGCTTTCTATGAGAGATTCAGAAGTTTTCTTTGTTCTACCAGCATTTGCTACCCTCTTCCCAGTTCCATATGTGCCCTCCCTAATCTTTTCCGTTTTTTTGACTCAGTTAAAACAGATTTAAGAATTCACCTCATCTGGGGGGTTGGTGGATGTCTACGATGATGTCTGTAGCTAATTCTAAATTAGACTGAGATTTAAAAAACAGATTTAAGAATTGACCTTGTCCATGGAATTGGTGGATGTCTATGATGATATATGCAGCTAATTTGGGGTAATGCAGAAACAGTAATTATTTTAAGGATATCTTGAATATATTTGGCTCCTTTCCATTTTTTAGCTACATTAAGGAATAACTAAGAAATAATATTTGTGTATATTTAAGGTATACAACTTGATGTTTGATATTTTCATACACTGTGAAATGATCACTGCCATCAAGCTAATTAATGTATCCATCACCTCACACACTTACCATTTTCGTTGTGGTCGTGGTGAGAACACTTAAGATCTACCCTCTTAGTGTATTTAACGTATACCCTAAGGTGTCACTAACTGTAGTCACATTATTGTCTGTTCAATTTCCAGAATTTATTCATCGTGTATAATTGAAATATTATATCCCTTTGACCAACATCTTTCTCCATCTTTCCTTTCCCCCCAACCTCTGGAAACCAGCATTCTGCCCTGTTACTATGAGTTCATTACTATGAGTTCAACTGTTTTAGAGTCCGTATATAAGTAAGTCCATGCAGTATTTGTCTTCCTGTATCTGGCTTATTTCCCTTAGAGTAATGTCCTCCAGATTCATCCGTGTTGTCTCAAATGGCAAGATTTCCTTCTCTCTCTCTCTCTCTCTCTCCTTTTTTTTTATGGCCAAATAACATCCCAAATAACATATAAGTATATGTAAGTATATATATATATACACATATGTGTATATACTTATCTATCGAGGGTTGTTTGGTTGTTTCCATATCTTGGCTATTGTGAATAATGCTGCAATGAGCAGGGGAGCACAGATACCTCTTTGAGATAATGATTTCATTTCTTTTGGATCTATAATAAGACATGAGGTTACTGGGTCATATGGCAGTTTTATTTTTAATTTTTTTTGAGGAAACTCCATATGGTATTTGATAAAGATTGTACCAATTTACATTCTTATAAATAGTGTATAGGGGTTCCCTTTTCTCCACATCCTGGTCAAAACTTGGTTATCTTTTGTCTTTTTGGTGATAGCCATTCTAACAAGTATAAGGTGGTATTTCACTGAGGTCTGGATTTGCATTTTCCTGGTGATTAGCAGTGTTGAGTATCTTTTCGTATATCTGTTGGCTTTTTGTTTGTCTTTTTTTGAGTAATGTTTATTCGGGCCCTTTGCCCAATTTTAAATTAGATTATTATTATTAATATTATTATTTTGCTATTGAGGTGAGTTCTTTATATATTTTGGATGTTAATCTCTTATCAGATATATAGTTTACAAATATTTCTGCCATCCCACAGTTTGTGTTTTCAGTCTGCTGATGGTTTCCCTTATGGTGCAAAAGCTTCTTAGTTTGATGCAGTTGCACTTGTCTGCTTTTGCTCTGTTTTTGTTTTTTTGTCTTTGCTTTTGGTGTCATATCCAAAAAGTCTTCCCAGACCAAGATTTGACTGCTTTCTTTATTTCTAGGAGATCAAGGCAATCCAAAGCCTTCTTCTTAGAAAATATTGACAGTTGTTTTTTGGAATTGATAGGCAGCAGTTAATGACTTCATTTTGCACATGTCAAGACTGAGGCATCTAGCCACATTTGTCTGAGCGAATGCAGTCAGTGATAGGGAATATAAGCAAAATCTGGAACTTCTAATTCCTCATTTGATGTCAGTTTAACAACACAATAGATGTTCAGGTGTTGCTGGTATTTTGCAACCATTTTAATTTCATAACAAATTTCTGGCAGAAATATGGAGAATACCATCAAGACAGCATTTCTATAATTGAACTCTAACACTGTGCTAGTCATACTCTGCTCAATAAGCAATGAATATATGAGAATGCTCTAAATGACGTCAAGCAGAGTGTCGGGTCCTCAGAGGATGCTAGGAAAATATGACACGTGATCTTACCTTCAAAATGCTCAGAGTCTGCTTTGAGATATTAGACTCACTCCTGCAAAGTCATCACAGCCCCAAATATGTGGTGCTGACTAAAATATCAAGAGGAGTCAAGGGTACAGAGATTGACTAGAAGCTTCAGGGTCCATGGAAGACATAATTATTGAATCTTTAATGGTGGGTAAATTTCAACAAGGACAGGAGGAGAGGAAAGAGAACATCCCACCCAGCATTTGCATACTGCTTTTTTAGTTGGCAAAGTACTTTGATGTTCATCATGAGATCAACACCCATGAACTCAGCAGGAAATGTTACTGTGATACTCATTTTACTGATGAGGATCCTGAAGCTCAGAGAAGTTAAGGAGACTTTCTCAGGTGACACAGCTTGTAAGGGGTAGAGCTTAGAGATCTATGACTGATGCATGTTTCCTTGTGCCAGATTTTGGAAGGTTATAAAACTAGGCAGAGGGAAATCATTGTTAATCCTAGACTACATATATAATATTATAAAAATGGAGTGTAGGAGAGTTTGAAAGAGGAGACAGGGAGATAAACTAGGATTCTTTCCAGCCTTCAAAGCACCTCTGTTACCTCTGCCATGTCTCCATGATGTTCGGTTGTACTTGTCCATCTCTGGTCTGTTCCTTCAGCTCTGAGCTGCTGGAAGGCAGGGCTTCACTTTTGATTTCAATAAGGTCCAGCATACTGCTCATCTCATAGGAGGTGCTGATAATATTTTGAGTGAATGAATGAAGTAGTTACAACTTTGATCTTGCTATGAGGTAATGATGACCTGGTGACAGCTGTGGAGTTACAACAGTGAAGGCAAATCCATGGACCCCAGCCAAGTAAGAAACAATAGGATTATCTGAGTGGAGCCCGTAAAAGACTTTGAAGGCCTGCCAATAGTCTGTGTCTTATCCTGGTTGGAAGAATATATGGGTGCTTGTTTGCTATTTTTCTTTAAACTGAACATAAACTTTTCTATATTTTATACTTCAATAATAACATTGAAAAAAACAGAAATGGAAAAAAAAAAGGTAACATTTGTTATGAGAGTTAAAAGACTTGTTATGAGGGATAAAAGAGAAGGATAATAAAACAACTTCAAGTTTATTATATACTGCTTGCCAGACATGGGACACTTGGGAGGCAGAGGTCAGGTTAATTTTGGACATTTTCAGGGAGCCCTGTGACTGCAGCTTGAAGCCTTGCAGTCGGGTCTTCATCCTGGGGAGTCCCTTGTTCCCTCTGGGCCTGGGCTCCATGGCCTGGGGGGATGACTTACTTCCCTTTCTCCTTTCAAGTGTCAGCATCTGCTTTACGTTAGTGGGCTGCTCTTCTTCCGAAACAGATCTGGTAGCCAAATGATTCTTTTTAGCCCCTCTTTATTACTGTCCCCCCCAAATAAACTCATAGAGACCGTTTAGAGACTTTACTGCTGACCTCTGTGGGACTATACATAAAGGTTAGCAAAAATTAAAAGTACTTGGGGAGTTATAAAGTTTGCAGAAATCTTACCAAGTTTTATAACAGTCCAAGTCAGCATTTCAGTGTTTTTTAGATAGTATTCAGAAGTCTCTTTTATATCGCCCTGAGAGCCTTTCTTAGGTGGTTATAAATGACAGTCTAAATTTTTATATATGTAACTAATCCTGGTTGTGTGCTTATAATGTGCCAGACAGTATTCTAAACACAGGACATATTTAACCTAAAAAAATATATATATACACATACACACACACACACATATATATATATGTACATATATATATAAATATAAAATATATACATATTTATGTATATATACATACACACAATATAATTATATATAATATATTATACAATATATTATATACTATAATAATTATATACTATACTATTATATTATATATAGTATTATTACCTCCACATACAGATGAAGGAATTGAGGCATAAAATATGTGAACACTGAGCACCAGGTCACAACTACTAGGTGGCAAAGGTGAAATCTGAACCCAGGCAGCCTGGTTTTAGAGCCTGTGTCTCCCTGTCTTTCCTAGTAACCACTGCTCAGGTATAGCCCCTAGGGAGCTGAGGCCAGGGAGCTTTGTAATGTTTGATGCAATTTGTGGTTCCTTTCTAGATCACATGGTCCAAAGAGGGACCAATCAGGCTTAAATTGTCATTTCTATCCTTAGACATTACTCTTCTTGGTTTTTGGCTGTTGTAAAAATGCCTCTCTTACCTTCTTCTGTCTGGTCCCAAAAATCCAAACTTGTCCCAGGTTCTCTCTAAGGGGAATCCTTTCTCCATCTGGTTTACATGGATTTCTTCCCCTGGGTTTTGAACTCATTCTGCATAGACTTGAAATTGTCTCTTCTTCATTCTTCATTCACTCATTCTTCATTCACTTATTCTTCATTCTTCATTCAACAAATGTTCAACAATTTATTATGTGCTAGGCACGATGCTAAGACTCTAGGGGATATTTGAATAAATAATTCATCACCCTTTTTCTCTAAGCTACTCACAATCTTAAGAGATGTACATGTATATAAATAAATACAATTCACTTTAGTAAATGCTGTGGAGGAGGTATGTACAAACAGTAAAGGGAGTGCCTTTGGAAGTTAACCGTGCTGAGGAGTAGGAGGGTTTTACAGTAGAGATGACTTTACTTTGGTTGCGTTGAACTCTTTGTATATTTATCAGGTTGGAGGAAGGTCATTCCAAAGACAGAAAAGAGCTTATGTGTAATTCACAATTGCAGAGAATCATGAATGTGAAGATTTAATTCAGTGATTCACTCACCCACTAATATTTATTGAGTGCCTATTTTGTGCAAAACCTCATGCTACATGCTAGTGATGCCTTATAAATGAAGAGTTCATTGTCCTGATAAAAATTTCTATTAAGCACTAAGAAATATCTGTTTCCTTGACTTTTCCAGCATCTAGAGGCTGCCTACATACCTTGGCTGATGGTCCCTTCCTTTATCTTCAAAGCCAGAAGTATAGCATCTTCAAATCTCTCTCTGACTTTTTTTTTTTTTTTAAGATTTATTTATTTATTTTAAAGAGAGAGAGAGAGAGAGAGAGAGAGTGCATGAGTTGGGGGAAGGAGCAGAGGGAGAGGGAGAGAATCTTAAGAAGACTCCCCACTGAGTGTGGAGCCCAATCCAGGGCTTCATCTTACAACACTGAGATCATTATCTAAGCCAAAATCAAGAGTTCCAAACATTTAACTGACTGACCCATTCAGGCACCCACAAGTTTCTCTCCCAACTTTTATCCTTACTCTGCCATCCTATCTCCTTCTCGGTCTCTTTTGCCAGGTAGGTGGTAAATGCCTTTTATATTGTATATGTCCCCAAAGGTCCATGTATAAGAGTTTTTCCAAGACCTTTTTTCCTTGCCCTTCTAATCTTTTTACTTCCAGGCCCTTAACCAACCAATGTAACCATTCACAACTGTCCAAGTGTCTATATATGCTTTTATCACACCGAGCAGATGGCCCAAATAAGCCATCCAAAGTTTTGTCCAGTGGGAGGATTTTCTCTCACTACTGTCTTTCAGGACAGTGGAAGTCTGTTTTGGGTTTGTATTTACATAAACAAAAACTTATTTGTAAACCAAGTTCTATCTTTTTTCTTTTTCTACCAGCTGGTTATAAGGGGCCCCACTCTGGGATCATTTGTGTGAAGGGAGGTACTGGTGCACCAGAGTGATATGGGGGTCTGGATCACTTGCTAGTACAGCTCACTTGTGCTCTGTGACCCTTCTTGTGACTTACCCCTAGTGTACAATTTCTATCTTGTGATGGATTGTTATTGGGCTGTTCAATATTATGACTTGGGTCAGCTCGTGATTGGCAATTCTAGATGCATAGACACATGATCCCTGTGTTTGAAGACTCATCTCTAGGGCTCAGTAACATGCCAAGAATTCTTTCTGAATAGTGTATAATTCTTCAATGTGGGTGTCATGGCCTTGCTGCAGAATCCTAAGGGGTCTACAATGTGGTTGTCCCACTGGGCCTTGCCCCATAGCTCCATGGAGGAGCTTAGGCCTACTCAAAGTTAGAAGGAATAGTCCACAAAATTCCTCTTACTTTTAATTTCAACCTCATGTCTTTTGAGGGGAGGGGGCTCTAAAACCGCTCTCAGTTTTGATAATTTGTTAGAAGCACTTATACTTACAGTTAGGACTTTTTTTTTTTTTTTTTACAGAGTAAGGATATAGATTAAAATCAGCCAAGAAAAAGTACATAGGAAGTACCAAATGTAGAATTAGTTTGTTCTCATTCGGAGGAGGCCAGATACATTACTTTCCCGGCATTGATATATAACAGTATACACATGGTATTGCAAACTGGGGAGGTCATCCAAACCTTGGTCTTCAGCGTTTTGGGGGGAATCCATTTGAAAGACAAGATTGATTGATTGTCCACATGCTTGATCTGTCTCCACGTCTACTGATACCACACAACTCAAAGCCCTCACTTGAAATCATGTTGTTACTGTCTGTCGGGCCCAAGACCTCCAGACAAACAGGGATTACCTTCCAGGAGGCCAGGACAAAGGCCAAACCTCTTTTTGTACAGGGTTAATTTCTTCACTATACACTCCACATGGAGTTTTCCCCCCACCTGTTACCACAGGGACTGTCAGGTTATATGACCCAAACAACAGGTTGTATGACTCTCTGTGCTGCAGCCCAGACCTGCTTGGACAGCCTTCCATGTCACTTGGTGAGTGGGTTGAAGCAGAGTACCCAAACATAGGTTATGTTTCCTTTAGAACCCAAAACCCTGGGGTTTTCCTTGACAGCTGGCATTCAGGTGATCCAGCTCCAGAACATTTCCTTCTTATGGGTAAAGTAGGATATGCCGTAATTTGTCCTTTATTTTGAAGAGATGCCCTGACATGTTCCAGGCCACTAGGGTCTTAAAATTTCATCAAGGCAGGGAGCCCTTGAACCCTCATAGTTACCAGTATCTCCTTAGCTTGCCATATTGTGCTCATCATAACCAACTAACATAATGTCATATAACTGACCAATGTGATATTGTGAAGAATGTCCAGATGGTCCAGGCCCCTTCAGACTGTGTAATAATAGAGGGTGGCAGAGTTTACATAGCCCTGAGGTAAGATCGTAAACATATACTATTTTTTGTCCCATGTAAATTAAATACTGCTTCTGATCCAACCTCCTGATAGGGTTGGAAAGAACACCTCCAAAGCTTTGTTGACCTGCTCTAGCAAAGACATCACTTCTGGGCATTTCTGCTGGCTTGAGAGATTTAGGGAAACCTGAAAACTCAAAGTTTTCAAGTGCCTTGATCCAAAGGTCCCCATCCCAAGTTTTGGGTCCCACTTCTTCCCAATTAGGTCTCTGACTTTTGTACTGAAGACTTGCTGGGGTTGAGAATTCAGCCTTCATTGCAGCTCTTATCTTTTTATTGTCCTGCCCTGGCCTGATCCTCCGCTCCTTCTGCCTACAGCTGTAGGAGATAAGAGCCTTTGCCGGTACTGCCAAAGAAGCACTCTGGCTTTCACAATTCACCTTCAATTGGAGATAAACCATCCTCAGACTTTCATTGTCTTTTTCCATTTCACTGATAGCACCCAGTAAGAGCCACTTAGTTCCATAGTCTTTCCCAAACCTCTTAGACTCCTCGACTGGTGCCTCTGCCAGTGGATTTTACTTCCACTTCTGTTCCATTCTGTTTCACTATCAATGAAAGTTTTAAAAATTGTACCACTACAGCATGCTGGGGGATATCCGTCCTTCACTTACCAGAAGTGATGGGGCTTTCTTGGTGCAGGCGATCTCTGTCCCAAGTCCCAAGTCAGAGTCAGCTTCCTAGGATCCCTCCCAGTACCAACTCTCTTAGGTCTCATTTCCTAGGAGATTTAACACTGAGGCAGGGGATTTGTATGCAGCCATTTTGTTGGTGGGTGTTCTCAGAAACCACTCCTTTGAAGGTGTAAGGGAAGCAGGATTGGAGCAAGACAGAAGATGAAGTTGTGTTGCGGTGGAAGTCTTGACAAGTCCTTTAAGGAGCTCTGGCATGGGGATGGCCCTCTGAGTTGTCCTCATCTGAAGAAAGGGGCCTTTCTAGCTTAAATTACCTGGTCATTATCCATGCAGGCTGCCATGGGGGAGGGGCAAGCCTTGGTAGAGGCATCTCTCTTTCACTGAGGGCTGTGGAAGATTCCAGGCTTCAGGGGCCAGCAGTCAACACTCCTGGCCTCTGGGGGAGTGAGCACCTCCATCTTGAGTAAGGAATCTGGGAGATGCTCCCCAGCTTCTTTGACATGCAGCTGTGTGACCAGTACCATGTTAGACATGGAGCTTCTGTTGGCCAGAGTCTGTCAGTGTGAGCGACCACATGTAGCTAATCCATGCTGGACATGTTCCACCTTGAGAGAGAAAGAAATCTTTGTTAAGCCCTGAGATTTCAGCATTTATTTACAGCCTTAGTATAATCTAGCCTTTTCCAGCCAGTAGATCCTATGTAGTAGTCACTATTTTCATTATTATTTCTAACCCATAAATTTTATGTGGCAGCTCTTACTATTTCCAACAGAAAAGTTAAGTGAGTTGATTAACATTACAAAGTCACAGTCAAAGCTAGGATTCATTCAAACTCAGGTCTGCCTCAACACAGAGCTTCATACCCTCCCCCTACCTCACCCCTTTTTTTTCTTTTTAATACCACACTCTTCTGTGTACTGGAGTACTTCATTAAAACGTTCTCTGTTCAAACTGAAGACATTCTTGAGAAGTGTTATGTGCTTAAATCTTATGAGCCAATAATATAAAAATATATTTATCCATGCTCTTCTGAAAACAATTGAGAACAAGTATTGAAACAGGAGGGGAAAAGGACAGGACAGTGCCTAATAACTAAGGGAAAATAGAAGCATTCCCACTCTAGCACATAAAAAGACAACAAGAGGAGAGGCATCCAGCTCCCACAGCACTTAAGTATCACCTACTGTTGGTTCAGGACTCTGGAAGGAAGTAAAAGGTTATTTTTGTGGTCTCAGAGTAAGCAGGGGATTCTTAAACAAGAGCCCTAAACAAAAGTCCTAATACGGATGGATTTGACTTCTCGAAACCAAACATTTCTGCTTAACTCAGGACATATGGACAAAATTGACAATAGAAGAAATATCTGTGGTGCCTAAAAACAACAGGGGGTTAATTATCTAGAATGCAGCAAGAAATTATGGTAAATCAGCCACTAAAATCTAGAAAAACGGAAAATGGAGATAAATAGGTAACTTCCAAAGTGGAAATCTGATTGACTCAAAAATAAATGTCAAAAGTATTTACCTTGCTAGTAAACAGAAATGCAAATTAAAATGAGATACCACTTCAGACCCAATAAATGGGCAAAAACTAGACAGCCAAATCATATCAAGTGCTGGCAAAGCTGTAAGGATGGACAACCTCTATGCACTTCATGCTGAAGTCTAGTTAGAACAGTCACTCTAGAGAGAATGGGAAGCATGTAATGCAATTAAGCACATGCATGTCTCCTAATCTAGAAATCCAACTCCTGAGAACAGACTTCTTACCGGTCGGCTCAGGGCCACACGGAGGTTCAATGCAATGGTGTTCGTGGACTCTCAAGCCTTGGGTAAGCCTTGATATGTCTGTCACAAGGGGAATCAATAAGTAAAACGAAGGCAAACCGTCGAAAAGCTCGATCTCAATCTCTCTCTGTCTGGAGCACGTGAGTGCGTGAGTGTGGAAGGTGAAATGGAAGGATATACATTGAATGTGTTAGTGGAAGTGAGGGGGGATGAGTACAGTTGACTAAACTTCCCATATTGGAGATCTTACAAGAGAAGGAAAAGGAAAACAAGAGATGAACTGTAAAATCGGTTCATGTCTACAAATTATTAATCTGTGAACCACTAATTATACCTGTTATTTAGAGTCACATAGAGACGTCTTTCTGGTCCCCACTCTTAATTTCATCTGGTGAATGACTCTTTTTGGGGGGACTCTTTTACTGAGGCTAGTCAGCACTCTCTCTGAGGGTTTGGCTGGCATGATGGCCCTCACTGCAGACCTATGAGGAGTGAATGTATCAGAGTCTTTATTGTACAGCTGTGGGAAAAGGCGCAGAGAGGTTGAGCAGTGTGTCCATGGTTGTGCAAGTTCTCAGTGGCCTGGAATCAAAGTTGATCTAACTCCAACAATTACATTTTTTTTCTGTGTTGTCTGGTTTAGTTCGAGTGTCTGCGACTGACATACAAAAGCGGTTGCAGCTCTGGGAATTTAGAGTCCTTACATTGCTGACAGGTGAAGAAAAAAGTTTTTTGTTGTGGGTTCTTTGTTGTTGTTTTGCTTTGTTTTGTTTTGTTTGAGGCAAATGACAACTGTACACTGGGACAGAGCCTCTTCAAGGCTCAAATATTCAGTGAACCACGCCTGGCAAAGTTCAAACTTGATCTGAGGTAAATGACTTTCTCTTTGGAAAGCGCTACGGTTGGCCTCTCAGGTTTAGCCTATTTCTCTCCTCGGGAGCTCTCCATTAAGAATTAATTTACTGGCATAGAGAAATATAATCTTCATAATCTCCCCAGCGTCTAGAGCTGTTGTCTCTGTCTCCTTTTTATGTCCTTTCTGTACTTTTCTCAAAACACAGTTGAACTTGGCTAGCGATTTATCAAATACTGTTATGGGAACAACAACAACTCACACATGCCTAGGGCTTCAGAGTTTACAAAACCCTCTCCATACATTATAGCACTGCATCCTCAGCACTGTCCCTAGAGGTGGCACTCTCCACAATATGTAGAAGAAGAAATGGTTCTAAGAGGTCACTTAGGTATTTCCCTGCAAGGAATAGAGAATGGATTTGATTCTTGCTTCATATTCTGTGTTACTTTCTATAAACCATGCCTTCTCTTGTAGGAGCCAGAAGAGCTTTATTATTTCCAAAGTCCTTTTCCATGCTCTCAGATGCTGTTTCCACCTCAGAGCTGAGGTACAAATGTGTGTTGTGGTCGAGTGACTGTTCTATATCAGACCTTCAGCTGGGGAGGGATGGTGGGATCCGAACCCAGGGGTTCTGCCTCCACACCCCTTATTTTGTTCACAAATACAGAAAAGAATACTCCAGTTTAATGTGTGATTTCTGTAATGTTAGAGATTGTGCCAATAAAATCATGCTTAAGAGCGATGAATGGTGCTACCCTTTCTGTGAGACTCTGAGGGTAAAGGGAAATTTCAAGAGAGAAAATAACCTATTGCAAATTACTTGGTGGGGCTGGAATTGGAGCTCAGAACCCCCAGGCTCAGTCCCTTTCTCAGTGAATGTTAGGCTGTGAGGAACAGCCTGCCAGGGGGCAGGAAGTGGGCTCGAAGATGGAAGAGCCTTGATGAAGTTTCCCACAGAGCTCTATAAAACAACTGAAATGTGAAAGATGGTCCAAGAGATCCAGATGAGTCATGGGATGATTAGTCAGTAGTGCTTTCCACCAGCCTCCCTTGGTTCTCTGACTCCCCTGGGGCTTGCCTGCCCGCCTTCTTGTCCAGGTTTTCACTGCTCGTTAGCACTTCCCGCAAAAGGTCTCAGAGGAAATGAATGCTGGAGCTGTTGGATACCTTGCTTAAAGCAGGTGGATTCTGGAGTACCAAGGAGTTCTTCCTCAGGCCCCTTGAGTCAATAACCCAACATACCCAGAGCAGAGCTCCCTGACCCTGGGAAAAACAAGTTGCAAGTCAGGTTCTGATTTGTAAGCTTAGAACTGGGTCTAAGGCCTGGCTTTTAATGGCAGTGACCAAGAGATGGATCCTGTTAGCCTGGGAATCAGAGGTGAGTTGGGATATTATATAAAAAAAAAGGCCTTATCCATCAACAATGTTTTGATTGTAGTCTAGTTAGCCTAAGAGCATAAACTCGGACAAACTATGTTTCTCAGCTGTTCCCACTGTTCCTAACCTTGGTCTTTTATTGATAAATGTGTGTAGGTCATAGGGAAACTTGGTACATGGAGTTTTAACGTCTCAGGGCCCTTGTCATTACCACTGGTGGGTAAACAACCTTGTGCTCATATTCTGACTGACCATATGTAGCGCTATCTCTGTGAGTTAAAGGACACATAGCACTGCAGTAGAAACCAATTAGCAGATCCATCTCACAGATGAAACCTCTGCAGTGTCCTGGGATCTATGTTTTCCTTCCCATTTCAACAGCCACCACAGAACCTTCTACCTTCGTGGGCTCTTGCATAACCCCTGTCCCCTTTCCCTGGCATCCGCTGAACCCAAAGTGTTCAGATTCTCTTTCTTGTGCACAGCTTTCTGTGTGCCATTTACAGTGATGAATCTTCAGGAGACTAATACCTGCATCCCTGCCCCCTCTGAGCTTTTAGAAAATGTTGTTTTTACTGTGTTATATAGACAATTTCTCTTTGCATCCTTTTCCACTTGTTTTATTAAAATGAAGGGACATGAGAGTCTCTTTCCTTACATGATGAGCTTCCCCTGGAGCATATCCAGCGTTCATCTTGTGTGACCAAGAAAAACCTAGCTCAGTTCAAGGTCCATAGTAGGGACCCCATCATTTGACTGCAGAATCAAAATATTTATTGTGAATTAACATATTATATATATCTACACATATGTCTTGTTACTTCTCCTAGAGCAGGGAATAGCAAATTATAGTCACCTAACCAACTACAGTCAAAACAACCAGCAGCCTATTTTTACAAATAAAGTTTTACTGGAACACAGCCACTTTGATTCATTTACATATGCTGATAGGTTCTTTTGTACTATAGAGTTTAGTTGCAACCAAGATTGCCTGGTTTACAAACTGAAAATATTTACAATCTGGCACTTTGCAGAATTTGGAGAATAAGTATTCCAAGGGCAGGAATTGTGCTTTGTTTATTTTTATATCTAGTCTACTTAGTAGGAAACACAACAAATGCCTATTGAGTAGATTAATCAAAGGATTAATATTTAATGAGGAACTAAAATCCAAACACTTGTCCTTTTCCTTCTCTCTCTCTTTTTTTCTTTGAGATAAACCATGATGACTAACTTTCTGATGATGGGTCTATTTTCTTTTCTTTCTTTCTTTTTTTTTTTAAAAGATTTTATTTATTTATTTGACAGACAGAAATTACAAGTAGGCAGAAAGGCAGTGAGAGAGAGAGGAGGAAACAGGCTCCCTGCTGAGCAGAGAGCCCGACGTGGGCCTCGATCCCAGAACCCTGGGTTCATGACCTGAGCCAAAGGCAGAGCCTTTAACCCACTGAGCCACCCAGGCACCCCGAGTCTATATTCATTCATTCATTCATTCATTAGCATCTACTAAGTGTCAGACACTATTCTTGGTGTTGAAACAAGTGGTGAGTAAAACTCTCATGATGGTTACTTGCATGAATCTTAGAGTCTTCTGAGGGAGACAGACATCATTCAAATGTCAAATATATTATGTTAATTGTAGTAGGGAAAGAGGAGTGCCTGGGATCCTGAGAGCATGTACTAGAGGGATTAGCTCCATTAGGAAGTTCAAGGAGGGCTTCCCTGAGAAAGTGACTATGAAACTAAAATCTGAGGGAACAGTAAGGACCAGTTGACCAGTTAAGAGAAGAGTGAGGAACCAACTACACTACTCTCAGTCCTGTGGACTGAGAAAGGGTGCAATCTGGGGCTGCAGGAGGAGACGGGGTCTGGTCGAGAACCTTCAAAGAGTTTTCTCTCTCCTGAGAATAATGGAAGACCAGTGAAGGGTAAGCAAGGAAATGCTAGTAGAACAGAAGTGGAAAAGGATGGATTTTAATACAATTTGCATTTTGCAAAGATCATTCTTTTCTTTGGAGCAAGATTTTTTAGTGACAGCTGCTCTCAAATATTGATTGCATATTTCTTAATAAATCAAACTCAGGAAAATGACAGTCATCTTATTAAATATTGTGATAGTAATACCTTGCACTTGTTCAACTTAAAAAAAGAAACAACCCTCTGTTTTCACATCTAATGCTTTTCTCTTTTAGTAAGTACTGCACGCATAGTGTGACAAAGTAGAACATTTGAGCACAGCTGGTGGTGTCCCTCTCTCCTGAATCGCACACAAGGGACATGAATGGAGACCTTTGGACTTCAGATTTTAGTCCCAAGTTTGATGTTTCTGGGTGTGTTCAAGGTGGAAGATCCTGGTCTAAGCTAGCTTCTCAGTAAGGTTGGACTCCAGTGCCTGTGATGATCTCAGTGAGGGCAACTTGGTGTTGCATTTTGTTCTTAGGTTCAGTAAACCCTGGGATTGGCTCTGGTGAGCCACTCTTCCCTAGTTGTTCTGTAGCTAGGTATCCTTTTACTTCTTTTGCCTTTCTTTTTTTCCCTCCTTAATTTCCTTCCTACAGAATCATTATCATTTCTCTCTGCTACCTTGCCATTCTTTCTGTTACAAACTTCCTTCACTTCTCAGCTGGAGCAAATGCCTCCCTTGCTTTTCTGAGAGCTGGGAGATGGCTGATGAGGCATAGGGTGGGAGAGGCAGTAGCTGGAAGCACAGGGAACTTTGCCTTGAATAAGGCCAGGACAGGAAAACAGGACACAGACTCCATTCGTTTTGGTTTTTTCCCCCTTAATTGGACCAAGGTGGCTGGATTCTTGGTGATGTCACATAAAACCCTGAGAAACCGTGTTCATACACTGGGTCTCCTGACACTCCAAGACATCTGGGACAGCCACTGGAATCTGGAAAACGCTTGGTCAGCAGGTACCTGTTGGGAGGCAGTTGTATAATTAAGAAGAGTGTCATGATTTTCTCCTTGGTGTCACTCTGTATCACATCATTTATTTGTTATTTGATTAAGACATTTTAATGAAACAGCAGCCCTGTTTAGAAAGAGAGCTACGTTACCCATTTCTGAATTCAGTTGTCTTTGCCATACCTGACTCAGCTCATGCTTTCTTTGAGTCTAACCTAGAATTCATTTAGCATTTTAATTGCTATTCAATATGAACTTGAAAATTGTGTCAGTAAAATGCTGTGAAAAGATCTTTCTGTTTGAAAAATCCTCTTTGGGGTTAAACTATCTCTTTGGAAGGTTTTCTTTTATTTTTAATTATCCATAAGTGTATATGATGCTCAAATTTGATTGCCAGCTCTATATTTCTATTCACCTTCTTTTTTGGGCATATTTTTTTCTCTCTTTAAATTTTTTTCTTTGAAATTTATTTACTCATTTATCATCCTTTGGTTCACTAGGTTCTTTTTCACACTAACCATGATTCCATTAATCTCTTGGTCCAGAATGCAATAGTTGGCTGCAGAGAGAGAAGGGAGAGAAAAACAGATTCAATTTGGGAGCAACCCTGATGATCAAAGAAGAGATGAGGTCTCTGAACCATGAAAGATAAGAACTCAAAGAAGTCTGATATTCATGACCTTGATCTATGTTAAGTGTCCAGAGTATCATCGTTAGTAAAATTACAATAGACATCCTCCTGTTCTGGCCAAAACAAAACAAAAAAATAGATTGAAGGAAAATATTGTAGAATCATTGGATTACAAGATTTTGACTAAAACTATTTAAAAGTCTGTTCGATTTTTCTGTCTTTCTCTGAACAGAGCTGATCTTGAATTGATGACATTCCCAATATCTCTCAGTGTTCGTGAAATAAAAACAAATTTGCCATTTATTTTCATTTAAGATACCATCCAATAAAAGTTAATTTGGGGTTACATAAAAATATAACTCGACCTATTTGGTTCTGAGGCAGACAGAACAAATCGTTCCATTCTTGATTTCAGAGGTAGTGAGGCCAATTAGCTGGTGCTATTAAATTAGCTGCAGACAAAACGCTGCAGCCCCACGTGAGCCAGTGTGGTCGGAAGTAAGACAAAGAGCTTTTCCCACCTTTAGGTTGGTTGGGATCAGCTGTTTGCATTATCCCACAGAGGAGCTGGAGTGACCGACAGACTCACACGTTTAAAAAAAAAAATGGTTAGCGAATCCTGGGAGGACGCCATATGCTCTGTGCTTTGCAGCAAGCTGCTGACAGTGCATGACAGTCGCAGTGCTGAGGTGCTGGGCCACCCCAAAATCCAGTGGACAGGAATTTCTCTAGGCTTTTTCATCACTAATGGAGGCACACTCCTCCACGTCTGATCTTTATCACAAAGTGAATTAGTTAAAATGCAAATTTCTCTCTGCCTCAAGAAGTCTGTATGTGGACTGAATTAATAAAATATTATTTTTAAAGTACTGCGTTGAAGGGATGGTTAGAATTCATCATGCCTCTCTGTCACCAGAGCCCTGGACACCCTAACATTCTGCAGTCTTGGCCCTGTAAACCTAACCTATCTGATTGCAACCTGGGTCTCCAATGAAGCTGTTGTTCCAAAAGCTTCTTTATAAATATTCATTTCAAAAAGCCAAGGGTTACAGTGTTATAACAGGACAGTTTTGCATACAAAACGAGTATGTATGGGCCTGTATCATTAGACCACCTTTACTTCCTTTTTCAGTGTGTGCAGGAAATTCTCAAGCCTGTCATTCCTGGCTACTAGCATTCCTCCTGCAAGGTGGGGCAGTTGGCCTATTGTATGAGCCATGATGGATGTGTGCCCTGTGCCAGTAGCAGGAGCGTCTCCTTTACAGGCATGGTTTGCTGCATATTTATTATGTATTATTATAGTCTTCATTGTAACCTAGCCTAGAGTGAAGATTGCAGTGTGATTTCCATTGTAATTTCTTATTTTCATTCACTCACAGCCCTGAGAAATGAGGTGAATTCTTTCATGAGGTCACTAAAAGACCCTTTAGTTGTACTGTGACTATTCACCTATCTCCATCTGACCCAGCGAATGTAACCATAAAGGCACTAATACGTATTTCCAGGAGACTGAGAGACGCATTCATGAGTCAGTGATATTTTGCTATGGCTTTTGCATTATATTCACTCTCCATATTTTTAGTGCTGAGAGGTCTATTAGCTTGGAAGTTTATGTCATATTACAGCATCCGATTTAACGTCCAGTCAAGATCCGACCTGCCTGCTAATGATTGAGCAAAAGAAAGGCCAAAGGAGGGGGATCTCAATTTCAGGTTAGAAAATCCGGGTTACTGAGGCCTTTTCTGGCTGTTCTCAATGAAACTCTTCTTGTTCAGTCGCTGCTTGACTCACTTCCTTTGTCTCTTTATGATTTTTTGTCCATTGCTCTAAACTCAATGTTCCAGAAAATTTAACTCTGCTATAAAGCTGGTTAACTTGAAATAAAGAATTCAGCACAAACACTGAGGTGCTGGACAGGTAGATAGGAAGCAGTGACATAACCAGTAAAACATTTAATAACATGAAGATAAGAACAGAAGAAAAATAATGGGATGACATGGGAAGTGATTAAAGTATCAGCCGAATAACATTATTAGATTGAGTTCCAGCTACCCAGAATGCGGTTTATTGAGCTCTAAAATAAAGCTCTCCCACCCACTCCCCTGTTTCCCCCCAACCCCCGCCCCAGCCCTATGTCCCATCTGGCCATGGTGTTGTGTTGTGTAATTCAAGCTTTGGTAGAGACCAGTGGTTCTCAGAGTAGGATCTCTGAACAAGCAGCCACAGCAGCACCTAGAACCAGTTAAAACTACAAATTGTTGGGATGATGGGGTCCCACTTGAGACTTACTGCATCAGAGACTTTGGGGAGGGGACATGCAATCTGTGTTTTCACAAGAACTTCCAGGTGATTTTAATGCAGACTAAAGCTTGAGAACTACTGACGTAGGGCCTGGACATAACATTTTAATCTTCAGATCTTAAGAGGTACTTAACAGTTTAGTACCCTTGAGTTGATCTCTTATTTATGATTTGAATGTTCTATTACCAGCATTGATCATATGAAAGGTGGAGAACCTCAAACGCCAGACTTCTCTTGGTTACTTTAACTGGCTAATGGATGACTTCTAAGTCAATGATGGGGTGGGTGGCTCTTAGAAAACATGATTCTGATTTTGGTGGCTATATTATCAAGAAAAGATGAGGATTTTTTTACTTCAGTTTCTGTTATTGGCCATTTGTACAGTGACCACAGAGTAGATAGTTTAGGTAAAACTGCTTCTTTCTCTATAGCTCTTTTGCATTTATTAAAATTTGGTAATCCAGTGTACCTGTTAATAGTGACCTCTGCTGTCCAGAAGCAGTACAACGACCACACAGATCCGCATAGGAATTAGTTATTGTTTAGTAAGAAAAAAGTAATGGATTTCCTGAAGTTACATAGAAAAGGAAAGTGGCATGGATTACTGCAAAAAATTATCCGGCTCTTCCCAAATTAAAATGCATTGCATATATCTTGAAAAGAAAAATACTGTTTTTCCTTTCATTGCAAGTTACCAGATGTCACATTTGAAGGCATTCCTCAGTAGAATAGGAGGTTGCTACAATTAAAAAAGAAAGTCCACATGATTTCCTAACTACCAAGAAAGTTCTCAGTCTTTAACATGTGGCATCATTATTTACCATTAGATCATTATTTCTGATCTGAAATAAAATCTCACAACTCTCAAAGTAAGATAAAATAATTATTTTTAAATGCCTTAAAGCATCTTAACATAAATTGTGGTATTGGTGGGACTAGGATTTCTGGTATCTAGTAGGTGATAAAAAATATTCATTGAATGATTACCTAAGAACAAGTGCCACAGACTTAGGGGGGTGTATCTGCAGCACCTAAGACAATCCTGCTTGTGGTAGAGAGAAAATCAGGATGGTTGCATGCCTCTTTGAAGTGTAGGATCTGACTTGGAATTGAAGGACCATCACTCAGACTCCCCTTTCTCTGTGTGTCAACTTTGCCAATGAGTGATATAAGCACTTGGGGACAGGTATCAACTATTCTAGGTTACCTGGCTAATATTTTATAAATTAGTCTTTGGATGCTACTCTTCTGTCAACCAATTTAGAAAATTGGTTGAATACCTTTCATGTACCTAATGGTAGAGTAATATAGTAGAAGAAGTTTGGACTTTGGAATCAGACAACTTTTAGCACTGTTACATGGTTCTTCTCCTTATTTGTGGTCTCAGGCAAAGGACTTCACTACACTACTCTGAACCTGGGTTTTCATATCTATAAAATGGGGATAAATTATTCTTATTGTTCAGAAGAACTTCCAGAACAGTAAGTCAAGCAGAAAGGACATAAAATGATTTTTAATGCCATTCAAGAACATTCTAAAAAGTACAGCTGAAGGACATTTGACTTGTTAGGGAAACATAAATTTGCACAATGGATTAGGGTTCAGGTAGTTTCCAGCACAGTGGATTAGGGTTCAGATAGTTTCCAATTCTGTAGAACCGGTGAGATGTGATGGCATGTATTTCTGTCCAGTAGAGAAGATAGTCCCCAACATACCGTTGTATTGCCCTATAGGACATTAACCAGTTTTGTAGCTAAGCAGGGCTTTCTCAGTATTTCCTTTTCTTTGTTCCTCTACTCCCGCTCTCCTCCCCCGCCTACTGCAAATCTTATTTCTCCAATCTTGTGAACTGGTTTGCCATCCTGCTAGTTTCCTTAATAATGAGCTAAATAAAATTTGACACATTCTCACTATATATTTGTATAAAAATTATGTTTTTAACATTCAGAAAATTATGCTTTGACATACTACCTTGAAGAGTTTTTGTCAGAATTGAAATGAGAACACATGTGGGAACCCTCTTAGCACAGTGGTTGACTCATAATATGCTTATTTCTTTTTCTCTTTCCTGGGTTAAAAATGTTTACACGTTGTTCTTGCCCTTGAGGCAGTAAAATCTGGCTAGAAAAAACAAAATGATCACCTAAGAGATAATAGGAGGACGTTTATGAACTGAGCTGTGAAGGACCTGCTCTGAGGGCAGAGCTTCCAGAAGGGAAATCAGGGGCTGCAGGAAGTTGCTCAGGGATTTGGACCTGAAGAGGCTGATCCCTAAGGCCAAGAATCTGCATTTTAAGCAAATATCTCCAATGACATGGATTTTAACAGTTTGAGGACATTATAATTTAGCAGAGGGAATGGAGATGTTTGGGGACTCCAAGCAAGCATTTCAAAAGTGGCCATATTTAGTAACAGGATATTAGGATTGAAGATGAATCCTGTAGTCTAACGGACTGGCTGTTGGATTAGGAAAGAGTTCATAGGTTTGAATCTCGGTGCAAAATTTCCCGTGTACAGGGAACTTGTATTTATTTCTCTATAACTGAACTTCATTTCTATTTGGAGCTTACCTGTCTTCCAGAAGACAGAAGCATAATCCCTGGCAAGAGATACCTGAGCGTTGGCTGGGGCTACCCATAAAACTACAAGCTTCACAGCCATGCCGGCTGTCTGTCTGTCCTGGGTGTACTCACTGGGGGTCTAGGAGCTATGGCAAGCACTGATTTGAGAGGGGGCTGAATTTTCCCTAGCATCATCTGCCCAGGCTGGCATGGGCTAAGACAATCTCACTAGAAAGGTGGTTTCCATTTCAGTTTCCTTAACCACGAGGGGTCCACAGTCACTGAGGCTGCTGGGCTACTTTCCAAATTTTTCTTGACCAGCTATCCATCTCCCAGTCTTTCTGTGGATTGAACTCGTTCTCCCAGTAATCCAGATGGTCCTGATGTTCTTAACTGAGATCTTCCTACAAATATGCTGGGAGTCAGAGTCTGATTTTCCTTTGAAATGTAGATGTATCTCTCAACCCTCCTTTGAGAGCGCAAAGATTTAGGATCAGCATCTCAGAGTGCCTTTGTTTTGTTCTTCTGCATTTAAAAAATGAAGGGTGTACCTGGGGCTGGTGCAAATGACTTAGGTGGGGGTAGACTGTGCTTTCAAGAATGTAGAGCTTTATTTTTTTTTTCTACTGTCTGGGCCCTTCAGTGTAAAAGATTTTTAAAAAATCATTAGAAGCAAATGAGGTGGAATGAGGAAGGTAAAGTAAATTGGCTTCCCTAGCACTGGGAGAGCTGCTTGGGAGAAAAACACATTCTACTAACACTTTGGATAAAGGGGATCCTGGTTACTCGAGTTTCCAGGGTTCTTGTTTTGTTTTGTTTTCCCTATCTCTCTTCCCTATCCACGGTCTCTACAAGCAGCTATGGGCACACATTCTAACTTCAGAGGTTCTGTTCCCACTTTTTTTCTAGCCTCTGTCCAGTTGGGAGAGGGGCTTCTTCATTCATTCAGCACATATTAATATACATTGAACACAGAGCAAAGAGCAATGGTGGGACTGTAGGCTCTGAGAGATCTTCATAGCTAGAGCCAGTGGGACAGGTGGAAGGATCTTTGGCCCCTCTCCTTTGGGTGGAGGAGGAACTTCATTCTAGAAGGGGAACTTCTAACCCCCTTTTAAATAAAGGAAGATGTTATGGGCCTCCCAGGTTGGAATCCATGGGTACTTTGAATCTTTGCAGACTCTGTAATGTAAGGGCCTATTCAGCTAGAGCGGCCCCACCCTGGTTGAACAGCCATTTTGTTGTTTATGCAGTAAAACTTAAATTGACCCTGCCCCCCCCCCCGAACTTATTTAAAAGCAAGTTGGGGAAACCAGTCCCAGGTAACAAAGCCCAAATACAAGGGTGGGTCAGGTCAGGTGGAGATAACAGCCGGAATGCAGGGATGAGTCAGGTCCAGTGGAGACATCCATTCAGTGGAGTATGCCTATTTTCTCCCTAGCTACCAAGGAGTGTGGGCCCCTCCTTTTGGGCACCTTTTGGGTGCCAATTCTGACCAAGGTGATAGGCTAGTTCAAATAGCTACTATGGGGTGAATTGTAGTTCAGTTGGCCACCCATGTGTGACCTAGCATGACTGTGCAGCTTTCTCTGTGTGTTGCAATCTCATTGGCCACCTGTGTGTGGCCAGGCTCAACCACATGGTCTTTGCTCTATAAAAGTTAGTCTGTGAGACAGGGAGGGGTCGCCCTCTCTTGACCTTCACTTTGTATCAGTCTCGCTCCTTTGACCATGGACCCATTACTGGGGGACTTAACAGTAGCTTACCCCTGAAGATGCCCTTTCCCTCCTTGATCACCTGGGACATTCCTGAGGCCTTCTTTTGATGCTGTCTCTGCTGTGTGTCAGGGTATTCCTCCTCCCAATCTCAAGACTGAGAAACTGTACTTACTGACTTTATAGTGTCTTCCCACTTTGGGGACACATCTGCTCAAGCACTTAGTTCTCTCCCTATAAATATTAGTCTCTTTCAAAATATGTTGATTGAGGCCCTACTGGGAGATACTGTAGAGTACAGAAGTATAGAAGTCCCCCCATTCCCCTCTGCGGTTTTGCTTTCCATAGTTTTAATTACCCACGGTCAACCACAGATGATTGGTGGTTCTATTGAGGAGTCGTCAGAAGGTCAGTGGTGATCTCATGCTACACACCATTCTCCTCACCTCATCTCCTTATGTCAGCATTTTATCATGTCATATCATCACAAGAAAAATAGTGAGTACAGTACAAATAAGGTATTTTGAGAAAGATGACATTCACATGACTTATAGTATATTGTTCTATTTTATTATTAGTTGTTGTTAGTCTCATACTGTGTTTAGTTTACAAATTAAATTTCATCACAGATATGTAAGTATAGGACAAAATAGTGTATATAGGGTTAGGGACTAGTCACAGCTTCAGGCATCCACTGGGAGGCTCCCTGGGTAAGGGGGTTGCTGTCGTAGGTAAGAACATTCTGGCTTTGCATTCAGACTCCTTGAGTTTGGGTCTCACCTTCTTCAGTTATTGGCTGTGTGATCCCAAGTAAGATACTTTATCTGTCTCAGTTTCCTCCTCTGTAACATGTGGGTTAATAATACACCTAATCCAAAAGATTGCTGTGGTTAAGTGTACTAATATACATAAAGTTCTTGGAACAGTGTTACGTGTTAAATAAATGTTATCTATTAACCTGTGTCAGATATTTTCTGTTTAAAATCAGGTCTATATTTTACTCATATTTGCATCACCAGCTCCTAACATATATACTGAAAAAATGAGTCAGCAATCCACCATTAATCTTATACTCTACCTAAAACGATCATTTTATGGTTTGCACATTCATTCTGTCATTACTCTCAGACAAATGGAATGACTGATTTATACTATTTTTCACAAAATCTTTTTCATCTAGATTGTTTAGTGTTAAAGCTCCCAACTTAGTAGATTTTTATGAATGATTCAACAGTATAATCATCATCATCAACTATAGGGGAGGATAAATAATTTTATCTCTGCCCTTCTAGGTTCTTGCCTGACATTTCCTATAATAAAAAGATAAAGAGGAGAAAAACAAACAGAAGTTTAACAACATGTACATGTCCTGTATACAAGAAAGAAACCCAGGAAAACCAAGTAACTCCCCCAAATGGCTCAGGTTACCACCTCAAATAACCTCTCCAGCTAAAGGCAAAAGAATAGGCAATGCCTGGAGGCCAGTTAGGTGAGGTTACCAAAAAAACGTAATAAACAAGGTTGTTAATGCAAATGTAAGTCCTTGCCTTCTCTCCTGATAGGGAGTTTCTAGAGATTCATACTCATTCTCTTCCTAGTACAGAGAAGGAAACACCCTTACAAGTAGAGATTTCCCTTAAAAATGTAAATGTCTCTCAAAAAGGTAACTTCTACCTCATTTGTGAGGCTTTTCCTATGTGTGCTATTTGCTTTTTTGTTTTGTTTTGTTTTTGGTTTTGTATTTCATCTATTTATTTGAGAGAGAGAACACAAGCAGCAAGGAGGGGCAGTGGGAGAGGGAAAAGCAGACCCCATGCTGAGCAGGGAGCCTGATGTGGAGCTTGATTCCAGGACCCTGGGATCCTGACCTGAGCTGAAGGCCGACACCCAATTGACTGAACCACCCAGGTGCCCCCTATCCCCTATGTCTGCTATTTCTTTAAAAAAAAAGAAAAAGAAAAAGAAAAAAATCAGCCTAAAATAAATCTCATGTCAGAGGCATATTTTGGGGTGACAAATCCTGCCCCCCTTTACAATGTTATTGAGAACTTATACCACACTGTTTATGAAAATCATCTCATTTAATTCCACAACCACCCCAGGAAGCACTGATACTTAGGAAAGACGTTGTTTCTGACTGCCTTACGGAACTGTTTGAAGATAGATGTGTTGCTTGGGCAAGGGAGTAATGTTAGCATCAAGCCACCAATGACTGCAGGAGAGGCAGTGAGGGGAGAATGAGCAGAGAAGAGTGATCTCATTCCCTGAAGGCTATTGTAGAACTGCTTTGAGATCTACATGGAGGTGAATATTAGAAAGTGTTTCAAGGCTGGTGGGGGGGCAGCACAGGACACTTGGGTTCAAGGTCTGACTCTGCTGTTCTCCATGTGATTTTTGGGCCAAGTCACTTAACCTTTGAGCTTTGACTTCATCTGTAAAATGGAAGGCACAATAGCCCACTCCTCATGGTTTTTCTGAGACTCCATTCAAATGAAGGTATAGTCAAGGGCTATTTGCATGCTTCCATTGTTTTGTTATCTATTTTAGCTGGGAAAAAAATCATTAGGTTAATGGAGACCAGAAGGAAAATAGTTTGGGAACTGGCAACTTTCCATTTGCAGCCCATTAAAGATTATCAGTGGGAATCTCTGTGTGGGAGGACCTTTGTGGATGCCTATGGCTGCCAGCCCACAGAGTATCCCATAATTGAGGCATGGTGGGCTCCTTGTGACCTTTGACTTCTTAAGTGTTCTTCCCCTTCAATGCCATATAGTTTATGTTTAATTCTTAAATTAGAGTGCTTGTCACTGAGTCCATGGAATACTGAACCCAAAACCAAGAGATGTAGGTTTTTATCCTAGCCCAGTCATTACTTGGATGACCCTAGACAAATCACTTAACTATTCGAGTCCTTCATTTCATAACCCAAACATGGGATCATAATCAAAGCTTCATGGTTTCTGGGTGGGGGGACCTGAGATAATACACATGTCAACATTTTGAAACAGATAAAAGTACTATGTAAATTAATGCAAAGTTGGAGATGATCCTTGTTGTTAAACCAAGATAGAAATCATGTATTCACTTATTCTTCTGACAAATATTTCAGAGGCTGTAATATGAAAAACATTGTTGTAGACTTTAGCAAGTTACAAGGACCGTTGTTATTTACGGAGTGGTAAGCAAAGAGTGGGGAGATCGTTACATAAAAAATACTAATGTAGGCATATCAGTAGCATGTCCTCTGAAGATATAAGGCACAAGGTATAGAGAGAAGGAGAAATATGGGGAGTTTCAGTTGGCCATGGAGTTGAATTCAAAAGACGAGTGAAATTCCTATACTTGGAGGTGAGAGAGGTGGAGGAGAAAGTAATTAAATGGGGGATGGAATTCTATGGCCAGACCACAGATACAGCAGGAGTAATTTCCCTTGCCTGTAATCACTGATGAAACAACTAGCAGTAGAATAAGGAGAGGATGGTTAGGAACTTGATGATCTGAATAATTTCTTTTTCTAGTCCAAGGACTAGAAAAGTGTTTTGAAATATACTTAGCCTTTCTGCTCCTTATCAGTAGACAGCTATTTGCTATCGGAAGGATAATCAGGCTTACCATTTTGGTTTTGGGGTTCCTACATGCCACACTTAGGTTGTGATGCCTTAATTGAACCTTTGTGGGCAATACCTAGAAATGGTATCAGTTTTTACTAAATGTCAGAATGTATAAGCACTATTTAAATAAGTTGGGTCAAGAGAGATGGTCATGAAAGGAAAGATTTTGTCATGAGGGAAAAAGAAAAAATATCTGTGGAAAAGATGGATTCCTTAATAGCCTGGAAAGGATTTATTAGCTCACTTTCTTCCCTTCTGTTGCCTTAAAAAAGTGAGAAGATAATAGGAGACAAGCAAGAAATGTGTCAGGTTGGCTGGTTGTAACAAGAGGGGGATAACCTTGGTGGGCATAGTCATCTAGCAAGTGCAACCCTAACTTGGATCTCAGCTTAGTCACTAAATGTGGGACAGTACATGCAAAAATGGCTGCAGTTGTTCATGCCTCCCAGCAATCACTCTCCTTTGAACATCCTTCCATCAGGAGGTGAAACTGTCCTTGTGAATTCCTTTGGAAATAGAATACTGTGGAAATGTCAAGGTGCCAGTTCTTGTGTACTCTCTCTTGAAACTCTGCCCAACTGCCAAATGAATAGCCCAGGCCAGCCTACCTGAGGATGGAAGACCATAAGGACCAGAGTTGAATCAGCCCTTATCTAAAGATGTAACAATGCTCAGCCAGGATCAACAGAACCACCTGCCAACCTGCAAGGACTAGAAGGAAGCCCAGCCAGAGCCAGAAGAACCACCCAGCTGAGCCCAGCCCAAATTGCCAGCCTGCAAGATTTAGAGCTAAAGAAATCAATGCAGACCACACAGAACCAATGCAGACATATCTGCAGAGATATCCCCCCTCAGGCTATCAATTCTTATCTACGATCTGCCATTGCATATTCTCCCTAAGCTGTCTACAGACCTATCTCAAATCTAATTAGACTGATAGTTTGTCATTCTTCCTTTTTCTTAGGAAATGACCACTTTAGAGCTACTCTGTGGTCACTCTTCTTGTTCTTCTGCTCCCACTGCAACTGGTCTTTCCCTCTTTGTTTCCTAATCTGACATTGTCTCTGGTTACTGAATCTCTAGTCTACTGAACAGAGCAGTGCTCACTGTAATGCAGGACTTGCCTTCCAAATCCAGCCCTCTGCTTTCCATCTTCCCATCAACCTCTGAGGCTGAGCATTCGGGGACCATAGATGTCACTATATTATAAGTAACAGCTGGAGTGGAAAGCTATGTGGATAGATAGGGTTATCATCATTGGCATGCTTCTCTCAATAATCCCTGGAATCCTTTTGCAGGGTGAGGGAGCACCACTAAAATGTGTTATCAGTTATAAAATTGTTCCTAATAGCCACTTTAGATAAAATGGCTGTTGTCATTCGGACAATTCAGACATTTTATCCTTATCCTCCTGCTTCCTCTCTTCCTTATGCTTTCACCCTCGTTCTCTTGGCTATCAAGCTTTTATTAGATGTGTGTGAGTTGTATTTTTGTGTTCCTTTTTGTAGTTTACTAATATGTCCTTTTGTTACATGTTCTGCTCAGGAAATCCTTCCTGCATACATTCTTTGTCTGGCTTGTAAAAAATATCTAGCATCTGTGATAGAAGAGCTTATAAATGAAGGTGGTGTGTGCGTGTATGTATTGTGTGTGTCTGTCTCTCCTCTTTCTAGGTGTCCTCTTATTAGCTTTCTGGACAGTGTTTCTGTGGAGAATTACATTTTATATTGAATCTGAGAGTGAGTGCACTTGTGTTCTGAAGCTCATGTCACTCTTCAAGTGACGCCTCTTGTCGATTTCTGGGACAGAGCATTGAAAATTTGAATTTTGTTTTAAAGGCATATCACCTTACCATGAATTGTAATCTCTTCTTTGGTGGCTGGTTAAAATAAAATTCAGGTTGCAGTTGAGGAAATATTATGATTGTGTTAGCTGATTAGTTACATATTTAGACATGATTGAAATTAGAAATTATATGACAACAATCCTGATTCTCATTAATGCAGCAAACTTGTTCCCAGGATGCATTTGAAGGAATGTCATGACGGCGGATGACTACTCACTCTGTATTACTCATGTTTTGATCTTTATTAACAAAGAGTTGGTCCCACATGCTCATACTAAATTGACTGGCTTATTCACCATCCCTCCACCCCAACATCTCAAGTCTTTGTGTCGGAGTTCTGTTCTTATTAAAAAGAAAAAAAAAGAAAAGAAAAAAAAGAAAAGGCTTTTATTTCAGTTCTACAAGACTGAAAAAATAAGATTGCTTCTAGTGTGTGAGGGTCCCCCCCACAGTAATCTGTAAAGACGGTATCTCTGTTGTCTGTACTTAACTTGCTCCTCCTGAGAGAAAAAGCTCCTCTTCTCCTGCAGTAGAGGAAAGCCACCACATTCTTGGGCTAGGTCAGAAAGGGGAGATACAAACATTAGACTCTCTTGAAAAGCTCAGATGAGCGTTCATAATATGATTTTAAAGAGAGAAGCCCTCTTCTGTTATGTTAGGTCTTGCAGGAAAAAAAAAAAGAAAAAAGAAAATACTGCATTGCATCAGATATGCTGTAAAAGGGCCCCAGAAGCAGGTGCACGAGGACTGCGACATGGTGGTCTATAATTTTATCAGGGCTTCTCCTGTTTGGGATAAGGTGAGATGAAGGCAGGTTGATGTGAATCTGGGTGGGGATGTGGATTCTTATATGTAATTTTCTAAATCTTTCCTATTAGTGGGGCCAGCCCCATTTCCTACAGTTCTGGGGAAATGGGAGAGTTATTGGGCTGTGTGCTTTATTGACTAGAGACCAAATGGGGCCACAGATGTCATAATTTCCCTATTATCACTTTGCTGAGAGCTTCCTGGCCTCCCTTCATTATCTTGCTCTACATTAACAGTTCTAAGTAGCTTCTTTATAGGATCCAAATGCTGTTGACTCCCTTTGGCATTGCTTCTGATTGTGGGACCCAGTGGGTGGACATGCAGGAGCACAGCCACTGGGTTTCCAAAGTGGTTTGACATGAAATGCTCCACTCACCTGTCTCTCCCAGCTGGAGGGACGCTTTCTTCCCCATAGTAGAAAGACAACTATCTTGGTCCTTTTTTTTCCAGACTAGAAAAGAAAGGCATAAACACTGGGAAATAGAAGGCACAGACAAGGGCTATGTGTGTCCTACCAGGAAAGGTTATTACAGATCATATGCAGCCTTGGGGGGTGGGGGGCAAGATGGTAAGATGTCACCCAGGATGGCTTCCCAGGTGCGTAGGTATGAGAGGGCCAAGTGGCCCAGCTGAGCAGATCAGGCAGGCCATTTTGCATTTATATTCTGATTGTTATTTTAGACTGTCTCTTCTTTGAGACTTATTAAACTCAGAAAGGTATTCTTTCATGAAGGAGGCTATACCTGGCACATAAAGCTGAAAATTCAAAACATGGATTTCTGACAGAATCCTTGATAACCACGGTACATATTTCTTTATATTTGTCATATTATCATAGGTCTGGGTTCTTTGGACACTAATGAAGGTGATCTTAGTTTTCTTTCCTCTTGTCGTTGCTTATAACACAGGTTGGACATATCTGTATGCAACTTTTTGCTTCCTTAGCAAAGAGATCCCATGGAACTCAGGGCTTAGAACAGTTTCTGGCTCACAATTAAGCCTTAAAATAAGTATCACTGAATGGGTGAATGACTGAGCCTAACTACAGTGGGCACTAGGTGGATAAGCCCAGTTTCCTCTTCTTCGTGAACGTGGATCATCGTAGCAACTCTATATGTCTGCTGTGGAGAGTTAGAGGAGATTATGTATACAAGAACACCTAGGTGTGCCTGCCTGTAACAGTCATCTAAATTGGTTTGGGAGGGGCACCTGGGTGGCTCAGTAGGTTAAGCCTCTGCCTTCAGCTCAGGTCATGATCTCAGGGTCCTGGGATCAAGCCCCACACTGGGCTCTCTGCTCAGTGGGGAGCCTGCTTCCCCCTCTCTGCCTGTTTGTGATCTCTCTCTCTGTCAAATAAATAAATAAATAATCTTAATAAATAAATAAATAGGTTTTGGTTTTATGCCCTTTTTCTTTTTTTTCTAGGCTTGTTATAAGCTGCTAAGGGAATAATGGGTGCAAATATTCTGTAAAACCTGCACAAGAACACCGCGGTTTTATCATTGTCAGGTGGGTCCTGGCGGTCAAATGTGCAAATGCTGTGGCTGCGCGTATGGCCCGTTTGAAAGAGTTCCCATTCTCTCCCGGGCAAACGGGCAAGGGAAACACAGTGAAGTCTGCCTAATGGTACTTTGAGCAGAGTAGGTGGGAGAAAGAGAAGGAATACTCGGCATGTACAAATAAATGTTCAGGGGTTTAGCTGGAGAGTCTCAGATGCCTGAGCCATCTTATTTGCTAGTGATATTTCCTTTGAAAAAAAATTTGATTGGCCACCTTGACCATCCGGGATGACAGGGGTATGACTTGCATCCTCTCTAAAAGTCTATGCTCTGCTTGAGATGAACCAGCAAGCACATGGTAGAGCAAGCCAGTTTGAACAGAGTTGCATTTTTCAAAAGCTCTTCGAAGAAGAATAGTTATTCATTGGGGTCTGTGTACCACTAGTAGGTTTATAGAAAATTTAGGGTGAGGAAGGCTGTGTCAGCCTGTGTTTGTGCATGTTTATGGGGAAGAAAGAAGCAGGAAGAGAAAGCTTCATTCCAGGGAGAAGGAAGGAGAAAATCCTAACCAGAGACTGTGGGGCTGGAAGGAAGAACTGGAAAGCTGAGTGTGAGGTCACTCTCCAAGATAGGAAAGGGAAAGGATCCAGCTTACATAAAAGGAGCCAAGCTGAGGAATCACAGAGAGAACGACAGTGAACACAGGAGCAGCAGGCAAGGAGAGAGAAAGACATGGTAGATGCACACAGCAGGGAAAACGTGGCTGCCTCACGGGGCAGTGGGAGCTGGTGTCAGTACCAGAGATGTCCTCTGCAGGAGGAGGGGGCCGGGTGTGTGACAGACAGCAGATGCACACAGCAGGGAGCAGAGAGGCTTTGCAGAGCAGGGGATGAGCAGAAATTAGGGGCTGGAAAGACCTGTTAGGTCACTCCCTGCTCCCCCCTGCTGCCTGTGCCTCTCGGGTTCTTTTGTCTAGCATATTTTTCGAAATGTCTCCTGGATTACTACACCCACTCCTTCCCTCCAAACCCTTGCCAGAGGATGAGGTTTCTCTCCACAGGCTGTAGTTTCAGAATATACATGTAGAATACATAAAGACAGACCAGGAGGCGAAGAAAAGAGAGAGAGGAGAGAGAGAAAGAGGTCCTGGATGCAGAAGCACACACCTGCGTGGCACCCGTTCAGTGAGCACCATGTGTTCGCAGGTGCGGGCTGCCTAAGCAAGGTGCCGCCACCTCCCCCAGTGGCCCCGTCTCTGAAGATAATGATCCACACATCTCCAACATGTTATTTATAGAGTGAATTTGGTCTTGCTTCTGGGGAGAGAAGAGGTGAGTGAAAAGAAATAAGAGGTAGAGAGCATGAAGTGGGAGCAGAAGGACATGGTGGAGAAGATGAAGGAGAGGACGTATGGGATGCGGAAGGAGCCTCCGTTCTAGAAGGGAGAACATCGAGGGGTACATAGGGAGGTGTCAGAGTGGAGAAGGAGCATGAATACAGAATATACAGACTTGTTCTGTAGTTTGCTTTCAGAGTTTAGAGACCATGGTCCATTGTCAGAAATGTTTTACAGCTAGTACAGTATTCTCCAGTGGGGGAGATTTTGCTCACCAGGAGATATTTGGCAATGTCTGCAGACATTTGGGTTTGTGCCAGGTGTGTGTGCAGGTACTACGAGCAGCTGGTGGAGGCCAGCGAAGCTGCTGCTAACTATCTCATAAAGCATAGAACCATCCCTCACAACAAAGACTCATCAGGCCCAGGATGTCAGTGGTGCTGAGGGGGAGAAACGCCGAACTAGTGAGCATATACACATGGGTGCACCCATCAATGAAATGAAGTTTGCACAATTAGTACTAACCCATCCTTGCTCTGTATAATGCACTCTGATGTTTTGTATTCTAGGTTCTTTTTTTTTTTATTCTAGGTAATTCTATTGTGTCATTAAACAATGTTGATCACAGTCCACTAAATTGATTTGTTGACCCACTGTTTGAAAAATACTGTGCAAAGTGACAGAAGCAGTACAAAATTCTCTGCTCCTTGAGAAGTGTGCTGCATAGTAGTACATGCTTACTAAAGCCCTAAGAACTTTATGATCTGGTCCCTGCCTTTTTTTTTTTTTTTTTTTTTTTTTTAATCTCCTGCTATTTCCTTCCTCTCCTTTTTCTTTGGTGGGCTGCAGGCACAGTGTATTTTTCATGATCCTTACCTTCTCTGGCTTTGACTGTCTGGGATGTGCCTCTCCTGATTGTAGACATGGCAAGCTCTTCCTAGCATTTGGATCCTACCCGTACATTTTGTCTCTCTCTGCATCAGAATGAAGCTTCTGGAGAATGGGGATCATATCTGTGTTACTTACACCTTTATCCTAGATGTTCAGCTTAGTACTTGGAACCTAGCAGTCACTCAGCAAATAAATTCTGCAAACTTCTGAATGAATGGCCAAATGCTATCTGGACAATGCAGAATAATACTGCTCTGTGGTATTCTTTGGGTGATGCTGAGATCAGAATATTTCTGCCTAATATATGACTAAAGTGGACCCAAGGGTTATGATTAACAGCTCTTATTCTTGCCTTTTCTCCAGCATCATCTCTTTCTAAAGCACATACTTTATTTTAGCACTGGTTTTTTTTGTTTGTTTGTTTGTTTGTTTTTAAATTTCAGCACTGTTTGAAAGGAAATATTGCCCCTTTCTATTCTAGAAGCACCTTGAGAAGGACTGGCATTTGCAGTGGTTTTTGTCTTACCTAGTATTGTGGTACAAGGATAATTCACGGATCTGTCTTACCAAATCAGTAAGATGGGAAATCCTTTCCTCCTCTGGAGTGGATTTATATAAGACTTATTTAGACATTTGACATGGCTGGTACCTCTGCGTGAGTAGATACTAGCCAATGATCCCTTGAATAATGAGGAGGGCTGTATCACAAGTATTTCGTTTTTTATTCAACTTTTACCATTGAGTTACTGCATTTAAGGTGGAGGAAGGTCCAGGCAGATGGTATGGTCAGACTTTCTCTCTTTATGGATGAGATGACCAAAAAAGGTTTGGGCATACTCATGCGGCTAGGTCTTACAACACCCCTACAAGCAAGGTTTTCTTATGCCTAAGCTTAAGACTCGAGGATAGGAGCACTAAGAGTTTGTGGCATGCTCAAGCCAGACAGCTGATAAATGGCACATCTAGGATTCAACCCCAGGTCTTCCTCTGGCTCACAATTCAAGATGCAGAGATGCAGGTTGAGAAAACATCAACATTTATCTAGTGCCTGAAGCCATGGTAGTGGGAGGGTCCATCAGGTAAATTGTGTAGTGTGAAGTCTGGGAGAGGATCTAGTAGACAGTGTTTAAATCCAGGCAGAGGAAGATAGCCTGACAAGGTTGACTGAGAATGAGCAATGGAGACAGGTTGGGGAGGAGGATGGAGGGAAGCATGGAATCACAGAAGCAGAAGGAGGAGAGTTTCAAAAGATAGGAATGACCCAGGAAGTCTCATACTACAAGAGGTAGGACCCAAAGTGTCCCAGTTGGCAATGTCCTAAGGATCTGACAACAGGGGAGTAAGGAGGTATACGATGACCTTGAAGGGAGCCATTTGATTAGCCAGGAGGTGAGAAAGGAGACACAGTGAACACAGTTGGATGTTTGGTTGAAGAAGGGGAGATAATTCAAGATCGACAGCGGTTGTGCTTATCTGTTTGCTTGTTTCTCAGATGAGAGAGAATCACACAAGATTAAGTGCTATTGAGAAGGTCCCAGCAGAGAAGAGAGGTTGAGGGTAGAAGAAAGGAGAAGATCATGAAGAGCTCAAGGCCCTGAGTTGAGGAGGGGTAGGTTAGCAGGAGTTGAGGGCGACATTTAGGGCACAGCAAACTGAGAATTTCAGCCTGATGTTAAATGCCATCTGTTAATTTCCCTTGAAGGTAAATAGACCATATTCAGGTAACCTTGCCTTTTCTGGAGAGATGATTTCTATGTATTTGTTCTTTCAAAGCATTTATAACCTTCATTTACTTATCTTTGTCTCTTTCTTCCGTTAATGTCAGACCCATGGAGCAGGGCCCAGGCCAGAGAAATGGTCTAAATATTTAGGAAACTTTCTTTTCTTTTCCACAATCCTGTGTGGAAGCTGGGTAATGCTAAGACATATCTCACATAAGAAAGTCTTCAATTCATGTTGAAAAGTGAGAAAAAATAGGGAGGCACTAAAAAAGTGTGCATGTGTGGATTTAGATTGCATTGAAGAAGTAATAAACCTAAGGGCACATAAAACAAAACAGAATTCTCTCTTGAGCATGCAGAGGCTCTTGAAGTAAGCATGCAATACAGCTTCTCTCCGTCCTGGCTTCTCGGCTTGATAATTTTCAAATTTGAAATCGTTAATACTAATTTTAACAAGGTGGAAGGTCCTGGGTGGAATTCTTAAAATGGAAACTTTATATGTTCTTTTTCTCTTCTCTCAATCCTCTCCTCTCTCTCTCTCGCTCTCTGTCTAGCTTACCCCTACGTGCAGAATGAACTTGGCATTGGAAGAAAACGAATACACGCTTTCTCTGGCCCTCATTGTTGATGTGATTGAAACTATTGAACTCTTCCCCTTAGCTTCCCGGGACAGGTCAGGAAGCCTTCCAATCTTTCCCTTTTGAGAGGAACTTTCTGTCTTACAGACCACACACTGATCCTTGAAACCAAATAAGATGAAAATGCTGCATCTCTTCCCAACTCAGAAAGAGATGGGTGCCTTGGGACTGTGTGGGAAGCATAGTGAAGGAGAGGGCAGTGGGCACCATGCAGACAGCAGGGCACAAGGTTTCAGTTTATAAATAGGTGCCAGTAGCATAAGTGGAATGCTCAAGGGCATTTAAGGAGACAGGGCTAGATTTAAATTCTGCTCTGTCACTTACTGGCTGGTGACCTTGGCCTGCACCTTAACTTTTCTGAGCAGTGCCTTCCTCATATGGAAAATAGAAGATAATTATATCTTTGTAGAGCTGTAAGGATTCAATGAGATCATCCATGAACACCACCCATCCAGAGCCTCAACAAATTCTAGGGCTTTCCGTATTTGCATTCCGTTTTGCACCTTGGATTACTCCCCTCTTCCAGTTCGGTTTTGAGTGAACAATACTATTCAGTAGGTGTTTTTTATCTCAGTTTTGTGGTGTGGTAAGAAGGACCTGAGGTGGGAAATTAAAGGAGGATTAGGATGTGGGGGCAGAAGGATGACTTCAGTTTGGGGCATGTTAATTTCAAAATGTCTCCAAGACCTTTAAGAGGGGAACTAGCAGTCAAAACTTCTGGAGGGGTATCAGTTTGGAAGTTATTAGCATATCTGCAGTGGTCGTTGAAGAGAGTGAAGGTCACTCCTTGAACCCCAAGAGGTGCCATGAGGTTGATCTGAGAATGACACATTCTTGGAGACTGAGATGCTGTGGCACAAAGTACTTCCAACAGCCCAGAGCTGTCCCCATTGCCAGGGGAAGCAGAGCAGTTTGGTAGCATGGTAAAAAGTGCCCCTTAATGTTTTTTAAGATAGGGAATTCATTGGTGAACTTGATGGAAGCATTTCTAATGAAACAGCAGGGACAGCGTCCGGAACACTGGAAAGAAGGGAAGGTGAGAGACATTGAGTGTCGATTCCTCTCTCAGTAGAGAAGGTCATGGCTGGAGGAAGCAGCAGGGACAGGGTGAATTTTGTATTTCAAAAGACAGAGGCTTGAATGTGCTCCGAGGGGAGGGAAACTAAAGGGAGAAGAAGAGATTGAAGACAGGAAAGAAGGAGAACAGTCTGGGGAGAAATTGAGGGACATGGGAGAGAATAGTTAGGCACACGGGATGAGAGGTTGGCCTGAACAAGAGGTGAGGGTACTTGTCCTCTGGAATCAGAGGAAAGGTGTATAGGCCAAGGGGTTTGAGATGGAAAAGGGTGCTATCATGCTAATTGCTTATTTTATCTTCAGCCATCAAGATGAAGTTTTGCAATGCTTATTGAAAGGTTTTAATATTTGCAGGATTTTGAAGCTTTCATGGTATTTTCTTAGTTCTAGGACCCTTGCTCATATTGCATGTGTCCTGCCAAAGGGAGGCGTTTGTGACTACTATCTCCCACCATGCTATGGCCCAATCTTCTAAGCTATGGCTTCTGCATCCTTCACCTGTTTTGTTTTTCTGTGGCCAACCTTGAGGATTTATGGCTGAGAGCTCCACTGGTCCTCCAAGAACAGCATCCATTCAACAGCAACTTATTAGTCCCTTCTTGGGGTTAGGTTGGTGACTGGAATCACATAGTCTCAGTTTTCATGGAGCTTTCAGTCTGGGGAAGGTAATAACAAAGCTAAATGTACCTTACCAACAGTGGCAAGGCCTGTGGGAGTGATGTACACAGTATCATGATAGGGGACCAGAGGTGTCCCCAGAAGCGTCTGCAAAGTCAGCAGAGATTTCCTTTCTGAGGAAGAGACCTTTGGCTGGAGAACTGAAGAGGCCCTGGAGGTTGCTACAGATGGAGCTATGTGGAGGACCTAAAGGAATGCATCCCATGCAGAGAGAACAGTTGAATTGTTGTCTGAAGTCAGCATAGAGCATGAGGCTTTTTTCTCAAAGGTCAGTCATTTGAGCAAAAGATGGTGCAATAAAAGGGCATAAAATTGGTTGATAAAAGCAGACACAGGGCAGACCATGCTGAACCTTGTTAGCCATATTAACACTTGAGAACTTTATGGTGAGTACAGTAAGAGGCAGTCAAGGAATTTAAAGCTGTGTATGGGGATAAGGATAAGGGTAACATGTTCATATTTGCTGCTTTAAAGAAGATTGCTTTTGTAGTCTTGTGGAAAACTGTGGAAGGGAACCAAGAGTAGAAGAAGAAGGGAGACCTGTAAGAGGCAGCATGGTTATCCCAGTAAGAGGATATATATTCAGATGAGGGTGAGGTGACAGGGGCTATGGAAAAAAGAGGACTAACTTCAGCTTTGTTTTTGGAGGTAGAATCAACCAGGTTTAGACATAGTGTTCCAAGAATGAAATGTATATGCAAAGCAACCCACAAAGGTCAAAGAGGCTATAAAAGAAGATAAAGGCCAAGTCAAGCTTGACAAGAAATGGCTTATTAAGGGGGCTTATGGAGAGAAGCGGGTCTTAGCTGACCACAAGATAGGCCACAACCCCATCCCCCATAAAGACTACCTTTTTGCCCGGGAAGCTAGAGAGTACATGCTAGAAGGGTACCCAGAAGGAAATGTTTGAGAATCAGTCAGATCTCCAGAGCAGATCAAGTTTGTTATACCCTAGGGCTGTATGTAAGGGTGTAGTTAAACAAGAAGAATGTGGGAGGTGGGGGGCTCAAGAAGGTTTCAGGTCACAGAATGGTCACCATGGCCGATTTGTTCAAGATGGCGCTAGTCTGGTTCACACACATGTGCATAAGAGAAAGAGGGGTGCTGGACGATTCTCAGGGTCCCATCCCACTGAGTTCAACTGACCTAGATAATACTTTGACACACCATCACCCTATAATAGTGTGATATCCTTATTGTATAAATTTATTATCTATGAATCTATTTTTTAATTCAGTTGTATTTTCTATCTGAATTATGTATTAATAAAGAAATATTGATCTGTTTCTTCCAATGTGTTCTTTCTTAAGCTTCAGGAAAGTACCCACTTTAACTAAGACTCATTAAAATAAGCCTTGAGTCATGTTATTCCAATTCTTTGTGATCTAAATTTTTTCATTGTTGTGTGACCTTAGGCAAGCCATTTAGTCACTCCAACCTTAGTATTTTTATCTGTAAATATAGAAATCCCTAGGGAGAAATTTCAGGGTTCTGTTGAAGATGCAGTAGTATAATAACATGGTAAAGTTGCATTTTATGTGGTTATATTCCAAACTCAGCACTTAGGATCACCTATGAAGTATTCTTGCATCCAATCAAGTATATAGATCTAATCTCATGATTACAGGAAAGTCAAGGGACAACAGAACAAATTAATTAGTCTTAAGAAACGATCAGATAAATTCAGTATGAGGGACATTCTGTAAGGTATTGAGCCTGGTCTCTTAAATAGTCAATATCATGAGAGGAAAAAAAAAAAGGAAGAAAAAGACATATCAATTAAGTGCAGTATGTGAAACTTGGTTAGATCTTGATTTGCAAAACCAAAAGTTATGCTAGAGACAACTGGGGAAATTTGAATATGGATCATGTGGGTCATATTAGAGAGTTACACTTACTTTCATAAGGTGTGATAATGGTGTCGTACTTATGTAAGAGTGGGTCCTTATTTCAGGAGCTGCATTTTGAAATATTAGGAATGATTGATGTGAAGTCTAATTCTGTAATGGCTCTATCAAAATAAGGATGCAGAGATTGAAAGAAGAAGAGAGAAGAAGCAAATATAGCAAAATGGCAACACTTGCTGTGGATATGTGTTTTCATTGCTGTATTCTTTCAACATTTTTTTTATATACATGAAAGTTTCAGGTTGAAAAGTCAGCATAAAAGGCAAAAATTGAGTAGCAGCAGTATGAGACGAGGAAGTTGGTTTCTCTTTGGGCTCCAGGTTGTAGAAAACCATGTACCTTTAAACACTAGACTCACACTCAGCGGAGGAAGATTAACACTATTTGAGGCCCCTGGGCACCTGAGAACCAGGGACCAGGAGATATGGCTGGGCATCCCACATCACACTCACATAGAGGCTGACTGGGAGAGAAAGGGAGGTAAGTCTCCTTGTACTGTGCAAATGCTAATTTCTCTCTTTGTAATTCGTTTTGCCTAGTTGGCACTGTTGGCTCGCCTGTGGATTCAATACATGCATGATACAACTACTACAATACGTTACTTTTGAAAACTGCTCATCACTGTGTATATATATGATAAACATTATTTTAATAGTGTACTCCCTCACTAGGTCAGACCAAAGAGTTCCTGTCTTTGTATTCTGTGCCCACTGATCTATCTACCCCCTACTATCAGTATCTACTTCCCATTCTGTCTTCTTTTCCACAGAAACCAAATGCTTTAATTCTAGAGGAGGGTAGAATCTTAACCACATGGCTGATTTCTAGGACAAGAGCGAACACTTGAGAGTTTCCTGAGGCAAAGGTATGTCCAGGTAGGGACTGAAGTTTTGAGGGGCTTTCTTTAAGAAAAAGAATTCGTAATTATAGATATGAAAATACATAGGAAAATGAATATTTATTTAGAATGAGAAAACAAATCACAAATTAAAGTTTAAAAATTTGCCCAAGTCCATAAACATCATAAGACACAGCAAAATAAATAATTTCACTAGAAAACAACTCTAACTTCCTGACATATACTGATTAATACTTGTCCCCACACATTTTTTTTTTTTTCTGTATTCTTTAACTTTTAATCTGACAACAATTTTGTAAAAGATTTCCTATGGAAAAATAAAAAAATAATACTATCTTTCCTCTGGTGTTCATTGTTGAAAAGTTCCTAAAACTTCTCTCATCTTAAAAGTTTATTATTGGTAATGTCAGGTACATTACCAGAATCATTATTGAATTTGTGAAAGTTTCTATTATGTTTCTTTCAGAGACATGCTGTGAGACTTTAGGTCATTTCAAGTTTGTCATGTGCAGTGACTAATCACAAATTCTCTTGGAATCGACAACATTCATTAGCCAGTTTTTCATCAATGTCATGAAGAGGGTTTTTTTTTGTTTTTTGGTTTTTTTTTTTTTTGTCAACCCTGAAATTTTTTATCACCAGGCTGGGTGAATCAGTACATAGGCAATAGGAATATTTCCGCAAGTCATTCCTGTATTAGGATAGCTAGGAATAACTTAAGTATACACAGAAATGACAGTAAACTATATAAATATATTTTACTAAACCAAACCAAATGTATCCTCAACTCAGCTTCGCTTTTCTGCAAGTTATTTCCTACCTCTGACACCACCAGGCACAGGGAGATGTGTGATGGGAAATTAGAGAGGAACAAGATCATATTGGGAAAACTATGTGATTTTTTATTTTTGCACATTTTATAAAAATATATGAACGTGTTAACATATTGCTAGAGCCCTTCCATGGCTTTGGAAGGGGTTTGTGCAAATGAAGCCTGTGAAATTTAACTCATCAGCTTTCTGGTAAATCCTACTGTGCTTGAGATAAGCTTTTCTCCATTTCACATAAACTTAAAACATTTGGTAAAGTGTCATGCTTACAGTGGGCTTCTAATAGTTCAGTTTAAGTTGATTTGGGGAGAACTATTTTACATAGTATTACATAGTATTATACATGCTATTTAAGAGCCTCAAATAAAAGAAGCTAGGAAGAAAATACTTCTCAAGTATTATTATTAAAGCATTTCTTTCTAGAACTTCTGTATCTATAAAGAATCTTCCAGTGCTGTAATCTGTCAAATCTTGCTGCACACTAGAATCTCCTGGGATACTTTTAGAAAAATACCAATGGGTGCAATACGGGCAATGATATTTTTTTAAAAAGCTCTCCAGGTGATTCTAACATTCAGCCAGAAATTGATACCCACTGTTCTAATGAGTTGAAATTCCTTTTATTTTCTATTTCTTATTTTTTTGCTTAAATGTCAAAATATTATTCTAGTTCTCCTTGGACTCTTTTGAATGAAATGTAAGGATAAGGTGTTCAGGAAATGTGTTGCACATGCATAGCACAATAGGCATTATGTAAAATATATCTTTGCTAGAAAGTAACTCTTCTGGTAAAAATTTCTGCTCATGAAGACTGCAGACCGTGGTATGCTGACAGGGTGAGATATGAACCAGACGATGTGAACAGCTCCTAATTAAAAATAAAATTAATTTTCTACCAAACATCCTTCATTGTACTTGAAGGCAAATGCAATTTTTTTCCATATAATAAAAGGTGCCTTGAAGGGGGTCAGCCACAAGAATATTTCAGACAAAATTGTCCAGCATGACAAATACATTCTAGTTCTTCTGACACCCACGCTTCCTCACTGTGGCTCAGGTCACCTGGAGCTGGGCCGGGCTGCCACCTGACTGCTGGTCTCCCATATCCAATCTGAGGTAGATTGCGCATTACAGAGGATTAATATCTACCTGCTTGGTCGGTCTGCACTGAATATATTGTTCTTATTTTTTCTGAAATGGCTAACTTAAAGAAGAAATATAATATTTTTATGATGATGACAGAACATTAGAAATCAGAACTTGTTCATAAGTGAGATATTTAATGCTTTCAAAAGTATTATTTGATGTTGCCTGAATATAGGCTTAATCTTTACCTTTGATTAGAGCTGGGTTGTTTTGTTTTTTGTTTTTTAAGAGATTGAGAATATTTTATATGCCTGCAGAACTTCCAGTTATTTCACTCAAAACCACATTTGGGGTTGCCTGGGTGGCTCAGTCATTTGGTGTCTGCCTTTGGCTCAGGTCATCATCCCAGGGTCCTGGGATCAGGCCTGCATCAGGGTCCCTGCTTGCGGGGGTGGGGGAGGTCTGTTTCTCCCTCTCCCACTCACCCTGCTTGTGTTCCCTCTCTTGTTGTCTCTCTGTCAAATAAATAAATAAATACCATCTTTTAAAAATATTTAGGAATAAAAGCATTTCTATATGTACATTTAAGACTATATATTGTATGTACACATACAACAAGTCCTCTCTAATCCTAGAAAGTAATCTTCAATATAAAGAACTTCCCTCAGATGTGAAACTAGCCCATGATGGCCTGATTTCATAGGCTTATGGCTGAGCAGCTTAGCTACTGAAGGGTTTGGAAGTGGTTTCCAGCCCAAAAAGGATTTATAACATGGTAGAAGGAAACAACAACATAAAGAATGTCAAACTGAAATAAATTCTATAATAAAAAAAAGCAAGCATTTGAACTTGCTCTGTGCCAGAGCCAAAGCATTTCTTTCTGTTTTGATCTTTCAAAACTCACTGGGCAAGGGGGTCTTAAAGCTGTAATGAGAGCAACTCCCATCAGACATATATTTCTTGGAAGAGGAAATAGGACTGCAAATTACATTCTTAGCCAATGGGGATGGAAAGGCTTCTCAATCTGAGGGGATAAAGAGAAGCCAGAAGTACCATTTGATGCATCAACAACAAATATTCCAAGAATCCAACAAGAAAAGGTGGCCACAAGCAAGGGGAATTTTAGTTAGTTTTAAGAAGGGATTCCTGAAGAATTGCTAAACGGCCCTTTTCTTCTTTTTACTTTGAATGAGAAGTAAAGCCGGTCAGGTCAGACTCTCAACTTCTCTACCACGCCCAGAGAAGTCTTACAAAAAATAAAACCTGATCGTGTTAGACCTCTGCTTTAAACCCTACAAGGACTTTCCCTAATTTTTCTAATCATGTACATGAAATGCAAGGCTATTCTTAAAATATAAACCCTCTGCCTTCCTCTCCTTTCCCACTCCTTTCTCAACCCATTAAACTACCTGCAGAACACACACACACGCATGTGCACACACGTCCTGATTCTTCAGGCTCCACTGCCTTTGCAAGTTCTTTTTGCTTTTTCTGGTTCATGTGACAAACTTCTCTTCTAGGTGTTATCTCTATGTGAAGTTTTTTCTAAACTCTAACTCAGGATTAATCATACCCCAAATCAGTAAGTCTTCTGAATTTTCTAAAATTTCTTAAGTTCCTCTGTATGATTATCAGCCATGTTCTAATACCACAGAAGGTGAGGACTATGAGGGACAAGGATCATTTTGCCTTTTAGAGATCTTTAGCACATACTATGGACCAGCATGAAGACTGTAATTGTTCAATAGCAGCTAAAGGACTGCGGTGTATTATTCCCGCTCACCCTCACTCATTCTGTTCTCTCACCCTGGGTGAGCCTGAGGGATTATGGGCGAACAGACCTTTCTTATACAAGTCCAGTAGCTTATTTGCAATTCCTCTTGGATACCAACACAGCCATAGCAGGTGTACTGAACTCTAAGCCCTAAAGCCCTAACTGGGTATATGTATCACTGCTTTTACCAAATTATTTTCACAAAAAGCTTTTCTAGAAAAAATTTTATAGACAATGGTGGATTAAAGAAGGCCACACGCTCTTTACCACTCCTCCCACTGATAGGGAGAGTCTAATTCTTCTCCCCTTGAACGTGGGCTGGCCATTGAGGCATTTTGACTAATAGAATATAGAAGAAATTATGTTCTGGACTTTCTACAGCTCAGTCATGCCTTGAAGTTTCCTTCTGAACCCCTTCAAACACTGTAAGAACCCTGAACTGTTATGGAAGACGCTAACCAACCCTAGACCACCATTTTGGAGAGCCAACATATAGATGCGTGAAGTACAAACCCAGCAGAGCCCCATCCTTGGAACCAGCCCTTCCTAGGGGCTTACTTGTGAATTGATCCTTCTTGGATCCTCCAGACCACTTCATCTGCCAGCTGAATGGGTGCTCCCTGGTTACCTCTGTCAATACCACATAGAAGAATCACTCAGCTGAGTACTGCCTAAATTCCTGGCTTACAAATACATGCACTAATAATAAAATGGTGATTGTTTTAAACCGCTAAGTTCTGGAGTGGTTATACAACAGTAGAGGACTTGAACACAGCCTCCTTCCCCCCACTTCAGCTTGCTCAGCACCATTATCAGCTAAGTCAAAGATAGAAGAATCTCTGTTCTGAGTTCTTAAATTATAGAATAAATTTACGTCCACAGGTTCCTTTTCCCTATTCCTTGTAAGGCATCTATTTTATCCCTTTTTCAGATAATGAACTCTCAGAGTAACTTATTCTCTAAATTTCCCAACCTTTTATTGCCTTATCATTCCTGTCATTTTCTTCTATCCCAGGACACTCCCACCCCTGTTGTGTCATTGTTACCAACTTCAGTAATCCCTGAATCTTCTTGCCTTTCTCTTCCATGTGGCTCCATAAAATTATCCAGGAGCCAAAGTGGTAATGAGTATTTGAAAAGGCTGTTTTAAAAAATTTTGGTGATTCTATATCCCTGGAGGACTTTAAAATAGGATGAGCAATAGGTATTCTATTGGATGGGTGGTCCAATAAAAATTCCTCATGCCAGAATCAGAATTCCTGGATTAGACAACCTCTAACATTTCCTTTCTGCCAGGAAATCTATAATAGATTTAGATACGCAGAACCAGTCACAGCCTTGAAACACATAAACTACCAGTTTCTTGATAGCATAATTCGATCACAAAATAAATAACCACTTGAATCATGTTTTTGATATATATTGGAAGAATTTCATCTTTTGGGAACATGTTTTTTTTTTTTTGTAAAGAACTGTAAGTATGAGTTTCTTCCAACTATAATCAATGTTTATCACTATATTGATTTCCTTTCTTGTATTTTGTAGTCCACTGTAATTTTTATTCTCTGTGAATATTTCCAAACTCTATCTTCAGTTTTTCACTTCTAGTGTATTTAATTGTTGCTTAAATGTGGTTTTTAAAAATCTGTGTCTTTTTGAGATTTTATTCATTAGATAGCCAGTGCGCTCTCACACAAGCAGGGGTTGGGGGGGCAGAGGGAAAGGGAGAAACAGGGTGTCCAACACATGGGGTGTGATCCCAGGACCATCGGATCATGACCTGAGCTAAAGGCAAATGCTTAACCAACTAAGCCACCCAGGTGCCCCTAAAAAATTTGTTTTTATTTTTTTTTAAGTTTTTACTTAAATTCCAGTTAGTTAACATGCAATATAATATGAGTTTCAGGTGTACGATATAGTGATTCAGCACTTTCATACAACACCCAATGCTCATAGTGATGCACTTCTTAGTCCCCATCAGCTGTTTACTCATCTCCCCATCAACCTCCTCCCTGGTAACCATCAGATTGTTTTCTATAGGTAAGAGTCTGTTTCTTGGTTTGCTTCACTCTCTTTTTCCTTTTTCTTTTGCTCATTTATTTTGTTTCTTAAATTTCACATATGAATGAAATCAAATGGGTATGTCTTTCTCTGACTTATTTTGCTTACCATAATACTCTCTAGCTCCATCTATGTTGTTGCAAATGGCAAGAGTTCATTCTTTTTTATGGCTAAGTAATATTCCATTTTATATATATGTGTGTGTGTGTGTGTGTGTGTGTGTGTGTGTGTAGGTATATATGTATATGTATATAGTCTCACTTCTTTTATCAGTCAGTGGATATTTCAGGTGTTTCCATAATTTGGCTATTGTAGATAGTTCTGCTATAAGCATTGGGGTGCATGTATCCCTTTGAATTAGTATTTTTATGTTCTTTGAATAAAGAGTAATGTGATTGCTGGATTATAAAGTAGTTCTATTTTTAATTTTTAACTTTTTGAGGAGCCTCCATACTGTTTTCCAGAGTGGCTTTCCCAGCTTGCATTCCCACCAACAGTGCAAGAAGGTTCCCCTTTCTCCCCATCCTCACCAACACCTGTTATTCCTTGTGTTGTTGATTTTAGCCATTCTGACAGGTGTGAAGTGATATCTCATTGTAGTTTTGAGTTGCATTTGCCTGATGATAAGCAATGTTGAGCATCTTTTCATGTGTCTATTGGTTATCTGTATGTCTTCCTTGGGAAGCTGTATGTCTATTCATGCCTTCTGCCCATTTTTTAATTGGATTATTCATTTTTGGGATGTTGAGTTTTATAAGTTATTTATAGATTTTGGATAAAAACTTTTTATCAGATATGTTGTTTGCAAATATCTTCTCCCACTCCACAGGTTGCCTTTCAGTTTTGTGGGTTGTTTCCTTGCTGTACAGAAGCTTTTTATTTGGTTGTAGTCTCAGTCATTTATTTTTGTTTTTGTTTCTCTTGTCTCAGGAGGCATATCTAGAAAGAAATTCCTATGGCTAATGTTAGAAAGGTTACTGCCTGTGTTCTTTTCTAGGATTTTCATGGTTTCGGGTCTCACATTTAGGTCTTTAATCCATTTTGAGTTTATTTTTGTGTCTGGAATAAGAAAATGGCCCCATTTCATTCTTTTGCACATTGCTGTCTAGTTTTCTTAGTACCATTTATTGAAGAAACAATCTCTTCCCTATTGGATAGTCTTTCCTGCTTTGTCAAGGATTAATTGACTACATAGTTGTGGGTTCATTTCTGGGTTTTCTGTTTTGTTCTATTGAACTATATATCTATTTTTTGCCATTACCATGTTTTTTTCACTTTTTAAAATTAATTTTTTAATTTTTTTAATAAACATATATTGTATTATTAGCCCCAGGGGTACAGGTCTGTGAATCGCCTGGTTTACGCACTTCACAGCACTCACCATATCACATACCCTCCCCAATGTCCATAATACCATAATGTTTTGATAATTTCAACTTGGTAATATAACTTGCAGTCTGGAATTGTGATGCCTCCAGCTCTGTTTTTCTTTTTCAAGATTGTTTTGGCTCTTTGGGGTTTCTTATGGTTTGATACAAATTTTAGGGCTGTTTGTTCTAATTCTGTGAAAAATGTTGATATTTTGATAGGAATTGCTTTAAATATATACATTGCTTTGTATAGTATAGATATTTTAATAATATTTGTCCTTCCAGTCCAGAAGCATGGAATGTCTTTCCGTTCCTTTGTATCATCTTCAACTTCTTTTATTGGTGTTTTATAGTTTTCAATATATAGATCTTTCACCTTTTTGGTTAAATTTATTCCTAAGTACCTCATTATTTTTGGTGTGTTTGTAAGTTAGATTGTTTTTCTTAATTTCTCTTTCTGCTGCTTCATTATTGGTGTATAGAAATGCAACGAATTTCTGTACATTGATTTTATATCTTGCAGCTTTACTGAATTCATGTATCAGTTCTAGCAGTTCTTTGGTAAAGTCTTTTGGGTTTTCTATATAGAGTATCATGTAATCTGTAATTAGTGAAAATTTTACTTCTTGTCAATTTGGATACATTTTATGTCTTTTTGTTGTTTCATTGCTGTGGGTAGGACTTGCAGTACTATGTTGAATAGAAGTCGTAAGAATAGATATCCTTGTCTTGTTCCTGACCAAAGAGGAAAAGCTCTCAGGTTTTTTCCCATTTAGGATTATATTAGCTGTGGGTTTTTCGTATATGGCCTTTATTATGTTGATATATGTTCTCTCTAAACTTACTTTGTTGAGGGTTTTATCATGAATTAATGTTGTACTTTATCAAATATTTTTTCTGTATCTAATTAAAGTGATCATATGGTTTTTATCCTTTCTTTTATTAATGTGATGTATCACTTTAATTTGTGAATATTTAACCACCCTGGCAATCCAGGAATAAATCCCACTTGATCATCATGAGTGATATTTTTAGTGTATTTTTTGATTTGGCTTGCTAGTATTTTGTTAAGGATTTTTCTTCTATGTTCATCAGAGATATTAGTCTCCAGTTCTCTTTTTTTCTCTTGTCTTTATCTGGTTTTGATATAGGATAATGCTGGTCTCATTGAATGAGTTTGGATGTTTTCCTTCCTTTTCTATTTTTTTTTTTTTTTTGGAATAGTTTGAGAAGGATAAGTATTAACTCTTTCTTAAATATTTGGTAGAATTCACCTGTGAATCCATCTGGTCCTGGATTTTTGTTTGTTGGGAGTTTTTGATTAACTGATTCCATTTCTTTACTGGTTATTGGTCTTTTCAAATTTTCTATTTCTTCCTGTTTGGTATCTGTTTTGGTAATTTATATGTTTCTAGGAATTTATCCTTTTCTTCTAGGTTTCCAACTTGTTAGCATATAGTTTTTTATAATCTCTTACAATTATTTTTGTTTCTGTGATGTTGGTTGTTATTTTTCCGCTGTCATTTGTGATTTTATTCATTGGGGTCCTTTCTCTTTTCTTTTTCATAAGTCTGGTTAGAGATTTATCAATTTTATTAATTTTTTTCAAAGAACAAGCTTTTGGTTTCATTGATCTGTTCTTTTTTTTTTTTTTTACATCATTTATTTCTTCTCTAATCTTTATTGTTTCCCATATTTTGTTGACTTTAGACTTGGTTTGTTATTCTTTTCCTAGATCCTTTAGGTATAAGGTTAAGTTGTATATTTGAGATTTTGCTTGCTTCTTGAGGTAGACCTGTATTGCTACAAACATCTCTCTTAGAATCACTTTTGCTGTTAGAGAAGAGAAGGGAGTTGGGGTAAATTGGAAGGGGAGGTGAATCATGAGAGACTATGGACTCTGAAAAACAATCTGAGGGGTTTGAAGTGGCAGGGGGGGTGGGAGGTTGGGGTACCAGGTGGTGGGTATTATAGAAGGCATGATTTGCATGGAGCACTGGGTGTGGTGAAAAAATAATGAATACTGTTTTTCTGAAAATAAATAAATAAATAAAAATAAATAAATAAATAAAATGCAAAAAAAAAAAAAAAGAATCACTTTTGCTGCATCCTGAAGGTTTTGGACTGTTGTGTTTTCACTTTCATTTGTTTCCATGCATTTTTTAATTTCTCAAATGTGGTTTTTATCCATCTTATGTATAAGAGAAAGAAAGAGGGAGAACTTTACATGGTTGGTTTGGTGACTGATCTGTGCACTTCAAAAATCAGCGAGTTTCATTTCCTCACCTTATAGCAAGATGGTCCCCTTAGAATGTGGGGAAGATATAGAATTCTTCTTTCCCTTTTCTGGCTTTCCCCTCAAACAAGTAGGGAGAAGCAGCACTACCAAGAATAATATTTTAATTGCTTGTTAGGTTGACCTTTAAAATGTGTCTAATTACCGCAATAAACAGGTTTTGTCAAAGCAACTGAGGTCGCCAGTTATTCCATATCCTCCACCAAAAACAATGGATATAAAAAGTTCTCTCAGTGTGATGTGTTGAACAGCCAGTGGGGAGTTATGGGTTGATCCATATCCTAAAGCAGCAGAATAGAAATAGGGCACAGGGTAGGCGTGAGGGGAAGGCATGATTTAAGGCCCCACACTTGCATCCCTTGCCAGTTCTCACAAATATGGCAAAATTTGGTTGTTGTAACAGAGAGATTAACAGCTATAAAGGTCTTACTTTCAAGTGTAATCCAAGGTGGGATTGGAATCAGGTTGGAACAGACTCACAGAGCGATTCTTTATCGGTGTTTCAGAGGAAAGGTAATGTCATGTAGAGTCAAGCAGTCACTTAAAGAGAGCAGCCAAGCGATGCACTGCAGAGCTGAGAACAGCTGAAAAGTCCCAAGACTCATGAAAGAGAACAGGAACAAAGGTTGTACCTTAAGATGGGAGCAGGCCCACAGGTGAAAGAACCAAGATTGACAGAAATACATCAAATACATCAAACAACAAGAAGCTGGACAGCGGTGCCATTCCTGTCCCTCTACTTAATGTAATAAATACTGTATGACATTGGGCAAGTTATTAATCCCTCTGTGCCTCAGTTTCCTGCTCTATAACTCCTAAGATTATTGTGATATAGTAAGTGCAGTTATTTTTATAGCTCTTAGAACTCAATAGGTGTCATTTTTATTACATGTATTATTATAAAGAATTCCTCGAATCCTCTTTGCTACTTAGATTGGTCTATATTTTCTGTATGCTTTCTATTGATACTTAGTTATTTGGTTGATAATATTAATCAGCTAAGATAACTCTAAAACTAGATGCTAAAATTAATCAAATTTTTCTTATTTCAACTGGAAAAGAAGTTACCTGATGATTAGTTGTCTCTGCCTACCTAATAGCCTGATAGCTGAAACCATAAAGGAAAAAGAGTCAGCAGAAATCTGGAATAAACTTCCTAAAGGGTATTGTGCTCTTTTAACCTTCTACACAATAGACCAAGTAAAATCTAAGATGTATAGTTCCTCTGATGTTGGTAAGGGAGGCTTTGACAAAAGGGCAAAGTGGTTTTCCCCCCAGAATGTTTAAAAATAGTAGCAGCTTCTTTTCTTTTTAAACTGTCAATATTGTGAGACCAGGGGCGGTATGGTTAGCACTCACCTTATGCAAGGTCTAAAAACATATAGTAGTTGGATGAATTGTTTCCCCCCCGCCTCAGTTGGTATTTATTGAGGGTCTGTTACATGCCAGGTACAGTGTTTAGCAGCAGTGAAAAAGAGAACCAAAGTGCATTCCCTCATGAAGCTTAAGTTCCAGTGGGAAGGTAGATAATAAGCAAATAAGCAAATTAAGGGATAAACAAACAAATAATAGAAGTTTGTTGAGCAAGCAAATAATGGATGGATGGATAGATAAGTATTTAATGTAATGTCAGATGGTGATGATTATTGTAAAGAAAACATGCAGAGCAAATAGGGAGAGAGTGATGGAGGCTTTTGTCTAGAATTGTGATCAGGGTCAGCCTCTCTGAGATGATTGTTCGTAAAAGGCCTAATTGAATCATGGGAGTGAGACATGATGTACCTGGAAAAGAGTGTTCCTAGTAGAGACAACTGCAAATGCAGTAACCCTGAAGAGTAACGAGACAGGGTTGGAATGAGCTGAGAGGAGCATAGGTAGGAAAACAGGATGGGAATAACCGAAGATCAGATAATAGATAATGTAGGGCTATTCAGGTCATGGGAGCCACTAGAGAGCTTTGAGCAGTGGAGTGAAATGGTCTGATTTACCCACAGATGTCCCTACTGGTTGTGTGAACCATCCACTTCTAAAGGAATGGGTGGATGAATAGCAAGAGTTCGCGAGTAGCTCAGCAGACCCTAAGGAGTGCTGGTTGCATTAATACTCATGAGGTTAGGTTCTTCTGAGTCAGAAGAGCAGAAAGAGAAGGAGGTAGACCTTTTCTGGGAAATCTGCTAACTCCCTTCCTAGGTGGTGTGGACCTTGAGATTTGTAATTTGATTTCCAGTTTTCATGCAACATTTTAGGTATCTTTCTTGATTTTATTGTTAGGACAGCATAACATATTTATAAAATAATATCATATTTTCCAGTTCATCTGGTAATGAATCATTTGCATATCATTTTAATAAATCTATAGATTGGATCACTGGGCTCTTAACTATGCAGAAAAAGTTAAAATTTGTTTATATTAAGTGTAATAGTTGCATAAAAGTTAGTATGTAGTACTTACAAATTAGCTCCATAAAAACTTGCTAAAAGTTGCTTAGCTAAGAGGTAGAAGAATAAATAAAGGAAGAAATCTTACTGTGGTTTAACAGTAAAGAGATTGAGATTGCCCTTTCCTTAACTCAGTGGGCACTTTACTCTCTAGGATTGTAGAATATGTGGTAGACCTTAAATTAAGTGAAGAAAACTAATATAGCAGTCTTCCACAAACTATTCTTACAAGCCTGGGTCTATTTGTGAACAAACATCAGCTTGGAACAGAAGGATATATTCAAGTGCCTGAAATCATAGTTCTTTTCTAATTGGAATGCATCCTAGTACAATAGGAAAACACAGTCTGGATATTAACTTATGTAGCCTTATATGAATCACTAACCTCAGTTTCTTTATCTATAAAATGGGTCTATTAATCCTTACCCTGCCTACTTCATTTGATATGTATTGCCAGGTGTGTCTTGGCATCAGGCACTCTGCTAGATTCTGGGTGTATAGAATAAAATAGTTTTGATACCTGTCCTTCAGTAGCTTAGGGCTTTTTTGAGAAGAAGATAAATCAATCAAGAATTACACTGTAGGCTATTAAATTTGGCAGAACATGCTCTGCGAATTTAGGGCGGTGGCTGGGATGTGAATAAGAACACTTTTGGGATGAAGTGACATTTGAAGTGATTGCTCAAAGCAGGGATAAGGGAGGTTAGAAATAAGTGGGAAGAAATGCCACATCTTCGGCATATCAACAAGAAACAAAGGAAACCACGAAGAATTCTACAATGGGAGTAGCTTTAAAAGTGTGTATGTGAGAGAGAAAGAGAGGAGGTGCGGGAAGAGAGGAGAAAGGAGGGAGAGAGAGAGAGCCTGAGGGAGAGAGGCGAGTATGGAAAAGAGAGACATTGAGAATGGACTAGAGTTACTTTTATTTGTGAATGCCTAAAAACCTAAAGTAGCAGAGGCTTAAACAAGATGGAAGTTCATTTCTTTCTCATATAAAAGTTGAAAGTAGAGCTTAAGGATAGTATGGTATTTCATGGTGTCAAGGACACGGGTTTCTTCCATCTTGTTCATGTGGCTTCATTCTCAAAATCACCTTATGGTCCAAGATGACTGCTCCCACTCCAACCACAAAAACTACATTCTCAGGGCAAGTATGAGCAAAGGAAGGAAATCACTCTTCCCAGTTCCTATGATAGTTACATACACCAATTTTACTTCTATTCTGGAACCATATTTCAATGGAAGGATGATATAAAAATACAGTCTTTATTCTGGGTAGCCATGTGCACACATAAAATGAGGATTGCTATGACTAAAGCAAGAAATGATGATCTCTGGGGGACCCTGGCAGTATGTGTGTGTGCACACCCATGTGTGTTTATGCCTATGCAGGTGTGTGAGGCTGTGCACATGCATAAGTGGCAAGAGGCAGAGATGAAGATTGAATAAGATACGTAAGAAGTTACTTTGCCAATGGATCAAGGACTAGATAAAACTAAGGAATTATTCTGGGACAAATATATATTTTAGTGATTATATATTTAATATATTCTTTAAAACTAACCTGAGTTTACAATACATTGCAAGAGCCTTGTTTATCTTCCCATAATACTCTATACCAGTATCATTGTATAACTAAATTCCCCTATTTATCGTTTGTCTCTGCTTCTCTAGACCATAAATTCTTCAATTATAAATCGTGTTTTTGGTGCAGGTCAGTTTATTCCCCATCACTGATGTTTCCTTTCACGTGGGAGGAAAGCCATCGGTGTAATTCTTCTGGACTTTCTCCACTTGTCGGAATAAGGTTGGGGATGGGAGATGAATGACTTAACTGAGATGATTTAGGGTGAGGAAGTGGACAAGAGAAGCTGTACCGCTTCCTCTTTTCTCTCTCTCTGGGAAGTCCTGTCCCCAAAGACCATATATTCTGCTCTTTTCCTCTAAATAAAAGTTTTAAAGTTTGAGGAATGAATTCAGTTCAAGGGTATCAGCACTGGTGTACTGGCAAGGAATACTGAGGGGAAAAAAACCCAGGAGATTAAGCTGGAGGAGGAGTATCTGTAAGGAGTGACTGGAATAGGTTGCTTTAAGCTCTGGGGAGGAGACCGGATTCCTGGGAATCTTAACCTTGAGAGTTTCAGCAGCCTGTGATGCTTCTTACCCAGCTGAGGAACTATTCCTACTCATTCATTCATCTGACATATCCTTACTTAGTGTTTGCCAGCTGCCAGGAGCTTTCTAGGTATTGGGAATGTTGCAGTGACCAAAGCTTCAAAAAGCCTGGCCCTCATAGAGCTTACATTGCAGCTGAGGAGATAGCAAACAATTAGATTTGCTTGCCTTTTGGGTTTTTTGTTTTGTTTTGATTTGTTTGTTTGTTTTTTCAGTAATTGCAAATTAACATGTCAAGGAAGAATCAATGATTTGGAGAAAAACAAAACCATTAAGAGGGTAGGGAGTGCTGAGGGAGATGATGGCTTTCAATTTTAAATAGGGGGAGGGGGTCAGGAGAAGCTTTTTTGATAAGGTGACATTTGAGTAAAGATCTGAAGGAGTTGAGGGAGTGAGCCACATCAAAATCTAGGGCAACAGCCTTGTGAGCTTAGTTAGTATATGGCTCCGCCCAGTTTGGAACCTTTTAGGATCAGTGGCCGTATGAGTACCTGCAAAGAAGCAGTGCCTGTTGGGGATGGAGGAGGTCCTGATGCAGGGATACCATATCCTGCAGTGACATCTCTTTCCATCAGGAGGAGACTCACACCCTTGATTAGCACTGAACCCCAATGAGTCAAGAGAGTAAACCCCTAGAGTCTATTGTGGTGGGTGGAGGCAGTTATGCCCCACTCCTATACTTCAGTCCGTTCCAAGGGGCATTGCCAAATGTGACCCTCCTAGCCTTGTCCTATCCCTTCACATACTTGCGGGAAAGGAGTGATGAGTGGGATGGGTGGATTGGAGTGTAAGGAACTGGGCATGCGTCCCTCTGCCCTTTCCTTCCCATTCTCTCTAAGCATCTGGTCCATGAGTGTGTCTGCATTGCCCTTGGTCACGTGGTAAACCTTACAACTCACAGGGGAGGGCTGTGGTCATTTGGAATTCCCCGTGGCTGTGTGATAAATCTCCCTAAGTCTGATATTTGGTATTAAGAAGTCCCCTTGTCAGCATGTATGACAGTCTCCTCTAGCAGTTTTCTCAGAAAACCAAAAAGAGACCTTCTTTTATTACTCCTTTTGCTTTACTTCTCAGTTAACAGAGAATTGGGTGAGGAAGAAGTGCTATGTACTGGGAATCCTCAAACCCCAGGATATTGTGTGTGTGTGTGTGTGTGTGTGTGTGTGTGTGTGTGTGTTCATTATCCATGGAATAGTCTGTGAATGAATGGACGGATGGGGGATGTTGAATTTGTGTTCTTAAAATTGGCCTTGAGGTGTTTTGAGACTTCAGCCTCTAGCAGAAGGAGTAATGCAACTTTGGTAGGAGTAGGCAATGCTCACTACATAAGATACACTGAGAAAAACATACCAGGAAAGGGATGGTTGCAGATTTTTTCATTCTGAAGGGTGAAATTTTATTTTCACTGACACACTCACCCTGTAGCATTTAAGCGGGAAAGGGTGGCTCCTTTAACTGAAGTTGCTGTAAGTAACTTTTCACATACCTGTCTCGCTCCACCCCAGCAGGAAAATCATACCCTTGGTCTTGGATGTTTTTTAAAGTTTCACTCCTTCTGTCACACCTCTGTTCTTAAAAGTCTCTGAAAAGTGTGATAAATATGGTTACCATTCCCTTTTGACACCTTTACCTAGAAGTTGGTCTGTCCTAAAACTGGAGCTGAGACTACTCTGTCCTTGGGAGGAGGAAAAGAATGAAGGAGCTGGGTGTTATGAAATATGGTGGATGCTGTGATGAAGATGAGGGGAATATTCTGAGCCAGATAATGATGGAAACGTGAGAACCCGCAATTTTGAATGATTGCTCAATGGTCTGAATTCCTGAAGAGGTGTGCTGCCAAAAGGATAGTCAAAGATAACCTCCACGTGTTGCCATCACATCTGTTCTGGGCACCCTTGACTTTGGCTAGTTTCTTGCCTACATTAAAAAAAAAAATTCTTTTCCTCTCTACATAGTTAGTGATGAGCCTAAGGGCTTAGACAATAATGAGAAAGTCAAAACAGAAATTGTGAGAAAAACACTTTGCTTTTCTTTTGTATCTGCTGAGCATTAGAATTATGTTTCTGTTTTTAAGTAGAAATTGCAGCATAAAGAGATACCATAATACACATTTTGGTTCGTTTGGGTGGTTGAATTTAGGTATAATGGGATTTGCTTATATTCTACCAGCTGATAAATGTGACACCATAAACCAGCCTGGAGCTTTCTTGTGTAAACAAAAGACCAGAGAAATTAGCATTAGGATGAACTGCATTTATAACACGCTATTAGCTTTTGAGGTAGATTTAGATTCTTTTCTCTAGATTGCAAAATCCTCCACTTCTGTCTCTTCTCTGCTTCGTTATCTGCTGAATTCAATGCTATAAACACGAAAGTGCTCGATAAATAAAACCCCACGATGACAGACTTGGATGTAAAAGCAAAACAGGGCTCAAAATTGCTAAAGGAAGTTGGGTGTAGTTAGATTTTTTAAAGGCCATGGTGGGATAATTTGGTAGAATTCCTAGCCTCTCCTAAACGGTGACAAAAAGTAGCCAGTGCTGTCTCTGTGAGGCCCCTGGGTGTCTAGAATAAAAGTGAATTAGGAGAAAGGGTCCAGGAGAGCTTTGTCATGATAGGATATAGGGCAGCGTAATTCTTAAAATTCTCCGTGAGGAATCATATCCATTGATAAGCTTTCCTGTACTTCTCAGAAAGAGCACAAGTTAGAATGGTAGTAACTTGCCCTATGAAATAATGCATTATCTTGTCACATCTGGCACCCCATCACTGACTTGGTGGCTTTACCGATGTTCCTTTTCTGGAAATCCATCCTGGGTGCTTCATGAATGACAGCTGGACTCTGAGATTCATTGCAACCTTAGATATATAGTGTTGGTAATCCATAAAACTACTGTCCCTTTAAAAAATGACCCCTTTTGAATAAGAGAGAAAGGGGATCTTTATTTTTAAACTGTGAAATCATATGAATGGGAGTAGGGAGAGATTTGTAAAAAAAAAAAAAAAAAATCATCCTGAAACACTATCTCAATTCCTTTTGAAGACTAAAACTAAGAATAATTATACCTAACGCATTCCTTAGGACTTCTTTATTTTCACACGAATTTGACTTAAAGTAAGGAAGAACTCAGGTAGGATTTTTCAAGGTTGTGCTTTAGGGATTGCTTGACTGATCTTCACAAGACATGAGGTTGGTTTAGTGGTAGTTTATGGTTGGATTTTCATAGTAAGCATAAAATATTTGAAGCGGCAAATGATTTGTAAGTGTGGAGGGATATATTGTTCTCTCTAGCAATCTGAAGTCTACGGCCAGTAGAAAACCACCTCTCTGTGTATGGGATGACCTTCTATATCTTTAATTTTTATATTTTTGGATTCTGGCCTTCTTGTATCGTTTGTTTACCTCTAGTCAGTGCTCCTTGCAATTCTTTTGTCCTTAGGTGTACTTCGTAGACCAGCTGAGAGTGAGAGCAAAATAAGTAAATGCTTCAATTGCAAACTTCATCAGCTTTAAAAAAAAAAACAAAAAAAAAACAAAAAACTTTTTAAATTCCACGTCTTAAATTCTTCCCAGGTTATCTAGAGACCTCTTAGCACTCGGGAGTTTCGGCTGGGTCTGTGATATACTTTAGCTGCTCCCATCACTTTTTTCAATAATGCCTCTTTGTTCTTCAAACCCTATCATATTCATGCAGCTTTGTACTAATTATTATTTTCTATGCTGATAGTATTTAATTTAGTATATATAATAGGGGAGACACTGACCCACAGACCTGAAATTGAATCTTAGCTCAGCTCTTAACTGTGAGACCTTGTATCTCATGTGTAATCTCTCTGGGACATAGTTTTCACCTCAATAGAATGGAGTTCTTAATAATTGTTTCACAGAGCTGTGGTGAACATCCAGTCGATGAGAAGCTTTGTAGACCATGAAGTGTCATAGAGGTGTTGGGTGTGTAACGGAGATTGCTATCTGTCTACCCAAATCCATTCTCCTCTTCTCCTTAATCATGGAGTTCTGTCTGGATCCAGCCTGGAACTGGACTTGCCAGCCTCCCTTGTAGCTAGGTGTGGCCCTGTGTTTACAATTAGCAATAATCATGCCTTGGATAAACCTCATTGGCTACGATACTGCCACTGCGCAAAGCTAGTGGCCCCGTGTTTAAACTCTTGCCAGAGCAGAGAAAGAGGGAGAGACATGTGTCATCTTTACTCCATTTACCCTGCAGGATATCTCTGGCCCTGGACTTCAAGTTGCCCTCTTTCTGATGGGCTGGATGGGTTATTTGCAGAGTGAACTCAGAGACCATGTGGTCACAACAGTTTCCTGAATCAAAAAGGGGGGCAGAGCTGTCAGCTGATCTAGAACACTGTCCTGGACTATTGCGTGAAGAGAGATGAATTCTGTTTTGTTTGAGGTTTTGCACTCCCAGATCTATTTGTAACAGTAGTTTAGCCTACTGTAACTAATACCTGCGTTATTTTTGAGTCACATGTTGATAGAAATTCATAGAGTGATAGAGCTGGAAAGAGGCCATAGCAGTCATCTTGCAAATAAAAATTATGCTAGGAGAGGAAACAATTTTCACTTGATCACAAAACAAATTAGTTACAGAACTGGAATAAAATCGAGTTTTCATTATACAGCTTCACCCCTTTGAAGGGCTAGTAATAAACATACGGAATCGAGTACTTGAGAGATGGTACAGGCACAACATAGGAAGAGATTCAGAAAGTACTTGTGTAAACTGTTGGTAACCCCTCTAGAAATGGCAAGTAGGAAAGTGGCATTTTACCTAACCTTTTACACTGAGATCAAGGTGGATAACCAGGCCCTTGGAGAACACACTCTTTAGAGCTTCTTTTGTCAACAGCCCACCAGCCCAAGGGTCCATGTGTCAGATAAAGGACTGCAACCTCTTTTGGATCCTTGTGAGAACAGCTTCAAGGAAAGATGGGCAACCTCACAGTGGTACTGGGTCTGTTTTAGCCACAGCTTCTGAGAGCTTCTGTGCTCAAAAAGATTGATCTAAAATGGCTTCTCGAAACATAACCCAACAAGAGAGAGATGAGATTATGTTTTTAGCATTTGAACCATAACACGCTCACTCTGCTTTAAAAGGTCTTATGGGACCGAAAAAGCCCAGGGAAACAGAAGTTGCTGTTCTCATTAAAGGAGAGAGGTATTTTTATTCATTGTTTTTATTCACATCAGTTAATTTAACATGCCTTGAAGGGGCCTCTTCCAGGGTAGCAGTATTAAAGTAGCAGCTTACTCACTGATTATAAACAAACATTAGTCAAGTTGACTTATAAAAGTTGGTGCATGGATTAAAAAGCAAAAGAATTACCTTCTACCTGACAGATGGGATGAGTCCCAAAGGTCTCTTCAGGCCTTGTGACAATATGCCATGCAAGAAATTTAAATGAAATCCAGACTCTTTAACCATGACTTGTAAATGTCTCCATGATCTGGCTCAGACCTACTTCTTGCCCTCTTTTCAAGACCCTGCGACCTTGACTCACTGCTAAGAAGCCTCACTTGGTCTTTCTGTTTTATAACCACCACGTCTGTCATATGCCACAGGGATCTGCACACTGTTGCTAATGTGACTAGCTACTTTCCCTCTTCTTCAGTCTCTGTTTAAAAATCAGCCTCTTAGAGACGTCTTCTCTGACCACCTTCCCAAAGTATTATCATTCCACTGCATTTTTTCTTCAGTTCAGTTTATTTCTTTCAAAGAACTTATAGACATTGCCATGGATTTTTATGTGCCACCTTATTTATTTTCTGTTGGGTGTTAATCTCCCCTACTGGACAGTGATTTAATTGGCTTAATGACCCATTTGGACCATAAAAAGGGCAAAGGTCCATCCAGGGAATGTGTGAAAACTCCATTTTGAAGCCAAGCTATAGCTTAGGTAGGGAGAAATTAAAAACCAAGAGACTGGGAATGGAGAGTGGGATTAATTACCTGATAGGGTTTCCTTGGGATGGCAGACAGGCTGGAGTATGCTTGAAAATGGAGGTCAATCTCATATGGGAAGTTGGACAAGAAGACTGAAAAGGTCAAGGACCTGAGAGGAAACCAATAAAGCAGAAAGCTAAGGCACGGACAGAGGCAAAGTCTCCAATGGACTGATTGAGACTCACTGCCATGTCCAGCTCTTCAACAGAGCATGTCAACACTTTCCTGGATAGTGAGTCCAAGACCATTCTCAGTATCTCTAAGGTCCTGGATGATTGAGGGGGACCAGCGACTTTACCTTCCTCTCAAGGTAGTACTGTTTGTCCTTGGTCGTATTGTAATTCTTTCTTCTATCTGGTATCACCCTGGACCAATTCTTAACTCTGTCCACATATCCCAGCCATGGGATGTTTTCCTGCAGCTCTGATAGCTGATTTCTCTGAGAGCAGTTTTGCACCTTTGGTCTATAAATCTTGAGCTACCCTTCTAACTTTCCCAAATTTTGACCACCCTGTGCCCTTCTTAGACATCAAAACTCTCTTCAAGTTGTGCTTCTTTTAATGAAAGTCACCTTTGTCTTCTTGGAGAGGAACCCAAGAAACCTGGTTTGTGGACTGTCCTCTAGTGCATATGATTCTCTTCAGGTTCTGCCCTTCTGTTGTTATAGTAACAGCAGATGTGCCTTCTGGAATGTTGTGTTTCCCAGGAAAACTGTTTTGAGGATCATAAGAGGGATTTGCTTGGTCCCAGCTCTCTTTCAGACAAAACAAACAAACAAACAGATAAACAAAAAAACCCAGAGAATCCTGTAGCCACAACTGTATTTGTTTTCTTGCATTATAGAAGCCAGGAGAAATTGACAGGGTACTAGAAACAAATCTTGGCAAGAAGTAGGACATGTAACATGATGAAATTTGATATCTAGCCTGTTCTACTTTACTGAAAAATACATAATGCTAATAATTTACCTGTACTGTGATCATCAGCATAAATTGTGCAATAAAATGTATGGCGTATAATGGAAACTTCAAAAGCATCAAATAGATGATAAATGATAAAAACCACAGTGGATTACTTTACTTAGCTTCGATTTTAATATTTGTCAAACGAATGAAGCAAGGTATTTATACCCAGAAACCCATATTATCATACATATATTTGCTAAAACAGGAAGCATAAATTGTAGTTAAATTTAGTAATGTCTGATGGTATGCTTGAATGTTTCTTTGTGATTAAATGTGAACAATTGCTCCTTTAAGTTAAAGGTCTGTGTATATGTGATTAATCAGATTGAAATGAAAGTGCAGACAGCTCATGCCATGCCTAGTTATCAGAATGATTGATTTTAGTCTGTGCTTCTAGGTGAAAAAATATCTGTTAATAACCCCAGCAGCCAAACCCCTGATGTCACTGATAGCTCAATGATTTGTGCACATGCTGCATTATTAAGCTCATTTGCAGGTAGAGGGTCTACACAATGATCCATTGGATCGCAAAATTACAACATGAAAAAAGTGACATCCAGATTTATGCAAGAGTTATGACTTCAAAGTGCATTTCATCAGTGAGAAGTTTAAAATTGCTGCTGTTGTAGCTGTCACAGGCATGTTATTTTCTTTGGTTTATATGTAGGCAAGGCTGTCAAGCTTTTATCACACAAACTGGTGTTTTTGTGTACCGTAGCTTTCTGCCTGCTGGTGACAGCCAGTCTCTAAACCGAGTTGTTATTAAGTCTTCAGTTTGAAGAAGTACTTTACCAATGTGGTTGAATTACACTTGATCATAAGCACCTTAATGTTTTATTGGGTATAAAAGAGCAAACTACGAAAGCAGCTCTGTAGTGAGTACTGGTGGATTGCTGGTGGGAAGTGTTGCTCTTCATTACTGCAGAAAAAATGGTGTCCTACTTGAAAGTCTCCATTCGGGAGTCCTCTCAGAATGAAGGACTGGGGTTAGCAGGAGACTCCTTACGTAAAACTTGGAGGTCTTCTCCATCCTGTAACCCCAAGTTTTCTAGACCCAGCCACCATATCATCTAATTGTCAAAACCTCCATCCTTACACCCTTCTGCCAAGAAGCATGTCCTCTCTCACATCTACTAAGCTCTTTGTTTCTGAATGAATGTTGATCCAAGATATCTAGGGGAATTTATCTGGCACCCCTCTTAGATTCAGTTTTTTTTTTTCTTGTGCCCACAATTGCTTTTGATGCTTTGCTATAAAGAAACCAGGGGAAACTGACAGTCTTAGAGCCAATTCTTGGCAGGAAAGGAGTGAGATATCTTTTTTATGATAACTATCATATGTAACATGTTCCACCTTTGTGGAAAGAAATGTAATGCTGATACTTATCTGATTTTGGTTATTAAGGTATATTACAAGGTAAAACATATGGATATAAGGGAAGTATTAAATGCTGCAGATAACAGAGCTAAGCCACAATGGATTCATTTGTTTAGTTTCAACTGTTATACTTGCAGAATGAATGAAGCAGTGTATGCAGAAACCCTTTCTTAGACGATTTCATACAGTTGTATTTGATATAATACCTGGCACACAATATGCATTCTGCAAGTAGGAGCCATTATTATTATTACTATTCTTATTGGTATTATAAGAAAAGAAGAGAATATAGTTACATGTACATTTATGTGTTGAATGGCCATATAACTGGGACCAAAGCAAGACAACTAGAGTAAATGAGAATTGCTAAAGAAACACATACTTAAGGAGCCAGCATAGTCCTCCTAGAGCTTGCTGACTTGGTTCTTAAATAGCTCACATCAGTTTTGACTTAAATTTCTGTGGTTGTTGCTGTAAGCACTAGCTATATGTGGCTATTTAAATGTAAATTAATTAAAATTCAGTAAAATAAAAAGTTCAGTTCTCCAGTTATATGAGCCACTGAGCATTCCAAGTGCTCAGTAACCACATGTGGCTAGTGGTTACCATATTAAATGTCACAGAGAATGTTTCCATCATCACCACCATGCATTATATTAGGCACCACTGCTCTAGGATAAATTCTGTGAAGAAACTGGGATTTAAAACCTCAGGTCTGCAAAATACAGGAAACAAACAAACAAACAAAAAAGCTTTGCAATCAAGAGAGTACCAGACCTGTTTGGGGAAATCAATTAACCAGGAATTGAAGAAGAACAGATTATACCATACAGATGCAGTTTAAAGGCCTTAGCTTCTCATGAGTGACTCTCACGTGGTTGGTGGAAATGTGCAGGTAAAGAGGGAGCATCGTCAACAGCAATTCAGCGTTACTTCTCAGCATCCCACGGGCGGAGCCATGAGTACAAAGGAACGACAATGGGAAGAAAACTAAGCCTAAACCAAACCCCTTTCTATCCAAGAAAAAAATAATTTTTGACAAAAGGAATCTGGAGCCATATGGACCATATTAAAAGTGACCTTTTTGGGGCACCTGGGTGGCTTGGTGGGTTAAGCCTCTGCCTTCAGCTCAGGTCATGATCTCAGGGTCCTGGGATGGAGCCCCACATAGGGTTCTCTGCTCAGCAGGGAACCTGTTTTCCCCTCTCTCTCTCTGCCTTCCTCTCTGCCTACTTGTGATCTCTCTCTGTCAAATAAATAAATAAAATGAAATTTTTTTTTAAAAAGTGACTTTTCAAACACAATGTGATCTGGTGATTTCTTTAATGTATCTGAGTTTATCATGCTTAGCAGGTGAGCAGAGTCAGTGCTGGTTACTCATTCTTATATAAGTTCTCCGTTATCCATCTTATCATCAGGAACTGTGCTACATTTATTAATTATACTCAATTAATCCCAAAAGAGGCAGGAGCTAATGTCTGTCTTACTCTTGACAATTACTAGAAATGCAACCACTGGCATGGCCTTCAGAAAAAGTGATTAGAATTAAATACGTGTGATAGTATGTGGACACTAATGTCACAGAAACCAATGTAAAAATATAAGTGCCTTTTAAAGGGTTATAGAGTTTTCTCCAAAAAAGTTTCCCACCCTTCTTCCTATTTTTTCAAGCAATGTAAGTCATTTCATTTATAGAAAATTGCAGAATTCTGCCTTGAAAGATTTCACCACGTGTAACCTCCTAGGGAATTTGAATACGATAGATTTTGCTGAACTTCACTGAATTGAAAACTGAAATTGTCACTTATTGGAGAATGCAGTGGGTTGTATGATATTGTCAGCATATTAAATCTTGGGTGAAAGTTATAAATATTATTGATTGTTTTTAAATTAGAGAAGTGTCTGTGCGTTCAATATCAATTTTAGTTCATTTCTTAGAAATCAAGAAATACATTAGGATCATAATGCTGGCAGGGATCTCAACCAACAATCTTATCTTTCCTTGTAGACTCTAAGCCAGGCAGGATAAAAGTGGTTTTCAAGTGGGGACACGGGAATAGGATGGTGGAAAGAGCATTGGACTATGTAACCTGTGTTCTGGTTCCAGCTTTGCCACAGTTTGCCCCTGAATCCTGCAGTTTCCATGGGTCTCAGTTTTCTTACTGATAAATGAAGGAAATAGACAGAATTAGTTTCTATAATACTTTCTAACTATATTAGTTTCCTATTGCTGCATTACAAATTACCACAAACTTAGTGGTTTAAAACAATGCCCATTTAGGGCAAAGGACCTGAACAGACTTTTTTCTGAAGAAGACATCCAAATGATCAAGAGGTATATGAAAATGTACTCAACATTACTAATCACCAGGGAAATGCAAATCAAAACTACAATGAGATATCCCATCATACCTGTTAGGATGGCTTTTATAAAAAAGATAACATATAACATAGTGGCACAGATCTAGAGGAAAAGGAATCCTGATGGCAATGTAAACTGGTATAGCCATATGGAAAACAGAATGCCAGTTCCTCAGAATATACCCAGTAATCCCACTCCTGGGTATATATCTGCAGAAACTGAAATCAACATCTCGAAGGTGTATCTGCACACTCAAGTCTATTGCAGGATTATTCACAATAGCCAAAATATGGAAACAACCTAAGTATCCATGAACAGATGAATGGGTAAAAAAGACGTGGTATCTACATACATATAATGGAATATTATCCAGCCATGAGAAAGAAGATCTTGTCATTTGCAAAAACATAGGGTGGACCTTGAGGGCATTATGCTAAGTGAAATAAGTTGGATAGAGAAAGACAAATACTGTATGAGTTCACCTATGTGTGGAACCTAAAAAAGCCTAACCCATAAAAACAGTGGGAAGAATGGTGGCTACCAGAGATTGTGGGGAGGGAGGAGAGGTATTATTTGAAGGTACAAACTGGCAACTAGTAGATAAATAAGTTCTGGAGATCTAATACATAGCGTAGTGATTATAGACAACAATATTGTATTACAAACTTCAAAGTTGCTAAGAGAATAAATCTTAATTGTTCTCCCCACCAAAAAAATGATAATTATGTGATGTGATAGAGATGTTAGCTAATGCTATCATTGTAATCATATTACAATACATATGTCAAGCCAATATGTTATGCACCTTAAACTTATATAGTGTTATATCTTAATAAAAACAATTTTAGCTTAATATCTTAATAAAGATATCTTAATAAAAACAAATTTTAAAAACCCAAATATTAATATCTATTAATTATTTCACAATTCTGTAGATCAAAAGTCCTGGAGGGTTCACCTGGGTTCCCTGCTAAGGGTCCCACAAGGCCAAAATCAAAGTATTGGCTACGCTGGGCTCTTATTTGAAGACTCTGTAGAGGAATTTACTTCCAGGTTCATTCAGGTTGTTGGCAGGATTAGGTTCCTTATGGTTACATGTTTCAAGTCATCTTTTTTTTTTTTTTTAAACTGTCTATCAGTCAGTCAGGGTCACTATTAGTTTCTAGAGACCACCCACATTCCTCATCACATGGCCAACTTCCTCTTCAACAGCATCTCAGAGCCTTCTCATGTTTCTAATTTCTCTGACTTCTCATCCTGTTTCCAGGATGAGAAAATTCTCTGCTTTTAAAAGACTCAGTTGATTAGATTGGGCCACTAAGACAATTCTCCTTTCCATAAACCCCAAATCAATTGATTAGTAATCTTAAGCACATCTTCAAAATACCTTTGTCATGTAACATATTCACAGTTGAAGGAATTAGGAATATTTTAGGGAACAACTTTATAACCCTGCCTACCATACTAACTCTAAAAATCTTTGATTTTCTGTCTTTGAAGCCAACAGGAATACCTTTCTCTCAAATTCTTTGCTGCTCTCTCTTCCTCTGGCAGTCCTTTCGTGGGATCTAATGTTAGTTTCTTTTGTTGCAATTTAAACTCATTGGTTTCAGTTCTGTCTGTATTCTCCTAAAATCAGGTTTCATTTCAGTGCCAGGAGACAATGAGATACTTCTCGAACCTGTTGCTCATCTCAGTGCAGTACTAGCATTTTCTCAGCAATGTAAACAGAAGAGGCTGGCATGGGGGAATGGAGAGCCATGATTCTACCAATACTAACAGGTGCTAGGATGGATTGCTGTTTATGATTCCAAGGTCCTGGGATCAAGCCCCACACAGGGAGTCTGCTTTTCCCTCTCCCTCTCCCCCTGCTTGTGTTCCCTCTCTCTCTCTGTCTCACTCTGTCAAATAAACAAATAAAATCCCTAAGAAAAAGAAAGAAAGGGCAATGTGATAATATGTGGCAATATAATAAAGGGCAATGTGATAAATACACATTTATCAGTGATGAGGAGAAGAAAGCAGAGGGATGGAGCAATCCTATCTTCATGCCATACCAGCAGCCTTGGTTTGGGACATTTGTAAAGGAGCCATTTAAAATGAAGTTCAGCACTGGATGTTATATACAACTAATGAATCATTGAACACTACATCAAAAACTAATGATTTTTTATTACTACTATATGCTAGCTAATTGAACGTAATAATAGAAAAATAAACCAAAAAAGGCATTTATAAATGTGAAAAACATTTTTAAAAAGTATAATTATGAAAAATAAATAAATTAAAAAATAAAGTGAAGTTGACCTTTCTTCAGTCCAGCCCCTTTGTGGTGACTTCAAGTGACTTAGGTGGTTACAGAATGCTTTTTATAGTGATTTTTATAATACAAATAAGTGGAATAGAATCTGAAAATACAGATGATCCAATAGTTGAGAATGAAAATCACCACAGTCCTGTCATCTAGGGGTAACCACCATGAATACTGGGTTGTTTATCCTTCTAGATATCATTCTATGATATGTGCACACAGTTTTTAAAGAATGTTGTAAAACATTTAACAATATATAGTGAACATTTTTATGTCAAAGATATTTCTAGGATATTTTAAATGGCTGACTTTTAGTATTTCATCATATAAATCATAATAAATACTGGATATGCCAGTATTTATTCATCATTTCGGCTGAACATTTCGGTTGTTTCCACTTTTCAGTCATTTTTTACAGCTAATGACTCAGTGAGCAGCTATATAGCTAGATCTTTGAGCATTTTCTTAATTACATGGGATAAGTTGCTAGAAGTAAAATTATTTGGATAGAGCATACACACATATGGAAGTATTTTGAAATGTATTGACAATGCTTTCTAATTGTAAAATGCCCATTAACTAATGAAGTATAATGGGAAAAAAAACACTTTTTTTTTCCCCCCCATTTTGTGGTGGATTTTGTGGTGGGAAGGTTGGCGGGAGCTCCTCTTTCATTGCTTCTAGCTCTATTGTTTTTATCAAATCAATATTTCTAAACTTCAGTGTTCTCATCTGTAAAATGGAAATAATATTCAAGCTACCTCTTATATAAGGGTTACTATGCAGGTTAAGGGAGGTGGGCCATGGGCCAAGAACTTCGAAAATTATGAAGTTATACATAAATATAAGGCCTTCACTTATCTCTTCTGCCTAGACAAGGTCAGGGGTCTTCAGGAACATAATCCATACTATCCCCCATTTCGTTAGACCTCTTCTGAGTACATTTGGTTGTACTGGTAACCCTCAAGAGCACAGTGGATTTAATGGCACTTCACTGAGTATACCATTGGCCCTGGCCCTTGTCCCAAAGCACGTTTCCATATTTGCATGCCTTTTTCTTTTCTTGAACAACAAACTCTACGACTTGAGAAATCTGTCCTGTATGGTTACTGCATCTATTTATTTATTTATTGTCACCTCGCTTTTTCCAACAGGCTGTGCGCTCGTCCCCCTGTTGCTCTATTATGTTCTCTATGAGGTTGTCTTTATTGGTACTCATAGGTGGCATTTAGCACTCATATGGCACTTTTCATCTTGAAAGCACTTTATAGACATTAGCTAATTAATTTTCACATCACAGCATGATAGGTAGGTAGGGAGCTCATCTAAGCATTTGTGCTATGGCAATGAAAGGTGTGTTGCGAGGACAATAAGTTATTTTTTTATTATTCTTTGGAGGAGGAAGAGGTGGTTATGTAATTTGTCCCAAACCACAGAAGATATCTGTATTATAGTTGAAACCTATAGTTGAAGTCTAATCTGATAAAGTTAGTTATATCACAGGATATGTTACTGGTTCAGATCTGGCTTCCTCCCAAAGATAGCCTTACAGGAGTGAAACCTGCCAGCCGGCTCCCCTTTCCACTCTGCCTGGGGAGCAGCATTATTGGCACTCGAAGTCACTTTCTTCCCTTCTTCCTGTTTTGAGTGATGGCACTTATTGAAGTGAACCTGAGGAGAAGTTTGAAAATATTTCAGAAGGACCTCCAAGTTTATGAGAGAGAAGGATGGGCAGCAGCAGGAGGCAACACTCCATATCAGGCAGATATGGTTGGACTGTAATTTGCTTTTGAAATCTAAGAGTCTTTCTAATTGGTAAAATGATGATACCATGCTTGCTTGGGCAGATGGGAAAGGAGTGAGGTAAAAATCTCTTCCTTGGCTTGACTTGGTATTCATGAGCTATACCATTAGGGATCCTGAGGTGCAGAGAGGACACGGGGGAAAGATGCCTCAGGAGCAGTGGCCATGGAGTTTGCTCTTTCCCTCTGTGCCTCCCCAGAGCTGATGGGTCTTTCCCCACCTCCCTCTCATCTTGGGTACCAATCAGAGTTTCCAACATTGATTTCAGAAAAGAGAGAATACTAGTAAACCTGATGAAGGAAGGTATCTTGGTTGGGATTCTCCAGGTTTCTTCATTCTGGAAAGTTTATGGATGGACTTCAAGCAATGATGGGCCCTGAGCCCACAGGCTTTGCTCTCTTCAGTGACTTTAATTGAAAGTCTGGGAGCATCACGTTCTTGTAGAATATCTGATTCGGTTTTCTGTGTTCTGAAATGTGCTCAAGACTTGCACCAGTAGTAATTTAGAACACAAAATCTTTAGACTTTGAAAGTTGGTGGTGGGGATGGTACTTGAAAGAGAAAGCCAGAAAGAATAAGTCCTGATGTTTGATGTATTTTCCAATAGCTCTTTTCTGATAGTTGGATTCCCAGTCTTTATAGTTTCTTATGGCAGTGGGTGTCAGTCTGAACACCCAAGCAGATGGCCTAAATAAGAGGGGAGATTTGACATTTAGCTGTTAATTTATTTTACGATGTGGGGCTGCCATGTTTTATACATGAGGTAAATAAAAGTGATGGACTAATTATGGAAACGTGCACTGCCTTCCAATTACTCTTGGATTCTGAGTTTAATATTTTGAAGTATTCCCATTACGGAGAGATTTGTCACTGCGGCAAACTTTTTTATCTGTGGAATTCCAACTTTATCTGCAGTAAGCCTCAGCAGATTTTATTCTGCTAAGTAAATGAACATCCTAGACTTTTCGGCACAATTGGGATTTTTTTTTTCCTGGTTGAATCATATTTTAGACTTATATTTTTGACAACCTATTTCACAGTTGACTGGCCTCCCCCTCCCAATCTGGGATTCTGGTCCACTTTCAAATAGGAGATCCACATTTGTTATCATAAAAGGGCAATCTTGTCATTTTAAAAAGATCACTTCTGGTTAATTCAAGATCTGTAACTTGTTTTGGTCTATTAACTTTTTCATATTTCTTTCAAGAACAGTTTGATTGGGAGAGGAATGGATCAACACAGCAAAATGCTTTAAGATTAACCAAATGTCTGGTTAAAAATGTCATATATATATTTTTATATATTAAAGCATAAAAATCTAAGTTCTTTAAAGCTTAGGTTAACTGTAATAGGAGCACCAGAATATTTGAAAGCTAGACTAGAGGCTTCTTCTACTTTGTGTCTAAAGACTTCATAAAACTTAATTTTGTTTTATTTTGGACTTATATTATAATTTATGCTAACTATACAACCCAGACCCATCCTTCTTAATTTCATGAAAATTTTGATATTTTATAAAAATGGAAATTTCTTGTTTGTTTGCATTTCAGTTTAAGATAATTATCGTCTCTAATCCAACACTTACCAATTTTAATTTCATCTTTTGCAAAAAGTGAACTTCATCCAATGAAGCACACTAGCTTTATTACAGAGGAAAATACTATGCATTTTATGGTTCAAACATTATATCCATAAATGGTTACATTAGTTTTATATGCTTATATCTAATCTCATTTCAAAAAATCATTTGAGACAGTTTATACAAATGCATAAGCCCAAACTGGCAAATTATAAATGAATTATACATCAGGAACAGAGAACTGTAGACAGAATAGAAAGTCAAAACTTGGGGAAGAGTGTAAACATGAAGGGGAGGACACCGCTGCTAAAGCTGAGCCATGAATTGGCTCTGTGCTTCTTGATATCTAGATGAAAAGGGAAACAGGATCAATTCCATAGGCCAATTGATATATAAAGAATAAACATATCTGTTCCTCAGGGTAAACAAAGCTTTTCTCCTGGTAAATAGGTTTCCTATCTTAGCATGTTGTTTTATGAATATTAATATATTAGTATACAATTTTTGAAATAATTTTTATTATTTTTGTGTCATTTTTGCTCCATAACAAAACCCAAGCATGGCAGCATAAAACAACAAATGTTTATTTCTCTGTATTATGTGGATTGGGCAGGCGGTTCTTTGGGTCTAAGGTGGTTTGGGTGTGGCTAGATGGTCTAGGATAGCGGAGGGTGGTCTGAGCTAGGAATTCTGGGATGAATTCTATCTATTCATGCTCCCTCATCTTCCAGAAGGCTAATCCAGTTGTTCATATGGTGGCAGAAAGGTTCTCAATAGAAAGAGAGAGCAAGCTCCAAAGAGCGAGTACTTTATCAAATCTGTTTGTATCAAGTTTGCTAACCTTCTATTAGCCAAAACAAGTTATAGGGTCAACTCAGATTCAAGGAGTAGAGAAAGAAACTGTCCCTCTTGAGGGGAAGAGCTGCAAAGGCCCATTGCAAAGGGGCCTGAACGCAAGTAAGAGAGGAATTCTTGTGGCTATTTTTGCAATCTACCACAATTGGGAAGCCAAGCTTCTCTTTAGGACTCCCCATTGATCATTTAGGCTTAATCTAAGCCTGGAGTAGAAAAGAAGGACCTTGCAGCTGTTTTCAACTTGTCTCTGAGCTCAGAATGCATCCCACTGTTTGTTTTTTTGCTCTGTGATAACCAATGGAATTCCTTCACACTTTTCTCCTTAAAGGAAGTATTATATATGGTAAGCTTTCTCAGTAAAGGACAGTGGAGGCATGTTGTAAAAGGAGGAGGCTCCCTGCAGTTTCTGAAGGTTCCAGAGGTCAGCAGCATGAGTGTGAGGACCTCCCATAGAGCCTGGCCCAGCCATAGGCCCAGGGTCTCTCTGTGACTTTGTAGCCTTGGGCTATGTTAGATAACCTTCCTGTATGTAGTCCTTTCCATATGGTAACCAGAACCATGTACAACTTGTAAGCAACTGCCTATAGCCTGCAGATTCACACATTCAGCCCTTCCTTCGTCTGCAAGCACCAGCTTCTCCTCCCTGTGCAGCTTGGATGCTCTGAAGTTCCCGTCAAGCACCCAGACTCCCGCCGCATATCATGGCATGGGTTGCTGGTCATCTGTTCCATCCCGGCTCCCGCTGTGCTAAGCCAGGCAACTGTTCCAGTGGCCAGACCACCTTTTCTCCAGTGAGGCCTGAATCCCTCCCAAGTATGTTCTTCCTTGGTTATTCTCCATCTATCTACCCTAGGGTACCAATTAGAGTTTCCTTAACTCATAATTGCTTTTTTAATCAAGGATAATAACTCTGACATTAAATCCCCCCTGCTTAACCTACCATGGGGTTTCTTTGTCTTTGCTGGACCCAGACAACTACAGGTGTGATGGAAAGCCAATGGGAGCCCTGAAGACCAGCCTCCCTGATTTTGGCAAATAAATGCACAAGTCAGGGAGACGGGAAGGGCAAGGAGAGGAAAAAAGATTGTGGGAGGAAGGGAAATGGAGGTAAAAGGAGCTCATTGTTTCTCTTCTTTGCTCCCAGGGCAGAAGCTAGGGATGCGTGTTTTGGCATTAAGGTACCCAGTCAATGCAGAGGAAATGGAATTCTCATGCATTGCTGGTAAGAGTGTATAATGGCATAAGTTCTTTGACAAATGTCTGGCACTGTTAATTTTTTTTTTAATGAAACTAAAAATATGAATATCCTCTGACCCAGAGCTTTCAATTCTAGGAATCCACCCAAGAGAGATGAAAACATATGTCTACAAAATATTTACACAGGAATGTTCAGCTTTTTTCACGACAGACCTAAACTGGAAATAGCTCAAGTATCCCTCAATAAGATAATTAATAAAATGTGGTATATTCATGCAATGAAATACTATTTAGTAATAAAAAAGAGATGACTGTTAATACATACAGTAGTGTGGGTGAATCTTCTAAACATCCATTTCTCCTCCATCTTATTTTTTTGATGTATTTAAAAGTAAATTACAGTTATCTGTACACTCCTTGCTAAATATTTCAGCATATTTATTATTAAGTAGTTCTGTTTGCTCACAGGTGAAAACAACTGTATGAAAAAGAACACATGAAATATTTTTCCATGTGAAGTTCTAAAAGAGGATAATCGAATCTATGATGGCTAAAAATGAGAATGCTGGCTGCCTTTGGGGAGGTAGGGTGATGACTGAGTGGGAAAGGATCTGAGGGAATTTCTCAGGGTGGTCGTCATGTTCTGATATCTTGATAGAAGTTTGGAATAAGAGATAAGTATGGTATGCAGCATTTGTCAGTGTCTACAATGTGCACTTCTGATTTGTATAATTCATCGCATGCACATTTTACATCAAAAGAAAAAGTGTAAACAAATATAACTAGTTAATAAGTATACAGATGGACAGGTGAATAGATAGGTGATGAAAAGAAAGTATATTTTAAATGTTAATGGTAGTAACCAGGTAGTGAGTAGAAAGATAGTCATTGTAAAATTCTCCCAGCTCTGCTGGATGTTTTAAAGTTTCATTTATTTCATAAAATAAATCTTTTGGGCATCTGGGTGGCTCTGATACCTCCTTTCGCCTCAGGTCATGATCCCAGGGTCCTGGGATTGAGCTCCGCATCAGCGGAGAGTCTGCCTCTCCCCCTCCATCTGACTTTCCCCCAGCTCATGCTCTCAATCTCTCTCTCTCTCTCTTGCAAAAATAAATCTTTAAAAAAAAGTAAATCTTTTCAAGTGCTCAGTTAGGTGCAGGGAGCACCCAGTCTAAATGTGCTTCCCTTGGCTACTGGGGGAAGATGGCAGGTCCCTAGTGAAGTTACACACACAGCTGTTACCACGTGGGCGTCGGGGTGGTAACAGACAGCGCTAGATTGATGAGTCCAGCACTGTGTTCCTGGAGCCTCATGCTTTGAGTGCGGTGTTCTTGCCAGATCCCTAGGAAGACGGTCCTCACCAGAACCCAGCCCTGCTGGCGCCCTCATCTCAGACTCCCAGCCACCAGAATTGTGAGAAGTAAATTTTGTTTCAGCCACCCACTCCATGACATTTTCTTACAGCAGCTGAACCAACTAAGGCACTGGGTCAGCACCAAGGTAGTTTAGATTGTGCTTATATAGATTGAATAAGTGAGTAAATGAATGAGTGACCAAAAAAAAAAAAAAAAAGTCACACACCAGTAATCCTCCAATCTACCTAAAACAATCATTTTATAGTTTACATATTCAAAGGGGATCAATTCTATAAGACAATCTCTAAGGAACGAACACACCTGTTCTTCAGGATAAACAAAGATTTTGTTTCCCGTTAATTAAGTTTCCTGTATTAGAATGCTACTATATATAGCATTAATATATGAATATACATTTTTAACCATCTATACAAGTTTTATTATTTTCGTGTCATTTTTGTTCCATTAAAAAAACCTGAGCATGGTGGCTTAAAACAAACATTTATTATTTCTCTGTATTCTTTCGGTTGGGCAGGTGGTTCTTTGGGTCCAAGTTGGTTTGGTTGTGGCTGGATGGCCTCTCATCATCTCTCCATGGGTCACATAAACCCCCTCAGCCCCCCAAACTCCACGTACCTATTTACCCCTTGGAAGGAGCATAGCTAGCTGAGCAAATCCAAAATACTAAGACGGGGCGCCTGGGTGGCTCAGTCGGTTAAGCGGCTGCCTTTGGATCAGGTCATGATCCCGGGGTCCTGGGATCAAGCCCCCGCATCAGCTCCCTGCTCAGTGGGCAGCCTGCTTCTCCCTCTCCCACTCCCCCTGCCTGTGTTCCCTCTCTCGCTGTGTCTCTCTCTGTCAAATAAATAAATAAAATCTTGAAAAAAAAACCAAGACAGTGTATAGTTAAAGGGACTACTGAAAGCATTTTCAATGTTGGAAAAGTCCAACTTTACCCGTTGGACTCAAAGGTTCTGCCCAGCAGGAAGAGGCTCAGAGGGAAGCTCAGAGGGACATGTTATCAAATAACATTTTCAAAAGTTGGAGAAGTCCAACTTTATCCGTTGGACTCAAAGGTTCTGCTCAGCAGGAAGAAACTCAGAGGAAAGATGAGGTATCAAATAAATAAGTAAACAAAGCTGCATTTTCTTTACATGTCTGAATGTGTGATAAGTAATTAAATGACCTTATCTCATTAATAAATAGTAATTAATAGTAATATTAATTAATACTATTAATAAATAGCCACACTCTGAAGGGTCTATTTTCAATGCACTTGATTAAGTATAATTTTGATTTTTTTAAAGTAAAATTAACAGTATCGATCCAAGTTTAATGTGTGCATTGATTGTAGATGAGAAGCATAATTTAGAATAATGCAGAAATGGCCCAAATGTATACACAACATCCAAAGAGTGCTAGGACAGTCCTGGGCATTCAGTGAATATTTGCTAATTAAAAACATCCTGTGGCACTTCTAAAGTTGTTTTTTTTTTTTTTCCAGGAGATCCCTGCTGTCATGGATGAGATCATAATATAGATGTCTCTCTTAGAGGCTGTCCCAGTTGTTTTCCTGGCCATATAAAAGCATTAAAGTAAAGTTGTCATACTGCAAAAGAGGCAGGTGATAATAAGCTGATTTCTTAAACCAGCAAAGAGAAAAGTCTTTAGGAGGGAATAATTAATTAAAACTCTTACTTAATTAGGTATTCTTTGGCCAGGCTGGATCCTCACGTCATTCCTAATGAATAGAGCTTTTGTCCCTAACAACATCTTAGACTCACAGAAGGTCAGGACTATGCCTGTTACTTTCAGAGCCAGAAACTGAGGCTCACGGAGTCTCTAAGATTGCACCAAGTTTCTTGTTGTTAGATTAAGAGCAGTAATGATTCTTGAACAAGACTCTTTGTGAGTTTTTCTTCTAATACCCTATCCATGATCCTAAGCTTATGACCTGGGTTAATTTTCTTATGAACTCATTTAGACCATTCATTGTAAAGACACCCAACAGTTCTGATATGTGGGTGAAAGAAAGAACTAAGAAATCATCAGCATTAGCAACACATTGCGTCTATTTAGGACTCATTTTCCACATTCCTTGATCTGCAAAAGAAGTTAAGGGAATCTGTCCTATCGAGCAGGGGTTGAGGACACAGTCACAGGATTCAAAGCCCTAAAAATGAATAGGCCATAGGAGGACTATAGCCACGCAGAGTGTCTGTGTGCTTGTGAGAGGCAGGATCTGAGAGTCAGCCTCAGCCTGCCTGGGTGGCCTCGCTGTGGCACCATCTCAGAGCTTCGCAGAACGTTGGATTTCTTTCTTTCTTTTTTTTTTTTTTTAAGATTTTATTTATTTGTCAGAGAGAGGGAGAGAGAGCGAGCACAGGCAGACAGAATGGCAGGCAGAGGCAGAGGGAGAAGCAGGCTCCCTGTCGAGCAAGGAGCCCGATGTGGGACTCGATCCCAGGACGCTGGGATCATGATCTGAGCCGAAGGCAGCTGCTTAACCAACTGAGCCACCCAGGCGTCCCAGAACATTGGATTTCTTTCTTTTTTTTTTTTTTTTTAAAGATTTTATTTATTTATTTGACAGATGGAGATCACAAGTAGGCAGAAGAGGCAGGCAGAGAGAGAGGAGAAAGCAGGCTCCCCACTGAGCAGAGAGCCCTATGCGGGGCTCGATCCCAGGACTCTGAGATCATGACCTGAGCCGAAGGCAGTGGCTTAACCCACTGAGCCACCCAGGTGCCCCGAACGTTGGATTTCTATATGAAGTCTTCAGTTTGGTGCATTGGCCACTAATTTAGAATTTCAAAAAATTGGACAGACAAAACACTGTCTCAGAGCTTCCCAGAATGTTGGATTTCTATATGAAGTCTTCAGTTTGGTGCATTGGCCACTAATTTAGAATTTAAAAAAATTGGACAGACAAAATACTGTGCAAGTAAAATTAAAAAAAAAAAAAAAAAAAGAACAAACATGTCTGGGATGGATTTGGCCCAAGACTTCCTCTTTGCAACTCTGATGTGGTTTGGGATTCTTTTGCAATTTCTGTCAATACGATTATTCACTAAGAAATTCCTGTGGGCCTGGTATTATAGAAAACACTGCGGGGATGGGGAAAAGCAAAACCTCCCAGTAATCTGGGGCACATTTCTTATTTTCTGGGAATTCCTAGATCAGTTGGGAAGACATATTTACAAAAGAAGTACTTAGGGAGGCACGTACATAATCAAAGTTGAATTGGGTGGTATAAACTCTAGGAATTCGGAGGATGGTTAGAAACAAATTGGGGTGTGGGCTGATAATTGATGTGTTGCCAGATTGATGTGTTCCAAACACATACCTTTTGTTCACTCTGTGAAAATGGATCTGGGCCCTTTCATGTTTTTGCCTTGCAGGCATAATGTTAAGCTGTGTCATTATAGAAGGAAAGGGTTTTGCTTCCCTGGTTCTAGCGTACTAAAGCAGACCTCCTCACCTGTTTCCCAGGTCTTGGCTTCTCCATTCCCAACTCCTTCAGCGCAGAGCAGCCACTAGTGCCAGTGACCACTTAACTCAGGTGGTTTTGTCGTGAATCACCTCCAGTGAGACTTCTGGGAGTGAACAGCTTTCCTCGTGCTCTAAACAGTGGATTTCTGGAAAGTTCCAGAGGGAGGCTTTCCATCAGGTTCTACCAGGATGATGCCATCTGTCATTCAGTGAGCCACAGATATCAGTCCAAGAGCCTCTCTCCTGGGTGCTGATCCCTTGTTACTCTGACCCCTTGTTATAGTTAATATGTTCTTATATTAAAAATTTCCTGTTAAAATTACTAATTTTGGTCTTTCCTGGGATGTTTCTCCTGCTTTAAATTCATAATGATTTCTCCGGGGTGCTGTCTGTGAGCTATAAAGTGCACCCCTTGCTCTTCCTCCAGTCCTAGACTTTGGTTGCAGTGGGGGCTGTCCACCTTGGTTCTCAACCACCTGGTGACTGGTTTACAGAGGCAGGTACTTCTCCAGAGTCCTTCCTTCAGTTCTTTTAAAACTTGAGCTGTGATGCTGGAAATAATCTATATGGAGGTTACAATGGAAGTTATGTGTGCTTATATAACTTTGTTAATAATCCTCAAAATATACCCTAAAATGGGCTCATTTATTTTATTTAAAATATATCTCAATATAGGAAATTAAAATACAAAACAAATTTGTTCTCTGGGACTGGGGTTAAGAGTAAAAACTGCATGAGTCCTTACTTCCAGCCCGAGAGGAGGAGGCTGATGTAGACAGAGGTAAAGAGAGGCATGAAGAAGGGAAAGTTTGAAGGTTCTTATCCCTGGTTTCTTTGATCTCCAAGAGTGGATCTACCCTTTTCTTACCTGCTCTTTGCTCTTGTGAGCTAATAAATTCTTCATTTTGGCTTAACTATTTCCATTTGATATTCTTTTACTGGAACTAAAATAATCCATAAGGAAAAAAACATCGTGGGCTGAGCTGCTTGGTGTAGGCAGACCTTATTTCAGGGATGCGAGGGAGCTTGAGCCTGCAAGATACCCAGAAAAGAGGGAGGAAAGCACTGTAGTGACCATTAGAGGAAGCACCATGGCAAGTAAGGACAGATGTGGCATTTGTGGAGACTGGCCCACAGACTATATAGCAGTTCCCAGCAGGGACTTCCAAATCACTTGCATTCGGGCTTAAATCTTAGCTTTGCTGTTTGCAGGCTCATGTCCTGGGATAGACCCCCAAGGTCCCTGAGCTTCAGATAATTGTATCAAGGTTTAAGTGAAATTAAGTATCTAAAACATCACAGTAACTGGCACAGTTCCTAACCACTAACAGTGGCCTTTATTTGTGCTTGTGGTTAATGGAAAAGAATGCGGAAAGGCACAGTTATTTAATTCCAAAAGAATTACTGGTCTAATGGATGCCAATTCTCTGGAAAGTCGGAGAAAAAATTATTAACCAAATTGCAATGACTTAGAAAAGAAGGAGGTGATTCTTAAAAATTAACCATGGCTCTCCAAGGACAGATCATGCCAAATCAACTTTGTAGCCCCTTATTAGTTTTATGAGATGGAAGGAGAAGGGACATGTTGTCAACAGGGTCTATCCTTTTGGAAAGGCTACAAAGCTATTACTTAGGCAGACTTGGATAGTATCAGCCAGGTGGCTTCCTTTTTCACAGAGTATCCTAGATTTCTCAGCCATGTCCAATTTTTAGAAAGCCCTCTCTTTTATTGACCTGAAATGTCCATATTTGCATTTTAGTTCTGTTTGGAAGTACACAGAAAGAAGACTGGTTCTTCCTCTTTCCACTGCCTGAAGATCCTTCTTATGTCTTCCTTCAGATATTTTCTCCTCTGCTATATTAATCCGCAGTTCTTCCTACTACTCCTTCAGTTTTAAAAATTCTAAACATGCCCAATTGTCCTTTTCAGAGCTTTACTGTACCATTATCCTTCTGAGAAACTCTTCGATTGGGTTGTGAGATTTCTGATGTTTTCAGACCTACGCAGCTTACACAAGGACTGATCCGTAGGATGCATTAATATTTTTATCTTTTGATTTCAATACTATTAACATTTTAAAGGAGCTGTGTCACATTGCTGGCTTATATTGAGCCTTTGAAGAACAAAATTTAAATTCTATCTTTCTGAATCCAAATCTATAGCTGTGCTACAACTATTGATTTTTTCTAAATCTAAAATGTATAGTTATACCATTATCCTTCTTGTTAGTTTCAGCATAGTAACCCCACCTGTCAAAATCTTGATCCTATCATCTGTCATGTTAGTTATCCCTCCCGGCTTCATTTCATCCTCAAATTGGATTTGCATGATCCTATATCACAAGCCACTGACAGAAGTGTTGAATGGGACAGAACCAAGTGTGGAGTCTTGAAGCATGTCCTAAAGTCTCCCTTCTAAACTGACACAGTTTTAGTAATTGGCACTCTTTCAATAAGGAATTTCAACTAGCTAAGAATTTTCTTACTTGCACTCTGGTCATCTCAAGAAAAAAACTTCCTTGGAGATGTGAGAAGAAACTAGATTCTAAATTCTGGTTATATTAGTCAGAATTCTCCAGAGAAAGAGAAATATGTATACACACACAAATATTTACACACAGCCCTGCGCGTGCATGCGCGCGCGCACACACACACATACACACACACCTTCAACTGACTGGGTGAGGCCCACAGACGCCATAGCAAGAAATCTGCTTTACTCAGAGTTCACTGATTTAGATGTTAATCTCATCCAAAAACACCTTCATAGAAACACTCAGAATAGTGTCTGACCAAAATCTGGGCACTGTAGTCCCACCAAGATGATACATAAAGTTAAGCATCGCACTGCACTTAGACATGTCTGGCCTGGCTTGAAGCCTGCCACAAAGAATTGTTCAGTCCACATCCTTCGCAAAGTCACTGTGCTGGGGAAGTGAGTAGGCACTGAACTATAGTCAGTGTACTACCCACCAACCATGTATCCTGGGCTAGGATTGCATCTACTAGCAGGAAGGACACAGTGTACTAATTAGTATGTAGGCACAGTCTGTGCACTAAGCCATGTGCCCTTGGGCACCTTTTTGTAATTGTACAAAGTTTTAGAATAACCAAGGTTTGGTCTTACACTTAGCTTCTAATTCTGATTCAGCTTCTCAAGAGCTGTATGTCCATGGACGAGGTCATTTATTTCTAGGAAGCCAGTTTTCTTCATTTGTAAAATGGGATAGATGTGCCTGGTTGTAAGATTTAGATCAGGTGCATTCACATGGATGAAGTGCCTGGCTGGCTTGGTTTCTGGCACACAGTAGCCACGTAGGAGAAGGTAGCCAGGATGAGGATGTTGTACAACATCCTCCTCATCTACAACCTGGTATTTCCTCCCCAAATAACCTCTCCACACCTTCTCTGTCTCTGGATTTCTTCTTTACTTGGCTTAAGGGTAGACTGCATTTTAGAACTGTTGGCTGCTCTGGGTGACCACAAGGGCTGCTTTCCAAACATTTCAACAAGGGATTAGGGCATTGGAATTCCTTGTCTGGCTCAGAAAAGTCTGTTTGTCAGAGTCGAGGGACAGGGAGACAGGCCCATAGGTTCCCATTGCCCGGAGCACACAGCTGGCAAGTCTATTTCAGTCTTTGCTGAAGTCCCTTTTGACACTCATAAATGCAGAATGTCCTATTTTGTCAAAACAATGAGTTCTGGAGAGACGCTAAGCACATGACAGCCATGCAGCTTTCCCAAATGGAGCAGAACACATGGCTACAAGTTACGTTTGTAAATAAATTATTAAGTCATACAAAGAAATGCAGAATTGAGAGCAGATAAATAACAAGACTTTCTCCCCCTTAATTAAAAGGAGTTGGCCGACTTAAAATACCAAAGGATCATTTGCCTTTGTAGAGGAGGGACCCTCACGAGCAAGCATTAGCTCCCCTCTGATAATTACAAGCAGCAGCTTAAAATCTCAAATACATGGTGTTCTCCGCTTCACCCACTCCTTCAAAAGAGGGTCAGTGCTTTGAATAAATCAATTGTTAATGAGTGGAAAATCAGAAAACATCTTATATGGCTGGATTTTTATGTGACAATTTTAAAACATCTGAGGATGTAGTTCTTCTTTAAAGGGTATTCTTACTGCTATAGCCTGTGTTCCAGATTAGTTACAAAAAGTTTCCTAACAAAGCGTGTTAGCATCCTTACTGTCTTTCTTCTCGCCCCTCCCATTCCTCTTCTCTGCAGAAGAGCGGTCTCAACAGCGACGGCGCTGTCGCTGCACACCTGGCAGAAAGAAAACCCAAAGCTGGTAAAAGCTGGTTTGTTTTCTCTCCAGCAATTCCTCCCTACCCTTGGCTTCTCTGTCCCTCCCTCTGAAGTTCGGAGGGAGGGAGACAGAAACATAGCCATAGGAGATGGAACAGCAGGGGCAGAGAGGAGGAGAGAGAGAAATCTCGATGGTGCCCTTGGCTTTTTGGCTGGTGTCCATCGGGAGAGAGATTGAATCTGTGATAACTTATCAAGGGTAGAAAGAACTTTGTGCTTTTGGATGAGATTTCTATGTCTGTGGTCTTAATCTGCTTGCAGCGCCTGAGCCCCACCCCCCCGGGGGCAAATTCCCTCTAAGCCATAGATAATAAAATCACAGCCTCAAAAAATAAATAAATAAATAAATAAATAAAAATAAAAAGGCTTCAGGGTTGTTGGTTTGTTTTGTAACAAATAGAAGGGCCTTGAGAGGGGTGACTCAGCCAAGGTCACCCAGCCAGCTGTGTCTGCGGCTGCACTAAAGTGCACTTTCTTTGAAATCATGCAGAGCCTTTCCTACTACCATATGCAAAGCCTGCTAAGGCTCACCATTCCAATTTTCTCTAGTTTGATGTCCCTTTGAGCTTTCCTGAATATACATGCTGGCTTATGTACTGACATACTTTTCTTACACTTTTCCAGGAGGCCAAGGAACACAGGCAGTCATATTTCCTTTAAATACCTTAGTTTAGCATGAAACATTCTCTGTTGTCATCATCCTCCAAGGCCTCCCAGCGCTCATGCTTCAAGACCCTAATCCACTCTTTGTCCCTAGCACACATCTATCCCATTTCTACACCCTTGTCCTTGCCACTGTCTGAAAACCATCACAACAGTGGCAGGGATCAGCATTTATTGGTTGCATATGATGCCTTACCAGCAGTGATTGACTGGCAGACCACTAGGATCAATTTCTAATGACTTGGAACATTGGCACACTGACCAACCCTCCAGGGATATTAAGAAACCAAAGCACTGTCACCTCTTGCTTTGAGGGCTGAAGGGAATATTTCATTGTGTTATCCAGGCAATATTATGGTGTATCAGTTAGGGCTCAGATAGGAAAACGGAAACTGGTGTAAATATTTCAAGTAAGAAGGATTTTCACGTAGGAGATTGGATGCATGCAGAACCACTGGATCAACTGGAAGTTGAAAGGTCAGAAAAAGGCTGTGGTAGCTATCAGTTTCCTGCTAAGGTTGCTCGACTCACAGAATGGTCACCACAACCTGAAACGCTAAATTGGGTGATTTTCAGAGACCACTGCAAAATATTTTGCTTACCAACCAAAGTCCATGCATTTGCTTGCCTCTGCTGGATGGGCAGTAATATCACTCTGTTTTTCCCTCTACCTTCTCTATATCCTGGGGGCTCTTTTTATTGGTTCAATCTAGCCTGGAAACCTTGTAGCAAGGCATTCTGGGAAATGTAGTTTCCGGGCTTTTAGACTATGAGCTACAGGGGATGATATAGAGAAGGGAATGGTGGCAAATTGCCAACAATCTGACACAGATGGTATCCATATTTCTTCATATTGCCATGGGAGAGGAAGAGGAAAATCTTATTTTAGCTTCTATTTTCATTCTAGGATGGCAGTGACTTTTCTTATCAAAAGGAGTTTAAACTTCCTCCTCTCATCTCCATAGCCTGCAAAAGAACACTGGCTGCCAAGAGAATAAAGCTACAAAAGACATTGCAGACACAAAAGACAAATGCTGTAAAGGCTGCAGTCATTCCCAAGTTAATACTCCAGATGGGAGACCAAGAAACTTTTTCTGTAAAGGACCAGAGAGTAAATATTTTATTTATTTACTTTTTAAAATATTTTATTTATTTCTTTGACAGTGAGAGAGACAGTGAGAGAGGGAACACAAGCAGGGGGAGTGAGAGAGGGAAAAGCAGGCTCCCCACTGAGCAGGGAGCCAGATGTGAGGCTTCATCTCAGGACCCTGGGACCATGACCTGAGCTGAAGGCAGACATTTAATGACTGAGCCATCAAGGTACCCCAAGACATAGTAAATATTTTAGGCTTCGTGAGCTATATGGTCTCTATCACAACTACTCAGCTGTGCTCTCATAGTGCTAAAACAACCATGAATAATATGTACATGAATGAATAACTGTGTTCCAATAAAACTTTATTTACAAAAAACAGGCAATGGACCATATTTGGCAGGCATACTGTAGTTTTTGGATTTCTGATCTAAGTCATTAATCAGCAAAAATATCCCCCCAAAACAAAATCAACCTCCTCCCCCAAAACAAACAAAACAAAACAAAACAACAATATTTTGGCCAACCTAGTTGAGTTCTCTGGGACAATGAAAATGCAGAGGACAGTGAAGAGGGCACATACATATGTGTATATGCATCATACCCAAGATGTATTCTGTGCATCATACCCGAGATATATTATTCTCATGATAAGAGTTTGAACCTACATTCTCAACGAAACCTTTTTTGTACCATTTTCAACCGTCTTTCTATTGCAAGTTAGGAAAACCCAATCCAAATTGGCTCAAGCAAAAAGAAGAATGCCTTGGCTCTTCTAACTGAAAACGCCAGGGGTATTCCTGACTTGCTGCAAAGTTGGCCCTAGGTGTGCGTGCAGTGTCAATAGAAATCAGTCTCTCACTGTTTGGCGCTGTGTCTCTGTGTTTTTCTTCATTCTCACTCAGGCAGACTTTAGCTTTGGGGTGGTGCACCTAGGATCTGCCAGCCTCACAAGCCCAGTGGGAAGGAGGTGCCACCTTCCTCACAGTTCTAGAAAAGCCTCAGGGCTGATTTTTAGTTGACGTGAACTAAGTCACACAATACAGGCACAATACAGAACAGTTTCTCCTGGCCAGAAGAGGGGAAGATGCTGTCTGCCTCAGCGTAGGTTATGGGCCCCATTGCAGTTGGGATTGGCCCCATCTCAACCCCACAGACTGAAAATAGGGGAGGAAGCATAGGTCCTCAAAGGAAATCAGAATGAATGTTGTTATCAGAGGGTGGTAAAGTGAAGGCTAGGCAAAAAAAACAAAAAGCAAACAAAAACAACAACAACAAACCAACAACAACAACAAAAACGACCATGAGTCTACCAGCTGGATTCAATTTCACAGAGGTCCAATTTAGCCCATGGTTGCTTCAGTGCAGGTCCCTGAACTAGGTGGACAATATCTGACCCGTACAGTTCAGTTTCTCGTGTCCCTCCAGTTCGCGTATCGCTGGGATGAGGCAGATAATCAAATAAGGTTGAGGGACCAAATAGAACTTATTTAATTAGAATAAATGTAACAAAATCTGGGGGGAGATACCTTTCTGAAGATTTTTCGATGGGATGAAGACTGTTGTCTTTTCCCAACCAGAATTGTTTGTCATTTGTTCTGGTTTGTCTTTAGTGTTCATGAAAACAATAATGAGAGAGAGAGAGAGAGAGAAAAGAGATGGAGAGAAAGAGGTTAAAAAAAAAAAAAGTCACAATTTCCTTTCTAGGAGGCTGTGGCCCTTGATCTCACCTTTCCTTTAGCTTATTCACTGAAGCGGATAAAGATTTTGAAGCTTTTAAAAGCAATGAGCATATAGATTTCATTTTATCAGGTTAAAGAGATGGGAATTTCGTCATGCCTGAAACAGACCCTACCCCACCAACCGTGGTACGCAATCTAAGCATGGCCGTGGGTACAGTGGGGTGGGCAGGCACTGACCTTTTAGATTAGCGCCTAAGCCTTCATTAAGAAGAGCATCCAGAATGACAGCCATGCCTCTAAGGAAGCCCAGCATTCCACACTGATAGCCCAAGCAGTGAAAATTGACTTGGCGTGGGATTCTCCTCTCCCGGGCCCCCATACTGGGAGCCAGGAGCACAAGACAGCATGTTGGCAGATTCCAATCACTTAGGAGCTTTCCTTTATGACGCTGCTTTGTAAGAATGTGTCTAGTTAAATTCACAGGGTCATTGACTGTGGCTTTCAAAACACGAGGTTTTATGAAGGAATGCAGACCTGGAATCTAAGGTTCAGAGCCCAGACCTTCAAACAGATTAATCGCCATGGGGAGCGTCCTAAGAGTTTTCCAACTTCGGCTTCATCCTTTGCCCTAGCAACTGCAGGGCTCCTATTCAGCAGACCCAGGTGTCCACTATGGTCTGTTGGACAGAGCACTGGGCAGGGAGCCAAGATGTGGGATGGTCTCATTTCAGCTCCCCAGCTGGCTCCCTGCGTGCCCCCTTGAGCAGATTCTTAACTGCTCCGTCTGCATTTCCAGCTTATTAGGTTAAGAGGAGAACAAGAATGCCCCAAGACACAGAGTTCCAGGGTGGGGGTTAGAGGTGGGACAGGTGGGTGTCTGTATGTGTCTGTTGCAGGGGGGTTGGAGGGAAGTGTCTGGAGGGCAAGTAAATCATTTGTGATGGAGAAAGTATCTTGCTCTGTCTAGTGGATAAAACAAGAGACTATTTGTTGCTCCTACATTTCCTTCTGATAAGCTGAAGAAGAGCGATAGGGAGAAAAGAGAGATAAATAGGATGGGAGGACAGATGAGGAATTGAGAGTCTATCCTGTGAGCTTAATATAACCTTCCTTAAGAATTTTCTGGAGCCATCTATTAAAACTTAAAACTTTCCAAAATTAAAACTTTTCCAAATTTAAATTTAAAATAATATTTCCCCCCTGCATAGGGGACATGTGGGAAATGCTAAAGACATGCTTATCACACCAGTGAAATAATTTTAAATGTTAGCTAGAATGTAACCTTAATTAGCAGGTAGATTACCATCTGTAAAGGGGAAGGCAACCTGTGGCAATTACTGTGGGCGGCACTGACTGAGTACCTGCTATGTGCCCAACGTTTGTGTGGGTTGTCTCATTTCCTCCCCAAAACAGGTGCATAAACTAGGGTGTTTGCCATTATCCCCATTTACAGACTGGGAAACTAACACAGATGTATAGGAGTTAAATAATTTCCATGTGGGCCTAGGATTTGAACCCAAGCAGTACAGTTGATTCTAGAGTCCACATAATCTCTCTGCTACTCTGCCAGTGACGGATCAAGGAAAACCTGGGAGTGAAGCCACCACCCAGAAAAAAGTACAGGTCCTGGGTAGGGTTGCCAGACTTTGCAGGCCAAATATAGGATGCCCAGTTCCATTTGAATTTCAGCCTAAGAGCAATTAATATTTTATTATAAGTATGTGCCATGTAATACACTAGAAAGTAATTGTTAATCTGAAATTCAAATTGAAGTGGGTGTCCTCTATTTTATCTTACAACTCTGTCTTTGGGAGATACAGGGGCTATAGAACAGAGAATCCGTTCCACAAATCTTGGCTGGTCTTGGATCCCAAAGAAAAGGACCTGAATTCCTCTTTCCCGCTTACCAATCAGTCTCAATCTCCCACCCAACGCCACTTGCTTCTCCAAACCCCTGAAATCTAAAACACCTTAAGGACTTGCAGTGAGTACAAGTGACTGAGCATGAGGGAGGAGTAGGTACTTGTAGAGAAACCTTCCTTATACACACGAGCCAGTGTGTTTGTGGTAGGGATTCGGGAGCACTTTCTCCCCATGTAGTAAGAAGAACAGTGGGCCTGTACCCTGTGACTGCCTGTGGCTCCGAGTTGGGTTTTCTTTGGCTCCGTGATGATTACCGAGGCCCTGCCCTTTGTCTACCAAAGTCTTCCCCTGTTTTGTTTTTGTTTCTTGGTTTTGTTTTTGTTTTTGTTGGTACTTAGCTCCCCCACTCATTTATGTTATCTATCTGCACCCTCTTCCTAGCCATTTGAGTTGATAACTACTTTTAGGCAAACTCATCCCCAGAAGGATAGCCAGAATTTAATTTTAATTCTAAAACTGCATTGGGTAAGATGTCGTAATTAAAGCAAACGTATGCAGGTTGTAATACAATTTATGCAAATTCCTGATAATCCTCCTTGTTCAGAGGCACAGCAATGGCCATCGGTAAAATCCTGGTGAAGCCCACAGGTAGAGAATGTGTGTAACTGAGCACTGGATTGAGTCGGGATTCTCTGAGCCTTGAAAGAACAAATGGTATAAATGTTAATAGGGACTAACATGAAGAGGAAGCCCTAGGGCCTGGACCAGAACATCTTTGGTTTCGAAGCAGTGAGGCACTTAATCTTTGATATATAAACAACCCAGAACCAGATGTAGGAATATCCATTTTCCATGAATATGATGTATTCTGCTTATGAGAATCTCTTTTTCCGAAGAAATAAAGAGAAGATCTGCCAGCCATTTAAATGAAGAAAAATGGGCCTTTTCCTTTCATCTCTCCTGCCTTGGTGTAAGCCAGATTACAAATCGAGAAGGCGTCAAGCTTACAGATGGTGCCCCAGTCTGGACAGGATCATCTCGCATATTCCCGATTGAGACTGGCTCCAGGGTAGCAAAAGGGGATTTAGGATTTTAAGAAATGATGTTAACAAATCACATTCACAATTGCATCAGGCAACTAATTTTATTTATTTATTTATTTTTACCACATTGTTATCTCGACACTGTTTATGAGTACTAGTGGATTAAATAAAGTAATAGTCATGGAAGTGACTGGAAAACTGCACAACATGAAAACGTATTGATGGAGAACCCTTAAACTGCCCTCATGTTTGCTCAAACCCAACTTCGGATTTATAAATGGATGAACAAAAAAGCAGCCTTCGGACCAGGGAGAAAAATGCATCTCGGATCATTTCCCTGCATCTAGCCTTGAGAGAGATCAGAGATGAAGGGCCATAGAAGGGCCGGATAAGCGAGTTTAAATGCCAAAGCCTGTCATGTATTTAAATCTGGCTGGTGACTATTTATTTTCAGGTTCCTTTTATCCTCACCCAAACCATTAGGTAATCAAGTTTAGACTATTCACATATGCATTTTCAATATTTATCTTCAGGCCATTTAAACCAAGGTGCATTTCTGTGATTAAAAATGGCACAATAAGGAGAGTTATGAAAAATGACTATAAAAGAAGAAAATTGGAGAGATAAGCTAAATAAACGAAACCAATTAGAAAACAGGCTTCGTGGAGAGATGAAAATACATGTAATTTTGTGCAAGAAGCAGATAATGTTTGTTAAAGGTTTATAAAGTGGTCAGGGGAAATGAGTCAACCATTTAAATGTGAGGCAGAGATGAACCAGAAATCAGTGGAGTTGATGGAGTGGGGGAATAAATTATTTGAGATTCAAGCTTTTAAAGAGGGTTTCAATCGTGTTTGAGACAGGATGTCAGAAGACCAACAGGGGTGAATCACAGACATCAAGATGGGAGGTGATGAATAAACTTGAGGTGCCTGGACGAAGGAAAGAAACAGAATGATTCTGGAAGGATGAACTGTGACTGTAATGAACATACTGAGACTAAAATATGAATATTCAACAGTAATGTAAGATCATCAGATTAAATAGTGAAGAAATGGTGTGAATATAATAGGAAATAGAAAAGACAGAGCAGATGGAAAATAAGGCATTTTCTATTTCTCTTTTAGGATTTAGAGTTCCAATTGCAAATGGAGGGGAATAAATGTCAAGATAAATAAAATTAATGTGCTTTTGGCAAATAAAGGAAGCTACTACCCAAGAGAGATGAAATGAAGCTCCTATACACACAGACACACACAGATACACACACACACACACACACGCACACACACACAATATTCAGCAATTCTTGTTTCTTCCAGGAAGCAGTCCCTGAAAATTCTTATATATGTCCCATTTATTGTATTTGGACCCTCAAAGAGGCACACTTCGTAGTATTCTTTTCCTTTAATCTGCGATTACTTTTGTGACTTGGATCAAAATATTTTCTTGTTGCTACCATATGTGTATTTCACATCTCCACTGCTATCACGTCTCTGCTGCTACTTTTCCAGGGTAAGGAACACGGCCTGGATTTTGTTTGTCATTTTCCCCAGCCCCATAGCAACTGTCTGCAATGCTTGTTGACTATTTTGCTGAATGTTACACAAAAATTCAGGTTGATAAAGAGAGTCATGTTTTAGGGGAAAGAGACTAAAATTGAGAGAAAAAACTAGATTCAGAAGTAAGTAATCAGACTTTTTAAAAAATAGAAAAATATTAACTGACAAGAGCTAATTCAAACAAATGTCTGGCCACAGGGAGGTCACTATGACCATGACAGAACAGAGATGTTTCATGTGGGTGGGTCAGTGGGTTAAGCCTTTGCCTTTGGCTCAGGTCATGGTTCCAAGGGTCCTGGGATCGAGCCCCGAATTGGGCTCTCTGTTCAGCAGGGAGCCTGCTTCCCCTTTCTCTCTCTGCCTGCCTCTGCCTACTTGTGATCTCTCTCTGTCAAATAAATAAATAAAATCTTAAAAAAAAAAAAGAAAAAAAATGGAAAGTTAACTCAAGCATTATTTCACCTGACAAGGAGTACCCACATAGTTACACAAATAGATGTTTTTCTTTCCATTGGGCAGACAAAATGGATTATATAATTTTTTTAAAAAGGGTCTGCCAATAACAATGGATGGTTTTGTACCTCGCCAAGATGAATATTTTAAGTCCCTGTGCCTGACCTTGAATTTGACCAGAGTTTCTCCCAAGTATTTTTCAAAGGCATTGAAAATTTCCATCTGCAGAATGAATGAATCTAACAGTCGAAACCATGGAGAAGACCAGGCTGCTAGACCTCACCACCTCACCACCAGTGGATGTGCCTTTTTTACATGAAAAAAAGATCTGATCTTTAATGGGAATCATGGCTATAGAGGCACAAAATTGATGGTGACTTGTTAATTTAGAGGTGGAAACCAAAAAGAGTTAATACTGTATGAAGGTATATTCAGGTAATTTATAGCGAATCTGTCTAGGAACCGTAGACTCAGGTACTGCTTCATTAACTCTCCGGGTTCAGCTTGCTAACAGACCTGTTGGCAGAATGCGGAGAGCTCTGTTCCTTCTATGGAACCACCTCTGGAAACACGTCCCCATAGTAGGTCTCAATAAAGCCATCTTCCCGCTTTTAAGTGCTCTCTCCCACCCTGACTGTGTGATGAAGAGAATCCATTTGCAGTTTTCCAGTGCAAAATGGATGAGAAATTTCTCTGTGAAACAGGAGTCATCTGTATTATAGGGCATTAAGCATTCTTTCCGACACCAGCAAGATTTAAGCTGAGCGTGGATCTTTTCTTTCCTGAAGTGCTAATGTAGCCCTTCCGGTAATCAGAGCGGGAACTGGAGATATCATTATACCCTTTAAAACTCCAAAATTTACTTTCAGCTGAGTTGCAATGTGATTCAGGTCCTTGACTCCATCAGGTGGGGGCAGCAATTGTTTCAATGAAACACAACTGAGAAATGGTGAATTTATGAGCATGGCTTCCAGAAAAGAGAAAGCACATTTCATGGTGCCTGCTCAAGGCTTTGGATTGTGGGGTAGGGATTTGAATGGTCTATTGCTTCATATAAATTGAAATTCTTTCTGGGTTTACCTCTAGTCTAGGTTTGAAAGGGTTGGGACATCTGTTTCCCCCTCCCGCTGCCTTCTTTTTTCTAAAATCTCTCTCAGTTGGCATTGCAATCTTCTTTCTAGTTTTTTTTTTCCTTTCATATAAAAGAAGACAGCTTTGCTGTCCTGTTCAGACCTCCTTTTTATTTTTCCCCTCCTCCATCCTTCCCTCCTTCATTTCTTCCTCAAGCCTTTCTCTGGGCTAGGCAGTGTTGACAGAGGGGAGACGGAGCCAAAAGACGATGCGACCATAGGAGAAATACACAAACGCACGGCTACAGATGGAGACTTCAACACACCTTTTTCAGTAATTGACAGAGAGAAAAGAAACCTTAGAGGCTCGGGCTTATAGGGGTTAGGATGTACATTATCCATTGTGGGACAGGTGCTAAGTGCACCCTCCCCATGCTCTGGGGAGAGAATGATCAAGAGGGTCTCGGGAGGGTTTCTGAGTTCAACTAGTAGCTCCCCGAGGGTGCACAGTAGCTAGTAGACACTGAAGGAGGTTAGGCATTGAGTGATGATGGAAAGATGGATGAAGGAATGAGTGGAGAAAGAAAGAAGGAAGAATTAAGTGAGACAATTTGCATCTTGAAGCAGAGTGGATTGATAGCCAAGTACAGGAGAGTACCATGTTGGGGTGAGAGGTCAGCTGCTTCGTAGGAAAGACAGTTTTAAAGATTTTTTTTAAATTTTATTTTTTAATTTTATTTTTTTTAAATATTTTATTTATTTATTCGACAGAGAGAGATTGAGAGAGAGATCACAAGTAGGCATAGAGACAGGCAGAGAGAGAAGGGAAGCAGGCTCTCTGCCGAGCAGAGAGCCTGATGGGGGGCCTCGATCCCAGGACCCTGGATCATGACCTGAGCCGAAGGCAGAGCCTTAACCCGCTGAGCCACCCAGGTGCCCGGAGAGACAGTTTTAAAGCTTTGGTGATTTATAGGTGTATGTTAGGTTTATATATTTATATATATTACAGACTATATGTTTATACCATTTAACCCTCAATTCTTGTTGAGTGGCCTTTGTAGATTCTCAATGAAAAAAAAGTATTGTTGGAATGAATGAAGGTGATAGGAACCATTGGAGGACTTGAACTAAGGGGATGAAATGATGAAATCCGTATTTTAGAAAGGTGATCCTGGCATCAGTGTGTGGTGTGGCTTTGCAGCTTTCAAGCACGGATTAAAAGAGTTGGGGTTATGCCTCTGCTTAACGAGGGAGAACATATGTATATGACGGAGAAGGAGAATGGAAAAATCAGCATGTTTTGCTCTGTTCTTAGATATTTGTGCACTGTTCCACAATGTATTTCATGCAGTCATGGACACAATGGCTTAGGAAAGCATTGAAGAAACATCAGAATAGTTGAGACAGCAAGACACCTGCAATCAAATTAATAATAAGAACTGGACAAGGCAGCTGCTTACACTGCAAGGACCTAGGTTGGGTTCATTTTCTGCCTTATTGTATCTGTTCCTGTGCTGAGTTTTGCAGGACCCTATATGAGGGAGGGAAGTTGAGAAGGAGCCTCTACATTTAGAGGTCAGGCAACCTCTGACTTCAGTCTTCCCTTTGCAACAAAGCTGGGACATCTCTTCTCGTCCTAAGACACTTAATTAGTTTAAGAAAAAGAAATCTCCAAAAATGTATGTTAAAAATATTGCTGCTGAGTCCCACTCCGGTGTTGAAATGACCAGATTGAGGCATTTTGGAGCGGGAGACACGCTGGGGTGGAAGGATCAGGATACTCAGGTTAGAGCTCGATTTGCTTCTGAGGGCTGCCGCCACAAGTTTCTACCAGCTGGTTGCTTAGAACAACAGAAATTGATTCTCTCACAGTGCTAGAGTCCCGAAGTCTGAAATCAAGGTGTTGACAGGGCTGCGTTCCTTCCAAAGGCTCTAGGGGAGAATCTGCTTTTTGCCTCTTCCAGCTTCTGGTAACTGTTGACATTCTCTGACTTTTGGCCACATGACTTCCAATTCCGCTTGCATCTTCATTTCGCCTTCACCTCTGACTCTGTCTTCCCCTCTGGGTGTCTCTTATAATGACACTTGTCATTGGATTTAGGGCCCACTCGGATGTTCCAGGATGGTTTCCTCATTTCAAGATCCTGAACGTAATCACACCTGCCAAGACCCTTTGTCCAGTTAAGATAACATTCACAGATTCTGGGGAGTAGGACACGAATGTATCTCTCAGGGGCTAGCACTCAGCCCTATGGAAGGGGAGAGCCCTTGGGCCGATATTTGTATGTGACATTTGAACAGAAAAGACCTGGCTTGTGTGTCTGATGTGCAGTGAATGCTTGTGTTCTCCCGGAATTCATAGGCTGACACTGTAATCTCCAGTGTTAGGGTATTTGGAGATGGGGTCTTTGGGTGAAGCTCTCATGGTGGGATTAATGCCCTGATAAAAAGAGACCAGTAAGTGCTTACCCCCACCACACACACACCCCAGGTAAAGCGAGGATACAATAAGAAGGCAGCCATCCGCAGACTAGAAAGGGAGCCTCCTCCACATGCCGAAACTGCCAAGGCCTTGATCTTGGCCCCTCCAAGCCTCCAGAACTGTGGAGAAGTAAATGTTTGTTGTTTAAGCCACGCAGCCTGCGATATTCCCTTACAGCACCTGAGCTGACTCCAAGAGCAGCCAAGCTTACACAAATCGGAAAAGGATTTATTCCACGGATGATGCCGAGCATTGGTGCTGAGGCAGGTGGGGGGGATGGTGAGCCAGGAGGCCGAGATTCGAAGCGGAGGGGTTTTGTTGTTGTTGTTGTTATTGTAAAAAAATTTAAAAAGAGAATGGGGTATATATCTTCCTATGGCACTATTCTGGGAAAATAACCCCAAATATGTAAAGCAGAAGTTTGTTAAGGAAGGGATGCCTGCATGTATAATTTAGGGCAATTGCCCAGCCTCTCGGATTCTCAAAATCCTCTTCTGTGAAATAAGTGAGTTGAAGTGGATTATTCTAAGTTCCTTTCCGCTCTTACATTCATTTTCTTCCGCAAGAACGTTACAGCAGGTGTGTCGCTCCCCAGCCCCCTTGCAAAGTGCATGTACTTTGTACTTTATCACAAGATGGCTTGCTGGCGTGCAGGGAAGCTAAACCCCAGAACAGCCTGTTTCTCTTCCAGTGAATGGGTCTCTGGAGAGCTCCAGAATGGAAGCTACCTCCTTAAGCAAATTAAAAGTTTTATTGGCAGAATATAACTTGATAACATGTGTATACATTATCATTATAACTTAGCGAAAAGAAGATCCAATTTGGAACAGCAGCAGAAGAGTAGACGTACGTTTGCATGTAAAGCAACAAAACATAGTCCGTGGAATTGTCAGGTGTTCGGTAATTGCCTTGAACTTGAATGCAGAGGTCTAGGAAAATCATTCGCTCTACGGTTTCCTTCTATATTGGAAGGAAACCTCAGGAGTGTGAGCTTTGTCACTGGCTTGCCTACATCTCCCACCGCTTCAGAACTGGAAACCCAGGGTCATTCTTGCCCCAGGGTTCAAACAGCCGCTTCAACCTTAAGAACTCAACCTTAAGAACTTCAACCTTAAGAACTCCAGCCTTGTTAGGATAGGGCTCTGTTCTGGGGTAGCGTCGGGAGCCCCTGGCGTTGTATTCACTCCAGGACTCCGGCCTTGAAACCGCCCGGAAGCCACTAGCAGCTTTGGCTCTAAATGGCCTCAAGCAGTTTTGATGCTTTGAGCCTCTGAAGCCTGGCACCTCTGGGTTTGTGGCTTCAGTGCTGCAAAACCCGGGTGCTGCTGCCGGAGCCCTCAAGGCATCAGACCTTCAATTAGATGCTTACCCTAACACCTGGCAAACACCCTTTTGTGGGACTGCCTTCCAGCTGTCAAAAGCACCTCTCTCCCTGCCAGGCACTAACCTTCAAATTTTCCTTCTTCCAAGATAGAAGAAAAGGGGGTAGGGGGCAGGGGAAAGAAAGAGAAGAGTAGAGCCAACTCTTAAGTGCTAACATGCAAGATCTGGCCCAACTCTGGGGTACACCCTCCCCCCGGGGAAGCTCAGAGGCTGTTACTGTGGTCACCCAGCCATCGTTAATATGGAATAGGGAATCTGCGTTTTTGGATTCCTCCACTTCCTGTCTATTTTAGCACAGCTTCAGTCTATCTTCTGTGGCGGATGAAACCTATTTCATTTATTTATTAAAAGATTTACTTATTTGGGGGGGAGGGGCAGGGGAGAGGAAGAGAATCTCAAGCAGACCCCTACAAAGCACAGAGGCCGATGCAGGGCTGTCTGCATGTCTCTGCATGACCATGTCTCTCGTGGTCATGACCTGAGTTGAAAGCAAGAGTCAGAAGCTTGCTTCTGACTGAGCCCCCCATGCTCCATTTAAACCTTTTTTTTTTTTTTTTAAGATAAAATTTTGGACACGAGAAGTCTCTATTAAATATTTGATGAATGAATGGGTGAGTTTGAAAAGCCTTGTGTCTCTAACAACATAAAGTAGTTTTAAACAAACTCAGCAGGACGTATTCCTCTGGAGAATGAGGTAAAGTTTCAAGAAAATCTTTGTGAGATTGGGACACTTAATATTTCGTCATGCAAGATTTACTCTTTCCACGAAATGGGCCTGTGCTATTACGACACGATTCTACACTATTTTAGGCCATAGATATTTAACCATAGCAAACATTACTTTCGTACTAGTCTTTAGTCCAATAGATGTTTTTGCGTAATCTAAAAATGTTAACTTGCTGTCACCCACCAAAGACATTGCCTTTCACTTCAGTGCTCATGTGCATATACATGCGGTTTCCAACGGCTCCAGAAATTTCCCTGAACCTAGCTAAATTCCTCTGCTCTTGGGTACACATGAATTCTATTTTCATCATAAAATATGTGATATTACATTAAGCCTGAGTGTGAGTTTGCCTTCCTCCCTAAATTATAGACCCCTTTGCTTCTAGGGTGTACTCATTCTTGTTTTCCCAGTTCTTGGTAGCATTATTAAAGTGAACTTATTTTCAGTGTTATTTCTCCCTCCCCTCCCCATGAGGGGCATTCCTACATTTATTTTTCAGCTTCGACAGTGGGTCTTTGCGGTGCTGATTAGCTGTATACTTGCCATTCGCCTTGAAAAACTGATGTCAGGTGTGGGCCTTGGGGTAGAAAATGAGGTCAAGTGACCAGTCTGTTTAAGAAAGAGTTAAACCTCCAACATTAGCTATAAACATCCCGCTAGGGAAGGGTTCTTGGAGCTCACAAGCTCTCCCTCATATGAGGATTTCTCCTGATAAGAGCAGCATACAGACTTTTCCCCCCAAAAAGCAATATCCACCTCCACGTCGCAAGCCTTTCTTGGAGTGTGTACTTATTTGTTTAGTTGACATTTATTTATGATGCCTACTATATGCCAGACCCTTTTAGATCTAATGGTCTAGAAACCAGCATGTTCTTTAGAAATAGGTAGCCAGTTGAACTGATATCTATATAGTAGGAAAATATTACAAAAGGAGCTTAAAATCCCCATCTTGGGGAGTCCTATGATTTTACCATTTTATATGAGACGGCTTCTTGGTGTTGAAAACTAAAATCAAAATGTTATGACTTCTTCAACAACCAGAGAAGGATGCCTCCCATCCTCCAAAGAGATTCATTCCTTTTTCTGTCCCAGGGGATGATTTAAAAAGTTAAAAAGCAGAAACTAGCTTTTTATGGGATCATCATAATTTCCCCATTCTTATTGTTAAGCTGTAGTTTTCAGAAAACAGTCTGTTCTATTCCCTACTCTCATTTAAATATTCAAGTGTCTGGGCTTTGGTAAAAATTTCTCATTCATATTAAATATTTTTGATATTTTATCTTTTATGTGACTTTTAATCTTTATAATTTTGTTGCAGGAAGATTTATTGACAAAGGAACTGGTGTTGATTGTTCTATGGAGGCTCCATTTTGGTTTCTAGTTTAACCGATTTCCAGCTAAAGATATATTTATGAATAGTGGTTTTCTTTTTAAAGATACCTGAACTGTGATGTAAAGGTGAGAAAACTTAAGCCTTAAGTTGGCCACTTTCTATCAAGACAAGAGAGCACATCACAGTTGTCAGTATTGGCAACATGGGAATCACGTAAATACCATTCTGCTCTCTCTCCTGTTCCCCACCTTTTTGGTCCATAGTCTAGTCCAGCCCCTATTGGTGATTCTGATTGCCAAAGACTTTTCACTTAGAGAATCCATCTTTTTCAGAAGACAGTTGGAATTGGTTGAGCCAAAAATCTTACTATTGCTTTGGTCTTACTCTGTTGACTAGCTGGTGTGACAATGGGCCAATCTGCCAACTCATCGTTAAAATAGAATAAACTTATCTCTAAAGAGCTCTCGACCCCAAAGTTTAATAACATTCTTTACCTCTTGGAAAAAAATGTACTGGTCATGTGACTATACCTTGGAGAGTCAAGGTAGGGTCAAATTCACTTTCCTTAGTGGTAGTTTTATATCCTCTTCGTGCCCTACTCTCCTTGAATCTTTAAGAGATTTTCCAATTCAGTCTTTCATTTGTTTGTTTATTCAACAATCATTTACTTAACATGTGCTGGATGTCAGAGTCTCTGTAGCAGATACTAGGTTATAAAGAGAGATAAAATATTATTTCTACTTCTGAGACGTCTACTAGAAGAGGTAGCCAGGTAAACACTATACTAGAACAACATATGTAGAGATATGAAAAGAAGTGAATGTGCACTTCTGGAGTGTATCTTTTTTTTCATGGGAGGTTGGACATTTATGAACGTTTTTTGCCCCTCTTTCCCCTGCCTCCGCCTCACTACTCAGAAACACACAAATGCGCACACACACATTGTAGTGCCACTTAAAATATACAAGGGCCCACGATGTACAAAGTGCTTTGACTTCAAAAGTATATAGTGAGAGAGTTGTACTTTATTCTATCAAGTAGTTGATATCACATAAAGGGAGAGAAGATCGGTTTATAACCATCTGCGCTGTAAAGTAAAATGAGATCTATGGCATCAGGAAGGTCTATAAACATCGCTGAAGGAGTTCCTAAGTTGGAGAAAGCACTACCAATTTAGAGCATCAGGAAAGGCTTGATGGAGAGGCTGACATTTCACACAGACTTTCAACATGGCTCAGTAATTTTAATTAAATGTTAGGTGTCTTATAACTATTGAGTTTCCAAGTGAAATTTTCAGTGTGGAGTAAAATTACTTCATATTTCTCCTTTGGAAACAGTACCTTTCTATTTCTGCTTAAATGTGTTTAAAATATCTGATGTGGGTTGCCTGAGTAGCTCAGTCCGTTCAGTGTCTGTCTTCAGCTCAGGTCATGGATCGAGTACTGCATTGGGCTCCTTGCTTAGCAGGGAGCCTGCTTCTCCCTCTGCTCCTCCTCCCACGCGTGTTTCCTCTTCCTCCCTCTCTCTCTAATTTAAAAAAAAAAAATCCTTAAAAAATTAAACTACCTGATGTGAGTTAGCAGTTCTGGCCAAATGAAACCCTTTCAGCCGACTCGCCAGTTTTGCCTGGACACTTTCACTCCTACTGATGACTTTGTATGTTTACTAAGAGACCCTTATATTTGTTCCCAAATGGAGTATAATTTAATTAAATATTATATAAAACTGATGAAATATGAGAACAAGGGAGAGAAGATAGGAGTTGTTATTTTTATAAAAATTAAACTGCTTTAGAAAGGCTAAAGAAAGGTGAGTCACTAAAGAATTGCTATTAAATTGGGAACAGATGAAAAAAAAGGTAAAATTTTGGGAAATAGTAATAAAAGAAATTCCATTCAGTAGACCCACACTTGAAAAAAAAAAAAACCTTTACATAAGAGTGTGATTAAAAATAAAACTTTGGAGTTGAATATATGTCATTTTTATGATCCCCTGCATCAATTTACTTTTTCAATTGAATTTTGCAAATTGCATTATGTGATAAGGTCTCTACTAACTCTGCCCTCATTCTGAGTCCTGCAGACTTTATCAGAGCCTTCAGTAGAATATTGCAGGAGTTCTGCAATAGTTCATTGGTTTGATCAATAGTTCTCGTATATACATTTATCATCAAGGATAAACTCCCGCTCTCACAAAGCCAAAAGAGCCATGAGGCCAACACTGTGAATTCTGATAAAAGAAAGAGAGAAAAAGAGAGACTCTGAGTTCCCATTCCACTTATTTCCTTCTCATTTGAACTCTTCTCCCTGGACAATTCCTTCCATTTCAAATTTTTTCCTACATGCTAACTCTCAAATCTGTATTTTCTGCCCTAATAATCTCTGCATCTTTCTTACTGACAATGGTACATCCATCATCTAGTTTCATAAAGCCTGTGGCTGTTAATGATGATACTTCTTAACTATATTATAATAGTTTCCTATCTATTTCTGTTGGTGTATGTTGATGTCCACTTCCCAAAACAGAATCTCCAAATTTGAATACAGCCAATGAAGATGAACTACATAGAGAAAATGTACATTGTGGGAAAATGAACCAAAACAAAACATTTAACAAAACTCATCCCTCTGGTCATTTTTTTGAACAAAGATAATAAGGCACAAATGACAGTGCTGATCAGATTTTATGTCATTCTCCTATCATTAGAGATTCAAATGTAGTATAATGGCAACCCTTGCTAGCCAGTGTTTACTGATACCAATATTTTTCTATTTTAGCTGTGGGATTATTTTCCCGGTTAACAGCCTACTAATGAATAACGGATTATTTTCTTAGAGATTTTAATATGCAGTCTACTTTGTAAGTTCAAAATGTATTTCCATACATTTCCATACCTAAAAATCATTATCAAAATACACCTGATAATAATACTTACCTTTTCCCCCCAAAATATTTCTTTGTAAAGTCAGCATGTATCTTAACTCTGCATAACTTACATGTCAACCGCACCTCTCCTGTGCAATTTTGGGTCTTTGAGGTCAAGCCTGTGTCAGTATGTTTGCGGGCAGGCCCCAGAATATCTCCTTTTCACCCTTGCTCCCCCTCGAACCCCTGTGTCTTACAGCCAAGTGTGAGCACTATTGTAGAGCCCACCACCATCTGGGGGGAAGTCACTGAAATGCAGACCCATGGTCTTGGATAAATAGCTTTTGCACAATGTACTTGGCCATTTTGACCAGGGTTCAGAGAGATATAGAAGCCATACAGTGATTCTCTTCTCTTCCATTTTGCTGTCGAACAAACATAGAGGAAGTAGCTAAATCAGAGGCTGAGATGTGGAGAGGCTTTGTGCATGTGATTTACTCCTATTGGTTCAGTTTCTCACTAATAGCAAAAGGCGGAGTTAATGACCACACACATCCGTCTCAAATTTGAGGCAAATTTCTGTCACAGTCTGTCCCCACTTCTCTCTCTGCCTTGCACTTTGCTAGTCCAAAATGTCTTTGATCATAGTAATACTTTTAAAGTGCAATTGGTTATACAGAACGTTGTCTTTGCAAGACTAGCAGCCAGAAGGTTAGCAGTTTTCAAGGTAATATTACTCTTGGCTGAACACAAAGGTTTTCTCAGCAATACTCTTCCTGGCAGCTTTTTGTCTCTTGTCTGGCAGTCCCACATGCTGGATTTTCTTGTCCTAGAACCAAGTCTTAACTGCTCGGCTGCAATTGACCTTTTCCATTTTGTTGCTCCTTTTTTCCTGGTCCCTCTCAGTATGCCAGTTTCTAATTTGCATGTTGCAGGGGGCGTTTTCACCCTTTTTCCCCATCTCATTTTGTTGCTTCTTGAGGTTTTTTTGTTTTTTGTTTGTTTTTTTAAGAAGACTCCACGCCCAACATGGAACTGGAACTCACAATCCCGGGATCAAGACTCACATGTCTACTGATGGAGCCAGCCCGGTGCCCCTCTTCTTTCTTGAGTTCTCTTGTTTCATACCTTTTGGGCAGGAATCCAAAGGCAAAACAAACAATCTATTTACAACATGGAGAAAGATTGTTAACTGAAATTCCTCCAAGGCCCAGATGAACACAGTAATGCGTCAGGTAAATGACTCAGAGGCTGAAAGCAATCTGCCCATGTGGATGTTGTCTTGCTAGAATAATGGCTTAGGGGTGACAGGCTACCCAGTGTTTTGTTTTGTTTTGTTTTTTAGATTTTTATTTATTTATTTGACAGATCATAAGTAGGCAGAGAGGCAGGCAGAGAGGCAGGGAGAGAGAGAGAGGAGGAAGCAGGCTCCCCACTGAGCAGAGAGCCCAATGTGGGGCTCGATCCCAGGACCCTGGGATCGTGACCTGAGCTGAAGACAGAGGCTTTAACCCACTGAGCCACCCAGGTGCCCCTATCCAGTGTATTAACAGAAGATAGTAAGCCAACATTTTAAGATAGTAATCCAACTTGCCAGCTTCAGTCAGGAAGCCCATTGTTGTTGCACCAGAATCATATTTTCCACAGGCCAGTAAAGCTCATTTTCCTGATGTCTCCATTTTCCTGATGTCTCCATTTCTTCGGTCTCTTAATTGGTTCAAAACTCTAAGTGTAGGATACTTTCTTATCTCAGACATCAATCTTTGGATTCTTTGATATTAAATATGCTCCAATTTTAAAACTGTTCAGGAATCATCTTTATTTCTACGCTTCCCTGGAAGCATATGTCCTACCCTTCCTTCTGTGTCCCAAGAATGGGCCAACTCAATTATATTCTAGAAAGTGGGATGCCAGAGAAAGTTTTGTTTTGCTCTCAAGACTCAGAGTCAGTGTTTTGTTTTTGTTTTTGTTTTTTTTCCCAAAGGTAAACCCTTTTTTAGAAGACTTTATTTATTTGAGAGAGAAAGAGAAAATGAGTGGGGGAGGGGCAGAGGGAGAAGCAGACTCCCCATGGAGCAGGGAGCCAGATGTGGGATTCAATCCCAGGACTCTGGGATCATGACTTGAGCTGAAGGCAGATGCTTAACCAACTGAGCCACCCAGGTGTCCCAGTGTTTGTTTTTTAATACCCTTCCAAAACCTTTCCTATGTGGACACCATATTTGGGTTTATAGTCTCTTATTATTTTGTTATTGTTAGCTCACTTATTATTTTCTTCCTCCCAGTAATTTCATAGGCTTGAGTTATATTTTATCTCTTCTGATGTCAGATCAGAAAGTAGGACCAATACTTTTCTTCTTCTCATCAAGTATCATCAAACATCATCACATGTTTTTGTCAGAATCATTTGTTTTCTTCCACATCTTTTCATCATGCCCATATTCAGGGGAGAAGACAGAGGGAAGGGAGGCCAGTGTATAATGTACCTCAAATCCTAATTGTATTAATCAAAGCAAAGTTCTATTTAGTTGGATTCATTAGGCACTAAGAAGATCATCACCAGGGCTTCAGCAGTGAAGATAAAAACAAAATGAGGACTTTATAAAGAAGACCACAGCTTGCAACTGTAGAGAAAAAAATAATATTATTCTTATGTTGTTGTGATTTACAAAGTCTCAGCATGTGGCATTCATCACTGTCCCCTGACCATATGTTAAGTCTCAGGATTGAAGATTTCACTATTGGATTTATAATTCTGTATAAAATTGTCTTCGCAGGAATGTGGTAGAGGTCCTTCCCAAGACCACTCCAAATCTTGTGCCTGTCAGCCAACTTCTTCCATTATAGCATGTAGAATCCTTAGACATGTAGAGATAAATTCTACCCCCACCTTTGCCTCAAATGCTTCTTTCACCCACCCCTAATTAAAATATGTCTTTTCTGTGACAACATCATTTCCTTAGAAGCTGCCTCTTGAAGGGTATCCTTTTCTCTATCTTCAATCAGGTTTTTAGGAAGAAGAATCAGTCAAGTAATATTCCCCACTAGTATTCCCAGATCTTTGTTTTGCCACTATTATTCAGCTAATAAACTTCCCTCTTACAAATGGATACAGTCTTTTGGAGAAATCCCATCCACCTACAACACACCAGTCTCACCCAGAGACTTCAGCATCTAAGTTTGTTCTTTAACCAACTTCATGCGAGAGCCTTGGTGACAGCAACATCTGTGTCGATGGCCTCTGTCATCCTAGCATTGCTCATTCCCAGCTCTGATGACCTGCCTTAATAGGACATTGCTCCATCTACTAACACTCTCTCTTTCTTGCTACTCACCTAGACCTTTTCTCTGTCTCCAAGAAGTGTTTTTTTTTTTTTTTTTCTGATTCATCCAAACAATTGTCATGCCTTCCTTCTCTGAACATCCATAGTACTTTGCTTCTCTCTTCTTTCTCTCTCTTACTACATATGTACCTTATGTTAGAGTCACTCTTGTTCCTCTATCCCCAGTACCTTATCAAAGGTAGAATGGAATAGAAGAAAAATGTGCAGTAGAGTCAGACTGGTCTGACTTCACATGCCAATAACTCTGCTGCTTACTGGCTTTGTGATCTTTGATAACCTACTCTAACTTTGTAAGCCTCAGTGATTTTGGTGCTTTCCTGAAAATTGGGAACAATAACACCTATATTTACTGGTAGGGTTTGAGGGCTAAGTGGAAAAGTACATGTAAAGCACCTAACATAATTTTTTAAAAGATACATTTATTTGAGAGAGAGAGAGTCTCAAGCAGACCCCCACTGAGCACTGAGCCTAATGTGGGACCATCTCACAACCCATGAGATTGTGACCTGAGCTGAAATCAAGAGTCAGATGCTTACCCAACTGATACACCTATACCTAAAATAATTTTTGTTAGACAACAATCTGAAAGTACAAGGAAGTTATTATTACTAGAAACTAGAAGAAAGGACTTTTACTGATCTTCACCCCCATGCTTAGTGCCTTGCTCAAAGGATATATTTAATCCTTTATATTTATTGAATAAATTCATGAACAAGTGAATGGGGGAATGATTGAGAAAAACACTTCCTGCTCATAAATTATTTTACTTCTTAATAAAAATGAAAGCCATTATGTTAGAAACTGAGTTACTAGTCTTGCCTTTGGTATTAGTTTCCCATGGTTGCTTAACAAAGTACTACAGACTGGATGGCTTAAACAACAACAATTTATTGTCACAATTCTAGAGGCCAGAAGTCTAAGATCAAGGTACTGACAAGGTTAATTTCCTTCTGAGAGCCATGAGGAAAGGATCTGCTCCAGGCCTCTGGTGGTTTGTTGGCAATCTTTGGTAGTTTGTGGCTTGTAGAAGCATTATCTAATCTCTGTCTTCATCATCACATGACAGTTTTCCATGTCGCCACATCATCTTCTCTCTGCATGTCTGTCTTGTGTCCAACTCCTCCCTTTTTTGTAAGAACATTGTCATGTCAGGTTAGGGTCCACTCTAATGACCTCATCGTAACATGATCATCTGCCAACACCCTATCTCCAAATAAGGTCACATTCACAGATGGTGGAGAATTGCTCTTCAGTATTCTCTGGGAGTGCATAATTCAATGCATAACAGCTTCTAATTTATAGAAACTCTTATACAGGTGGAGATATAAGACCACATAAAAACAATAGATGAACAATATGAAGGAATATATATTTAATCATAAATTATGATTTCATGAATAACATAAACCCCTCAGTGTTCTAAGATTTAATAAAAATGATTATTTGCAGGGTCAAGGTGAACTTCATGGAAAAGAATGATTCAAAGGTGGGCTCCTTCCTTAAATAAATGTTATTTCTAAATAACCATATTTTCTATATATTGTTACTGGTTAACATTTTGAAATAGCTTCAGATTACTTGAGCTAATGAGACAGCTCAAACAATAGGATCAGGCTGTTAATATGGCATACAGTAAATGTGTGTTGCAAGAAAGAAGTTTCCAGGGAACAAGAATTGCTATGGTAACCTGATATATCATTAAAAATGTAATGAATAAATATCATCAGGGTCTCAGATTCACTGCACAGAAAAACTTCAAGTCTAGGATAACCAAGTAGTTCTCATGCTGTTTGCTCAATGTTTTGTAAGCTAAATCATAGTGATTGTCCATTAGCAAAAAAGTAACAATAATATTCAGGTAATCCGAGACCCCATAAGGTACATAAAACCTCTTTCAGTATCACCGTGAAGAGTGTCTTTGGCTCAGCAGACCAGAAGGTCTGGAGATAACTCCTGAAAGCTGCGCAGCCCAGTGGCACTTGAGCCAAGAATTGGGTGGGTAGAGCATATAGTTTGTAGAACAACGCCATTGGACCTGTTTGGTCAGGGAAGTTGGGGTGTGAGTTGGCTGAGTTAAGACAACAAAGAGCTTTGCCAGATTAGAGTTGCTTCTGCTACTGCCCCCAGGTAGGGAAACTAATTCATAGTCTGACAGAACAATGAATACAGCCTTCAGATACAGCCTTCAGCCTATCTGGGCAGGGAACCTAACCAGAGTACATGATAAGGTGTTCAGCCCACTTTATCAGCATTGCATACAGAGAGTACATCTCTTGGCTTCCTCCATCTGCAAAACAAAACAAGTGGTTTTGGCTGACCTTGGGGAATTCACTGCATACTCTGGCTTAATTGGAGTTCCCAGACAATGAATTGTATATTGTCTGGGTCCTACCCTGCTGCCCTGACAGGGCAAGGAAATTAATTCATAGCCCCCTTACTAATGAATATAGTACCCAGCCCTGACCACCTGTTAGCCTGACCAGAGAATCCACACAACTGTGGAAAGTATTCTACAGCCTCACGTGGGTAGGGAACCAAGCCAGCAGTCCCACCCAGCTGTTCTCAGTCTGTGACACATACCCACATCCCTATCCTCAGAGCCTCAACAATTGCCTTGCCCCCAAATGGACCATAATAGCCAGTTCTCCCTGCCCATGGACATCACCATAAGACACATCCAGAAATGCAAACAGAGATGACTGGTGAAGAACTATCTTTGCCATAGCAAACCTGTGATGTCTGTAAAAGGAAACTGATTGCTCAGATGTGTAGATACTAATGTAAGATACGAGGGTCACAAAAAGATCGAGTAAATGTGACACCACCAAAGGAAACTAGTAAGTCTTAATAACTGATCCTGAAGAAATGGAGATCTATGAACTGTTGGACAAAGAATTCAGAATAATCCCGTTAAGGAAGTTTAGTGAGGAAAACACAGACAACTAAATAAAATTGGGGGGAAAAAATTAACAAAACAAGAAGTCTGACAAGGAAATAGAAAACACCAAAACAAAACAAATTTTATACTTGAAAAATATAATAACTGAAGTGCAGAATTCAGTGGAGTTCTCTAGAGTTTCAAAAGTAGACTCATCTATGCCTAAGAAAGAATCAATTATCTGCAGGATAGGACATTGGAAAGTACCCAGTCAGAGGAGCAAAAAGAAAAAAAAAAAGAAAGAAAAAGAAAAAGAATAAAGAAAGATTACAGTAATTATAGGACCCAATAAAAAGAAATGATATTCACATAATGGGAATTCTAGAAGAAGAACAGAAAGAGAAAGGGACAGAAAATATATTCAAAGCAGTAATGGCTGAGAACTTCCTGAACCTGGGTAGATATGTGGACATCTAGATCCATGAGACCCATGAGATCCAAAGGACCTCAAATAGGGCTACACTGAGCCCTATAATTAAATTGTCAAAAGTGAAAGAGAAAGAATTTTAAGAGCAGCAATAGAAAAGAGAACCCATATAAATACATGGAAACCCCTGTAAGAATATTGGTGGATTTCTGAAAAGAAACTTTTAGGCCAGGAGAGAATGGGGTGATATATTCAAAATATTGAAAGAAAAGTGTCAACCAAAAACTCTATACCTGGCAAAGCCATCCTTCAGAAATGAAGGAGGGATAAAGACTTTCCCAAATTAACAAAAGCTGAGGGAGTTCATTAAACCAGAACTTTCTTACAAGAAAAGCTAAAAGGAATTCTTGGAGTGGAAGTAAAGGAACACTAATTAACATCATAAAAACAGAAAGGTAATGCAAATCTACCTGATAATAATAACCTTATATTAGATTCCACAATATGGTAATAATGGTGCATAATTCACTTTCACAACTCTAGTTTGAAACCAAATGTAGTAAAAATAGCCATAACTATATTAATCTGTTATTAGTTATGCAATATAAGAAACATGTAAATTATAACAGCAATAACTTACTTCTTCCAAAAAAATTGAAGCAGGAACAGTCCCAAACTCATTTTAGGAGTTCAACATTATCCTGATACTAAAATCAGAAAAGAACACTACTAGAAAAGAAAACTACTGACTGACATCCCTGATGAATATAGATGCAACAATTCTCAATAAAATACTATGAAACCAATTCAGCAGCGCATTAAAAGGAATGTACACCATTACCAAGGGAGATTTATCCCTGGGATGTAAGGATAGTTCAACATAATGTGGTATATCACATTACAGAATGAAAGAATCCTATGATCATCTCAGTGGACACAGAGCATTTGACAAAATTCAGCATCTATGATAAAAACTCTAACACATTAAGCATAGAGGGAAGATATCTCAACATAATAAAGGCCATACATGTTGAGCCCACAGCTAACATCATACCAATGATAAGAGATTAAAATATTTTCCTCTAAGATCCAGAAAAATACAAGATGCCCATGCTCAGCATTCCTAGTCAACATAATACTAGAAGTCCTAGCTAGAGCAATTGGGGAGTTGGAAGGGGGTTGGGGGAGGAGAAGAAAAGAAGAGAAAAGAAAGAAAGAAAGAAAAGTATGAGAATTGGAAAGGAAGAAGTAAAATTGTCCCTCTTTGTTAATGACATGATTTTATATATTGAAAATCCTAAAGACTCAACCAAAAAACCTTTGAGATATAACCAATGAATTTAGTAAAGTTGCAGGATAGAAAATTAACACATAAAAATCAGTAGCATTTCTATGCACTAACAATTATTTTTCTAAAAAATGAAGAAATGGATCCAATTTATAATAACATCAAAGACAATAAAGTACTTAGGAATAAATTTAACTAAGGAGATAAAGAATCACTAAAAACTACAAGACATTGAAGAAAGGAAGAAAAGAAGATTCATGTTCACAAATTGGAAGAATTAATATTGTTAAAATGTCAGTGTTACCAAAAACCGCCTCTAGAGTCAGTGCAAACCCTAGCAAGATTCTAATGGCATTTTTTACAGAAGTAAAAAAAAAAAAAAAAAAAAAATTACTCCTAAAGTGTATATGGAACCACTAAGACCCTGAATAGCCAGAGAAATCCTGAGAAAGAGCAAAACAGGAGAGATCACACTTCCTGATTTCAAACCATACTATAAACTACAGTCATCAAAACAATATGTACTGGCATAAGAAGCAGACAAATGGGTCAATGAAACAGAATTAAGAGACCAGAAGTAAACCCAAGTGTGTGTGGTCAAATAATATTTGACAAAGGAACCAAGAATACTTAATGGAAGAAAGTCTTTTCAATAAATAATAAATTGGTTATTTACATGTATAAGAACTAACCTAGACCACATCTTACACCACTCACAAAAATTAACTCAAGATGGATTGAAGACTTAAATGTGAGACCTGAAACCATGAAACTCCTAGAAGAAAACATGTGAATAAACTTCATTGACATGGGTCTTGGTAATGATTTTTTTAGTATGACACCTAAAGCAAAAGCAGCAAAAGAAAAAACCGAGTGGGACTACAACAAACTGAAAAGCTTCTGCACAACAAAAGAAACCATCAACAAAGTGAAAAGACAATCTATGGAATTGAAAAAAAATATTTTCAAACCATTTATCTGATAAGGGGTTAATTTCCAGACTATATAAAGACCTTATACAACTCAGTAGCAAGATAACTGGGCAAAGGATCTGAACAAACTTTTCTCCAAAGAAGATACATGAAAAGACAAACAAGTACTTGAAAAGATGCCCAACATTACCATCATTAGGATGCAAATTATAACCATGAGATTTCATCTTACATCTATAAGAATGGCTATCACCAAAGAGAAAGGAGATAATAAATGCTGTCATGTGTGTAGAGGAAGGGGAACCATTGTGCACTGTTGCTGGGATTGCAAATCGGCACAGCCACTATGGAAAGCAATATGGAGGGTCCTCAAAAGTAGTACATATAAAACTTACATATGATCCAGCAATTTCACTTATGGGAATATATCCAAAGGAAATGAAAACACTAACTCCAAAAAATATTATGTTCATGGCAAAATGATTTACAATAGCCAAGACATGGAAGCAACCTAAGTGTCCATCAATGAATGAATGAATAAAGAAATATATATATGTATACACACACACACACACGCACACACACACTATGTGTATATTATTCAGCCATTAAAAATGAGGAAATCCTACTATTTGCATAACATGAATGAAACTTTAAGGCATTTTGGTAGGTGAATTAAGTTAGAGAAAGATAGATACTATATGATCTTACTTATGTGTGGAATCTGAAAAAGAAAAATACAATGCAACAAAAAACCTAAAGGTGTAGGAGAAGAGGTCAGACTTCTTGTTCTAAAGGAAGAGAGTGGGGCAGGGGAAATTGGAGGAAAGTGCTCAAAAGATACAAACTTCAGTTTTAAATAAATACTAGGGATAATACAATATGATGACTGTGTCCAACACTGTATGATATATAGGAAGGTTGTTAAGAAAGTTAATCCCATGACTTCTCACCACAAGGAGAAAATATTTTTTCGTTTTTTCTCTTTCTTCGTATTGTATCTATTTGAGAAGGTGGATATTAGCCTGTTGTAGTAACCATTTCACAATGTATGTAAATCAAGTCACATGCTCTACACCTTAAACTTATACAATGATGTATATCGATTATTTTTCAGTAAAACTGGAAAAGACTCAAAAAAAGGAAACACAAGAGAAATTGAAAAAGAATAAGCAAACTCCTTCAGAATAGCCTTTTGATTTAAATCACTGCCATTTTCCTCAAAATATTAATTTTAGCTATAAGAAATAATCATAATAGACCTGATTATATGCTTCTCAAAAGAAATAATAGTTTGCCAATTCTTTTAAGAGTGTGATATACACTGAAGTATCTTGATATTCAGACAGCATTAGGAAGGAGATCTTTTTGTTAGAGCTCTCAGCTGTTATGATCCACCGTTCACATCCCACCTTTTCTCTCTTCCACCCATCTTAATAATTCACTTACTTCCTAAGATGTGTCTTGTTTGTCCACTTCTTCAAACTTAACTCCATCAGTCTCTGAAGAAATGAGACAGATACTCTAGCACTCCCAAATGCTAAATAAAATTCAGCCTCTGGGATAGTAGACATGGAAGTCACAACTTAGAGTGTAACAGTGGAAAACATTGTAGTCAAAAGACAACCCTGCTCCTAGTTTCATCAGATATCTCTCCACTAGCTACTTTATGGATCTCCCACTGGATATCCATACTTTTGTTCTCAGTTTCTTTATACCCATTTTCCATGACAGGAATGTGATGATATCACCAGTGATCTTTATGGCCTTGTCATGCTCCTCCTCCTACCACAGGGCTTTTGCACAGGCTGTTCCCTGTCTCTGGAGTATTGTTTCTTCTCATGTTACCTAATTAATTATCCATTTGTCCTTCAGATAACAACTCCAGCTTAACTTCCTCTGATAAGCCTTCACCTAATCAAATTCCCTTCCTAAAGGCTCTCATAACACATGTACTTTTTGTTTATAACACTTGTCATGTTGATACCTATTATGACAATTTGATTAATGAAAGCTCAATCATGGCATCAGCTCTTTTCACTCATCACTGTGCTTCCAATTCTGGTACATAGTAACCATCTCGATAAATATTTATTAAATAAGTGAACAAATAGCTTGTGTTCCTTGGATTACACTTAAAAATTTCTGACTTGCTTGCATCCAAGAAGCATTCTGTTTCTTGTTTACACTGGCACAGTGTGTTGGCAATTAATATGATGTGGTCCCACAATCTATATGATATTATTAATGACTGTTGAAAACTAAAACGTTATATTGCTCTTTTATTTCTGGTGGTAGGTTTTGTAAATCACATCACACAATTAGAATATTGCTGTCCTTGTTGACGTGTATTGTTGAAAACATAATATACACAGTCATTGATGTAATGTAGCTAGAAATTTTCTATGGAGAAGAATGTTAGGCTTTAACGATTTTTGATGTACTGAATGATTACCACTGTGTTTGCAGCTGAAAAAAAATGGTAATAGATATAAAGAAACACTTTGAAGTATAATTAGTTCTTTGGGATTCTGAAGCCATGTCAATATGTGGCGGGCAAGGATTATTGTCACAGATGCTGTGGGTTTATGAAGTAGGAAGTCATGGTATATTTATAGCCCTCTTTGGTATTTTGGAATCTCAGAGAAAGCCCTCCAAAATGTAAGAAATGTTCTTTGTCTTTAAAAGTTCATAATTTGGTTGGAAAATGGCCCATACAGGCATAAATCTGTAGTTCTAACAATATGGTAAAACACATACACACACACACACACACACACACACACACACACACACACACACACACAGCATTCTCCTATAGCCATAATTTTTAAGGAAGACAAAGAATGATCCCAGTTGACTGGCAAGGTCCCAACAATCTGGATACCAGCCCCTCTTTTCTGACCTCACCTTCTGCTCTTTCCATCTTTCACCTCATACTGGTTGACCCACTATTTCTACCCCAGGACCTTCACACTTGCCAGTGTCTCCCCCCCGATATCCAGGTATCCACATAACTGGCTCATATCCTTCAAGACTTGACTGTCACCTTCTCAGTGGGACCTACTTTGGCCATACTGTTTAAAATTGTAGCATCAGCCAGTCTTGCTGCTCACAGTCTACCTCTCTTTTTTTTCTCCAGTGCATTTTATATTATCTAATAATGCTATATATTTTACTTTTTTTATTACCTTTTTTTAATACCTCCCCTCACTAAAATGTAAGCTCCCTGAGAGCTTACTGTTCATTTGCTTTCTCACTGCTGTGTTTCTAGCATGTACACCTGATACATCAGTATGGATCAGGAGCTCAATAAATATTTGTTGGATGAATGAGTGAAAGAACTACATGGAAGGAAAGGAAGAAATAGGCAAGCTCACTTCAGAGTTAAAGACCCTGTTTTCAGCAATGACTTACTGGGTGAACAACAGTTCACTGCTGTCAACCTCATCTGTAAAATGAAGCCCATCCCCCTCAATCCTGTCTAGAATTCTTCTTGTATGTCCTGCTCCTTCCTAAATCCTAAAAATAAGGACTAGTCATCTCTCCCATTCTTCTTTGGGTGGCCCTTGGGATGGTATACAGCTGGGGCTCACTAAGTGACAGCCATTAATATTAGAATTAATTTCTGGAGGAGTAGGTTTTGAGCAGACAGAGATTGAAAGAGGCATTAGCAGAGTCTACAAAAGCAAATCAGTTATGTGTGGGGCTTGAATTCGAGGATGATTATTAAGTGTTAGTACAGGGCTTGCCTGCAGTAGGGTTTTGATACTTCATGGAGGACTATTTACTGTTCTTATCGTGCTTAAGCACCCTTCCTGCTCTGTGCAGGAAGAAAAGGCAGTGTTGGAATGGGCTAGAATCCACTGAGCTATGTGGAAGACAGCAAGATAAAGAAGGGGATGTGGAAAACCAAGACAATCTTAGAAGGCCGTAACATGACCAGGTATTGGCGGGGGAAAAGTCTTTTCTCAAGCATGTGTGGATGATGGCCATTGTGAACATCAAGTCACCGGCCGGGAAGTGGAATCAGGGGGGCTTCTGGAGTACCAGAAACGTTCTTTGTCTTGATCTGGCTAGTGGTTAGATTGCCGCACACACACTGTAATTCATGAAGCTGCACAGTTGGTAGTATGTTAGCGAAAATTCATGAAGCTGTGTACTTTACCGTATGGAAGTTATACTCCAATGACAAAGTGAAATTACATTTCTGTGCGCACGCATTCGCGTGTGTGTTGTCCCATGCAAACTTGCTGAGCCGTGACAACATGACGATGATGTGGATGGCCACACAAACACATAAGGAGGGATTTAAGCAAGAAATTTTCAGGCACAGAGAATTTGTACTTAAGCCCGAAAGGATCATGGTGCTGCTCCTTGTGCTAAGGCCCGGGAAGGAGAAGCTTGGTGGGCGGTGGCGGGAAGGAGGGAAGCTCTAGGGAGGTTCACGGGGGTCCTTCCGTGCCCAGTCTCCACGTGGTGCACTTGAAGCAACTTCAGGGAAGAGCGTTCCCTTTAAAGTGAAAACTGAGAATGCAGCAGACCCGGGAAAATTTCCGCTCAGAGCCCATGACCAGAGTTGTAAAAATCTCCTGTGAACGTTGGAGATATTTTTTAACACCACGAAGGATTGTAGGAGAGCTCTAGAAATTCTGGCTTTCAAAAGTAAAATACAGAACACTAAATATCTGTAAGGTAACCTTTATGAACACTGCAAGGCTGATTTTCTTGCACAGAGTCATAGAATGGCAGAACGGAAAAGGATCTCAGATGCTATCGGATTCAGTTGGTCTCATCTTCTAGAAGCTAATTTTCAGGAAGGGGTGGTGTGGCCTTAGCAACACAGTTGATTCATTTCAAGCTGGAGAGAACCTAGATCAACATGGTAAATTGCTTCTTGGGACTTCCTGTCTGTCTGCCCTTCCTTCCCTCCGTCTTTCCTTCCTCCTTTCTTCCTTCCTGCTTCCCCCCCCCTCTCTCCTTCCTTCCTCCTTTCTTTTTCAAATTAGGGATGCATGTTTAACAATCCCTTTAACAACAGGATGAATAATTACTTTTTAGATATTAAGAAACTGTATTTATTTTAGTTCCCTATAGTCAATAAATTATTGTTATTGGAATCACATTGTTTAATATATTGAAATTTATACCAAGTTCTTTATCTAATTAGAACGATGAAGCAAAATGGCTTATTTGTTTTCTGTGTAGGCACTTTCTCTAAAATATGTAACAAAATTGTTTGCAGGTCAATAGCACCTTCACAAAAGAAAAGCAGAAACATTAATATTATAATCCTAGGTAAGCTGTTCAAACACACACAACGGCCTCCTTTAATTTCTTTAATTCACACTAAGTTGTTAGGAAAATTACTCATGTTCACAGCATGAGTTGTTACTTCTGGGTCGGTAAAATTAAAACAAAAAGAAATGACATGAAAATATTGAGAGAAAAGTCAACAGTCAAAATTTTCAAACTTAACCTAGTGATCATCAATTAAGCAACCAAGGAAGTGAGTCAGTTTTGAGATGGATATTGGAACACTTTCAATTAAAAGGAGCAAATTCATTTTCATTCCTTAGCTGTATCTAAAGTGCAATTGAAATCCTAAAATATTATTTTTGAATTAGGCATTATGACTAAAATTAAATAGATCATCATGTACTATATTAAAGCTTACAATACTTTTCCTTTTTCTTTCAAGTATCAAAATGTAAAAATGGTTATTATCACCTTTTAGTAAAATAGAATATATTAAGTAAAAGAACTAAGACATTTTTTTCCCTATCCCTGGAAGTGCATCTGGGGAGAGAATTTGAAATCCTTGTACGTTGAGCTCATATGGACTTCTGCCCTTAAATGGACTTCACATTGCTTGTTCTATTCCCACATGTGAAACATTTCTGACCTCTAAATCAGGAATGAAAAGAAAAACGGGAATGGGGAGAGATGTTTTCTCTTTGATCCATTTTCTGATCATAAAGGAAACTGGGAATATGGAAATGCGTTTTCTCTTTGATGCAGGTTTTGATCAGCATATTTATAAGTAGCTCAGGGAGTTCTTGCAGAGAAGGAGAGATGGACGAAATCTCCCACCCTGGTGCTTCTCTGGTTCCAGTGCATCTGACAAGATTATGGGAAATACAGAGGAGCTAGGCGTTCATGGTGGGGTTCAATCAGATAGGCAACAAGTACTTAGCAAGCATCCACAGGGTGCGTAACTTTGAACTGCACCCCAGGCATTAACCATAACCTCTCACAACTCAGCTCTGTGGGTAGGAGATTTAAGTATGGTTAAGAACATCATACTGGCAAACACTGAGTAATTTATTCTTAATCCAGTATCTGGCATTAAATCTGATATCAAGCCATTGTTGATGTGGTCACATTGACAACGTTAGTACAGAAATTCATCTATATCCTAGTAAGCCCACATCTGTGCCATCCCCTGTCCTGGTGTGACAGTCATATTATCATCTTTGAGTTCTTCAATTCTCAACATTGATTGGAACTATCACTCTGTTGGTGGTCTTAGTTGTGCTCCTGGAAACTCAGTGTTGGAAACACGATAGAGTTCCAGTTGAATTTAGTGTCTTCCCATCTCCTCCTCCTCCTTTTCCTTCTTTTATTCATTTCTGTTGCCACCCCTCTCTCAAAACAGAGCTCCAAATGCTTAACCAACTTTGCTTTTATGATTATTAACTCTCACACCTACATAGATCAGGAACCCTCCTGAGGACTTGTTGCCACAATGTCTGGGTCTGGAGTGCTTAATTCTGGAAATTCATTCTTTCCTCCTTGTTCCATAGTGTGAAAATCCAGCCAAAGGGCAGTGGAATATGGAGTGTTGGTTCCCATACCTTGATGATGATATAAATTATCTCAGCGATCTTTCTTTTTTATGAAAAGCAGGCCCTGGGCCCCTTCTCTGGAAATTCAGATTTTTGTAGGTCTGAGACGAATTCTGGTGATGAACCAGATTTGGGGAATCTGCTTTCCTTTAAACCCTGCTACTCAGTATGTGGCCCGCAGTCCAGCAGCACTGGCTTCACCTGGGGGCTGGTTAGAAATGCAGAATCTCAGGCCTTACTCAAGACCTCTTACATAAATCAGACAGACTCAACATTTTAACCAGACCTCCAAGCTTTAGCACATGAAAGCTTGAGAAGTTCTTCTGGGAAGAACTCTGACTCTGAAGCAGCAAATCTCAATTATGCTCCCAAAATCGCTTTAGTAAAATGGGGCCTAGGATATAGGCTTTAAATTTTCTTTACTCATTTCCTGATAAGAAAGAGAGGGAAGGGTGAAGACAAAGCGTTGGTTTAAATGATGTCTTATTTTAAGGATTCAAAGTAGTTTTAAAGAGATCGTTTATCAGCAAAACTGAAGAGAAAGATAATAGAAATGAAAATTCCAGGCTGTATATGGGAGTGTGGTTATCTTTAGTGTGTGTATGTGTGGTGAGTGTGGGGGGTGTGAGTGTGTGTGGTGTATATTTTTGTGCAGATGATGAGAAAGCAGGGGATCCATCCCCCCACACAGGAGTTTGCTAGGACTACTAGAACAAAGTACCACAAATTAGGGGGTCTAAACCACACAATGTTTCTGTCTCACAGTTCAGGAGGCCAGAAGTCTGAGTCACGGGGTGGGCAGGCTTGGTGCCTTCTGAGGCTGCGAGCAAAGGCGATGTGCTGGGCCTTCTCCCCATGCTTCTTGTAGTTCTTTGGTTTGTGACAGCTTAGATTCAATCTCTAGGTCCATGTGTGTCTGTCTCCAAATTTCCCCCTTTTATACAGACACCAGTCATATTGAATTAGGAACCACACTAATGACTTAATTATAACTTGATTACTTCTTGTAAAGACCCTATCGTCAAAAAAGGTTACATTCTAGAGAATGGGGGTTTAGGACTTTAACAAGTGAATTTGGGGTGGGGGGGGGTCATCATTTATCCCATGGCATCTACAAGAGCCACCTGCTAATGAGAAGAAGAATGTGGAGTCTCTGAATCCCCTCACCACCATCTGAACTACTGTAGACAAAGAGCTTCTGAGAATTCCTCTCTCTCGGCCCTGAGGTTACCCCAGCCCAGGCTGATTATGCTCGGCATCATTTGAAAAACACAAATCCTTCAGTTTGGCTGACTTTTGCCTCTTGACCATAAGTAAATGGAGGACCAAGACAAATGATCTCTGATGGACTGCTGGAAAGGTTTATTCCCACTAAAAATCAAACCCACTATTATTTGTTTCTAATAGCCCAACTGATCTCTGAGTAAAGCCGACAAATCTACAAGGCCCTCAGTCCTCACAGCTTCAGGAAGACAAAAACGGCGGCGATTTTCTTTACTAAGCACTGCACAGGGCCCCCCAGGTCCTGGTTTTATTATTGCTCTAGCCATGAGGTGTGGTCTATGCATAATCTGAGATAGTCAGCCTCATGCTAGACAGCCTTGATTTAAAGCAAAAGTGCCATGGCTGGTATAGCCCGAATAGTAGTGGGCTTAGGGGAAAAAAATGTGAAATGAAGCCTAGAATGAGAAATGGCTGGGATTTGAGAACCTTTAGTATTTACAAAACCTGAGGGCACATAGAAAAATCATGCTACCCGAGAGGAGAAACCGGCACCCCACAAATACTTCTTTGAGAACTACACAATTAACAGAGAGTGACTCAAATAGTAGAATAAAATATGTTCAAATTAAATCTGCCAGTGACACCTGCTTTGTGAACTTAAATCAAGTTCAAGGTGACCTTGACAATTTGGAGAAGTGGATACACGCAAACAGCAAAAGGTTTCACAGGTGTTCATGTGGGATAATTCAGTCGTCATAAATATAAGCCACAGATGGGATTGATTTTGCAAGAGAGTGGCGACTAACTTTTGGAGGCTAGCTGGGATGGGCAGGTGACTCTAGAGCGTGAAGTAGGTATCCTAACATGGACATGTGCAAATAGGATGGACAGATCCTCGCATCGGGGTTTTCAGACTTTTTTGAGAGTGACTCATGGTAAACAATAATTCTACATTGTGATCCAGTATATGTAAGTATGTATATATATATATATATATAAATCTGAAACAAATGTTTCACAAAATAATACCCTGACTACATGTGAGACTCTGTGTTCTATTCCATTCCATTCCATTCTAGCATCTCCTATCTTACCTATCTTTTCTATTTGTCTTCATTTTTAAATTATTATTTTATGCTAGTGTGAACCACTACATCGATTTTTATGACCCACCCACCTCATGAATTACAACCTGGACAGGATGAAAGGATTATCACAATACTAGTGGTTCTCCATAGGGTAGGGTTGAGATGTTTTAGGTTGTCTCCTACCCTCCTGGGAGGGTAATACTGGCATCTAGTGGATAGCGGCCAAGGATATTACAAAATATCCTACAATGCACTGGACGGCTCCCCACAACAAAGAATCATCATCCCCCAAATTTTAGTGCTGACGCTGAGAAACTGCTCCATACTTAGCACTATTCTAAATATTCTTTTAAAGCATGATTTTCAGGCTGAATTCCTTGGAGCTTGGGATCTCTGTCAAAGTGGTTCAGGAGGCTAGGGTTGGGGGAGAGTCACAGGCCCCTAAGCCTCCTTCCACTGCCCCACCCATCAGAGCAGGCTGGACTTGATTTGTGGGAGGGTGAACTCACCCAGGTTTGCTTGGGACTTTTCCAGGTTTAACTCCATAAGTCCCACATCTCACGACCTGTCTTGGAGGCAAACCAGGCCAGCTGATCACCCCATAATATACTGGATAAGAAAAGTGGCTCTGGAGGAGAAAGGATTCTGCTTAAAGCAAGAGGAGAAGGTTGTTAAAAGCCACTGTTTTCAGAAGTGTGAGTCTTATAATGGAAGTCTACTGAGGAGAACTTGGAGATCTCGAAGGCATCAGTTTTAAAATGTTATTAGTGGTTTAGGGACCAGCCCTGTGAAAGAACATTAAAGAACTAGATTTCTCACCCCAGGCTGAGAACCCTGGAGAGAGAAAGATCTTAATCACCGTCTTCACGGCAACGAAACGATGAGGCTATGTGAATGATTTTGAGCAGCTGTTCTCTGCTTCTACATTTGACAGGTTAAGAGGGATTCTAGTGAAATATCAGGAAGACCTTCTTGCCTTTAAGAAAATGTTTGGAATATCTGTATTTCTTCTGAGGAAAAAAAAAGATAATGTATCTTTTTAAAAAGGGAATTTTTTGAGTTGGGTTCTTCCTGTAGTCAGGGGACCATTGGCTGTGGCCTCTCGAACTTCCTTCTCTCCATGTTTCTACGAATGGCTGGAACCTTTATCTGGTAAGTGCCCTGGGCTGGATATACTCCAGAATTAATGAAAAAAGACACGAATCCTGTCCTTTAGGAGACAGCATTCCCCCATCAAAAAATCAACCACATTCTTTTATTAGGTCGTATCTTCTTGAAAGTGTCGCTGTAAGGATATGTTTTCCCGATTTCCTGGAAGCCAATTTATTGTTACTCGGGAGATTCAGGTAGTTTCTCTCAGACCTCAGAGGGACAACTAATTAAACTTCAACAAGGTAGCACCTGACCTCACTACCCGACCTCCTTTCAGTGCCATTTTGTTATACTTTGGTTCAGTGTTCTCCTATGCCTTTAGCAGAAGGTCAACAAAATATTTCAGAGCTATAATTAATAATATAGTTTTTGTTCTTTAAGTGTTTTGAAAGCAATAGAAATTTCCCCTCAGTCACTGGTTTGTGCCCAGAGTTAATATAGTTGTGTATCAAGATAGCTTCATCTGGGGCACCTGGGTGGCTCAGTGGGTTAAGCCGCTGCCTTCGGCTCGGGTCATGATCTCAGCGTCCTGGGATCGAGCCCCACATCGGGCTCTCTGCTCAGCGAGGAGCCTGCTTCCCCCTTTCTCTCTCTGCCTGCCTCTCTGCCTGCTTGTCATCTCTCTCTCTGTCAAATAAAAAAAAAAAAAAAAAAGATAGCTTCATCTGAACTTCCTTTCTCCAGAAGAGACTGTAATATCTTCTCTTGTGAAAATGGGCTTTGCGCCCAAAGGTGAGGAGAAGGAGGACATTCCTGTATGTAGACTGTCTCCAATCATTTTAAAAATAGAAACTACTTTTTATTTCCCTGATGCGTTGAGATCTTGTAGAATGTGTGACATGTTGGCAAAGCCTGACACAGGAAGTGAGAGGGCTGCTCATTGAGATGGAAAGCCCTAGAAAGGAACATTAAGTGAGCTCAGCTGCTGTAGCCTTTCACTGCCCCCTTCGTGGAAACTTCCGGGGAACGAAGAGGGAGGGCCGCTGAGGGGCTGTGGGTTCACAAAATGAGCCTCTTCGCCAGCTTGTCAGGATGCTTCTGGATGTAAACAGTGCCTTCCTAACAAGGCAACACCTCATTTTGCTCCCTTAGGACTAGAGAATCTCTTTGAAAACTCAGGAACTGTGTCACCGGTATTTACAGTATTTTAATTATTATAGACCCATTTGTTCAATTTAAGAGGCCGTGGATAACACTTAAATACCTGAATGGTCTAGCGTGCATTCAAAGAGTCACTGAGCTATAAAATAGTCATTTGCTCAACCCTGTTGTCTTAGACCATTAGTTACTACTGAGATCCATAATGATTTGGCCATTTCCAGTGATAAGTGAAGGAGAAGCGGTTCATTATCTTTAGCAACCACGACTGAAATTACTTGTTGCAACTCTTAACTGAATGGTTCTATTGGTTAATAGTTCTTCTGAAAATTAAATTATTTTTTGTCAAAGAGAAGTCATTTTCCCCCCTCAGATAACTGCACATATATCTTGTTCTAGAATACATATTATGTCCTTAGCAAAAATGGAATGTGGAAATCTTTCTTGCATTTCGAATAAAATATCATTAAGCAAAGTTCTTGCTGCTTGAGTGAAAGAAGTCACCGTGCAAATAGTATCATACAAAGTAATGGCCTTATTCCAGTTTGCTTTCTGGCTGGAACACAATGGCTCAGCACAGACATTTCAGAATCAAGTAAGAAAGAGGAACAATAGAACGGAAATACAGATGAATTGTAGATTCGGGATGGTTTGGCAATTTGCTAAACATTTCTCAGCTGGGTAAGGGAAAATAACTTGATAAATACAATAGGGAGTGCAGGGTGAGAACCCGAGGCCTAGGTTGGTAGGAGAGTGAAAACAAAAGCGGACTAAGCTCATTTAAATCCATAATAAATCGGAACAGGGGTGTGTGGAAGGGGACAGATAAGGAGGAGAACAGGAGTAGAGGAAGGCTGCGGTGCTGGTGAGCAGTGAGGCTCCGAACGGCAGCAATGATGGTCATTTTAGGAACCGGAAGCAGAATACTGCATTCTGAGTGTTCTCTCTAATGTGAGCTCTCTCACACTCTCAAAACCTCTGGTAAACTCCTCCGCGGCTCTCATATCCCTAGGCCCCTGCTTCTTCGCTTTTTAAATGTTTGCTTTTTTGTTTTGTTTTAGAGGTCTTATCACTTTCTGAAACTACTGTATAAACCACATGTTTGCTTGTGGCCCGGCTTTTCCTACTAGGTGTGGGGTTTTGTCTGTTTTGTTTCTTGCCGTCGTCTGAGGACCTAGAGTAGTGCATTACTCAGGATCCTGCTACATATTTTTTTTAAAGATTTTATTTATTTATTTGACAGAGAGATCACAAGTAGGCAGGGAGGCAGGCAGGGTGGGGAAGGGGCAGGCTCCCTGATGAGCAGAGCGGCCGAGGGGGGGGCTCCATCCCAGGATTCTGAGATCCCATCTGAACCGAAGGCAGAGGCTTAACCCACTGAGCCAACCAGGTGCCCCCGATACATATATTTTTTTTAATGTTTTATTTTTTATAAACATATGTTTTTATCCCCAGGGGTACAGGTCTGTGAAACACCAGGTTTACACACTTCACAGCACTCACCAAAGCACATACCCTCCCCAATGTCCATAATCCCACCCCCTTCTCCCAAACCCCCTCCCCCCAGCAACCAGAATCTATAAAGAACTTAGCAAACTCAACACCCAAAGAACAAATAATCCAATCAAGAAATGGGCAGAGGACATGAACAGACATTTCTGCAAAGAAGACATCCGATACATATTTTTGAATGAATTAATAAATGATTGAATGAGAGCCACTGCTACTCTTAAGGCTTTCAGAAAAATTGGAGGAGATCCAGAGGAGTTGTACTGACCCACCCAAGGTGACCTTATTTAAGTTGACTGGTTAGTATCATCTGAAGTTTTCAGTTACTCTGAAGTTCTAACAGTCCTTCCTTTTCCCAGTTTTCTCTTTCCAGTAGCCTGGCTTTTACCTGTGTAAATAACTGGCCTCTGTCCCTCGTCCGGAAGCAAGGACCAAACTGCATACTGTAGGCAAGGACCAAACTGCATACTGTTTTGTTTTATGAGGAAAGCAGAATATGTTTTTTTAGATTCTGCAACTTTTTTAGTAATAGATTTTTTTTTCCTACGCTCACTAACAAATGATTAATAATAAAATAATAATAAACATCCTTTAGCAGTGATCTTTTTTTCCTGCTCTAGAGGTATGGATGAAATGTATACAAGATGCTCGGTCCCACATAACCCTACATTCTGCCTTCTGGCTTTCCACTCCAGAAGCTGAGAGCTGACAACCGAAGCATGAAACTTGCTTAAATGCAAAGAAGCTCTTACGAGGATGGCAAATGGAAGTGCTTTCCTGGTCCAGAATGGTAATGCGAGCTAATGAAGCTGACCTGCTTAAAGCAACAGGGAGAGGTGACGCCTGGGGTGGGGGAGTTGGAAAGTGCTTGCCTCATCTGAAGGTATTCAAATTCACATTTTGAAAAGTTATGCTAACCAAACATAACACACGGATACTAGCGTTTGGGGAATGCTGTTGTGTAGCTATGATTCCTAATCTCCAGCTAATGGTGTTAAAATGCTGGTTCTGCTCCTACATCTAATTTTTGTTTTATAATTCCTTAAAAATTGTCCAATCAATTGTGTGACTCATATGATGGTCTTATGTGCAGATACAGATAGATAGATAGATAGATAGATAGCTTCTGTGAATATATGTGAATGAACGAATATATATGAATATGCATATATACAATGAAAATTAAGAAAAAGGAGTTGTGTATCAAATGTATAGTAGAAAACAAGATAATAAGTGAAGGATGGTAAGACAATCCATGTACTGCAAAAATTCAGCAAAAGCATGAAATTGTAGCTAGAGGTGATAAGGAAAACTATAAGCTGAATATAACAATACCTCTAAAATTCTTGGAGAGATGATTTGGGATGAAGCTCTCCCATCCCACGTGGAATATGATGTGACCCAGTTCTGTCAGTTGGTTAAACCCCAAACTCCTCCTTTACTAGTTGTTTGGCCTTAAACATGTTAGTTAACTTGCGTCAACTCTATGTTACAATACCCTTGTCTGTCCAGTGGTGTTTAAGTGGTAGGTGCTTATTGTTTCATCATTCAAAAGGACATGGTGAGGATTCAATGAGTTAAAGCACTCAAAGGACTTAGAACAGGGACTGGGATTGTAAGTGTTTAGGAAGGAAATGTTTATTATTGTTATTTTAACTTTATTGTCATTGCAAAAGATAGGGGAGCTCTGCTGACATTGGGGTTACACTTATTCACCCCTGTCTTCCCTGCCCCTTGTGCCCACTTGTTTAGAGCAATTGTAATGGGTTGTACAGGTCAATGTAACCCCAGTACCTCTACATATCATTTATGGATATGGTGTTTTATATAGAAAAATTCATGGCTGTTGTGAATGTCTTCTACATGATAAGAACCAAGGGGCAGGAACAGTGCCTCTTCTTGGATCCAGACCTCAGAAAAGCCCAGGTCTAGCATTTTTTGAAACCTAATGCCAATCCCAAGTAGCAGTGTTGCTCAAGTTGTTGTAGCACATAGTAGGTCCTCAGCACAAGCCTGCTGAATTATGCACCCAAACTTCCTCATCGCTGGAGTTCATTCCCCTGGAGATTTGATTAGAAAAGTATTTTCATCTTTTATGTCCTCAGAGCAGCATTGCTTATGCCCTTAGTTTTGCAGTCCTTCAGAAACTCTGCTGTTCAGCCTCTGGACCTGATTATACCTCCCAAGAGAAAGACTTGAAAGCACACCCTTCAGCTACTGTGCATCAGATGTCCTGCCTCCTGTCCACCATCTCCATCTCCTTCCTTTCTTCTCCTTGGTATCCCAGGTGTATGCACACACTGCCTGCACACGCACACACACACTGTCTCATGCACACACAAATATAAAGTAACAATAAAATCCTCTTCCTTGAGTCAAAACAAAACAATCTCCTTTTCCCCAAAACATACCTCTGTGCATATTAACATATGGCATCAGTGCCCCCCAAATGATTGAAAAACTGCTTCTGCTAACAGAAAGACTGCTCTGTCCCTTCACAACCTAAGATGACATGTTCTCTCCAGGCTCTCAGAAAAGAGCTCACATCCTTTAGTCAAAGATGAGGTTGCTTTCCATGGGCTGTGTGCCTCTGGGAAGCTGCTCGGTCCGTTTCAAATCCATATTTGGGGTTTTGTTACAGCAATAAAGTTCTAGGAGGGGCAGGAGGTATTTGATGGGGCTGCATGGGATTAGCCACTCACTACTTTGTGTTTTCCATCTAGTTGTCTCATCTTCCTGAACACTTTGCTTTCTTCTGGTGGAAGTGGGAATAACATAGGACCTCACGAAGCTCAGGGCAGATAAAGGGAGGCAACCTATATAACTGTGCTAAGCAAATCCATAGCATTTTCTCTGCTTCCTTAGATAAGGTAGAGAGTGACCAACTGGGGACTAAGAAAGTGATGGCCCCCATTTATCATTACCTGAGACAGTGGCTCACAAATTCTTAAGAATAGTTTGTAAGTTGATAACAGTTAGCCTTTTTATTTCTGGAGCATTTTTTCCTTGGTGCTCTTTCTTTCTTTCTCTCTCTCTCCCTCTCTTTGGCCTCTTATGGGCATTATTCCCACTAGACCCAAACTCAATTACAAAAAAAGCATATTTGCTTTTAAAAAAAGTATCAGCATCATGAAATAAATGCACTTTTCAAATGTTATGTAACCTTTGGGCATTAAGGAATGATGCAGCCCTACCTAATCTCTCAAACAGCAAAGATAAAGCAATCAAAGAATTGCAAAATGTTACTGCTAGAAGGAATTTAAAAACCTGACAAATTTTTAATGTCAGGGGACTTTTAGAGGATTCTTACCAAATAGACCACATATTTAAGATGCACAGAATTCCAGGAAATAACAACCCATTGTTCTTAGAATAAACTAACACTTCAAAATAAACTATTATTGGGGTGCCTGGGTGGCTCAGTCATTAAGCATCTGCCTTCAGCTCAGGTTCCAGAGTCTTGGGATCAAGCCCCACATCAGACTCCTTGCTCAGCGGGAAGCCTGCTTCTCCCTCTCCCACTTCCCTCTCTCTCTGTGTCTCTCTCTGTGAAATAAATAAAATCTTTAGAAAACAAATAAACAACAAAAAATAAACTTGTTAATTAGCATATATTGAGTATTTATTTTGTGACGGGCAGAGTTCCAAGTGCTTTACATGTATTAATTCAGTAGTCCTCTTAACAGTTGAACATAGAATCTTGCACAAGGTCATACTGCCCACACAACCTGAGCCAGAATTTCATCCAACAGTCTGGATCCAGGTTGCTACTGTCTAGTGTAGATGGTACTCTGCTAACTGAACAACTCGGAGTACAGTAGAGCTGCTGTTCCATTTCCCCCCTTCCGTGTGTAACACCACCCCAGTATCAGCCCTTCACATTGTCACTGGAGTTTATACTCCACACCCCAGACTGCTTTGTGGCTGCATTTGGTCTTATGACCATGTGGTAGCCAGTGGGAAGCAAGAGAAAGTGTTGTATGGGAACCCCAGGAAGACCATTTAAAAGGGAGCTGAGCCAACTGAGAGGCGTCGCCTCTGTGTCCTTGTGCTTCATCCTCTTTCAGGCTTGCAACTTGGATGTGAAAGTTGGTGTAATTACATGATAGCATGACCTTGAGACTGAAGCCATCTGCTGGGATGGTGGAATTGAAAGATAAACTCCCCCATTCCAATTTGGTTTATTTACCTCCAGATTTTTTTTTTCTTTGTAAGAAATTTCTTTAATGTACAAGAGAGATTTTGTGTGTGTGTGTGTGTGTGTGTGTGTTTTACACAGAAGCAGAGTGGGGGAGGGAGGGGGAGGGGAAAGAATCTCAAGCAGACTCCCTTGCCAAACACAGAGCTCAATGTGAGCTCAATCCCATGAAATGAGATTACAGCCTGAGCCAAAATCAAGAGTCAGATGCTCAACTGACTGAGCCACCCAGGCACCCCTATGTTTTTTAGTTTACTATATATTAAAATATACATTTATCTTATTAAACATATATTTGTTTCAATATATATTCATTATATTTGATATATATTTATTTGATTAAAATAATATTTATTTTACTATATGAAATTTTTATTGTTTATTTTTAACCAGGGTGATTTCCCTCATCATTGAAATATTCAGAGGTTACTGTTGCTGTGGTCTGGAAAAACAAACCCATATTAGTATTAGGGCAGGATAAATATAATTAGGAAGTTAAATATATTTTTTAAATCATGTAATACATTTTAATCCCTAAAACAAGGATATGGGGATTGTCTGCAGGTTGGTATTATGCCAGTGAACTCCTCTATGCAGGCATTGTGTTAATCAAAAATCAGCAACTAGCTCACATAATTCCGGAAGTACATTTCCTAAAGTCACTTTTACCTATAAGAAAACTAGAAGTATCCTGAGAATGAACATGATGACACATAGTGTGGACAGCGACTCTCTTCATTTCTGGTACAGACAGAGGAGCCACTGGTGGGCCAGTTAGAAGTTTCTAGTAACTTCTTTCATTGGTTCAGTGGATGCCTCCCTTCTTAGAGCGTTTGAGTATTTTACAGATTTGGGAAAGAGAAGTCCCTTCCAAGTTCTCCAGTTCTTTAAAAAAAAAAAAAAATGTTGACCAAGGAAAACTATTACTTAAACAGAGCCATCTGACTTGAAATGAAGTGGTCGTTCATTAATGTACCTTTTCATTTCTTCAGATGACATTTAGTTCCAAATAAAGCAGAGATAATGTGATTTTTCTTTTAATATTGACATTATGAAGATTCTAGTAGAGACGTTTCCAGTAGAAGAAAGCTAGGAAAAGGTGGATCTGATTTATGTTCCTTTTTTAAAAGAAGAACATGCCCGGCAACTTCGTTTCTAAAATTTTTGAAGTTTGAACAAATAGCACTCCATCATCAATTACCTGGGGAAATTCACAGATATTCTGATAACATCATGTGTCTGTATTTATTAAATTGTGCCACAGGAACCTGTTCCTGTAAGATGAAAATAAAGCATTTTCCCGGGCATTTAACTTTTTCCAAGCTCTCACTGCAGTTGGCACTTTCCAGTAGCCCGTTTTGCAGGTTTATTTCCCCCCAAATTTCAGATGTCCTCTTTTAACCCTTTTTGTGTCACCTGATTTTCTCAGAATGTTTCATTCTGCTCTCAGCAGCAGAGCTGGTAGTTTTGATTGGAGAAGACATAACCTACAGTTTAAAGTAGACTATCAAGAAATATAATTCAGTTATGTTCTGTGAATTATAAATTGTGTTGTCTCATCTAGGTAGTTCAGATTTTTGTTGTCTGCTCCTACTGTCTCTCCTTTTCTTTCTTTCTCCTTTTTTACAATATTAAAAGCCAGTTCGATGATTTCCTTATCTGAGGAGACCAGCTGTTTCCTGGGGGTTGGATCTAGTCTGTCCTTTCTAAATCAATGTCTGTCATAGGGAGACAGAAATATGTGTATGACTTACAGGACTTGTCTTCATAATGATGAATGTTTAGTTAGAACATTGATTATAAAAATAGAAACCAGACTTTGAAAAGCAATTTAAAGCTATGGTATCTGTCTGTTACAATCATTAAAAGCTAATGAGTATATTTCTTTGGTGTAGTTAATCTTTCCACAGCCTAACAAACAGTGTTAATTTGGGGAAGAGTACATTTAGTGTATGATAAACATTTTGCTGATTAGTCCCCAAATCATATGCTAACTATTTAGCCCATTATTTAAATGTGATATAGAGTAGAATCTGCTTCTTAACTAATGATCGAATAGAAAATGATCCAGACTCAGGCAGAATTGAAGGAACATTTCTGTGTTCTATACTTGGAGACACATTACATGTGATTAAAATTTTAAATTGTTGAGGGAACAGTTGTTTTCAAAGAGATCAAAGGTTGGCTTTATGCATACCTCTTACTACAGTTGGTTTATAATTATTTATCAAATGTCTGACAAGGCTAATGAGTTTTGTCTACATTTTTCCATCCCTCTTACTAGAATTATGGCTTATTCTCTCTACTTTTAAAGATCATAAATATGCATAAAATCACAACTGGCAGGATTTTCTCTAAATTGGGAGAGTTTATCATAAAGCAAATAGCTTCCTAAAACACCTGAAACCTTAGTTTGAAACATCTAAAGTTCAGAAATTTCCTGTGATTATAGTTTGTGTTTTCAAAAAAGCATAGGTTTTTAGATCTGGGATGTAGATAAAGAGATAATCTAATTCAAATCCTATTCATTTTTTCAAAAACAATAGTGACCAAAAAGTTCAATTGGGAAATTGCTCTTAATAAAACATTTACTTAATAACCCTGGGCACAGGGTTATTAAGTAATGAAGAGGAGTCCCTCCATGTAAATATATGTATATGGCATATACACACATATCTGACTCTACAAGTAACAGGAAACGGAAACTGGCTTCAACACTGAATATCTATCGGCTTCTGTAACTGCAAGGTCTAAACCCATATCAGGTTTCAGACTGGTTTGATTCAACTGTTCACCAATGTCCTAGAGATCCTTGTTTCTTTCTTTCTTTCATATATTTTTTTAATTATTTAAAAAGATTTTTATTTATCTATTTGAGAGAGAGAAAACCAGTGGGGCAAGGGCAGAGGGACAAACAGACTCTTTGCAGAGCAGTGGGCCTGAGGTGGGACTTGATTCCAGGACCCTGTGATCATGAACTGAGCTGAAGGCAGATTCTTAACCAACCAAGCCACCCAGGCACCAGAGATCCTTGTTTCTTTCCCATCCTTCTTTATTGTCAGCTTCATCCTGAGGCTGACTTTTCCCATGGTGGCAGAATGTCTTGGCAGTTTTAAGCTTTATATCTACATATCATACCAACAAGACCAGAAGAGAAAATCCTAGGGGCACCTGGGTGGTTCTGTCATTAAGTGTCTGCCTTCAGCTCAGGTCATGATCCCAGGGTCCTGGGATCAAGTCCCACGTCAGGCTCTTTGCTCATTGGGAAGTCTGATTCTTTCTCTCCCACTCTCCCTGCTTGTGTTCCTTCTCTCACTTTCTCCCTGTCAAATAAATAAATAAAATATATATTTAAAAGAAAAAAAAAAAAGAAAATCCTGGCTTTCTCAGTTGAACCTTATGTCCCAGAAGCCCCCAGAAAACTACTCCTCGTGTTTAAATTGGACCAATACCTCTGGCCAGAATCACACCCCAGGTTGAATTGCTTAGGGCTGGGTTTATTTGATGAGTAGCCAGGAGATGGGTAAAACAAGAGACTTAACTGTGGATGAAACCATTAGGATGTATGCCTTGCATTGGAGGAAGACCTGTGCCCACTCCCTTAGCTCTCCCCATGGCCCCGTATTTACACGGCAAGCGACCACACCTACTATGGATGCATCTTTTACTGTTAGTAAGCATAGAAGTAATTTATGCTCATTGTAGAAAACTTGAAAACTGCCATCAAGAGTAATAAAAATGAAAAATCACTCATAATCCCATTTTTAGAAATTACTCACCATGAACATTTGGTATATCTTCTAATCTCTTTAAGAGGTGCAGTATTAAGATCACACTTACATCTGTGTCTGCCAGTCTATTTTATGTATCTATCTTCAGTTTTATATCCTGTTTTAAATTTCTATAGAACACAATTGGAAGCCTTTCCCCATAACACTTAGAACTTTGACTTTTCAAAGGTAGTTGAAGAGTAGAATTATTGAGGAGATAGTAAACAGTTATAGGCAATGCCCTGTTTCTCATCACGCTTTCTAAGCCTTTTCAGTTTGTCTTTTAGCATTATTGGTCTGAAAAGGTCACCGAAACTTTACTTCATCTCTAAATGTTTCTAAAAATTCCCCAAGGTCCCGGGGTTTACTGTGGAGTAGGATTGCAATCAGTTGAGGTGCAGAAGTTGTCAGTTGCTAGAAGAGGGCTTCTTCGGATGAAGGCAGATAAATGCTGACCTAGGAGACCACTGAGAACTGATTGGGCATTAAAACACTAGGTTTTAGTTTAGTCTCCACCACTATCCAGTATGTGAGTTGAGAAATCACTGCAAATGTCCTATGCTTCCATTTCCTTATTCGTCAAGTAGGGTAAGAGTTCTTTTCTACCTTGTCAGAATAAATAATGGGAGGTATAACTATATGGGTTATAAAGAAATGATTACCTAATATATATCTAAATGTAAATCTCATTATTGCATTATAACATTTTGCATTATTTTATCTTTTTGTGTACCATTGGGATTGTTAAAGCAGATATTATTAACCCCATATGACAGATGGGGGAACTGAGTGTGAAAATGATATGACTAACAGTAGAATCTTTCTGCTTATTTAAGGCATCACCACTAGTAAAAGCATTTGGTGATGAAGATAGTGATGGTTATGATGACAGTCATGACAGTAATACCTAACAGTCAAGAGTGATTAACTAAGAATGAAGTCACCATGAATAACATTTGTAGTTACCTGTTTTCAAAAACTGAGCTTAATCATTCAATTTTCTCTCCTGTAGTATAATTGGTGAAAATTGTTGAAAAATAAGTTATTTGTTTTTCTAATGTTTTGAAAGTATCACATAGTCTATAAAGACAACTTAGAGAACACAGGGAAGCAAAATAAGAAGAAAAGTATCACTCTACTTCTGCTAGGTATAGAAAACCAGTAGTACTTGGCCCTTCATGGTTGTTTTTTTTTTTTTTTTTCCTATGTTCACATATGTGTGTCTTTTGGCAGTAGTAAGTTCTTTTTCTTTTTTTAAAGATTTTATTTATTTTTACATATGAGTAGGGTATGCCTGTCTGTGTGTGAGTATAGGAGAGGGGCAGAGGGAGAAGGAGACTCCCTTCTGAGCAGGGAGCCCCATGTGGGACTCCATCTCAGGAACTTGATCCAGGACCCTAGGATCATTACCTTAGCTAAAGGCAGATGACCAACCGACTGAGCTATGCAGGTGCCCAGTCGTAGTAAGTTCTCAAAGGAAGAAATCATAGAGAGACCTAGGGCTGACTCCATAATACAGTAATAATTGTTAAGTGCTAATTTTAATAACATTATCTCAAGTGCTTTGAAGATATTAAATACATTATGCACAATTACTGCAAATAACTTACGGAGTCGGTTCTAATATTACCCCCATTTTTACATGAGAAAACCAAGCAGAGACAAATTATCACCAGAATTTCCAGGGGATGCCCAGGAATCTGAAGATTTGGGATACTGACCTATATCCTAGAAGCATTCTTTGCACCATCTTTTTGGTGTCCTTCCTGCAGAGTGTTAAGCAAGCTTCAGTCTCAGAGTGGAACAGCTAAGAAACCAGCAGTAGTGAGAACAGAAACCCTGAGTACTAATGGAAGGGAGCTGATGGGCTCTGTGGTAAACCAATCTCTCCTCAGAAAATGGTCAAGATGATGGAGGAAAGGGGTATTTAAATTCTTTAAGAATATTTCATAGGACCTTCTTTTTGTAGAGTCTGCTCATCAGTCTCTTTCACAATGACATTGCTTTTAACTTCCTGAATCGATACAGTGATAAATGATATTTTGTTTACACATTAGTGGCAAAGCTAAAAAAAGATTTTAAAATTTTATGTATACTTCTTAAACCCTAAATAAATAAACATATTAATTATTTTGTAACCATAAAACGAAATCATGGCCCCTACACCTTAGGAGAGACTTGTAACAGACCTTGGAGTCAGACTCTGGCTTTATGTCTAGACTCTGCCACTTACCATCTTTGATAGGTTTCTCAACATATCTGTGGTCTCCATGTTCAGAGAATGGGGATGAGAACCTCACATACTTTTAAGTATGATGGTGAGGATTCTATGAATGACACATTAATAATTGCACTGCCACATAGCAAATGTGGTGTTAGAAAATATCCTGCAAAAATATGCACAGCCATATATGGAAAAGGATGTTTCCAGGAGCATTGATTTGAATAATGAAAAACTGGAAACACCCAAAATGTCTATACACAGGAGCATAACTAAAAAAATAGTATTGCATTATGTCATGTAATATTGTGTAGCCATTAAAATTAATCAGACATATCAAAACTCTACCATTAGACTATAAGGTCCATGGAGACAAAGATATTGTTCATTATTTTGTCCTTATGGAACAAGACTAGCACATAGATAGGTTCTCAGTGATTATTAATTAAAAGAAAGAATAAATCTTTATGAATTAACACAAACACCTACTATATATTTTAGTGAAAAAAGCAAATTAAAGTACTTTCTTCCTCATTCTTCACTTGCCTCTCTTTCTGCTTTTAGTTTCTCCAAGAGGGTTTTCTGATTCCTCTACCTTGTACAGGCCCCTATTCCATTCCTGAGTCTGTTTCTTTCCTTGAGCTGATCACAATTAATAATTAATAATTCCTTTATTTATATGTCAGTCTGAAGTTGTTGCTTTTCTGTTTCCTTCCTTTGCTAAAATATAAGGCAGCAAAAGACAAGAACCATGTTTCTTCTATTATAACTTTAGCAGCCATACATACTGTGTACATGATAATCATGATCATTAATAAAAATTTGCTGAAGGAATATAAAGGAAGGAATATAAAATTGATTTAGAAGTATTCACAATAAACTGCTAAGGGTGGTTTCTTCTGAAGAGGGGAGAAAGTATAGGAACTGGGTAAAAGGAGTTTTTATTTTTTACTCCATCTTCTGAATAGTTGATTTTTCAAAATAGTAACTCTGAGTCATGTTCATCTCTAGAATATAGAACTACGCCAAAACATCCAGATTTGACTAGGAAGGAATTACTATTTTCTTAATTTATCTTTTCCATGACCATCTCCCCTTACGAGATTTTAGTGGGGACAGCAACAGTGAGGAGCAGTTTTCACACCATCAACTCCCTTCCCCTCCCCCCATGTTCAGGTATGTGAGAGAAGGTGAAAGTCTTGCCAGGAGGCTCACTCTTCATGGGGATTCCTTGAAGCATGCTCTTTCATTGTATGTATTTTGCTAATGAGTTTATTTAAAATGCATTTTCTAAGAGCCTCTCAAGGTATGTTGAAGTATGGCCACAGGTGGTTGGGAGGATTATTTACCTATTAGTGGTGATGAGTGGAGACATAATGCATGGGGAGACGGAAAGGCCTAGGAAATTAGTATATAGCAATGGAAGCTTAAAGAGAGAATCGTTTCAATCCTTGTCAGATGAACAGGTGCTAAAACTGGGGACTGGACAAAAACATATCCTGGAGATGTGACAAATACTTCCAAAGTGATGACAAGAGGTTGCCCCAAACTGCAGCAACCAAAAAGCCCACCTGGAAATATTTTAATGACTCAGATTTGAGGCGTATTTTGTATGTGCCGTTGCAACCGTCTTTTCGACATGAACATCCGCTGTACTTTGCCTAAGTGTGGCCTGAAATTGCCATTGGGTGATGATGATATGCTTGGTCAAATGCCGATGTCACACGCCCCGATGAGGACAAGCTGGAATGGGTGCCTAGGGAGTGTGGAAGAGAAGACACTGACTCCACAAGTGCCCCTCCCTCAACACACACAAACACACACACACACAATGACATTGTGTCGCTATAGCTGCACAAAGCAAATGCTGCCCTGCTTCTAAATCAGTTTCTCAACCTCAGCGCTATTGACATTCTGAGCCAGAAATTCTTTGTTGTGGGACACTGTCCTATGCATTTGTAAGATGTTCAGCAACCTCCTTGGCCTCTATCCACTAGATGCCAATAACGCCACTGCCACCACCCCCAACTGAGACAACCAGAATGTCTCCAGACATTGCCAAATGTGTCCCGGAAGACAAAAATCACCCCTGGTTGAGAATCATTGCTCTGAACCACATTTTTCTAATAACAAGAACAATTATTAGTATTATACCTTTGTTTGTCCAGCACTTCAGGGCATACAAAGCCCTAAGAATATATTTCAGAAAATCAATTTTATTGCCACCAGGGAAAACAGTATGAAAAAGTGGATGACCGTGTCTTACAGCGATCTTCCACAAGTTCTTATCAGCTGAAATTGTTGGCCAGCGGGGAGCTGATGGATGGAACTTTCCTCTTGGTTTTTAGTTCCTTTGATGCCCCCTGCAGCTTGGAATCCTGGGGCAAGTTTTTTGTTCAGTTTTTTTTCCCCTCTTTTTTAGAAAATGTCAAAAGAAATACTAGCTGTAAAGAACAAGTCATAACTTAAATTATTAACTATGTTTCATTAGTTTATCTCTTATGTTCTTATTCTTCAGGGTTCAGTGAAACACATGAAGGAGTCAGTGAAATCACCCTCTTCCCCAGTAATCAAAAGTCTTTGGTCATATTCTATAAGCAAAAACCTAAAAGGTGCTTTAAATGCACTAAGCAGTTAGAGTGCTACCAGGTGTATGAAATAACCCGTAGATCTTTAATCTTGTGTGACTGTTCCATTTCATGCTTGTGTCAGCTTCGTTCAGAATTTTTTTCCCCCTTTCATGTTTTTTTTCTCATATGTGATACTGTTTTCCTACAATATTGTCTCTTCTCTCCCAAGTCTCTGTCTGCCTATGTCTTCCTGTTTCTCTGCCTCTCTCTCTCTCTGTGTGTCTTTCTCCTTCTCTCACTGGTACCTGAGAGCTCACCATCAAAGTCTTGTAGGAAGAAGGAAGACTTTGGAGCCAGATAATCCTGAGTTCAAATCTTGGTTTTAACAATTTTAGCAGAGTGACATTGAAAAAGATTTCTCTTAGTATTTCAGTATTCTAGATTTTAGGGGTCAGGAGAATAATGGCTGTTCTACTGGTCAAGACTCCTCAGTTAGGAGTGATATATAACCTTACTCAAGCTGGCATAAGGACAAAGGAAATCTGTTAAATAATATGAGCTGAAATGTCCATGAGTAGAGCTAGCTCCCTTTAGGCAGGGTTTGATCTAGGTCTCACTGTGCTTTCTCTGGTTAAGTATATTCTCAGGTCCGTAACCCCTGTCCACTTCAGGCTACCAACCCTTGCCCAGTGTAAGAAAGAGTCAGCTTCCTAAATAGATAAGCCAGAAGTTCTAGGCTTGAGTATTGTTGTCATTGATTATCCCCAGCTAGCTAAGAGTCCACATCTGAACCAGCTGCTGTGGTGAAACGATTAGACACACTAAGTGGCTTAGCTTGCCTCACATGCTCATCTCCCAGCCGAGAAACATGGTGAAAGGTGGTTTCTCAAAGTTAAAATCAAGGGTTTACCATGGGAAAGGGACTGAATGCTGAGCAGAGAAATAAGGCAAAATAAAACAAAAATAAATAAAATAAAATAAACAAAAATTGAACAAAATAACCTAAAACTTCTAAGTCCCCTAAAGCTACCTTGAAATATTAGAATATATATTAAACTATGAAACATACAGATACTTTTCTGCTGGAGTAGTTTCTTCCTGCTCAAGAACTGGAAAAGGGCAAAATGTTATTTCGCTCATTTTAATATATTTTTGTATACTCTGTGTGTGTGTGTGTGTGTGTAATGGGCATTAAATTCTTTCTCTCTGTAATATTTGGCCATTTAAATTATTTCTTTTTGAAATATACCTTTATTTCTTTTTGAAATATGTCTCAGACATTACATTCAAAAGAAACAAAAGGTTCTATTATGAATAGTCCCTTTCCCTTCTCTGTTCTTGGCCCACCTGGTTGTCCTTGCCAAAGGCATCAAGTCTTACCAGCGTCCTGTGTAGACGACTAGAAATAGTTTTTGCCTGTACAAATGGGAACCTGTTTTATCTCCCTCTCCCCTCCTCAGTGCCCCCTCCTTCTTCTCTCCCACTCTTCCTTCTGCTCCTACACAAAACCGTAGCATATTTTACATACCCTACTTCATCTTACATTTTTCACTTAAAATATATCCTCAGACATTTATCTGTAACTCTATTTAAAGGACATTTTTGTACTTTCATATTATATACTACTAATTTCTTGGTTTGACAGATATACAGTAGGTGTTTATTATATGCCACGCCTTAGCGAGAAAACCAGAAAGCAGAATGGGCAAAAATAACGAATGGATATTTCTAGAACATTCTAATGGGAGCAGATAATGAAAAAGAATGAAAATAAGCCAGTTACATAGGGTTGGTGGAATATGAGAAATGCTACAGAGAAAAACAAAGCAAGCAAGAGGGTTATAGGGTGAGAAGTCAAATGTTCAGGTCAGGAAAGGCCTCACTAAACTGACATTTGAGAAAACAGAGTAAAAGAAGTTGAAAACAGGGAGCGAATCCTACAGTTATGTGGGCTAAGAATTCCCCAGCAAAGGAAGTAGCAGGTACAAAAGGCCTGAAGCAGAGATGTACCTGCTATTCCAAGAAAAAAACAGAGGCCAGTATGGACTGAGCAGTGAGCAAGAGAGTGACAGGAGGGGTGCCTGGGTGGCTCAGTGAATTAAGCCTCTGCCTTTGGCTCAGGTCATGATCTCAGGGTCCTGGGATCGAGTCCCGCATTGGGCTCTCTGCTCAGTGGGGAGCCTGCTTCTCTATCTTTCTCTCTCTCTGCCTGCCTCTCTATCTACTTGTGATCTCTGTCAAATTAATAAATAAAATCTTAAAAAAAAAAAAAAAGAAAAAGAAAAAGAGAGTGACAGGAAATAATGCTGGAGAGGCAGCGGGCCAGGTCATGCATGGCCTGTGCCAAGGGTGATGACTTGGCTTTTCCTGCCTCTGAGATGAGGAAACAGTAGAGTGTCCTCTACAGAGGAACAACGTGATTGTACTTCCATTTGAAAACCATCACTGTGGTCAACTTAGGAAGAATAGACTATCAGGGGGCCTGGATGGCTCAGTGGGTTAAGCCTCTGCCTTCAGCTCAGGTCATGATCCCAGAGTTCTGGGATCAAGGCCCACATCGGGCTCTCTGCTCAGCGGGAAGCTTGCTTCCTCCTCTCTCTCTGCCTGCTTATGATCTCTGTCAAATATATAAATAAAGTCTAAATAAAAAAAAAAAAAGAATATCAACAGGGAGGGGCAAAAATAGAAAAGTGGAGACTATATTAATACACTTTTCCAGGTGTTTCTGTTTTACTGAGTATCTCAAGAATAGATGTTAAATTTTACCATACATTTGGTAGTGATGATTATTTTTATCCTTAGCTCTTGCTAATAAGGTGAATTATAGTAATAGATTTCCAAAGAAAGAATCAATCCTGCATTGAGAGACCCACTGCATTGAGACCCACTTGGTCTCAGTATATTGTTTTTAATATGCTTATGATTCTCTATTAAAGTATTTTATATGGGATTTCTTAACATATTCATCTTATTACTTTGTAGTTTTTTTTCTGTGCAAACTTTTTGTGGGGTTCTGAATCAATGTTTTCATGACTGCATAAAAAGATTGGAAGCTTTCTTCTCTCTTCTGTGGTCTGGAACAATGTGAAAAAATAGGAGATTTAGCTATTTTTTTTTTCTTTTCAGCGTAACAGTATTCATTGTTTTTGTACCATACTAGCTATTCTTTAAAGATTTGTTAGAATTTCTCTTGTGAACCAGGTGAGCTTTGGGCTTTTTTGGAGAAGGTAGGAATATGAAGCTAATTAACCAATGTTTTTATGTATCCTATAGTTACTGATAGTTTATATTTTCTCTCTCTTCTGAAGTCAGTTTTGGCAAGTTATACTTTTTTAGGAAGTTAGCCACCTCAACCAGATTTTCAAATTAATTCGCAAAGTTGTTGATCAGAGTCTTCGGATATGATTACTTAAATTTCCTCTCTCTTTGTAATTATTTCTTATTTTTTTTGTGTTTATATCCTTTTCTTGATATAAAAGTTGATAGTTTATATTATTGTTTGTGAATGTGTTTTGTTGCATTTTTAAGACCATCTTTGGTATTTACTTGTTAGATCTCCATATTTTCTGTATTATAATTTACTAACTTTTGCTTTAATACTTAGTTATCTTCTGATTCCCCATGTTTATCCTATTAATCTATTTTCATGTCAATTCATTTATTTTAATTTTTGTTTATTAATATAAGTATTTGTGATTTCACTGATTATTGCTATTTTAATCATACAGGATCTTTTATGTAGGACTTTTTTGGGGGGGGTCAATTTTTAGGTATTCTGAAGTTTTTATTTATGAACATCCTTTGACCCAACAGGTGTTTGACAGAGAGCTTCTGACTTTCTGGAGTCGTAGACGTCTGGCTTTGTTGTGCTCCATGGAGATCAGGTAAGATTTTATTGCTATTTTTACTTTTGGGTGTTTTTTTTGTTTTTTTTTTTTTAATGTTTCTTTGTCACTTTGCTTTACCTCTGTCTTTTATATAGCACACAGTGATGTTTTCTCTGTGGTCCTATCTACACATTTTTTTTGTTTTGTTTTATAGGTGAAACTGGACCATTTGCATTTAATAATGTGATAGATATGTTTGGACTTAAGTTTGCTACTTCATGTTTAGCATCTCTATTACTTTTAAATACCTGATTACTGTCATATACTTGTTTTGATTGCTTTATGTGTATATGTTTCTTCTGATAGTTTTGAGGGTTTTATATTTTTTATACTTGCTTATCATTATAACAACTTTTCATATTTTTTGGCACTTTCTATGAATTTTCTATGATGAATAACAGTGAAACATTTCAGTACTTCTTCATCATCTTTTTTTCTCTCCTTCTCTCTCACTACCCACTTTTCAATCATCATTTAGATCTTTTCATGACTACTTTTGTAACATTAAACTTTTACTTCTTTCCCAGAATGGGTCAACTTTAACTGATTTTTTTTACCTCCATCTATTAAATATGAGAAAATCACTATGCTTAAACTTTTTATGTTTTATCCTATCTTCTCCAAACTTCTGTTAGTTATAACATTTTCAATTTTCCATGTTTATATCATTACATTCCCTTATATAAACATGCTTGAATCCTGTAGTTAAATAGATTCAGTTTTTACCAGAGGTCTTTTGCCAAAGTTTTTTTCCATTTATTTATGCATTTCCTTAAGCTTATTTTTTAGTAGATTCTTCATGATGTTCTCACATGAAATATTCTCTGGATTTTTTTAACATTTTAATCTGTTGTTTTCTTTATACTTGAATGGTATTTTGTCTAGCCTTAGGTTATAAAGGGTGACATTGCCTATTTAAGATTTTGTAGATTGTGTGTTGTTTTAGAGTAGTTTAAGGACACCAGATTTTTACATTTTATTTTAAGTCACTTTGTTCCTTTGACTGGAGAACCAATGTGTTTATCTTTGTGTTCTAATAATTTGTTAGTATTAAGCCTATGGAGTTATTTTTTTCTGGGAATAGTATGACTTCCCAGTAGGAAGGTTAAATTCTTTTGTTATTTTTAGAAATTTATTTTTATGGTTTTTTGTTTTTTGTTTTTTAGAGGGAGAGAGAGCACAAGGGGGAAGCAGAAGGAGAAGGAGAGAGAGAATCTTAAGTAGACTCCGCACAGATCACAGAGCCCAATATGGGGCTTAATCTCAGGATCCTGAGATCATGACCTGAGCTGAATCAGAAGTTGGACATTTAATCTACTGAGCCACCCAAGCGTCCCTGTCTTTATGTATTTTAATGTTTATTCTATTTCATTACTTTGGTTTCCTTTTTCCTGAGACTCCAATTATGTGTGTGTTGGATTTTTTTAATATGCCTGTTCATAACGACTCTTGTGTTCTTTCTCTTCTCCCTTTCCTCCTTCCCTTTTTCCTTCCTTCTCTCCCCTCTCCTCCCTCACACCCTTCCTTTTCCTTCACTTTCTTCCATTTTATTTTGTTTACTTTTCTTATTTCTGCTCTTAGTGTCTCTTACTATGTTTCAGCGGTGTCTATACTCTCTAATGTTCCTTCTAGTTTCATTTTCATTGCTTGGTTTATTTTTCTTTCACTTTTTTTTTTTCTTTTTTCTTTGCACATCTCTGTGAGCTCATGTTCTGTCTCCTGTTTCCTAACCTTTTCTTCCCTGGGGTTGTGTATTCTACGTTGTGTTCTTCCTTCAGAGAAGCAATTGCCTTATCAGTGGTAGTGGTGGTAATACTTGAGTCAGAGTCAAATATTAGTCAAAGTTCTCACCTGTTCCATTGAAATTTTCAGTATGGTTTCTGGTGAGTGTTCTTCACCTATCATTATGTTGTGACTTCCTTTTCTTATTTTCCTGATTGTAATATCTCTGTATGATATCCTTATCTGTTCTTTTTTTTTTTTTTTAAGATTTTATCTATTTGACAGACAGAGATCACAAGTAGGCAGAGAGGCAGGCAGAGAGAGAGGGGGAAGCAGGCTCCTGGCTGAGCAGAGAGCCTGATGCAGGGCTCAGTCCCAGGACCCTGAGATCATGAGCCAAGCCAAAGACAGAGGCTTAACCCACTGAGCCACCCAGGCACCCCTATTTGTTCTTTTTTGATTGTATATCTTGAAGAAGAAAACCATTTTTTTTTCTGAATTCATAATTTGTATGTTTCTCTGTGTGAGCAGGGAATACCCAAGACCATGCTTTAGTTGACTAAGAATTTATTTATTTACTTATTTATTTATGGACCCAGGTAATTGTGTAGGATTTTGTTTAGCCTCTAAGTCTCCCCAGCTAATAGAGAAAGTCAATGCTAGAGGTGGTTCATGATGTAAACTCTTTTTTCTCCCCAATTTTGGGGACTGCTTCTTTCAAAAGTTGGCTTTTCTATTATTCTTCCTTTGCTTTTTGGAACCAAATCAGATCCAGGGAAACTCCTGTCTCCAGCTAGTACACATCATTCTGTGGTAGTAGAGCAAGTATTTGCATTTTAACCTTATGCTCAGGAAAGATTAACTTAAGAGTTCCTTCTGATCAGCACCTGGCTGGCTCAGTTGATTAAGCATCTGCCTTCAGCTCAGGTCATGATCTCAGGGTCCTGAGATTGAGCCCCATGTCAGGCTCCCTGCTCAGTGGGGAGTCTGCTTTTCCCTCTCACTCTCCCTCCATGCTCTCCTCTCTCTCAAATAAATGAATAAAATCTCAAAAAACAAAACAAAACAAACAAACAAAAAAACACCACCAAAAAACCAACCTCATTCTGATGCTGGCAGCTGAAGGACCTCCCTTCTTTATCCTCCTGAAAGTACCTCTATTGACCTATACTGCTCTTGGCAGCTACTCTCCATTTTCTGATTTAGGGTCCCCTGTCTCCTAATTTTATAAGAAATAGAGCTTAAATTTTTTATTTACATTCACCCAATTTCATTGAGGGAGGAATTTCCAACAAGATGAAGTGAAAATACTAACTTTATACCACCATATTAGAACTAGAAATATTTGTTTCAGTAGTTTTAACCCAAACACTTGTTTAAAGTATATCAACCATGCCTTTTGGTTTTGATCAGAAATAACTGCATCTCACATAACCTAACTTGACAATAGTGTTTTCATGTAACAAAATGAACAATAATTTGCCATAATATATTATATAATATATAGAACATATTAATTATTAATAATGAATATATTTATTAGTAATAAATTATTTATGATATTATTAATGTTGTATTATATATTGTATTAATTAATATATCAATATACAATATATATAATAAATGATCACTCATTGTGATCTCTTTCAATTTAATGATCAATATATTACTAGTGATTCTTTTCAAAAATGATTATATACCAGTTTTTACCTTATAAGGTTCACATTTTAGCCTTTATTTTTAAGGTTTTATTTATTTGTCAGAGAGAGAGAGAGAGCACAAGCAGGGGAAGAGGTAGGCAGAGGGAGAAACAGGCTCCTCACTGATCAAGGAGTCCAATGTGGGACTCGATCCCAGGACCCTGGGACCATGACCTGAGCTGAACATAGACACTTAACCAACTGAGCCACACAAGTGTCCTTCAGTCTTTATTTTAAAATAAAAATAACCATTGGTCCCTATGACCTAGATGATTAAACATCTAATTTTAAATTGTGTTTTTCTTTTCTTAGTAAAAGTAATAACACAACTAGAAATATAGTATGTTAAAACTGTCAGTGTTTGATAACCTTACCTGGTTTCTGAGTCTATTACTTAAAAAATGTTTATAGATATGGGCATATGGTTCAGTCAATACCTTCAATGTGTGTAATTAAATTCAAGCCCCCATATGATTGATTTTATTTGGAGAGCCATGTCTAATTGGAGAAACTAATAGAAAACTTGCCTAAGTTATGTGAGTTGGAAATAAGAGGAAAAAATCTTTAATGGGATTTTCAGGAATTATATCAAAATTACAGTAATAAACTTAGAAAGGACAATCTATCACATTTTTTTCTTCAACCCACCTTATTTCTTCAAACTCTTGAATCATTCCCCATTCCTCTCAGAATAAAAATCAAAACTTCTTAACATAGCCAACCATGGTTTCTGTAGTTTGGCTCTTACCTACATCTCTAGTTCTATCTTACATCATGCCTCTACATTGCTTTTTTTGGAGCAGAAAAACTTTCCTTCCTCATACTTGGCATGTGCTTTCTCACCTCAGGGCCTTGGCACCTGCTTTTCCCTCTGTCTGCGGAAACTTGCTCCTTATTTTTGCTTATTTGACTAATACTCATCTGTCAGATCTCAGTTCAACGATTTCCTCTTCAGGGAACCTTTCCCTGGCCTCCTCTACTAGCTCTCTTGTTATATTTTCTCACAGAATCTATACCTTTCTTTGCAGTTTTTCATGTCTCCTGCACTAGCCTGGTGGTCTTTTTCACGTCTGGTCCACAAGCATGACTGTTTTTGTGGAGTGTTCTATTCCCAGGGCTTGTCACAGTGCCAGTTACATAGTGGGCACTTTATAAATATCTGTTGAAAGAAGTAGTAATGACACTTAGCATCTATTGAGTGCTAAATTTATGTCAGGAATCTGTGTTATCTTTCCAGAGGAAAAGCCAATCTTCCTTTTAGACAACAGGAAGTAAAGCAAAGGAAAAAAAGGAATCTAGTTAAGTGTCCTTGAGGAAGAATTCTTGAGCTTATAAAGTTCTGCATATTTACTTCTTATGTTGGTTGAATATGAAAGGTACCCAGGAGTCTAGAATTTGCATCAAAACTATATAAACTGTTAAACTTATAAAAATGAGCAGGGAATCAAGTGATATGTTTTAGAAGATATATTTGGTATTTTCTGCTTATAATTGGATTAGAATTACAAGCAGATCAAAATTTCCCACACATTTCTTATTTCTACCCTTGATCCTATACTAAATCAGGAAGCCTGAGGTAGCAATGGGGAAATACATTTTTTTAATGTATTGTAATCTGGGCCTTTGTCTTCTGGAACCTAATGAGAAGTTCGCTCTGGGTTTTGATTTTTAATTTCTCATGTTTATTCCACTTTGCAGTGCCTGCTGGAGATGGCCCCACATAGAGCTACTTTGAATTTTGAGAGAGGAAAGTGCAGACATTAAAAATTATAGAAGGTTAGAGCCAGAAGGGGCTGTAGAAATTATCTGTTCAACGCCTCTCATTTTGCAGATGAAGAAAGTGCTACCCAGGGAGCGTATGTTCCAGAACAACAGTGAGAACTCTTGTTTCCACACTTCCTTCCTGAAGTCCATTGCCAACCACAGCTGGTCATAGGGAAGACAAGTGTTAGACCCCACGTTGAGCTTTATGTATCAAAACTTGTTTCTTATTAACTTGGCTTAATGATAGAATGATGAAAAGAATCACATCTGGAAAATACATGGGATTTATATAGACACTATGATAATAATAATAATAATAATAACAACATAAAAGCATTTTAACTTTCAAGTCTATTTTCCTTAAATGTGATTTTTTTCTATCATATAAAAAATACCACTTTGATCCATATGCTACCTCTACAGCAGAAAGAGCCCTCAGAGCTTTGGCATAAACATATCTGCGATCAGTTTCTGGCTCTTCCACTTATTAGCTGAAACATTGGGCAAACTACTTACACTTAGAACCTTTGTGTTTTCATCTGCAAAATTAAAATATGAATACCTGTTTCATAGACTGCCTAAAATACTTTTTGATCAGTCAACATGCAGATATATTTAATAAAAAAAATACCTTACAGATGGCTATGAGGAATAGATGATATGGCAAACTTAATTTCCTTCCTTTTCTAAAATGAGTGGAGCCACTCAGGTCAGCTTTGGTGACGTTTTGCTTTTCATCCTTCCGAGGCTATTTGAGATCTGCTAGGAAAGGCCCCACTGGAAATATTTCACGTCAGTGTTATCTGACATGGAACGTGTAGGGAGAATTTTTTTTTTTTTTTACTGAGTATTTAAGTGGTTTATAAAATGACCCCTATGGTGGTTGCTGCTGTAAATGACAGGAAAATGTGCATGCCTTTGTGATTGAAAATTGCTGCTTACTGGCACACCAAACTTTTGTTAATGTATTGATGGAGAGTATTTGCATACTTGGTTTAAAGTTGTCAGTTTAATAGATTTGACTATCAACCAGAAAATAACAGATTTTTAGTATAAACCAGCAAGTCAAATTCAGTCTGCCTCAGGAAGCAGATTAAATTCTTCAGAAGGAGGCAATTTCTACATGACACTTGAAGAATATACCACTTCAGGCTGAAGTATTGGTTCAGACCTGAGGATTCTGGCTTTTTCTGCGTAGAACCCTATAGCCTTGGGATACGGCAATAGAATTCAGTGGGGGTAATTAACACTATCTTTCTAGTTCCCAGAACCATGAAGGAGCTAAATTAGCTTCCAGGTGTCCTAGTGTTGTTGAAAAACCATTGAAGTAGAAAGTCAGAATCTTGGATTTTCTCCTAGCACTGTGTGGCACTGGACAAAATTACCTACCACTTTCAGTTCTCAGTTTCCTTATTAGTAAAGTCATAGGCCTGGAGTAGACTCTCACTAAAGGAATAAAATTCCGAGTCTGCCTCACTTACTAGAAAGATATCTTTCCAACAGCCGTCAGCACCCAGCACCTGGTATCTCATTGTCCTACAAGATAGTCTATATACGTTTGTTTCCACCTTATTCTTTTTCCACATTACATGCTTAAAGCTTTGAAAGACAGTATTCTGTACCCCCTCACCCCACTCCTGTCTTTCCTAGGCCAAAATCTTTATTACTCTACAAGCTGATGTGCTTTCAAGTTATATTACAGACATGGTTGTATCCTCTGAACAAGCTTCCAGCACTCATGGTTCCCTTATAGGCTAGATTCCTTGACTTCAACATATAGTACTCATTATAGAACTTCCCCAGGGCAGAGGAGAGACCACAGTTTCTTAGCTAAAAATTTCTATCTCTGCATTCTCCATCTTGTCCACACAAGGTCTTAAGATGATGACCTGTTAGTCTGGAGAGCTCTTACCAAAGAAAAATGTATATTTCATTCAGGATATCTTATTCTTTTTAAGAATCTAGGGGGCTTTCCAATTATTTCCGTTTCCTTTGCTAATTGCTCATAACCTATCTATTCAATCATCTCTATTAGAATTTTCTTCAGAAATGGATATCAGACTCATTGATTTGTAGCCTTGGGAATCTAACATTTCTCCTTTTTGTGGGTAGGATTACATTTACCTATGGTCCATATCCTGGATAATTTCCCATTTTTCTAGTTACACTAAGAGGACCTTAAATGGTCCTATCTGTTCATCATTTTCTTGACTTGAATTTTTTTCAAAATCCCTCAATGCCCATTTTTTTTTTTTATCATCTCACCCCTCAATTCCTTAAACCAGAAGCTGCAGAACTATTGCTCAGAAAGTGTGAATGAGAATGCCTTTGGGTAAGGTATCCAATCTCTAGCCCACCCAGTCCTTACAAGCGTTCTGTTTTGCTAACCTAGCATATATATACATTTATGCTTCTAGGGCGGTCCATGAAGTGTTTGGCATCTGTAACCTCGATTGAGTTCTACCTCGTTCAATGTGAAGATTATTTTCCTTAGTGGTGAAGAAGAAAGGAGTTGTTGCCAAAGAGTTCCCTACCTTTTCTCACACTGTGCTCTCTGTCTAGAATCCTCTTCTCCACCTCTCCCAAGGAGTCAGAATCTTTCCAGCATGATCTCCAATGATAGCAATAATAATAACAACTATTTACCATGTGCCTGCTATGACCTAGGCACTGTACCGGGAGTGTGGAAATGAACAAGCCCTGGTCCCAGGCTCAAACTCCCGGTGCAGAGTGAGGAGGTGATGTAGAAGGCTGTACTTACAACATGGTGGGTAATGTGGTGGTTTTACAAGAGGTCTCAGGAGTCACACTGTCTAGGTTCAAATTCTGGCCCCAATACCTAGTGATCATTTAGCCTGCCAAAAGTTTTTTAACTGCTCTGTGCCTCAGTTTCCTCAACTGAGAACTGAGGATAATAGTAGTCCCCCTTATAGAATTGCTGTGAAGATCAAATGAGTTAACGCATATAAAATATTTAAAATAGTACCCGGCACCTATAAAATCTCATTCAGTGCTTGCTATCATTTTTTATTGTTATTATAGTACGAGTATAGTCAGAAAAACTTCTCGGACCTCCTTTCCATCCCCTATAACCACTCCCATGTGTTAGATACTCCTTCCGTTTGCTATACTATTCTGCATATATATTTATAACAGCCAGTGCTGAAATGATATAATGTAATGGTCTCTCTCCAAGGTACTGGCTGATAATAAATTGAAATCTTTCCTCTTGTTTGTTTTAGAAAACTGTTTTCCAAGGTCACCTTTTTACCTAGTGTTCTCACTCACTGTCTTGGCAGCCCCAAACTCTATCTCCAGTATTCTTTGGACTTTCCTAAATATAGCAACTAAAAAGTTAATTCTTGACAGAGCACAGGGTCTGTGGGAATCCCACCCAAAACTATTTCTAGTCTTTTGTTCTGATTGGCCAGGGCCCCAACTGTAAATATTTTGAATTTCACCCCTGCTTTATTCTTCTGCAATTTATATAGAATATAGTAGGTTCACTGTCCTTTATACATGATTCCAAAGTTGGAAAAGAACTAAAAACCAAGTTTTTCTTCCTTTTTCTTCATCCTTCCCTCTCTTCCTCCCTTTCTTTTGATAAACTTATACTAAAACTCATTTGACCATTAATCTTAACCTGAACTGATGCATGGAGTTTACAATCTTTGTTATCCCATTTAGTATGACACTAATATGTTTTACTATAAAACTGTTAATAAAATTATCATGAACACTGCCTTAGACTATATTGGGGATATTATGAAATAAAATTATATATATTGTCTGATACTTCTGAAGTACAAAAAAAAAAAATCTGAATTCTAAAACCTATCTGGTTCTAAGATTTTCTGATAAGAGATTTATGAATTCTCAGGCTGACACCTTGGATTTAAATCTTATCCCTGCTATGTAAATTGTGTGATATTGATCACTTTAGTCAACCTCTCTTTAATTCAGAATCCTCATCTAAATCTACCTCATCCGTATCTACCCATAGAGTAGCTAACAGGACTCTATAACAAATGCATGGAAACTGCTTACAACAGTGTCTGTCTTCTGGTAAGCGCTCGTAGGTCTTCCTACGATCCCATTATTTTAACTCCCAAAACATTATTTTTGGTACTTAGGGTTCATTTTTGGTTTCCAGCAAAACACCTAATAATAATGTCTGAATACATTTTGTTTTTAAAGAATTCGATGTTTTCTTATGGGTCAGAATGGGAATCTGCCCTGATCACTGCTTATTGCATCACCTGAGAAGTGAAATTTTTGCAAGATTGACTAGGAGTTTTCTCATATTGTTCTGCTTGGAATAGAAGGCGACTTTCCAAACAAGTTCAGATCGCTGGAGTTACTCATCATCATCATGTCTTTCCTCTGTAGTTACAAATTGTCTTTTCCAGAAGCAGGGAAATCTACAGGACATCCCAAAGGCATTATTTCTCCTGCTCCTTTCCTCTTCCATGTCTATCCAGGTCCTTCCACCTGCAGGTTCATGCAGTTCTCTACTGATATCCTCTGTCTTGTCATACTGTATTTACTTCCACCTCTTCCATTAAATGTATGTATTTTGAGCAAAGTATACCTTTTCATCATCATAGTCTAATCATGACTGCTATCATGTCAGTCATCAGGAATACTTCAGAATCATACTTGCTTTGTTGAATATTCCATTTCAATTTATTATCCAGATATTGTTCATTGGTATCTCTGTATTAGAAGGTACATTTATTATTTGTGACATGTTCTCCACTCCTCAAGAACTCAAGTACTTCTTTCCTACCATTCACTTTTAAGCCTACATGGCTTCTTCTCTACATTTTGGGTCCTTTTTCTTAATGCCATTTTATCAACCTTATGGTGTGGTTGGAAAATCTCTGCTAAGAATTTTCTTTCTAGAACACATTATTCTCTACCAAGAGTCCTTTATTCAGGAAATGTTTATGATGTTCCAGAAAAGCAGCCCAGTCCTTGACTCCATATACCTCCCAGGTCCTTAACTTCTCTGTTGCCAATGGCCTATTTGTCCACTCGGTTTCAGTTATGTACTCTTATGGTCATTACCCTTGACCCTGATGGAAACTATACTACCTGTGATGTCTCAGCTTCAGATATCTCATTTTCACACTTCTGTCTCATATCCTTTCATCTCAGTTCTTCATTCAGTCTTCAAACTTATCGAGACCTATAATTCATGTACCCTAACCATCCTCATTCCTGAGAAGAAAGAAAAGGCTTTTCCTCTTTACCTCACAAAATAGGATTCCATAGTCCATTAATATAACCATAGCCTACCAAATGCCCCTGGTTCATCTTATCTGATTTTCTTGGGTACTTTTTCTAGGCAAAGATCCAGGCTGATACCTTCTCAGATCAAGCAGATCAAGTTCACTGCGGAGGGAAAAAAAAAAAATCAAATATGCATTCAGAATTTTGCTTCATTTTAAATTCAAGATCATAAACCTCAGACCTGCCTGACAACCTTTCTATATTTATCTAGTAAGCTCATCTTTTTATCCCATCAATGACAAAGACTGTCTCTATGACCAACTTTGAGCAGGCTCCTCTGAGCCCTTTTGTGACTAGGCCCCAACCTTGGATTTTGTCCTTCGCTCACTTAGTCCAGTTTTAGCAAGAATCCTACTGAGTCTCTCAGTGAAAATCTACCGCCCTTGGTATTTTATCATCCTCAATAACTGATCAAAGATAACTGATCAAATCCTTCAACTCACCTAGCCACTCTTGATATCTTATACCTCGGCCTACATTAAACAAAAATCCTGTCAAATTGGTTTAGCCAGAATCCTCTTTACCCTTGATGTTTCCTCTGAGTAATTTTCCATCCACTGACCACCCCCCTTGCTCCTTGGCTATAAATCCTCACTTGACATTATTGTATTCTGAAGTGAGCTGATCTTTCTCCCCTACTGCAAAAGCTCATTGCAATAGTTCCTTCCAAAGTCTTTCTTGCTGTCTTCAACAAGTGTTATGAATAAATTTTTAACATAAGATGACATATTTTTACTCTTTTTAAATTTCTGCGCCATCTCTTCTCCCTTTGCTCTTAGCTGATCACCTTGATTCACACTTCACTTAGAATAGCGAAGCTTTTGGTCAGTCAAGAACCCCCTCCCCTCCTTACCACCAAATCTATACACCTATCTGCTTCTTCATCCATCTTCTCTTTCTTCTCTCATGTTATAAGGATGGAAATGTCCCTTTTCCTAGAAAAGGACAGTCCTTCCATTTGGTGCTCTAAACCCTATCCCTTCTTTCTTTGTCAAAGACTTAAGATGTTCCCTCATTCTCTTTCTCCTCAATAAATAAACACTTCTTTAGGGGGCACCTGGGTGGCTCAGTCATTAAGTGTCTGCTTTCTGGGTTATGATCCTAGGGTCCAGGGATCGAGCCCCTCATCAGGCTCCCTGCTCAGCAGAAGCCCTCTTCTTCCTCTCCCACTCCCCCTGCTTCTGTTCCCTCTTTCGCTATGTCTCTCTCTGTCAAATAAATACATAAAATCTTAAAAAAAAAAAAAACAGCTTCTTTATTGAATGGATTAATCTCATCACTGTTAACATGTTCCAGAATCTTCCATATTGAAAAAGATAAGAAGGAAATCTCCCTTGACTTCATCTCCTCCTTAATAGCTACTGTACCATATGCTTACTTTTATGACCCAACTTCTCAGAGATTTGTCTAAGCATGAGTTCTCCACGTTCTTACCTCCCAGTCATCTCTCAGTCCGTTCCAGTGCAGCTTCTGCCTGAATAATCCATAATGTCACCAGTGAACACTTGATCCGAAATACTCTTTTATATGCTTGTCTCATTTGACCTGTTAGCAATATTCTGCACAGTTGACCATACTCTTCTTTCTTACTTTCTTTCTTTCTTTTTAAGATTTTATTTATTTATTTGACAGACGGAGATCACAAGTAGGCAGAGAAGCAGGCAGAGAGAGAGGAGGAAGCAGGCTCCCTGCTGAGCAGAGAGCCCGATGTGAGGCTTGATCCCAGGACGCTGAGATCATGACCTGAGCCAAAGGCAGAGGCTTTATTATTATTATTATTATTATTTTTTAAAAGATTTTATTTATTTATTTGACAGAGAGAGATCACAAGTAGGCAGAGAAGCAGGCAGAGAGAGAGGAAGAAGCAGGTTCCCTGCTGAGCAGAGAGCCCGATGTGGGACTCAATCCTAGGACTCCGAGATCATGACCTGAGCCGAAGGCAGCGGCTTAACCCACTGAGCCACCCAGGCGCCCCCATACTCTTCTTTCTTGAAATAGCCTCTTTTCTTAGCTTCTGAGGCACCACAGTCTCTGGTTTCTCCCCAACCTCTTTGGTTTTTTCTCAGTTCCTCCTTTTGTACCTTTATATGCTGACATGTCTTAGATTTAGCTTAGGACTTATTTTCTTCTTTATGTGCAGACTTTCCTAGGTGATCTTTTTTTTCTCCTGGAAAAGAAGGAAATGTCTTTAAATACTATCTATAATTCAAAAACTCAAATTTATCTTTCTAAGCTAAACTATAACTTTGTGGCATCTATAGATGTCTACAATCTCACATGTTGAGAACTGAACTTTTGCTGTTCCCACCCTATCATATATTTCTTTTCCTTTGTATTCCCCATTTACAACAACCTGGGAATTGTTGGCTCCTCCTCTGACTCACTGCTCACAACCTATCTATCATCATATGCTGACAATTGTACCTCCACTCCTTACTTTAACCTGTACCTCCACTCCTCACTTAAACCTGTCTTACTTAAATCTGCTCATCTTGACACCATTCCCTAGTGCAGACCATCAGCATCTCTTTAGCAGGTCTCTCTAATAATCTCCTAATTTATTTCCTTGTTTCCACATTTATGTTGTTCCAGTCTGTTTTCCACATGCCATCCAGAATGACATTAAAAAATAAAATCTGATAATGTCACTCATTTGGTTAAAACCCTTGAGTGGTACTCCTTCGTGTTTAGAACTAAATGAACTTCCAACCACAGGTTGTGCCCTATCTAAACAACGAGTGAACCACCACAGCCTTTGCTCACCTTGCTGCATTCTCAGTGGACGCCTTTTACTTTTTCAAACATGGAATGCTCTTGCTGTGTCTGGAACACTCCCTCACATAGCCTGCATGTGGCAGCTTCATTCTTCAGGTTTTAGATTACAGATGTCTTTCTCAGAGGTACTATCATTTTCTTTAATGCAATTTTATATTCTATTTGCACTCTACTTCTTTTTTGTCTCCCTAGTTCCTCCCCAGACTAGAAGCTCCACGAAGGCAAGGAAAATGTCTCTTGTTCACAAGTGGAGATACACCCAATATCTATCGAAGTGTCTGGCAATGACTGTTTAATAAGAATTTGTTTAACAAGCAAGCAAAAAGCAGAAACGGACCCATAAATGCAGAGAACAAACTGATGGTTGCCAGAGGGGAGGGAGGTGGGGGAAATGGCCAAATAAATCCGTGAAGGGGAGCAGGAGATATAGGCTTCCACTTATGGAATAAGTAAATCATGGGAATAAGAGGCACAGCATAGGGAATATAGTCAATACTGTAATAGTGTTGTGTGGGGACAGATGGCAGCTATACTTGTGAGTATAGCAGAATGTATAGAGATGTTGAATCTCTGTGTTGTATACCTGAAACTTACGTGGGTGTCAACTATGCTTAAAAAAAAAAATTTGTTCAGTGACTGAATGTCACTGTAAATTATAATTGACAAGGTCTTTGGTGCTTCTCCGACTCTCACTTTAGTCTCTGTGAAGTTTGGAAGTATGAGTCTGAAGATTGGTACACCAGTTCTCTGTTAATTATTACTTTGTATCTTCTTGAACTTAACTATGACCTTAGCCAAGATAAATCAAGAGACTTTCTACTCCTTGACCCTCAAAGACCTTAACTAAAATAGTGTTTATTTACAATGTCTACCTACCTACCATCTCTTGGAGTTTTTGCCATATGTATCAACTTATATTTTTCTCTTTCAAAATCCACTTTGCAGCTTATTTTCTCTGATGAAAGTGAGATGAAAAGGAGAAGAAGAAATCTTATTATGGCACATAATTTTGTTCACACTGAATAAAAATTCAGAAATAGCTAGCCTATTTAGGCTATATGTTCTCTAGAAATTAAAAAAAAAAAAAGCATGAGGATGGAATAAAATGTGTGTTGTAATAACCATAGGGTAGAGCCCATAGATCTATATGTCTTCTGGAAATTCAAAGATTTTTTATTATGAAATACATAAGAATATATTATATCTTAAGTACTTTCATAGAAATGTCTTTCTTTTTCTAAAATGATAATTATTTTTACATTTAGTGCCATTTTAATAGCTTATATATAAATATAACATGAACTTTAGTGGTAATTGGCATTGGTGTTATTTTTGTCACAAGCTTAAAAAACACATTCAGAGCTAAAAGTTTACTTGTAAAACATCTACAGCATCGTGACAAGAATTCAATATATTTAATAAGTAGCTAGAACACAGACATTTCTCTTAGGATTATAGCAACCTATGACTAGGATTATTCAGTGCCAACATTGTTAACTAACATGAATGTTGAAAGAAAAATCAGGATAACAGTTAACATTCACTTAAATGTTCAGTGTTCATAGGGAGAAGAAGGCAAAATAAGGGAGAACTAACTTAAGGACGGAACCCTCACTTATGAAGTGCTAGGTAGACATGCATGGGTTTCTTCCACAACTTTTGATGGTTTTGTTATGGGCGGTCTGGATTATTTGAAAAATGCAGTGTACTTTTTTCTTATCAGAAAAAAAAAATCTGAATCAGCTGAGAGATAAAACTAAACAGTGACATAAACATTGCAGCCTAAAGTTAAGTAACTAAAGTGAAAATGTTTTCGTAAATGAACTTTGGTGTTTAACAAGCCCAGACACTTGGAACAGTGTAAGCTATATTAAACCCTTTTATGAGAGGATTATGTTTTGTATGATGAGTGTTTTAATATAAGTATGGTACACGGCGTAAAATACTACTCCATTTAACTTGAAGTAATTACGAGAATTCAGGCAAAATTATTTTCCCCTGTACTTTCACATTGATACAGAAGAAAAAAAATTCTTCTGGAACCTTTCACCAACATGTCTCTGTTTCAATTATTTTTGGCAGTATATATTGCGTCTCCGCCTCAGCTACCTTTTATATCGACAGTTGGTAGCACAAGCCTTTTAACGCACAAAGGGTAGCAGCTCTTCAGCCAATCTGTGATAAAAGGAAAAAAATGAAGTCACTATGGAAACTGCAGGAAGGATCTAAAAGCTCTCTTTAGAAAGTAAACGTCTGATGTTTGTGACTGCAGGGGTAAAAAATTCATAAATCTGTATGATGCTATCATTTCTGATTTGTTATCACTGAAAATGCCAACTCAAAGCAGCCTGACCTTGGCTTCATTAAGTGCTGGCTATTCAGAAATAGTTACTATTCAACAAGGGGAAGACGTGGTCTGCAGAGAGGTCAGGGGTTTAAGGGGGTAGTGTGGGACCCAGCAAAGAAACTAATTTGCCTAGAATGTTTCCTTTCTTTTCTTATTTGATTGTCTTTCTCTTTTAAATCACAGTGATTTGATGGGATCAGGCACTCCGAACCGTTCTACCCTGTGTTTTATTTTTGATTTGTTTTTCAGTCAGAAAGGGAGCAAATCTCAAACCCGCATTCAACTTAGAAAACTCGGTCTTTGATTCTGAATTGAAATCAAAACAAAACAAAACAAAAAGCTAACCTTCTCCTTCCAATCCAAAAGCAAATAAGTATCAAGGAGAAGCCATTCTCACTTCAGCACCCTGGACCCCCAGGAGGAAAAAAAATGCACAAAATCGTGGCTACCCAGGCAACTGATGAATCCGACCTGACCACGGGCAGCGACAGACACCTGTGTCACCAAGGAAGTTGCAGAGCATCTCGTCACTTTTAGAAGTTCAGTGACTCTTAAAAGATAGTTGTCTGGTTGTTGAGAAAGGGAGCTTTTTATTCGATAATGCTCTACCTGTGGAGGAGGGACTGTGGGACCAAGAGGACCCTGAAAAATTCTCAAACATGAAAGTCTGCAAATTCACTAATAGTCTTAATCCAGAGGAAGAGGAATATTCAAGTAAGTAGACCAGTTTCAACATTGCATATGCTACTATGCTGATTTCTCCTGTGTTTACAACTGAATACTACTTCATTAGTTAGAGAAACAGTGGCTTCTTTTTTTTTTAAGTTTATAGCAACTTTACTGTAGTTATAATGCATTGAAATGTCAAAGATTGATGTGCATGGTAATTGATTTCCTATCGTCATGCTGTATTTAGACAATTATAAACACTGCTAATCTAATGTTTCAAGGTACTTATGAACAATTAGTGATTCTGCACTAGCATCTCAAACACACTTTTGATGATGATAATACACCGAGATAGGTTCTATAAGCCCTAAAAGGGCTGTTGTTGTGTAAATGATGATTAGAAAAAAAACGAGAGGGTTTTTGTTGTTGTTGTTGTTGTTATTGTTATTTGTTTTTCCCAGTGAAATGATGAAGGCTTTGAAAACAAAAACACAAGTATCATGCTTGTGAGTATGTACCAATTCAGCACAATTAGCGGGAAGAATATATTGCTTTATTGTGATCTACTTGTTTAAAATGAGGGAGGAGGACCTCCACCCTACAACTTTATTGAACTTCTACTCCCACGAATGACTAACTCGGCTGTTTCTGCAGCCTTTGTGATTTCCACAGAGCTTTCTCTCATGTTGAAAGAGTGTTAATGGTCAGTGATACAGAATCAAATGGAAGTGTGTGTTTGGGCACCCCAACATAAATACATGCATATTTTCATTCGAAAATATTTAAATGCCTCATACATATTGACAACACTGATGCTTTTTTGTGCATATAATGAAAACCAATTATCTGTGGAGAAAACTTGACTGGGTGGAAGGAAATTAAATTGGTTTTTAAAGACTTTCTTAAACAGCAGTAGCTAGGGAAAGCTCCAGTAACATTTTAGCTCAGGATTGTAATGACTTTGCTATATTAATAAATCATGTTTTATCCTGACTTTTATCAAAAGATTTGGATGGGGAAGACTGCACATGACAGAAGGCAGAGAGAGGAGCACTTACAGCTGAAGGTTGGCGTGGATCAGGCCGCTCTCCAAGCTCTGGAAACAGCTGTTGGAGAAGTCAGGTAGGTCCTAGTTCACTCAAAGAATGGGATACAGGATAACATGTGTCTGTTAACAAAGAATTCCAAATTGTAATTCTTGTTCATGTTCTGGAATAGTCTGCGATTTTTTTTTTTTTAATGCTGTACAGGAAATCTTTACCAGCTTTTCTGCCTTATTCCCTTCTGGGAGTTTCCCAACTCCTATGAAATGCTTTTGTGTTGAATATCAATTCTCATCAATCAGCTCCATGTTCTTTTTTTTTTTTTTTTTTTTTTTTTTTCCCTTTTGCTGTAAGTCTGAGACCACTCAAGAGGACATTTATGGAAACATGGAAAACATATTGTTTCATTTACACGTGCAACAAAGGCAAATTCTTGCCCTTTGTAACTATTCAAAATATTAACATTCTGTTCTCCCTTTGTGGGTTCTCAGAGTTGACTTCCAGCAGCTATTGTAGAGGAAGGAAGACAGAATACTCCAATGTTACCTCAGAATACCTGATGGCTCAATAACAGGTGAGTGAAAGATGTCATTGAATTTTTCCAAAACCAAATCTTTAATTAGTGTAAACTGCAGATCAGGAAGTTGATCAGGTAGACTCTGTGAAGTATACTTGCAGGGAAGGGGTTATTAGGGGCTGGTCCCTACTTTTCCTTCTATTCATCATCAAATGGCTGAATATTAAACATTGCGTGTGTTTGGGTGCTGTTAATAGTTTCCATTAGATTTTCACTGACTTTTCAGAACAAGGCTCTCAGAAGTACTGTTTCATTCAGTGGATTAAATGGAAACATAAGTAGCATTTACCCCATCCTGGGTCTTAAAAATTGAAAGCTTTAGCTTTTATACTTCATGATGTATTTTCTAATGAACTAGGTTTCATGATCAGATTTTTAAGCCATCAGGTTGGGAGGTAATCATGCTATCATGCTGATATGTTCCTCACACCCTGCAGAAGCTGTACTTCTCATGTCTCCCTCCAACTCTCAAGAAAGTCAAGTTCAAAGTCTTCCTGGCACTAAATACCCCTCCTTTAAAGGGGGTTTTGGAAGTTGTTCATAGTTTTGTATTCTTTTCTTTCTATTAGAAATACTTTGTAACATCGCCATTCATTTCCAACTGGCAACCATCAAAAATCTCGATTCCTTAGGACTTTCACTCTGAACCAGTGTTTACTCTCTAATCTTGAATCGGCCAACTGAGATAAGACAAAAACTTTTAATTAGAATCTTAATATGTAATCCAAGCCATTTATAGGTCATGCACACAGGTGATCTTCTATGTGTTTAATAACTGTGTGGAGAACTTAGATAATGTTTAATTTGGTGCAGAGACTATTTTTAACTTTGCTGGAGTCGGGTTACCTGCAATGTTCCCGGAGAGTCTCTTAGAAGTTTTATCAGCGTGAGGTTTATTGTGTGAATGAGTAACTGGAGGTGTCCGTAGCAAATCCTTGGGGGGAGTTATAAAAATTGGAATATTCTTTAATACAAAGAAAGTATTCTGTTTTCCTTCCACATTCCTTCTGGAAAATCTGACTTCACGTCTCTCAGTTCAAGCTATGTGGAAGAAAAGAGATAAATGCCCAGCAGAGGACCAGGGGAATTAGCCTACCCCTTGTTACTATTAATGAGTGGTGCCCTTACCCTCAGGTGTTTATTTCTTAAAAATCCAGCTCATGAAACAGTTTTTTTTCTTCTTCCAAGAAATAGCTGGTGCTTTTTGTTGGACTTCTGCTTAACATGAATTATTTGGCAAATTGGGGACTGAAGTGTGAATTATAAACTTGGGACTGTATAATAGGTTTCAGGGGTGTCCTAGGGACAAAAACATCTAGGGATGTCACACACACAAAAAAACATTATTGAGGAAAAAAAAGTGATCTTCTCTTCTACTCATGAAACAGCAACAGAAAATACCGTGCACAGATACTGATATCCATTTATAACACATACACACACACACACACACACACACACACACACACACACACACTTTACAGGAGTGCATCCTCTGTTTTTTATTTACATGTGCACATTGAGTCTCATTAATGTTGATAACCCTCTGCACATGTCTCCTGAAAATAATGGACCCCGACTGTGAGAACTGTCCATATTCAGACATGTTAAGAGCTGAATATTTAAAATCTGTTTGGCACACTAAGCTTGGTTTTCTGAAGACAACAGAAGTTGGACAGAAAGATCAAAGGGGGAAAAAAACCACCGTAAAAGATAATGACATCTGGATGGGGCCTGGGTAATGCACTAATTAAATGTACTTACACCTAAGTCTTATCACATGCTCAGGAGTGAGAGCTTAGGTGCCCCTTTTAAACTGCCGCGTTAGATGCAGTCATGGGAGCCTTGTTTGGGAGCTGTCCCCTCTGCTCTGAGCCAGCTCGTTCCATACGTGGCCCCATAATCTATCCTCCTTTCTTTCATTGAATGGGCTTTGGCTATTTTGCTCTTAAGATAGTCATGATAAGTTAGGTTATCTCCAAAGCTTACAAAAATACGCATGTTCTTTAAAAACAGGTTTGAAAAAAAATCAGTCTATCCCACTTAGAAAAAAGAAGCTACAAGATTGTCTTGTTTTGTTGCTGCCCATAGGTGAAGGTGAGCTTAGTAAGAAACCTTGTCTACCGTTCTCCCTGTCCAGGTAAAGTCTTTGACACCCTTCCCCTTCTGAGCATAATAGAAGCTCTCCCTAATTCTAAAACACAAAGTGGACTCTCAGAAGTCACTGAATCTAGCCATTTTAACTTCTGCAAGAGTTTCTAAAGCCTTTATTAATTACACAGAGTTTTTGTTAAATTAGCATGGCTTGAACTGCCTTCAAAATCCTGGGATTTAGGAAGGTAGAAAAAGGAGGAAACTGTTTTTTCTAAGTCTTTTTTCTTTCTCGTTTTAAGTGGAGTTTTGAGACATCATGAAGAAACCTATTAGGATATTTTTTTTAATAAATAAAATAAACCCTAGATATTTAGAAGAAGCAGTTGGGCTGTGCATAGATATATACTGCATATCTCATTACTATTAGCAGCCACGCATGGTTAAACCTCCCCCTATTGCGCTGAGTATTTACCCTCTGGCTTTGTAAAGTGATGCTTGAGTGTGGGTTTTACAAAGGAATTTCACAACCATCTTATAGACTCCGCAGCACACCTACAAAATCAGAATATGCACAGCATTTCTTAGGTATACGGTAACAATTAATGAAATTGGTGTTCATTCTGGGAAAAAGTCTGAAGTGTTTGTGTATTAAGTCTTTGGGGGGGAGTATAAGTCCATCTCTTAATTTAACTCAATGAAAAGCTACTTTTTCTTCCTTTTTTTTTTCTTTTTCCCTTTTTTCCTATGTTCTGCCTTCTGACGGTGTCATATAGTCAAATGCAAGGCATCTTGCTTTCTTCCACTCCTTCAAAGAAAATTAATTAATATACAAAGATGAAAGTTAGAAACCCACTGTAATCCAGAAAGGTCCAGGAATTTAAACAATCGGATATACCCTCTGGATCTCAGAATCCAAGTTATTTTTCTCTGAGCTCCCTTAATTTTGTATTATTGCCTTAGACATAATTTAAATACTGATAATTTAAATACTGGTAAGGTTTTGGGGAAAGCAGAATTTTGGGGGGCCTAGGGAGTGCTTGAGAAAGAGAGAGTTTAAATGAATTCAGCCCCTAAGAAAACAGAGGTCTACCAGGGTAGTTTTGAGCGGAATATGTTCTATGTGCCACACCCCTATGCAAAAGACTGGAACCCTTTTGGCTAAGGGAACCCCATTCATGCTCCAAAGTATATATATTTATATCCAGGGTGCTTTGAATAACCCCAATATCTGCCTTCTTTTTAAACTGGGCTGTGCTATTCATCCTGAATGTCAAGATTTTCTTTTACTTGCTCAGTCTTTCCCCTTTAGTCTAATGTTTCATTTCCTCCCAGAAAAATAAGATCTTTGCATTAAATTCAACATTTCAATAACAGTAGTGAAAAGTGCCTCTTTGTAAAAGATATGGGATTAGTTCCTGCCAGGATTTCCTCTGCATCATCTCCATTTATTTCTCCTGGGTGATGAGAAGACCTTTGCATTTGACCAAAAAGCACTAGTAAATAAGGAGTTAAAATGAAGGCAGGCTCACTGGTTTGCTGAGATCTGTCAGAGTCTGACTGGCTGGCTACATATCTGTCTCTGGAACAATAGGTACCTGTATTCTGCACGGACTGCTGGGCAGCGCTGACACTCTGGAGAAGGTCTGCCTCTGTCTGCGCTTTCCTGGTGAGAATCCCCAATGACAGTTCCACTTTTCAGTGGAGGAGAAAAAAATATCTGTCTACCTCTTGATGAAGGACAGAGCTTTGATCATTTTTATTCAGGCTTGTCTTGGCCGGAGGTTTTAGGTTCTTAGTCTCAAGTCAGCAGTCTCTCTCTCTCTCTCTCTCTCTCTCTCTCTCTCTCTGTCACGCACAAGCACACACACACATCCACTCCCTCCCTCTGCCTTACTCTCTCCCTCTCTCTCTCCCTCCCTTATTTCCCCTCGTAGGTTCTATGCAAGCAGATGAGTGCCACAGCTGTACCTGAGGCACAGACCGCTAAACATAGTGAAGCCAATTTCCACGATGGCAAGCGGGGGCACCGGAGGTGACAACAATGACAAGGACCTAGGGACCATCCTTCTGACAAGTTTTAGGTAAGAAAATCTGTATGTCCCGATTCTTGCATTTTTGCATCCTTGTGGCTGAGAGAGACGCGGAGATAGAGAGCGAGTCTCAATAGGAAAATATTTGCATGAGGATATCATCTGTGCTGTCACTTGCCGGCAAACCTGTGTTCTCGGGGCTTTGTGTTACGAGAATCCGCGGAGGTGAGGTGTGAGCAGGGCTGGGCAGAAGGGTGAGCTGCTTTTTATGTCTGTCTGGTGACATTTACCATGCTGCTTAAATTCGTATCTGGAAAAAATTCTGTTTGATGATAGTTAGCAATGTTTTTTGCAACGTAGAGCATATGGCCGGGTAGAATTCAAGTGATGCTCTTTCATTCTTAATTTGAAATTATTTTTATACTCAACTGTACTGAGGTCAGGGAGTTTTAAAAATTAATGAGATTCCCTGTGGAGTTCAAATAGTAATGTCTACGTGAGCTGACACAAAAAGAGAAGATAGAGCTGGTATATTTTTAACATGGACGTAACTGTCTTAATTGAACATCCCCCACTTGAAGTGCATGAATTGTACAATAGTTTATGGAAACCTCAGTAGTGGGGGATATTCGTCCTGAAAATTTTTTTTTAATGACCTGGAGAAATCTTGTCAGAACTAGCCTGTAGAGGATGAATGTATTGTGTGGAGATATTGCTAAAACTTAAGAGGCATAATTGTTCTGGTAGTGGAGAATACCTTATACTTTCGAGGAAATGACAACTAATGAATGAGCCACATGCTAAAAAAAAAAAAAAAATCTCCGAGCACACTTTCATCTTAAATAATATATAAAAATTCAGGAGATACTTAGGATGAAAAACTGCTGGCACGAACAAAGAAGCAAGTGTACCCACAGATGAGAATTCTTTGTCACAAAAATGAACCCAGGGTATGGATTTAGGAGGTTAAGTGATTTCTACATTCTCAGTGCCCCACAGAAGGCGTGAGTCCAGACATTTAAAAATGTCCTGAAAACTTTCATTTCCCACAATTTAAAAACATTGTTTATGTTCTTGATACAACACATTGTTTAAATGAAGGGGATTGAAAAGCGGTCTGAGTATACAGTAATCGGGGCTAAAGATGCTTTTTATCCCGAGTTCCCCATTTACAAGACCCATTCTGAGCTTCCTGTGATATATTGTTATGTAAATACTGTGCAGCCGGGGAAATCAGTACTATGGAGATTCAATTTACTTTGAAAGTTGTTCATTATAGCAGGGATGAATGTTATTTATTTGATGTGATTCAAAGGCTGGAAATGACTTTTTCATTGTGGCGCCTTTTGTAATGGGTGCAGGGTGATCTAATCTTTTTAATTTTGGCTTTCACACCAGTGGAGATGAAAAGAGATCTGAACTCATTTATCGGTTGCTAGGTCCTTCTGGAGACCCAAGTCCTGTTCTTGGTTGCTATGGCCAGTCTGACCTCAATCTCTGTGGTTTTGGGGACTTAAGCGGTCTTTTTTTTTTTTTTTTAAATTGAGGAGCATGTACCTTGATTTATGTCCAAAATTGTGGCTGAACGTCTTTGTCTGCAAGTGATAAATGGTGCCGAACAATTCATCAGTTCTTACAAGTAAACACCGCTGTCCCACTAAAAATATGTTTTGTTCTGAGTTAATGGTATGGAACAAGGCAGCCTCCACAAACAGCTATCTTTTATTGCGGAGGGGCCTCTGAAACTTGGAGCAAAGTGGAGGAAATTGGCATGTATTTTCTCGTTCATTAGCATTTCAGTTGTGATTCTGGTGACATGGCTTTAGGTGGATCCAGGAGGAGAGGGTTAACCTTCCCTTTCCTTACTTTCTCTCTAGTTGGGGCTGCAGGAGAAACAGGCCCTTTCCGGATGCCTGACTGCTGCTGGGGGCACTAGGAAGTCAGGAGGAGTTTCTCTGCTGGGGTTGGCCTCTGCTTTGCAAGTGCCCAGGGCTGAGGCACAAAGGGGCAGATGTGCTGCGGCTGTCACCTTGGCTCTCATGCTGGTTCTTTGAGGGAAAGTGGTATCCAATATTGGCGACTCCCAGGGATGTTCTGCTTCTGTGCTACTTAATGGTCCCTGGACGACCTTGCATTCTAGAACCTTGTTAAGAAAGGAGCCGCGCTGATTAAGGGGCTGTGGAGTATAGAGCCGTGCTTAGCAGATGAGCCCTCATCCATTTCCGTTCCCTTAAAAAGTGCTTAATTGATGCTGCAGGGAGCATACAGTCTGCTAATCAGATGCTGCTGACAAAACAGGTATCAAGAAAGGCATTTATTGCTTATAAGCGCCGTCCGCTTCTTTCCGAGAGATTGCAGCTTTGTCGTGTAGTTTTTTTTTCTTTTAATAGTAATATGCTAATGGTTTTTATTCTAAATCGGCCAGAACTGAGTATCTTCAGGAAAAATGGGCTCCATAAGAAGTGGCATCATCCTCGAACGGAAAGGTAAAAATTAAACATTTTTTAAGTGCAATTGTCAAACCAGTCCATGTACTTCTTGCCAGTAACATTGGAAAACCGCTCTCTAAATGTAACTAAAATTTGAGCCATTCTCTCTAGCTATAAAAGGTTTAAAGAAGAGACTATCTTAGGGAATTTTATTGTTAATCATCTTGTAAAGATTGTCTGGGCTTTGTTAACAAAATACAACCAGGTACTTTTATGTTTCCTTCCAGCCTTGAAAATGAGCAGATTTTTGTTTTTATTTTGTTTTTTGTTTTGGTTTGGTTTTAGAGGACGTTATCATTTGGGGGATTAATAAAGCGATCTTTATTTCATGTAGATTTTACTCCCAGAATTGGTAAAGAAGAACGGGGTTTGGGTGACGTCGAAAGTCTTCTTCCAGCTTGACAATTCCTCAAAGAGCAGTAGTTTTCAGAAAGAAGGCATAAGGATACCTTTATTGGTGTTAATTGCACTTCTTCAACTGTTTAGCTCTTTTTAGTGGAGCAGCAGTTAAAAGTTCTATGCTTTGTGATACAGGTAAAAATTGTGGCTGGAAGTCATTTTCCAAAAACTGATTTTTGAAGGTATTTTTTAAACTGCTATTTTACTGCTTGATGAAGACTGGGGTTTTGCAAAGCTAAATTGTGGCTCCTTACCTGGGTTCCTTACTTCAGGTCTTTTTGAAGGTAATATTTCATGTAAGTGGTGAATTTCACAAGAAATGTTTAATTCCAGCTATCCGAAGGCAAATATCTCCCAGTCTGTGGTATGTATCTATGTGTGTATGTGGACATATCTCAATATAAAATGTCTTATATATTTTACATTGTGTTTTGCTTTGCTGTTTTTTCAGAGGATTTAACTGAATATTGGATAGTGCTCGATTTCCTGAAATGATTAAATTCAGTCTCTGAAGAATCTGGGGGAAAGGCCTATAATGACATTTTGATGACTTTCATTTTAAGGAATAATAGAAAATGAGTAAAATATTTTAATAGCTCTTCTCTAATATCTCATTCCAAATACAATGTTTTTATTGCTCATTCTAGCTTACAATTTTCTGGTGATAATAATGTTGGCTGGTAATTGTTTCTGACATAGAAATAATTTTATCCTCATGTAAAAGTTATTTCAGAGAAGTCTTCATGCATATATCTCAGCTGAAGCAACTGCATTGAACTCTTGAGATAAACCAGTATTTCCAGATTCCTCCCATTTTAATTTGGTACTCCCTTACAACAATTAGGCGTATCTTAAAGGGAGGAATATTACAAATGGTAGTTTGTAGTGTAAAGAGAGAAAACAAAGAGGCAGATTAGGAAAAGGCTGAGAACACAGAAAGAATCAGTATCATGCACTACCACAAAATTGATGACTTTGCTTCAAGATGTCATGTACCTTTGAAATTTAAAAATGGACTAAGAAATCAAATATATGCATGTAAATATGCACTTGTTATATCTGTACTTAATAGGTAAAGAAACGTATAGAAACTTAATGTAATTGCAGCAAATGTTACGAGGAACATCTTTGCACCTCAATTCTTTCGGGAGATGTAGACACAAGTAAAGTTAATCACGTAGCTTTTAAAGAATCAAATCTTTTGGGAACTGGAGGTGTGACATATTAGATCAATTTTCGTGTAAGTCAGAATGAAAATCTTATATCAGTTTTTCTGAGCAAGTTACACAAAGCCATTAGCTTCCAAACTGAGTTGTTTCAAACACTAATTAGAAAAATGTGTGTGCAATTGAACTTGATTGTCGTAAATATTTCCAGTCAGAATATTATATTGTTGCTGAATTAACGCACCACTGGTGCAGTTTTTTTTTTTAGAAAAGCAAAATTAAGCTCTTGTATTTGCTTATTCTCTTTGCTTAATGTGTTTACTAGATTTCCCCCAAGTTTACTTTCTTTTTGTCATTAATACTCCCTTCCAAATACCAGTGTTGCTGAGTAATTGGTTACTCTTAGTTTCTTTCTGCCTACTGGAATTTGGGTTTTTGTCTTTTTGGTATGCCATTATTCTTATCTGTCATCTAGACAGTTAGATTGACTTTGAAGCTGTTTGTGTGACCTGTTTTTCTGTGTTTGGGGGATGGAAAACTTGTTTCATTAGAAATTGTGTATAAAGTGCTGAACGATCTGAGTTGCCTTTGGGATGCCGTGCAAGGCCTTGATATTGGGATATAGCATTTCCTAGTGGTAGCGAGTTACTTGCATCATTCAATAAAATCTTTCCTTCAAGCTACCTTAGCTTGTTTTCCACCAAGTGACAAACCTGAAAGTTATACTGAGATTCACCTAGAAAACTTGTTGTAAGAAAAACAGACTTGAGAGGGACCCTCTTGGATAGCTGGCAAAGGTGTCACTCCAGGTTACTCTTCTAGCATGTTGGCAAGGATTCATTGTAAAGTTTAATCGACTGGCCTTTTGTGTTTAATCGCCTCTGTGATCCAAAAGCAGATTTTAATTTGCATTACTGTCAGTCACATACTTTAGTTTAAAGGATCCCAGAATGATTTCAGAAAATAAAAGTTATGCTACAAACCTTAATTACACACTCTGTCACTCACTAATAATTAATTGAAGCATTGAAAACTTTGTTCAGATTTTTAAAATGTGAAAATTGTAGTTTGCTCCATGGTCTTTATAATCTTTTTTTTTTTTTTTTTTTTTAATCAAGAGATGGCTCATATAGAATCGTAATGGCCCTGAGTCTTTCTAAAGTTGCTAGACTTTATGATCCTATACCCTATGGTGGACAGAACTGTTTTGCATTTTTAATAACATCTCTGAGCCATAATTTATGTTCTTAATGTCGCTTGGCATTATTGAAGCACAACATACTTGGGATTTATAAATCTTGAAATTCCTGCATTTTTCTGACGATGAAATTCACAGTCCAAGTGCAAAGCCTGAAATACACCAGAAGGCTAGGAATTTCCTTAGAGAAAGAAAGATAAGGTAGCAAGCACGCCATGGTCAGGAACATATGGTGTACAGTTAATTATCACAATCTCAAGGGTTCTAACATAGTTTACTGCAGGCATCTTCGAAAATATTGGATTTTCAGGATATGTTTGAAGAAGAATTTGATTTGCTAGAAACTTGAAATGTGGAAATCAAATAAATGTTTTTTTAAATGTTCTCCCATAAGGATTTAGAAAATATTCATTCATTCATTCATTCATTCATTCCACAGACATTTATTCAGTGCCCACCCTATGCCAGACACTATTCTTGTGGATCTTCATTTAATATTCACCATTAAATCAATATTCATTATTTGCCTGATTTTGCAGATTAGAGGAGTCTCTCCAGTTACTCAGACACGGATCAGCTAATCACGTCACAATCTATATCATTTTGGAACTTGTACTCCCTTTGCCTCTCCTTTCAAGGGCTTAAAATATATTCTAGGCATATATACCAATTTAGAAAACTATATTAGCAAAGCAGTCAGAATGTGTTTTAAGAAGTTATTGATGTGTCTTTAGAACTGGGGTCTAAATTCATCCTCTTCCCTTCCCTGTGGAGGCCCATGATGCAGCAAATACTACACCGGTTTTATTACATTTGCTTCCTTCTAATGCTTCTTATACTGTTTTAAGGGACCTCTAACTCTAATGATTAATTGTTCGCATTTATCTTCTATACGCCAGTCAATGTACTAAACCCTTTGCCTTGGTTTTCTTGTTTAATCCTTTCAATTACATTCTGAGAAAGGTAGTGTTACCATCCCTGCTTGTAGAAGAGGAAATGGAATTTTCAAGATGTTAACTCCCTCAAGGTCGCAGGGCTAGCAAGCAGCTGCAATGACTTAAAACCCAAGTGTTTCAGGCTCTGTTCATGCTTCCAGTCATCAACAAGTATTATGGAGCTTTTATGAGGTCCTAGGCCTCCTCAAGATGTTCAGAATAAAACAGTTGGTGTAACAGGCAAGCCTCTACCCTGAGAATAGGAGCACGCAGCCACCTTGATGTGTCCACTGCACCATTTCCCTTTGTATCTATGGATTCCCCAGAGCCAATAGGATAAAACATTTAAATTTCAAACCCTCTTTAGACCTTGCACTATCTGGCTTCAGTCTTTCATTTCAACTGCATTATTACCTATTTCAAAATAAGAATCTGCTAAATGAAAAGACTGATCTGCTCATTGCCCCCATGAAGTTTGCCTTGTGTTTCCTCTGATTGTTCCTGCCCCGAAAGTCTTTTGCCGCTGCTTTCTCAACACTTCCCATCCTTCTGTGTCTGGGACAGAGCCCATGGTGCCAACAAATGGGCTGTCTTGGAAATGAAATACTAGAGTTCTTTTATCTGACCTGATCATTCGACACATGACGTCTGCAACAACTAAAGGGATTTGAGGCTAGGTAACATTTCACGTATTTCCTGTGTCCTGGCTGCTTTAGTGTTCAGACATGTGTCCAGGTGACATATTGGCAAAGAGTTCAGGGAATCAATAGTAAAATAAGAGAAGAACATAGAAGAGGAAAAGGACTGGAAAGCTTAGAAACTAGAGCCGCACAGCCTAGCACAGTGCCTGGCATAGAATATGCAGTTAATACATATTTGAATCTGGGAAGAGGAGAAGAGAGGTACAGAGAGAGGAGAGATGGACATGAGGAAAAAAGTTGGCAGGGAAGGAGAATATAATATTCCTAAACTTATAGCCCCAGGCCTTCAAAGATCTTTAAATATTTCATAACTGTCAGAGATCCCATTAAGGAATGTTTAGATATTCACAGTAATCTTTATTTTTGAAAATGTTTTTACTTTTTCCGAGAATAAACTGTCTCTCTTATCAACATCAATTCATTAAATATAAAATGAACTTTCTGATGTTTCTAAGAGAAGGGGCAATTGTGTTATGTTTGTCAATGTTTAGTAATACTTTTCAGGCCCAGGGCACACCAGACTCTAAGCTGGTTGTATTGTTTTATGCTGTGTATGATTATTTCTCTATCCCCAGGGACATTATTTAGTATCACAGAAGTTGCTGACAACTTCCTCCCCCCAAAAAGAGACATCCTCTTAACCATCATAAAGTTATATTGCTTAATAGTTTATGTCAGATTTTTTTTTCAATAAAAGCTAAATTCAGCATTCAAAATCCTAATGCAGCTTTTCCTCTACCAACAAGCAGCTCTTGTGGCTAATTTTATTTATGTTTTTACTCAATCATATTTTTTTAAAAATGTAACTTTGATATCTCAAGAAAAAAATATTTTGTGTGGGTTTGAAAATCACGTGCTCAAGGTAAAAACTTTATCCCACAGGAAAATCCAGATAGATACTTCTATTTTTTTTTTTTTTTTTAGTTAGATATTTCTTAAAGCAACTACTATACCTGAGCTCTGCTATGAGGTTGCTTTACTGACTCTAAGAGCCATGACCTGTATACATAGCTATGACTGTAGGGCTTACTTCAAGGAATATTCCTTATACATAATAGATGTGTAAGATGTGTTAATTTCGTTGGGTAAAGCAAGCCAGAAGGGTTGCACCTTGAACCAGTGATCATGATAGCCAGGGTATACCCTTTAATTCCTATGGGAGTACTCAGCTGAAGCAGCACCATTCTTTGGGAATCCTTACTTGCTTGTTGAGATAGAGTGAGGGTGAAGTGATAGCCATGAGGTTTTGGGCTACATCGTGCTTTTAGGAAACAAGGGATATTTCTGCAGTCTGTATTGTCCTAGTAGCAGTGGAACAGCCCATGAGAGTTCCAAAAATGAGAATGTGCTCCAGGTGCTTATCACATGCTGCGTTGATGTCAGTAAAATGCAGAGGAGGAGCTTATCTTCCCTTTAACCTGAACTTTCTATGGTCCTTTCATTTTGACACTAATTTCAGGCATGAACCTTGGACTGAGCTAGAGTGTGGAATTGTTGGTATCTCGCTGCCACCTGGGTGCACAGTGGCGAACAATATTTAGCCCCTGTGATTTGCCATAAGAACACACCACATGCAGTTGGAAAAGGGAATATTTAATCAGCCAGTTTTCTCCATGCAGTCCCAATCAGTTGAGCTGAAGATCCTGTTTTCTCTGAATTGCCTTGTGTGTTTTGTCACTGCAAAAATAAAACCTTTGGCTTCCTCTCAAATTCGTATCATGCAAATCAGGGGACGTGGCGTTACCAACTTGAATGTACAAACAAAAAAAAGGTGTTTCAAAATATGCTAAATTAATAACTTGTTCTGGTCCAAGGATTTTTTAAAAACTTCCTTGAGTGCTCTGTTTTGTTGGCTCGCTATGGATATGACATGTAAAAGGCTGTACATGACGCACAAATAATAACATTTCATTCTTAGGCATGTCGTGTGACGAGGCCGTTGATCTTTAAAATAAATTCCATTTGGTGACATTTACAAAAATAGCTTTACATTAGCAGCTTTAAATTTTTATTTTTAAATAAATAAGAGAATGGTCTTTCAAGTGACGAGGAAGTCACCTAGGAAGTGTGTACTTACGTAATGGAAACCGGAAATACACATGGCTTCCCATCAGATGTCGTCCTTATAATCAGTCCAGGCTAGTTTAGACAAGTAGAAAAGTGGTATGAGAATGGGATTATCTACATAATTCAGGCAGCATACCATCTTCAAGACTGAGATCTATTTTTTTAAGCCCAGTGCTTTCACAGTGCTGACAGGATTTGAATCCAGAGTTTAGTCCCTCATTTTACTTAAATCCTGCTAATTCAGTGGGTGTAATGCGATCTGATCTAACCTACTTCAGTTCATTGTTACTCATTGGCTTTCTGATATTTATGAATACCTTAACCTCCTTCAGTCAGTTATCTCTTTGATAGTATTTGGTTTAGGGTTAAGTAAATATAATAGGAAATATCAGTACGTAGGGCAAAGAAGTACTGATCTAGAATATTTTAAAGACTTCAGATTTTCACATACTTTGGGGACTTTATTTTTTCCATCCTAAGTTGAGTTAAAGCTGGCACAGTATATGACCTTTCTAACAAAAATAGTATCTTTTTTGCTTAATAGTCATGATTATAGTCATCAACGTTGTGTAATTGGAGAAAAAGAACTTTAAAGAATTAATTGGATACTATAATAAAATTATTTTAGCAATCATACTTCAGTTCTGTGAAGGAAGAAGCTATTCCCTCACAGGTAGAAAGCAGTATTAACAATCAAATATATAGCTTTTTGGCTCAGAATATTGTTTCAGATTATTTGTTGTGAGAACCGTAATGAGAACATTCAGAATAAAGGTTGGCTCCTGAAAATGATTGTTATAATTTTCAATTTATTTCATCAGCAAAAAGAAGATTTTCATTTCACGAAGACTTAAAAAAATTAACTATATCACATGGTTAGTAATCAACTGTCCAAAACTTACAAATACTTTATTGAAGGCTTATAATAAACTATATATGTGTGGGTGGGGAGCTGGAGTTTACCATTGCCTTAATTGTACTTCATGATATTCTTCTAAAATTGGACACAAATGAAAATTGAAAAGTTTTTTGAATAGTTCAACCTCCTTGCTGTATTGAGAAGACAGACAGGCTAACATATTCTGTGCAATGGAAAACCTCAAAGCTGTCTTTAACAGCATCCTTAGGTGTGCCAAGCCCTGCCCAGAGTTTTGTTCTCTCAAGGAAATATTGGACCATTCAGCCACATAGCTAAAAACATTATTCCAAACAACACCTAATTAGTCAAAGAGCTTTAGGATTAGTTCAGTCTTAAATCTTATCATGATTATAAAATCTTAGGATTTTAAGGAAGACAACTTTGTATTTGTGTACTTGTCATTTACCAGGGAAACCAAAGATTAGCTAGCCAAAAAATTTTAAGGCTTTAATAAAAAATCTTGAAGTCGTTGCCCCTAACTAGGTTAAGATCTCATATTGAAAAACCCAGAAATAGTTTAATTACTCTTACTTTATCTTGTGGAGTATGTATTTTATAGATATAGAGAGAAGAGCCTTGACCATTTCTGCCTTCTCTGCTCAGGGAAGGGCAGAACTGGAGACAAATGAGCACTCTATTCCCACCAGATAGCTCGTGTGGACCCTGTATGACATTCAAGAAGCAAGGAGGAGAGATGCCCTAATGTTAAGGGAACAGGGGGAGGGTCCAGGAAAGGACTAATTCTCTTGAGTATCCGGGTATGTGAATGGACTTACACTAGATGCGTAAGAGAAACAGATAGAAAGATACTTAGTGAGCCCCATTCAGAGAACAGAGAGCAACTTCCTCTCGAAGATGTGGCAGCTCTTGGTTCTCAGTGTCTGTGGGAAGCAGGGCTCACCATCCCCCTGTCTAAACAGATTCAGAGCACAGAGATATTATACACCTTCTTGCTGTGACTTGTGAATGCCTTTGGTGTCCCCAAATAAGGAATTCCTCTCACTACCGTCTACTCTAGGCTGCATTTCATTGTTTTAAAAAGATTTTATTTATTTATTTGACAGACAGAGATCACAAGTAGGCAGAGAGGCAAGCGAGGCGGGGGGGGAGCCAGGCTCCCTGCTGAGCAGAGAGCCGGATGTGGGGCTCAATCCCAGGATCCTGGGATCATGACCTGAGCCAAAGACAGAGGCTTTAACCCACTGAGCCACCCAGGTGCCCCTGCATTTCATTTTTGATAGCCATTTGTAGAAGGCACTTTCAGACTCCATGGAATTCAAGAGGAATGGTTGAGAAATTCTTCAGTGGGATTTCTCTCTACCTACCCTCCTCCTCCAGTAAATGATTTGGAACATCAAGTTTAGAGACTTAAATACATTCTACCCATCTCTGCCTTTAAAATTGCACATTAAAAAGAAAAGTACACATTTAGACTCACACCATTTGAAGAAAGGGGAACAAACAAACTCAAGAAGGTGAGAGTATTCTACAGCGGGGGATATTATACAGGCGCTAAATTTGTGAATCAGAAGAGATCGAAGACTATTTAGAAACAAAGAGATCGAGATTTTGTTGAATTAAGGATTCATCTATTCTTAGTTGCACTTGCTAGATCTTAATGTCCATTGTCTTCTTAAAGTTTAATCTTAGTGCCATACCTCTAAGGGTAAGTGTTTTTCAGCATAGCATCCTCACCTTGTCCACTGTTTCTGGGCATGACACCTCTCTAGTTCCTCTCCAGGTGCTCATTCAGGGCAATTTAACCTCAGCATAACTTGCTCATTGTCATCCAGGTCTTTACCCCAGAAAAGTAACTAGAGTATTTTGATTAACAGTGCTCCTGATGGCAAATACAAGTTCTTATGCTTCGTCTTAAACTATTTCAATATAAATCAGTATTATAGTGCCGTGCCAATGTCCAGGAGCACCGAGCTTTTTTCTTGCACCTACAGTGAATCCCTATTTTCTCAGTATTTGACTGTTAGCTTTTCAGGTTCATGTTCATTTTTCAGGCTACATCCCCTGGTTACATCATTTTCATGTTTAAGCTTAGGACCCTGTGATTTGAGGCCCTTGGATGTTTTTTGAAAGGCTAATATTCTAGCATTGGAACACACACATTGAAGAGAGGGTTATGAGAACTCAGGCATCCTCGAATGATCATCCCAGGTGGTACTGGAGCATCTTCTCTGTTGATGCCTCCTGTTCTTGTTCACTTTAGGACCCTAAGTTAAGTAGCAGTTTTTGAGGCAGGAAAATGATCGTCTTTGGAATTAAACCCAATTCAGTTCAAATCCAAGACAGGCCATTACCTTGGACCAACTGTGTAGCATCTTTGAAACACAGGTTTTTTTTGTTTTGTTTGTTTGTTTGTTTTTTCCCCTCTGCAAAGTAAGGACTATAATACCCATCTTACTAACTTTTCTTGACCATTTCCCATGTCGGGCATCATACCCACATGGGCTAGAAGGTTATTATCCACAATTTACAGATTACCACTCTGAGACTTAGAAAGGTGAGGAAAATTTACCCCAAAATACACATAGTTGTTAAGTAGTGGGCCATCTTGTTGGTTCTTTTATTTCTGTGGAATTTCTTTTTAGGAAAGGACTTGCAGGGTCCAAAGGTGTGTACATAATAAATTTAGTTCGTTTCCAAACATTGTTTGGTTTTAAGCCCTTGACTATGAGAAGCAGTATTAAAGCTGTAATTTGGATTCCACTGTGTTGCTGCATTGTCGGTCATTCCTGTCGTAGAGTGTTCTCTGTAAGTGGCCGTGGAGAGCTGTATGCCCTGAGAGCTGCTTTATACTTTCTTCTTGGAGACAGTGATGATGCTCTCATCTTGATGAGCACAACTCCTTTTCAGTAAAGATTCTGGATAAACGGCTGTTGCATGGGACTGAATGCTGGTCTACAAAGTGATTGTGATGCCTCGGGTGAAGAGTGGATGCCATTTCCAGAAGAGGCTGACATTCTCAGGGAGGAGTTTCATAACCTTGAAGAATTTTATATTTGCGATTTGTATGGCTCTTGTTAAAGAAAACAGAAATTCTTGACTAGGAATTTCGAACTTTTATTCTGTTGTGCTTCATCTGCCGCCCCGTTCCCCGTTCACATGACGCCGCTAACTTCAGATTCATCTACTTCATCCGCAGGCTCTTGAAGTCTGTGGGATGCCCCAGTGTGTACGGAAACACGGAAATAGCACAGTCCCTTTGGTTAAGAATAACATGTCAGTTTTCTTTTCTTGCTTTTGTGTGCTCTCTGGAGCTCACCCATGCATGATGTTCCAGTTGACTTCAAAGGCAAGTCTGTGGTTGGATTAGCTCCACAGGACAGAAAGCAAGGTAAGAAACAGGCTTAGTGCTTTCGAGGCCCACTGGGGAGCTGAGGGAGCCAAGCTATGTGGTTACCAAGATGATTTGTTCATTTATGTCCTCGTGGAAAAACAGGTACATTTGTATAGTACTTTCTATTTTATTGTCACTCTTAAAGCCATTTTTGAAATGGTGACTGGACAACCCTGAGGAGGTTGATTTATAGCTATACAATTCCTGTAGGTGGGGAGTTTAAAGTCTAATAAAGGAAATACAAATATAATAAGTTTTGCATGAGAAAATACTACTAAAATCATGAGGGCACAAAGTATACAAATTAGCTAATTCTGGGTATTAAAAAAAGAACGGCCTAAGGAATAGTGTGTGCTTAAGAAATTGTAGCTAAGACAACTTTGCTTTCCAGATATTGCCAGCAAATGTAGATTCCTGACAGAAAGCCAGAGCGAGGCATTGCTGAAGGCACGATGGAGAAGACCTTATCACACACTTAGGGCACACTTTGGGAGAACGCTCAGAAATGCAAGGGGAGTGGCTGGATGATGTGGGTATCAAGATGTCTCGTCTGAGGAGAGTATGGCAGACCAGAAAAGGTTAAGAGAAAAAGCAGCTAGGACAGGGTAGGGTGCCCCACAGAGACTGTGAAGCTAGGAAAACCTCCCAGGGAAAACGTCAGCAGAAACCTAAAGAGAAAAAAATGATGAGGTCCTTGGGACAGTGTGGGGAACAACCCTAGCTGTTCTGCTGTGTGTTGATCCTTAGCTTATGTACGACGTCTGGAAGCCACACAAAGGCAGATGAAGAGTCTTAAGTTCAGAGGTCAGAGGGCGGGATGAAGGGGGCCACAGTAATCCACGTGGGTGTTCACCAAGTCCTGGACTGGCACTGAAGAGATGATATGGAAAAGGGGGTAAACAAAGTGGTAGAGGAAATAAACCAAATACCAAGTACCTCGACAAAACCCAACGCCAGAGAAGGAGGGCTCAGAAACAGGAGAGGGTAGGAAGGAATTAAGTGTTGGAAGGTCTTGCTTCTCTGATGCTGAGATTACAGCTAAGAGCAAGCCCAAGGACAAGCAGGGTCCCGGCAAATCCTAGGAAAAGGACCAAGCATACTTACTGTGTGGTTTGTTTTTTTTTTTTTTTTCTGTCTCTGGAATGAAGAAGAAAGAGAAGATTAAATCTTTGCACTACGCTTTATTCCATTTTTATCTCCAGGATCACAAAATATGCATTCGTTGGATTTCTGTGAAACTAAAAGCACTTTTCAATTTCCTCATCCCCGCCCACTAGAGTTCTTTGAGGTCTCTTTATTTGACACCGTCTAGGGAGAGACTCCAGAGAAACTGCTGTCTGTGTGGTAACCAAAGGCATAGACTTTGTATTACTGAACCTCAGATTGAATCTTGACAGCAGTTATGTTCTCCTAGTGAATAGAGCAGAAACAGAAATGAATCATTTGTCTCCAGAAATTGTCATTCTTCCTCTGCTTCTGGAGACACTGGCATGTGTACTGTGACTGGAACAATCCTGCTTTGATTTGTCATCAAACACTTGTTACTGGACTTTGAAAGGGAAGGAAAATATTGTGAGATTCAAATGAGCTCTTCATTTGGAAAAAGAAGAGGCTATGTGTCTAGCTCTCTTTTTAAATTATTACCAGTAGGTGTTTCTCTCCCAAGATAGATGCTGTAATTTTATGACCTTGGTCGCCTGCTCGGTATTTGCTTCAGTAGCCATGTAATATATTTTTATTTAATTTCCTAAATCTTAGAAAATATAATGGGAGTCTCAGTCATAGTTTTCTTTTAGCTGGAAATTGTGGGACAGGAAACCATTAATTGGAAGCACCTATTCCAATAGAGGCTGAACTTGGAGAAGGAGCTTGGGTGAGGTTGCGGGGCTGGGTGGGGACAGAGCCAGGGAAAGCTCAAACCTGTTCATAGCCAGATGACCCTCTCTTAGCTATGCTGTACTGTCCCTTTCCAATGTGGGAATTTCTGCGCTGTTGAGAACTAACTGTACCTATAATTGCCATCTACCAACAAATCAGATCTCATGTGTGATGTCTCCTAATGTCCCTGCACATCTATCTCAAAAGCTTTATGATAAAATACTAGATAAGCACTCGGGTAATGACAGGGCTTACATCAGAATTAAAGGGATTTTTTTTTTTTTAATCGTGGTTATTTAAGAAAACAATCACCTTTTCTCTGATTTCCTAGGAGATTATGTACAAAAATTATGACTGACTCCGTCTTAGTTCATGTCTTGCTTGCTAAAGAGCCTGCCGTCCTGGGACCAGGGCACGTTGCCCAGAAAGTTTCTCCAGGGTGAATGTGATGGCATTGAAAGGACAGATGGAAGAGGAGAGGAGGGTGGCCCAGCCACAGAGGGAGCCACGGCCGAGTTTGCCGTGGCTAGGGCTGACGCTTCAGTCCAGAGACATTCATCTGTTCAAGTGGATCCCCGGGTAGCTTGCGTCTTACATTTCCTCCCCTATGCCCTGGTTCCAGTCCATCTTCACGCCAGTATCTCCCCTCCTCATCTCATTCAGACCTCTTAAAAATCAGCTGTATGTGTACTCTGTGCATTTCCTTGTCTCCGTCTTGCTGTCCCCAGCCTCTGGCGCCTGCTCTCAGTTCACCACGGAACTAATGGTTCCTAAACTGCTAAACCTAGGGGACGTTTGGAGTCTCTCCTGGATCTCTCTGCACACTTGGCCACATTGAGTCTCCTTCTTGAAGTTCCCCAGGTTGTTCCTTCCCTGCCTCTATCATGCCCTTCTCTTCCTCCTCCTTCCCCAGGGTTCACCCTCAGTCCGTTGCCCCCCTCCCGCACTTCTATCCACTCTCAGGATTTACAATGATGCACAAATTTTATCCGTAGCTCAAGATCCCTTTCCTCAGATATCCAACTGCCTGCTGTGTCCACGAGGCACCCTCCAACCCTGCATGTATCATCATCACCATCCCCTTCCCCTGGTCTCTCATTCTGTGCTCTTCCGTAACGCGCTGTGGGACCACATCCTCACGTCTACCTGAACCAGACACAGGAGACTCATTTTCAGCTTTTATTTCCCACTTTTGTTGTCCCCCATGTAGAACCCACTGCCGAGACTGCCTCACGCGGGCCGAAAACATGCCCCGTGTGTTTCTGCCCAACTGGGTAAAGTCCAAAATCGTCCCAACTTGAGTTCTTGCCTTAAATACACTGCATCTTGCCTTGCTCATCTTACTCATCTTATCTCTAACAATGTCCTGTTTCAAACTTTGCTTTCCAGACCCAGAAAACAGCTGGGAATTCTGCTTATGAACCCTATCATTTTTTGGCCTATAAGTCACTTCTGTGCCCTCTTTCGTGGCCCACTCGGAAGCTTCCTTTGCTGAACACAAATATGTCCCCTCCTTTAAGAATCCTTCTTTTGTGTGCCTTGACACCCTCTGCCCCAACTTCTTAGCCTTACCAACACCCTATGCATGTCCCACTCACTGCGTGAGCTGTGTCATTCTCTAGTTTGTCTTGGTGTGAGCTCTGCGGTCCAAGCTGCTAGCAGCTTGTTAGCAACTTATTCCTTCGAACTAAATTCAGACTGACCTCTTTGGAGAAAAACTTGCTACAAGACTGGAAATATCTCTGTTCCGTGGCTGATAATTGAGTCAGGAAACTCATGTAAGGAGTTCTATGTATGCAATTTACCTTTAATTTAATTTTACCTTTCCTTCCTTCTGAGCAGTAACTCAGTCACAAATATACAACTATCTTTATCTTACTTTCTCTCCCAACATCCACACTTTACCTATATTTTACCACCCAAAGAAGCTGAAATTTAAAAAGACTAAGTTATTGGCTTGCACAGAACACCCCCGCTAGTTGAGAAGTGTCACAAGACTCTATTTTCTCAACTTCCACATCTTTCCTCTTGCTGCTTTATGGCATTGCTTCCCTGTGATTAAAACAAAAAACAAAAAACACTTAAAGGTAAATTTTACATGACCTTTATTCACTCACATGTCTAAAACATTGAATTTCTGGGGTAGTCAGTTACCATGCCAGAGGAAAAAATTTCAAGTTTTATTTATACACATACATTTTTTTTTATACCAAGAAGTAGCACACTGAACTTTGCTGTCCCCAAAAATGCTATAAATGCTATTTTCTCAGGAAAAAGAGCGAGGTTTATTTTTTGTTAATGAAGTGCCAAACAAGCCCAGCCAACTTGCTGGGCATAATTAAATTGGAGCATCTTTGGCAGTACACTATGTTGCTCTATCCATGCAAATGTTTTGCAAAAATTTAGCTTAAGCAATTTTTTTTTCCTTTTGGACAGATTCTCTTCAGGAAGAGACATTCAGGAATTGGGGGCAGTTCTCACAATATTATAAACATTTTCAAAGACTTGTTAAATAAGCTCTATTATTTCCCTAATCACTTAATTCAGATCTTTTCTTCCTATCCCCACCATACACATTCAGATTTCAGCACTTGGCCCAGCCGGAGGTAAATGAACTAGTAGCAAAAGTTCAGATTTAAAAACATTGCTTGTCAAGTGCCTCCATTTCTAATTTATATTTCTTCTACCCATGCTTTACAATAACTCTTTATTCACCATCTCTTTTTGTTCTTCCGAGTATCAGAAAGGGAACACACACATTCCTTAAAAAAAAAACAAAAACAAAAAACAAAACTCTTAGAATATCCTACAGAAACAGCTTCCCAAAAAAGCATGCCAAAATCGAAGACAAATAAGTACTTTCTGTTTTTTAAGTACACATTTGTATTTCAATGAATACATTCTCTCTTGTGTCTGCTCACCTCTTCTGTTGTAGCTCAAAAGCAGCCGCAGATAATACATAAACAGATGAGCGTGCCTGTGTCCCAAAGAAACTATTTACACAAACAGGTGGCAGGCTGGATTTGGCCCACTGTGTGCTTTGCCAACAACTCGTGTAACTCGGAACTCTCTTCTTTTGACTTTTTAAGTCAAGGACATGAAAATTAGTGCTGACTTCTCTAATGAGTCAAATTTTACAATCAAAGACATATACATGAACTCTTCAAAGGTTAGAAAAGGTTGATCACTTTTAAGATCTTTTCTGTATCTGACTTTATTGCTTGGACAGCTACAAGTTTCTTGAGGGGAAGGAAGAGATGATCATTTATGTCATGCTCTCACCATGACTAAAGTGCCTGCGTCATTGTACAGGCACATTTTCAAACAAATGAATGAGCTGTTAGGGCCCTGTGTGCTGGCTGGTAAGTCAGGTTGTTCCTGTTGCAGACAAAGTATCAGACCCAATCTTGAATACTCTTAGTTCTTTGTGCTCTGCTGTTTCAAAGGGTCCTAACTTAAATGCACGGATAATGGTATAAAGAACAATGCCATGAGCAATGGGGAAAGTGTCGTGTGCTTCCTCCCCGGCCCATGTTCTGAAACAGCTGATTGGGGGAGTGTGATATGGTAAGCAAGTATGGATAAGACTTTAGTAAGTAGGGTACGATTTTTTTTTTTTCTCTAGTGCTTTATATCTGTCCCATCAAAAGCAAGAAGGAAAACACTTTCAGCTGTGAAGGTGGACTGAGGAGATGATGAATTTACTAGTATTTTTGACTCCTTACATTTGAGATTATCATGGACATAGTGTCTTGGGTTGAGCTTTGCAAATACTTGTAGCAGGTAAGTGGCCCTTTGCCAGAGGGATGCTATGGACATCAATGCAGAATATCCACTCTACAGAACTCCGTGAGCAACACGAAAAGTAGTAGGCTCAATTACAAAAGACCTGTAATTACATTCAGGATTCCTCTAGTATAGGTGCCATGACTTCTATTTCTTTAAACTTAATGTTTCTTTAAGAATTAATTATAAGTAAAATAGTAATCACAATGAAATTTAAGGAGGGAAAAGGAGCTCCCTTCTCCCCCTCCTGCTCATCCGTCCCCAGTTCTACTTTCCTTCCCAGATAGAACATCTGGTAACAGATCGATCTTCATCTGTTTTATGCCATATATATATGTGTGTGTGTGAAACCTACGTGGGACCACGTTATGGTTAATGTTCTACTAGTCCTTTCTCATTGTATCAATCTATCTATCTATCTACCTACCTACCTACCTGGTAAACAGTCTGTGCTAGCCAATGTAAATCTCCCTCATTCTACTTAGGAAAGCACTGCCCATTATAAAACCCCATTACACTTTTCTCCCCTCGCCCCCTTAAGCTTTGTAAGCAGTATTCCAAAGATACTTTTATTAGAAACTAAGGAAACAAAAACAGCCCTTTCCTTGTGAAGAAATGAATATCTACTTTGATTAATCTAGATTTACTTTCAGTTGATTTACAGATGAATGTTAATAGCTTTGTAGAGCTTCATAGCTCTCTGCCAAATGTGTCCTGGGTTCTTCCTGTGGCATATTGTTGGACAACTGTGTGTGTTTATGATTATACAACCATAAGGACCCACGCCGCCACATGTATGCTCATGCACATATGCAGATTTATTTATTTATTTCAAGGATGCGGTTCAGACCGCTAAGCTCAGAGTGGAAATCATTATGACACGTATCTGTCTTTTTTGATGATGGCATCCTAACAGACACAGTGTGCAACTGCTGAGCTTTCAGAATATTCTACCATCCTGCCATAATTGCTACATGCTTTGAGGTGTATTAACAAGAAGTGTGTTTAAACTTCTACGTACAGAAACCTTTATACCTTACTATTCAGAGACAGCTATTTTTAAAAATTTCCAAATTCACTTGAAGCTCTGTTCTCTGCAAGATCTTCCCATCTATTCCAACTGTGTCAAACTATGACAAAAACCGAAGAAAACAAGAATAGACTATGCATGTCACTCATGTTGGCTGAGAGGACCTGAGAAAGCAAGAATTGGATGATGGTGGGATAAATATACCATCGTTTGAAAAAGAACTCTTCCCTTTCAAGCTATATATAATATCAGTGGTAGACGGAGCAAGACTATTAAGAGCAATAATTATATCTTACACTTGTCTAGTGCCATATAACTTACAAAGTCTTCTTCAAATTTTAACTCATTTCATCTTTTTGACAGTCCCATCCATGAGTCAGGGCAGAGCTTCTTCTTTCCTCCCTACTTCCCACCCCTGCAGGGACTTTCTGCTGTTCTTTCCAAAGTTGGTGCATCAGATTCAGAGAAGTGAAACTCCCAGCCTTTAGTGCCACCCAGAAGTCATTATGTTGGGGCAACATGCTTGGTGATGTGTTAGAATGTGGAAATTTCTGTTGTGGTTAGCATCCTCCTAGAGAGAATATAAATCACTAAGCTTAGGGCAGATAGCTTAGAGTTATTGAGATAATGCTACCTTTTTGCAGTAGAGACCTCGGATAGTATTCAAAATGCATAGCATGAGTTAATGCCTAAAATTTATTCTCACTTTCCTCAAAGAGTCATTCAGATTCCATCCATTTCTCTAGTCAGTTAGCCACTGATAATCATAATTGTGACCCTTAGGTGCAGTAAGACAATGAAATGCCTCTCGAATTATTAAGAAGTGTTCATTTATAACTACTCTCTGTGTGGCTTCGAGTATTTTACTGTATTATCATTCCTTGAAAATTGGTCACCTGTAGATATGATATATACATAAAACCAAATTTTAAGTAATGATAATATTTCTTTAGAAGGAAGCCTTGTTCTTAGTGCCGAATAAACATGATTATGTTCTATATGGATTTTCCCCTAGATTTCTGTTTGATGTCCATGATCTTGACTGATTTCCTCATTAGTCCTAGGTTGTTATTTGAGACAAAATAATGCCAAGCATTTGTGTGATGTTTTGTTATGAATCACTGCTTTCACTGTCAGATACATTGTCTAATTTATTAGATAAGCCTCAAAAGGTGTTTTATAAGATAAGCTTCAGGGAGCCTAGGTGGTTTGCTCAAAGCCACATGGTTAATAATAAGTGGTAGAGAAGAAACCCGGTTCCATCTGTCCACGTCAAGAACTTTGTCCATCAGTGCATGGCCGTCTCAGAAACCCGTCTCCCAGAGTTTGGATCAGGAGGTTTCAGCCCTGCACCTCTCCACGTGTAAGCCCATCTGGTGGAGTTTCTCTCGAGAGCTTATCAGTGGGGCTAATATCAAGCAACAGATCAGAGACTCAGGAAGTTTGCTATAATCCTGATTATCAGTGAAAAGGGATAATGTCCCCAGTATTAGATTGTCTTCCGTCTCCTTAAAGAGGGGCATAGGATGCATCATTTTATAGAGAGATGACTGTTTATCCTACAATACAACCAAGACTGATAGGGCAGGATCCTTTGTCAGTTTTTTTTTTTTTTTAAAACATAGATGAGTATAGTAAGCTTTGAAAAGGAATATAGATGTGGACATTCTCCATTTACCTTAGACACAAAACAGATTTTCTGCCTTTGATGAAAAGAACAGGCAGTACCCCATTCCAAGGAGAGAGTGTGAAACAAGAGAGAGCTCTGAAATAAAGCCCTGCTCCCCCCCATTCTAACCAGCAACCTGTTTCTAAACAAGCTATCCTGATACTAACAAGTGACATAGCAGAGGTACTGCCTTGAGCACACTTACATAAAAAGTGACACAAGAAGTTGAGGGACACCTCTAAGGAAGAAGGGCCTTTGCTATTAGTGATTATCTGTAAGGAACAGACAGTGCCTGGGCTGGGTTCACAGAAACAGATATCTAAAACATTAGGGCAGGCCTCCGCTTTCTCGGGAGACGCTGCTGATGTTGGGTGCCTGCTTCCACCCAGAATGAAGCTGATAACCAAGCCATCCTGCCCTCATCCATTCTGAAATATTCAAGAGAAATGTTTCCCGTTTTTAGTAAGCCACTTGTAATTATTTCCGACATGTCAAATATACTGAGGATCAAGAGAATAGTAGAAGATTGGGGAGAGCATTTTTTAATGTGATGTCAGTCTTAAAAGAATGGAACAAGTGGCCCCAGAAATGATCGTTTCTTTAAGTCTGACACTGCCACTTAATAAACCAGCAGAGAAAATATTGAAAGGAATTCTGTCAACATTCTGGGACTAGTGTAATTTTGAACAATCAAGCATAATGGCAAGATCAAGCTTGGTGTCAGGCTGTATGACTTGTAATTCTGGGAAATTAGAAAACTCGTGAACAAAAGGGAATGAGAAATATGTAGTGGTGGGAAGGGGGTAAAGATTCAGGAAGCTTGAGGTTCCGGTTCTGTCCCCTCTGACCTGACTGCTACGCACATTGGTTCATTATGTCAAAACAGCAGAGAGGAAACAGTCAAGGTTTCCCAAGGAAAGAATTTTCAGTTTTACCACAGAAAAAAGAGAAATTTAGCATTTGGAATGCCCAAGAGCATCTGAAGTGTTGTCTCATTAAAATTTATGATCAGAATTAATTCACATTAATTTTGTTAAGAACTAAATCACCTGGGTTGAATTTGTGTGAGGACTTAAAAAAAAAAAAAAAGAGACATGACAGCAGATGTACAGTGTGGCCAGTGAGGAGGACCACTCATAAAGCCTATCTTTTTTTTTTTTTTTTTTCTTTTGTTAACTTCCCATTTGGTGTTGGGGCATCCATGTCATTTGTTGGCACTTATATTTGGTATGAAATAAGCAGAATTCTTTTCAAAATTCCTTAGGTTAAAGGATTTTAGACAACCTTAAATAAGACCCCAATATGTGGCAATAAGAAAAAATAAGACTGCCACAAGAAAATAAGAATTTTGCTTGTTGAGAGTGATTTTGTACCTGGTAGTGTACTCATCTGACTTAAAGATGCTTGCAGATTGGAAGTCTGATCATGGAGTACCTTTCCCACAAAGTTGCACAGTGGTCCCGTTCCTTTGCTATGGATGGCTCATCATCTCAAGTGAGAAAGCAGATTATGCTCTTTGGCTCCCCATCATCCCCTATTCGCATCCTCTTGGTGGCAGAGTGCTGAGAGAGCATCTCCTCGTCGTACCCCTGTGGTCTCTGTAGATCATTCCCAGTGGAAGATGAGGCATCTCTTGCCAATAGAAATCTTCTGTGTTTCCTGGCTTTCCCCTTTCCTTCTAATGACTGAGCTGCTCTCGGGAAATTTACTTCTTCTCTAACATTTCTACCACATTCTACCTCCATGAGTTCTAACCCTATAACTGTCCCTCACTCAAGGTTACTTTAGGCAGGTGAGTATTTCTGGGACACACCATACTCTTCTAGAAACTCAGAGGCTAATTATTGCTAAAAGCTTGTTTCAGAATGAAAGTCGGCTGGCCTGGGGCAGCTTATGGGTCCCTGCCTTCTGAATGTTGGTGGCAGTAAGCTTTCACAGGCACAGATGTAGGGTTAAAATTTGAGACTGTGTGTGCTTTCTTTCACCATTCCATTTTCTGTCTCTTTATACTAGATGAGACTGCAAACAGACCTCTTTATTCAAAAATTTAATTCTTGACCAGAGTGCGTCTTTATACATCCGTACTTCCTTCCCCTCTGGATCGCCAAAGAATATGTTATCTCTGAGCCACTGGGAAATTAGGCACTGTCCTCACCACTAGCCCCTTGGGGACCAAAAAGTGTTTCCCAAGTCCCATGGCACCTGAATCACAAAAAGGCAGCCCTGAGCATCCTGGGAATATCCAGGCAAAAGTGTCAGATTTACCCAAAATAGCTTCTCCCCAGTTCTCCTGCTGGACTTCTGGACTTCTCACTCTCTCTCTATGGTGATGGTGTCCATTTTAGAACCAAAAGGAAGAAAGGTTTCAATCTGTTCCTTTTTCTTTGTATAACACTTACCGAATAGCTCAGTGCAAGCATGCACTCAATGAGTCCTTTGCCTCTAGTACTTTCCTCTCTTTGCAGTGGAAATTTCTGTCTCAGGTTCCTAAGCAGCCATTTCTGAATCACTCATGTGGCCTCAAAGAGTTGGGACTTAAGCATAAACCTCAGCTTTTAGAATATAGAGAAGGGAAAGGAGCAAAGAAAGAAAGAGACAAGCTGAAGCCTGGACAGTTTAACTATTGTTGAATGGCACAATTGTGAGAGTTGCATCCCCACTGTCCAGGTCAATTTCATGTCAGTTAACTCCAGGCAGAAATCTGGATTGTGGTATAAAAAACAAATCATTAAGTGACCAATTCCTTTAAGTTACTTAAAACCTTATATAGAAAAATTTACTCCTGGCTCTTGAGTTAGGTGTCCGACCACATTGTAAGCTCTGATGACTTTTTAAGTAGTTCTGTCATGTTCTGTGATTTGCCTGTGCCCTTGCAAAATAAAGGGGAATGAAATTATTTGTGAAGATCTGTCACAGAGAATTTTTAAAGCCAGATTGTCCCTGGGCTGAAAGGATTTCGTGTGACTACAACCGATTTTCCTAAAATCGTATTAATACTTTCACACCCAAATGACAAAAACTTTTGATTGTTAGCGTTTTGTGGCAGCTGAAGGCTAGGCTTATTTGCAGTGACAAACGAAATGTCATAATAGCAAAAACATGTATTTATTGAGGGCTTGGTATGAGCCATGCACTAGGTTGAATTATTTTACATGGATTAGTTTATTTAATCCTCATGACCCTAAGCTATAGTACTATTTTTATTCCCATCTTAAAGATGAAGAAACTAAGTCCTAGAGAGAAAAAACAACCTGCCCAGCTTGTAAAAGGTACCATCAGGACTGGACTTCAGGAAGCCTGATTCCATGAGGCAACAATTAAGTTCATACTCTACTCAGAGGTCTTATTTAATTAACAGTTTTCATTCGTGCATTTTCTTCCTTACTCGATATTTTTCACATTCAGTAAGCATCTTCCAGGATATAAGTTTTAAAGGAGTAAACGGTATTCTGAAGGGATGATCAGTGAGAAGCAATTTTGTTTTTGAGAGGAGAAGATGCTGGCTCAATACGGAAGAAAATGCCTATGAAGAAGAAGCAGAAAAATGAGCCAAGGGGCCAGAGCTGTTCACAGAGTAAAGCTTTTAGTTCCAGGCAAATTAATTCTGCTCCTATAGGAAAGAAAGGGCTAATTTAAAGGAATCACCCTTGTCTATCAATCCCTGTCCATAATGACAGCCATTTAGTTAGCATGGCAGGGCATGAGAGATGCCCAGTAAAACCATGGACTCCAGAGCCAAACTGGATTCAAATCCTTGCCCCACCACTTTCTACCCCTGTGACTCAAGACAGCCTCCTCGTTGCCTCTTGGACTCTGTTTTCTTATCTGTACTTGCCTCAGAGGGTTGTCATGGGGATTCAGTGAGATCACATATACAAGGTATGTAGAACCATGCCTAGCATGTAGTAGGCACCATGAAGATGTTTGCTCTATGTCGTCCTCATGAGGTGCTCAAACATTGTGTGACTAAGACATCAACAGTGGTTTTATATTTAGACATTCTTAGGGCTTTCCTATAGGAAAAGGAGATACTGGATTCAATTTCTTAGGTGGGCTTCCCTAAATTAAGCAATTCTTAGATCACCTAGATTCATTTTAATTTTAGAATTTGAGTGGTAATTTGTAAAGTTGATCAACTAGTGTGTTGCCATGATGCAGTCTGAAGGTGGAATTTTGCTCCCAGGGAAAAGCACTTTGGCATATAAATTGAATGACGATCCAATAGCAACAGACTGACCACTGTTTTGAAAATCAGAAAATGGGGCTGGCAAAAAATGGGAGATCATCCTGCCTGCAAAGACCAGGGATTAGGGAAACTCGGGTTTAGAATTTGGCTTAGCAAATGTATTTTGAGGTGATGGTAGAAGTATAGTTCATGGATCACGGTTTGGATAGACTTGCACGCGTTTAAATACCTCCCCTTCCCCCCACCCCCCGGCTTTCTTCAAAGACTTGGAATGGGTGGCTTTTGACAGCCTTTGAAGTCTTCCTTGGGGGTGAGAGAGGCTTTGTTCCTTCCAGGCAATTTGGTCCAACTCTGCTAGTTCACCCGTGGGGGAAGCCTGGCAAAATTCCAAAGGTGATTAGCATTGTATCTATTATTGCACAGGGTGGAGTGTGTTTGGGTGGTTGGAGGGGGAAACCTATAATTTCATAGCTGTTAATAGAACATTTCTGCTAAATCTCTTTTTATTCTAAAAATTGGTGAAAAGATCTCAACACACAAGATGCTCTGAGGGCACTGACGTGTCCCCAGAATAGAACGCACCCACAGTTGTTACTAAATCCTGGTGGCGCAGGTTGGAAGAGTAGAAAATATTTCCTGCAAAGATCAGTTACTGTTTTGACCCATTTTTCTGGCAGATCTAAATTAACTTTTTAATTACTTGAAGTCTGAAGACTTTGCCCCACGAATATAAAATCAGGGGTGAAGGCTTAACCTAGACCATTTAGGAAAACACATTGCATTTTAAAACCATGCTACCACTGTCTTGTTTGGGAAGAATACAACGTGGGTCAAACTCAATGTTGAGTCATCAACTATTGTCCTTCTTCATCATGCCTAAGAGTAGAAACATTCTTATTTTTTAATAGGTTCTTTGAGTTATATGCTAAATGACTACCATGTAAATAAATTAGAAGCACAATCATGCCATGCCTTTTTGTCGTCCTGGGTCATTTTCATCAAATGCTTAGTAATTTCATTGCACTTGTGTAATTAGGTGAAGAAGCTCCGCCAGAGCGTCCATGGGTCAGCTATGTAGACTCTAGCTGCCAAAGGCGCTTCTCCTTCTGAACAGAGCGCTTTGCTCAGCCAGTGTAGACATGGCCTGATAAACAATGGAACTTCTCCCTTGCTGGAGTGTGGATTGATCTCAGTCCTTAACTCAAAAATGTGCACAGGTTTGATGAGTGTTTAAATGCCTGCATTTTAGTAAAACAGGAGCTTAAATTGACAGTAATGTGAGGAATAGCATAATTTATAATGAACTTGAAAGGCAGTAGCACTCACTGTTGCTCAAGCTAATCAAGAGACTATCAGATCAAGGTTTTAACATGAGCTTAAATACATGTGGCAGGAAGGTGGTTCTTGCGGGCTCATATCTGTCAGATCTTAACACTCAACCTGTCAGAGTGCAACATGGCCGTGTCACTTTAAACCAAGATGTCACATTTATTGTGAGAAACAACCTGCTTTGTGTTTTCTTCTCTAGGATTTTACTGGGAAAAGCAAATGTAAAAGGATTTTTTTTTTTTAACACTGCATTTTTATTTTGCAGATTCTCAGGCTGATGGAGTGAGTGACAGAGTGGGTTGCCAACTAGAGGGACCCCACTCAGCATGCGGGACGGCCGCAGGGAATATATTCAGACGTGCCCAAAGAAGTTTGCCCAGCGGGAGACACATACCTTTGAGGTTTCAGTCAGGTGTGTGAAGAATGCTGGAAACATGACTTCTTGGATTTTGGTTTGGTTTGGCTTGGCTTTTGCATTTATGCTTTTTAAGGAAGTGGGAAGGTTGGTGGCCCTTGCTTGATCTTCCAACTCCTTTCGTGCCATAAAACACACCCCCAGGTTTAACGTACTCTTTCTCCTAAGGTTTGATCCTCTCTACTCTGCCGCTTGAAAGGGTCATCCTTTGTTTTATCAAAACTTTAGGTCTTAAAGGCATGATGTGGTTTTTCACTGGCAAAAGGGGCTTTGATTTTGGAGACATTTTTTTTTTTTTTTAAATTTTCAATCTGCATTTCTTCACTTATTTATTTATTTTTTTTTTATATCCAGCATAACAGTATTCATTATTTTTGCACCACACCCCGTGCTTTGGAGACATTTTTTAATTGGGGGTTGAAGTTTACCAAATTGTCTTTTACCATTTGTCTATTTCCTTAGAAAAGTAAGTGGTATTTGTAATCCATGACTTAGCTACAGCATACCTGAGGAAATTATGTTCAAATTATCTTTAAAAGCATGTGTTCATATTATCTGTAAAAAGTTGTTAAGTGTCTCTGAAATATCAAGCAAATGTAACATTTTTTAGAAAATATAACCCCCATTTTCTTTCAGGATGCAGTTACGCCTTAATAGCCTCTGTTTAATTCATTCAGAAACTACACAATTCTTGTTGCTATATTTTGTTAGAAAGGAAGGAGAGGCTGTTTCTACAGGTGTCATAGAAAAATCAATACTGAGCCACGGATTATTGGATCCCATAGAACCATGGAGACTTGGCAGTGAAATTCTTCCAAAGGTGAGTAGGGGCATTGATTTTCCTTCTCATGCCTGAAGAAATATGACACAAGGACCGGAGGCTAAATTTAGATTGGAAACAAGTCCAATCTGAAAGTATGCCTTTCAAAAAGTTAGTGACAATTTTTTTCTTTCAAAAAAAAAAATTAAACAAGGAAATGAAATGAGAATTTGAGCCTGTAACATTTTTCTTAGGTTCACCTTTTTCTTTATTCCTCTGAATGCTCTTGAAAACAATCTGACTATTTAACCAACATTTTGTCTGTAAATCAAAATCCAGTGATTTCCTCGTACACTATAAAACAGCCTCACTCTTAAGCTCATAACCAGGCATGGAGTAGTCCTTCAGCTTCTAAGAAAAAGCATATTATTTACACAGTCTTACTTAAAATATGTGCTCATTGCTAATCTTCCTTATTTGAACTGTGCATTTTTCCAGCTTTTTTGTGCCATAATTTTAGACACGTGCTTGCTTACTTGTTTACTGATTTCACAGTTTCTCCTAGATTTCAAAAAGTTGAAAAGCTACACATAACACATTGGTTGTTTTTACCGCATTGCTTAGCATTCCATTCATGCAGGCAAACGGTGCTCCTAGGTTTGGAAGTATAAATCCCAGGGGAAGTGAGCTGAAGAACATTTCACACATCACTCATCCTATTATGAGCCCTGTACTGTTCCATCTCTCTACAAGGTAAGAGATTTATTGTGAGCTGGCTTCCGCCAGTAGGAAATGACATATGCTAATCGCTCATGCTTCCAAGTGTGTGTTTTTGGAACTCATAATGGCGAGTCTAGCGATTGTTTTATAAGCTAAAGAATAATTGGAAAATTTAAGTTACTCATATACACTCTATCATGCTCATCTGTCCCCGGGTAGTGTTTGGTTGCTCTATCCTGGGACCCACATTCTGTAGTATTGTCTTTTCCTCGTGTGAAGTGGGGTGGTAAATTGGTCATTTTTATAATGTATTTTGAGCAGAGTGGGTGATCAAGGAAGATAATATGGATCTTAAAGGAGAAAATTGCCCAATCATCACTTGACTATGTCTGGGAGTAGATATAATTTAACTTTTAATACTTTGTGAGATCAAAAACCGATTTTAAGTAAGTTAAAATGTAAAATACTAGCAAGTTCATGGTAATATATATAGAATCATCTTAATAGTAAGCTTTTCTTTCTGCTGTCCAGTCGAAGATTCTTCATTCTGTTTTTCCTTTTCCTGAACTTTCAGACTGGCTGAAATAACAACAAAAATTATTTGTAATTTGTATTCTAACTTCGGATCACCTAGTTAATACCCTGACTCTGACTACCCAGAAAGAGAAGGTTATATAGAAGAAACTATCTATTAGAAGTCTGCTGCTGCTTTATTAATAAAATCGCAGGGAAAATGTGACATTCTGGATGTCCCATCTGAGGAGGTAAGATTTTATCATGTCCCATAAAATGAGATTACATTTGATTTTATGTAGCATGATTTCAGCCCCCAAGAAAGTTTGCATTTGTCAATTTGATACAGAAATCTGTAATATAACGCTTTATATACACTTTCTAAACTGTGACCAGTTTAAGGCATTGAAAGCTATGCTATGTAGTAAGGTATTTTATTTATGGATAAATTATATTATTGTGACTGTTTTTCTATCCTTCTCAGCTTGGAAAATTGTAACACAGTATATCAGATGACATACTTCAATAAAAATAAATTACAAATATTATCATTGTTCTTGGGGGGAAAGGCGTACTATTTTCTAACCTTAGGGGAGGTTTAACTTTTGACGTGTGAATTCTAAATGTGCACAAACTAAAGACAATGGCATACTTGGAAGTATTCTAGAGCTAAAATGGGAAATAAAGATTTCGTGGTAAGTGTCAGCCTTGTGTTTACTGTGGTAAAACTTTCATATCTTCCTGGGAAGGACAAAAGTGCGAAACACAATGGAGAATGATGGAGGACAGGAGCTGGACATATGGAAAGTTCAAGGTGCCTGTAGATACACAAATATCTGTTCCTCTTTATTTGGTACCTATTCTGTAATCCACTACAGTGGCCACGTGCTCACTTTGTAGTTCAAAAATATTGGTGTTTTCAACATCACTGCCCATTCTGTTTATACCAAAATCCCCTTTGATGCGTAAAATATATCTTATCCACGTCTGAGCAACATGACTGTAGACATTCTCTCTTTGGGTTATGCACATGGTATGACTTTTCCTAAAATGTTGCAAAGATGAATCTGCACTAGATAATTTGTAGCTTGTAAAATATCATGAATTTTTCAGGGGAAAAGTGGCAATTAATGGAAGCATAATTATCTTCAATGTGAAAATAGTCTGGGATGCTAACTTTGGCAAGCTCAGTGTCTTTGACTCATTATCATTTTCTTTGCTTGCTTTGTTGTCATTCTTTGGGTTCTTTCTGGATCCATCTCTCTTTTGTTCCCCTTCTACTGGTCTATTGTATTCCAGTTGGCAGTTAAAGAACAGAAACAGAGCAATAGACTGCATGGCTACATTTCTCCAGGGCCACCAACTGGGAGTTAAGCTGACTAACATTTTGAAAGCCCAGCCCATTTCATTCACAGCAGGCAAGGCAGGTAAAAGCATTTCCGTACTAAAGTACACACTTTGTTTCTCCAGGTTTTTCTGGTCTAAATTCTCTTGTTTGCCAGTTGGGGGGAGAGACGAAAAGGAGGTTGGGGACCAAATGCCTGGGGTATTTAATCAAATGCCCAGCAACGCCTGATTATAGGATATAGAAATTTCACTTTTGAGGATTAACTATGGTGGATTTTGTCAACCCAAATGGGGTCCCCCCTCTACCCAGCATGTTATTGGGCTACTTCCTACCACTGCCTAAGTACGATGCAGTAGGAGAATTCCAAATTGCTTTAATAGTAACTCCAGGGTTAGCAAAAACTAAATGTGCAGGGTGAAAAGTCCTATAAAACATAGGTATATGTGAAGTTCCTCTAAGAGTACATGTTGCATGTTATTGTTTGCTTCTGGAAGAACAAGAAAGTGAGAATTGATTTTACTTTGTTATGTTAATTTGATTACTATTTCCTAAGTGGTAAGTATACACCTCCTTAAATATTTTATGAAGCTCATTTAATCAAGCAAATATCCTAAAGCACATCGCTGTATTGATTCTTGACTTTTCAATCTGTCGCTCTGCCACCGTGGATGCCTTTTTCTCATGTGCTGGCAGAGGAAGGCTCAGGGAACTGAGAGAGGGAGTAGAGGCACCTGCCTTCTGTTGGAGCAGCAGCAGTTGTCTCATTGGAGGGGCTTTCCTCGCAACTGGTGAAATTGGGATGATAATATCAGTTTGCATTCATACAGAATATATACTTAAGGAAGTGTGAGAGCACTATGCAAGAGTTGTCTGAGAGGATGAACGTAATACACATGTCAGGCAAGAAGACTAAAGTTCTGAGATGTATTAGATTATTGTAAGAATATCATAGCTCATTTTAAGACTAAATTGGCATGCTTCCTAGCTGGAGCCCACGGCCCACATACTGAAGGAAATCTTACAGAGCCTATTTCACTGGAGTTGGAGCCTGTATGTGCACCATCTTACAGTGGAGCAGAACCCCTGTTTGTTTTATGTTCTAGGACTGATCTCTGGATATTTCTTAGCAGACAGGATCAGAAGTTCATAGAAGGTGCAGTGGGAAAATTAAATAACTTTGAAGTTATGAATAACTTTGAATATCTTTGAAGTTTTAGCAAAAAAGAAAAAAAGAAAGAAAAGAAAAAAGAATGATGAAAGGTCATGGATGCTTGCACCATGACCGTCCCTGGAATCTTTTCAAGAGTATGAGGTCCCTTCTAGTTTAGTATTTAGATGTATTCTTTAGCCAATTTGTCTTCAATCTGACAAAGATTTCCTATTTATAAATGTCTCTTGGGGTCCATGAGGAATCTCAGACACTCATTTATTTTGTAAAGAAGTGTTCAGGACCAGTAAGTTCAAAATATTTTGAAGTTACTGTGTACTTGCCTCCACTGAAGTGATAGTGCCATGTTGGTGGCCATGTTCTTCCAGACACTCAACGCAGCCAACCTCCACTGCCCTTTGGTGCACTAAATGGCCTCTGGATGTCCAGTAGCATGAGGTCTCATGTTTCTTTATTTAGTGCTTTCTGGTTTCAAAACTCTTTCCAGGGATGGTCATGGTTGGGTGAAAATGGTGGAGGATAATGTGTGTGTGTGTGTGTGTGTGTGTGTATGTGTGTGTGTGTTTCTTTTCTAATTTGTTAAATGAAAAATGCTGGAGAATAAAATGCCCTTCTTTTGTTTACCATTCAAATAATTGCATGAGATGTGAATCACAGCTTGATGGTCATGGTGAGGAGCGAGGGAAGGAGGCGGTTACTCTTCAGCTACTATGGTTCTCAGGGGCCCACTCTACTGTCTTAATAAGCTCAAAAGAATGATGTACCATTTCACTCTAATGTGACATAAAGATAGCAGTTCCTTTAAACAGATTCATTTTTAAATATGAAAGGCAGTGGTCCATGGTCCGGGTTAAATACGTGCACATGCGTATTTGCATGCGTATACTTCTTGTACACATTTCTTGGCCAAGTGGTACACATGGTGGAAGAGAAACCACAAGGACTCTAAGGGTTGGAGGATGTGGGTGTTACCCTAAACAGGTACCAAAGCAAGTCATGTTTAGTTTGAAGGAATTCACTCATACTTTACATTCTGTTTCGTTATATATCGTGATTGTTTTATTTTTTAAAAAAAGTAATTTGGTTGTTGTTGAGTACATCTGATATTTGAGATGAGTGAGCCATGTTTGCCCTTTTGTGATTCTTTCAGAAGAACATTTGTCGAGTGTCCGCTATGTGCCAGGTGCAGTCTCACCCCTCTCCCCAACACTGTCACATATCCCAGACACTCCTGGTCAAGTCTGAAAAGCCCGGAGTATTGATACGCAGGGGTGCGAAACAGATGAATTGGCAATAGATATGTGAATTGTAAATCACCGTAACTCCTTGATACTGGGCACGCTTTGCACCCAAGGATTTTAGCTGACTGTTGTCAGAATTTAGCCCCATCAAATCTGTGAATTTTTATTGAGCTTAAAGCAATTCCTTTAGACTTGAGATTACCTTGTTACTTTGCTTTTCAGAGACACAGAAAGTTCTTCATTTCCTACTTCCCCACCTAAAGATTGACTCCCCCCAACCACATTCACTCTTACCCTCCTTGTTTCCCATCTTTTCTGAAGATAAACTGCTGCATTTTTTTCCTTGTCTAATTTTTGTGGACCCAGTATGTGTTAAACCAGAGATTAGAAACTCAGCGGATGGGGGCTCTGAGTTCTCCGCTGCAGGTCTGCAGTATGGACTGATACATGTTTGTGTCTGTGTCACACTGTGAAAACACTGTCGCTTAAGTTTGGTGCATAAATGTAGCAGTTAAACTGGAATTGGATTAACTAGTTTGAGTTCCTGCTGTACTGCTTACTAGCTATATAAACAGATTCCAGCCCTGCTTCTTCAGTTATAAAATGAGGAAAGTAATCAGACCTTCCCCCATTGGGTTGCTGTAAAGATTACATGGAATAATGAGTATAAAGCACACTGTTTAGCATATGGTAGGTCAATAAACATTAGCAGTGATCTTTAGTACTCCTCTTAGTTATCGCCTATCTGTGCAGATACACATATACGGTATATATACAATTTTTCTATAAGCTGCATTAGGCAAAGAATTGATGGCTAATCTTAGACGACATCGTGAAAAGGCAGTATCTGCCGTCAGCAATGCCAGCTTTTATGGAAAAGGTGCATTCTGTCCTTATTCCCCTGCAATGCCCAGTTCCCTGCCCTGCTGCTTGCCTTTCCTGGATAAACCCTCCATGGAGCAAGGACCTGAAATTTATCCACACAAAGGTCTATGTGACAGAGAACATTTGAGGTGTTGCCCTTGTAAAGGTCACTAACCTCTTATCAAAGATCAAATACTGAGCTGATGAGATTGCTGGCAGCCAGCAGCAGCTGGAGAAATTTATTTGACAGTGCGATCTCTCCCTTGCCTCTGGAGATCTCCCCAGAGTGGGAATGGCTAACTGGGCCAAGGGGTGAGGTTAGTTCTGCGGCCAAAGGTGCCTGTTGGGACTCTCCTGGGGTTGTCTGACATCCTCAAAGCCTGCCTCTCTAAGCCTGGGGCCACTTAAAAATGTCTGTCAGCTTTTCCTTTTTATTTTCTGGGTTTTGAATCTAGTTATGCCTTAGACCACAACCTGAAGTCCTTTGATCATTTTTTTCCTAATACACTTCTTTATTTTTGGATATACATCCACTTGTCACTGTGAACACCCCATCCATATATTCATTCTCGGTTGCCCATTGTTTCTTTCACAAAGGCTTGTATGCATGGTGTCAAGTTGTTTGTGCATCAAGCTACCATGCTGAGACGTTCTCCCGAAATATTCTCTCTCTCTCTCTCTATATATATATATCCCTCTACTTCACCTATACTCTCCATGCACATATTCAAGAGTTTAGAGCATTGGGTTTGGGATGACAGTATGTCTTCACCAGCAAGATATGCTTGGACAACAATTTAATTTCTCAGCCTCAGTTTCTCAGTTTTGTGGGAATAACAGGATCTGCCATCGGCCTCTAAGAATCAAATTAAAGAGTTCTCTAAAGTCAAACATAGTGTAGAAGCTTTTTGGTCTTCTTTTTTGCCCATCCTAACTACCTCCTCAAGCAATTTTTTTTTAATAGAGAGCATGCAGAGACCCATTAGGCTTAGTAATTTGTGAGAGAAGAAATCAAATAACCTCTCTTTAACATTTTCCCTCATTACCTGAAATGGCTCCTTCTGTGCGTTCTTTTCTCTCTATCTCTTGCCTCCTGTCAGCGACTCAGGGATGGCCCAGAGGAGAGTGTTCTCAATGAAAGTATAAGAAGAGAAATGTCCACTGGTAAACAAGGGGCCCACACTGATGGGCTAGATCCACAAGTCGCTTCTCAAAGGAACCAGATCATTCTGTAGCATATCCGGATGTGGCCTGGTCAGGCTGCCATGTCCCCAGGTCACTCAGAAGTTTGGACTATGGCCATGTGAGGCATTAACATTTTTAGAATCTTCTACACAAAGTGGGAAATAATTAGAAGCTAGTATTTATTGAGTATCTACTATGTGCAAGACACTTTGAATAATGATAACAGCTAACTGGATTTTTGCTAGACATCAATTAGGCACTGAGTTACAAACCTTATCCAATTATCTAATCCGTACAACAACTTTGCAGTAGTGGTATATGTCCATGTTATAGTTGAGGAAAGAGAGCTCTCTGGCATCAAACCATTGTTTTCTGGATTTCCCCAAGGATCCTGAGATTTTGCACATGGTCCAGGCCAGCCCAACCCTGTACGTTACATCACACTGCTGTCCTGAGTACTCTCATTCTCAAAAAGGACCTTTTTTCTCCCCCTCTTAAATTGATCATATTTTGTGGGCTGATATTTTCATAAAATATAATAAAAATGAATTACTGAAAAAATAGAATTAAAAAAGATGTATGAAACACAAACTCATTTATTATTGGATTCCACAAACATGAAATTACTCAGGTTGAAACTGGAAAAAGCCACATCCCCTGTTTTTTGTGTGTTTTTTATCTCACCAAAGTTCAATAGTATGTCTTAAAAATATGCCTTCACAAACTGAATTAATTTTGCATGTGATATGTCCGTTATTGGAAGGCCTGTCATCTTACAACCTACAGACCCAAGAAATGCAGGCCACTCTAAATTAGTTTATTTGATAATGGAGATACCACTGTGTTACAGGTATATCACTCTCTCTCCAGGGGACAGGCTCATTGTTGGGCTGATTAATAATATTCTCTCCTGCTGTATCCAAGTGAGTTAAATGAAAAGAAGCATGATAACACAAAGCCAGCAAAGCAAATGGGTTAGTTCCTCCAGCAGCTAGTGCTCTTCTGGGCAGAGCAAGTTAGCTGAGTGGCTTCCCCTTTTCAGCATTCCTGAAAGCAAATTTTAAAATAGAATGGCCATGAAAAACAGCAAATGCATGTTTCCCAAGGGAGAACAGGATCTATAGCAGGTGCCTATCTCCATATCCATCTGTAGAAGTGTCTGCAGGAAATAGATGAGAGAAAAAGGCTTAATAAACATAAAATGTCAGTTGCTATTTTTGATTTGTATTTAGCAACATCATGTCTAAGATTTCAAGACAAAACTGTTTTTGCCGGATTCCTGGCCCAGCATTCCAAGCACATCACTACTGTTTGGAATGCTGCATCTACATGACTTCAGTGTTGGTTATAGTTCATCTTAATTGGGCTTCAACTTCAGGGAAGAGATGCTACATTTGAGGACCTGTTTCGATCACCGTGTCACCAGTGTTAATACTTTGCCAATATAGAACTTTCTTCGCTCTCAGAGAAAGTAAAAATGATGGCAGAAAATACAGAGGATTCTCGTTTGCCCTTATAATGGAGCCCTTATAATGCTGACCATTACATGGGCAACCTTAGTCCCCTGAAATTCAAATGGAGCTCCATTCTTGTTCTTAAGCAATGTCCTGCCTTGGCATTTAACCCATTATTCGAATTTACTATAATCATTTATATGTTGATCTTTCATTGATGGAATGAATACCCACTAAAATTCAGATCCTGGGATTGGTAGATCTTGGAGAAACAATTGTGGCAATGTGGTTCTACCTTCAAAGAGTTTCCAGCCTGGTTGGGGAAGCACAGGGTACAGAAGTAGATTTAGAACATCACAGCACTTGCCATAATAAATGAAGGGACTGACTGGCTTATCAATGTGGAGGAAGTGACAAACTCAAGCTATGGAATCAGAACACTTCACAACATAGGTGACAGACAGCCTAGAGCTGGAAAAATGAATAAGAGTTTAAAATTTAGGAATGGTGGGACACTTGACTGGCCCAGTCAATAACGCATGCAATTCTTGATCTCAGGGCTATGAGTTCAAGCCCCACACTAGGCATGGAGCCTACTTTTTAAAAATTTAGTAATGGTAAATACAATATTTTTGTACAGTGTGGTTTTCTTTGGATTCTTTTCACGGTGTGTTTTCTGGGGACTCTTAATTGATTTCCCAATGGAATTCTCTTTATGGAATATTTCATATTGTTTCTCTGCTTCTCCACCTTGCATGTCTTGTGTTTGGACAATAGCTAAAAGTTAGAGGAGTTAAAAGCAAAATTTTATTCATGCCTCCCTACTGTCTTTGCCATACTGACCGCCAGCAGCCTCCTTCTAGTTTCACAAATTCAGCAACTCTGATGATGTTTTATTTCCTTCTTTCCCTATGATAAAATTTATCAGTAGTTAATGAGCGCCTAACTGTTAAATAGACTTTAGCCTTGCCTCAAGGATCTATGAAACCAGGCATACTTAAGATAGCAGTTAGTTTTTTTAAAAAGTAAGCTGTGCCCTCTCAATTTTAGCTATAGGAGCCTTTACAAAATGGGGACTTTTGCTTTAGAAAATGAGAATAAGCGAGTGGTCTGTAGAGAGATTTGAAAATGTTTTAAAACACATTTTTCTTACCTTTCTCTTCCTTCTTTTTCCTTTCTCTCTCGCTTTTTTTTTTTTTTTAAGAATTCCAGGGAAAAAGAATAGTACTTGCTAAAAAAGCATAAATACTTTTAAGAATAAAGATTGTAAGCATGCATAAACTAGACATGCCAACAAAGAGCAAGGACAACATTGAACAGCAGGAAAAAAAAAATGCCCAAGTGAGCCAGATAGGCTGCCTGACCATGTTTAGTTGAAAACTAGATACTGGGTGGGGCTACACGGAATGTAAGGGTCATTGACAAGGAGTGCTACCTCTGTATGTCAGCTAAAGGATGAAGGTAGCATGTGGTTATATACAGTCAGAAAGTGGCAAGAGTAAATCTCAGTATCTTATTTTTGTAAGAACATACATTCTATTCCCATCCAGAATCCTGCAACTCTGATATGAATAAAGACCTCTGAATATCTGCAGTAGTTTATAGTAAGTGCTCAGTAAATATCAGTCACTGTTCATTTAAGATAGGCTGACACAATTAAAACACTATTTTTAAACCCAAACCAAAACCTTGACACCATGCCTTCACATGTACCAGCAGCATAGTTCTTCTAGGGATTGGAGACACTGCAGAAAATGAGAAAGACTTATCCTCAATCCTACAGTGCTTAGGGCTCAGAGAGGGACACAGATGATCATCTAGTGTTAGGCATGTGACAACAGGCTAAGTAGAGGGCACAATGGCATAACTAAAAGGAGAGATGTAGCCAGGTCGTGGGGAATGTCTGAGGAGGAACTTTCCTCAGAAAGTGAGCTTTCAGGTGGGAACTGGAGGATTTATTGAAGCTGGCCAGCAGTGAAAATAGGCTGAGATTGGGCAGAGTTTGGAATACCAGGGTAGGGTCAGGTAGGAAAAAATGTTGAGCAAATGTGAGAGATAGGGTTGGATGTCATAATAACACATTGGCTAAAACCCAAGACGTAAGAATTGGAGGATAGCCCTGGGAGTTCACAGGAGTGGGAAGACCAATTACCAGCGGACAAAAGATCTGAGACCTGGAGCCAACCCAGACACTTGTCACAGGCCAGCTTACATGTGTCTCTTGATCTGGTACAGTTCCCTTTCTTACATCTGTAAAATGGTGGGAATGATATATACCTTGCCTTGCTCATAGACTGGCACGTGTATTAGGAGAGTTCTTTGTGAACAATAAACCATAAATGAAGGTAGGCCCTGTTTATTGGTACTTTACATGGCTAGGAAACCACTGGGGGCAAACATCTCAAAATATAAATCTATTTTGGAAGGTCTAGATCCAAGACTGCGTACTCAATGAGCCCGACAAGGTCACAGTAAAATGAATGGGCCTCAAGCAGAGTGACGATAGAGAATAGTGGGGACTCTGGCAAACTGGAGAAGGCACACCCTGTCAGAAAATCAAAATAATGTGTTGTTATATAAGAATACAGATCTAGCCATGCAAGGTCTTCTAATTTTAACTTCTAAATCTTTAAAGACCTTCTAATTTTAAGTCTGGAAATTCAAATGTTTATGTGAACCTGGTTGGTGACTAGTTCAAATATTCAGCAATGCCATTTTGTAGGTCAACATGAAACAGTGTCCCACTCCACATGCACCCCAAAGACCTGTGAATTCTGACCTGGGGACTGTGATGTCAGGTTCAGATGAATAATGGAGAATGAATACATCCCTAATCCTTTGAAATCATCAATGTCATATAAGCAAGCCACATTCTCTGGTGTGCAAAGACCAGGTATGAGGGTGGAATGTGATGTCCATGGCAGTCTTCATGGTCCTTGTCACTGGACTGCTAAGACGTTTTGCTTACTCTTATCTTTTTTTCCCTTCTGTAAAACCCACTGCAGCCCTCAGAGTCCTACTTGCTGATTTCTGCACTGAATATGCCACCCCCTTGCTCAAGAACATCAAGTGGTGGCTCCCATCACATACATCCAATGCAAATTGTATCTTCACCTATCTTCTCTTGCTTTGTCTTCCTCCTTGGTCATCCCACCTAATTCCTTCTTTCTGTTCCATTCCTCATGCTCTGCATCTTACTAAAAGCCAGCTCTGTACTTTTATCCATGCACACTGAGCCTTCTGAATGCACTTTATTGACTCTCTGCCCTCAGTGTTCTTTAAAACCACAAACACGCAATTGCAGAGCATGCAGCTTTTTTTCATAGACTTAACAGAAACTTTCTTAACGTGAGCAAGAAATGTGGGTCTTGTTAATCATTTATGATTATGCGTTTATGATTATGACTGTCTTATTAAACTACATTAAATCTCAAGCCAACTGAAAGATGTAAATACCTGATTAAGAATGCAAGGACACACACTTTAATGACTAAGTTTAATCCCAAATTTAATGACTGTTTCCTAAAATACAGTTCTTATTTTATCTCAGCATTTTCATCATAATATTTAAATATCATCCCAGAAGTATTATTAGCACAATAACCTGCGTGTGTAATGAGTGTGATATCATAAAACCTCAGGTTTATCTTTGGTTTTTGTATTACCAATAAAGGAGGAGGACTCTGAGTATTGCGTTCCTTTTTAGAAACACGACGAGAAAAGTTCTTAGAAAAAATTACATGCATTAAAAAGGGGTCACTTATATTTGTTTTCATATTTATTTTCACTGTATCTTGGATATCCTAATACGTATGATTTCAGACTTCAATTTGTTTTATATCCAGGATATGAGGATAAGGAAAATGAGTGGTTTCTTTTTACTTCTTGCTCTACTGAGTTCTACCCTTTGGAAATGGAATAAATGCCTCTTAGACTTGTTCTCTATGATTGGAGAAGGAAGTAATATAAGAAGGATTACCTTCCTGGAAACCTTGGTCACCCCCATTTGAGAGCCTCTCATTTTAGTCTTCATAGTATGTTCACTTTTATTTCACTTTGTTGTTGATGGCCTATGAAAGTATTTTAATTGGAAAATACTAGGTCTAATTTCTTTCTGGGATTCATACTTTGATACAGGTGAAATTTAGTTGTTAGATGCATGCAAATTATTCAGAGTTGTCTGAGGCAAAATCAATGGGATGGTTTCCCTTCAGGTACTCAGTTAGAAAAATACTAACACTTAACTCCTATGATTATGCTACAGGATCACAAGCGCACATAGAAGCCATTAGGATTGCCTCGGTAATCAGCGAGGAACACGAATCTCAAATGAATGACTGCTTGCAAAGAGTTTGGGTTTTGACAAAAGTTTAAACAGAACCTGACAGCTGCAATGGGCTGTGTTTAGACTTCACCTACTGTAGGGTAGCAGATGCTCAGATATGACAACAAAGACTGAAAAGGTTTACAGTGAAAACTCACTGAGAGCAACACTTGTCTTCTGCAGTAATGAATACTTCAGGCTTTTTACTATGAATTGCAAATAGTTTCTTTCATGAAATCCATAAATAGAGGTGGTGACAATGCCCTGTACTACTCTCTCATTCTTCTCCGTTAACTAGCGAGATGTATGTAGTTACAGGTGCATATTGATAACGGAATGGAGAATACATGAGTGGCTTCTGCTTTACCAAAATTGCATTTATGTTTATTCTTCTAGGGTTTTCAATGTAATCCAAAGAAAATTTCTGGAGCTGGATTTAATTTTTGGTATCACTGTCATGACAGATTTTTTTTAAAAATTTAGGAAAATTTCTGCATCATTCTTATTGCCAAAAAAAAAACACCAAAATTTGATTTGTAAATTTTGAAATACGATGGAAAGAAAGTGGTCAGGTGTAAATATCTGAAAAGCAGTTTATTTTCTTATACATTGCCAAGAGGATAAGTACACCCTAGATGTAAGACATGAAGGTGTGAATTACTTAAAATATGTATTGACTTCTATATGAATAAGAAGCCATTTTATTATTGAAAAACCATTTATTTTAATAGAAGTAGCCATTAAGCTATTTATAGTAAGTACCTTTCATGATATACTGTATTCTTATTATAATGTCAGATAGATACGACATGCATGACCACATAAGATTTTATATTATAATTTACAGGAATGTATTAGTTACCAGGCTATCCCTTAACTGTCCAAATTTATCCCACAAATAGAGCTTTATAAAATGGCTTAAAAATCTACTTCCTTATGACTTGTTTAGCTAATTTGAAAAGGTAGCCTTTGTGTCTAACATGACAGACATGTTGAAATGAAAATCCTGGTGATTTTCTTTCCCTTTCTGAATGCTCATCATTAATTTTCAGTGATTAATGTAAAACATGTATGTATCAAAAATATCAGTTTTATATGTACAACTACTTTCTATTTCCTAGGCACTGTGCCAGGTTCTGGAGATACAAAGATGAGTGAAATAGATTCTTTGGTCCTTAAGGACTTCACTGTGAAGTCCAAATGACAGGAAAATGGATAAATTGCCACACAAGAAAATTAAAGATTTCGTTAGTTTCAGTAACTCTGTGGGGTAACTGGGAAAGGTTTTACCCAAAAAGATGATATTCAGGCTCATTATTAAAGGATGCAGAATGAAGACGTGGGGGAAATCATCTAGGCACAGAACATAACACCTGCAAAGTTTGCCCGCAATTACTGTGGAAAATCAATACAGTGAGGCTTCGGGTAGATGTACACATGAAGGAGGAGAGGTAAATGATGAATTAGAAAGATGTGATGAGGCCAGATGGTGATGAGCTTTGAATACAAAGGAAAGGAACCTGAATTTTTAATCTTGTAAGAAATGGCCAGCCAAGGTATATGATTGCACTTTTGTTTTTTAAGGGGGCTCGTGATTTTGAAATGCTGTTATCATTATTATTATTTGGAGATAGCTAATTCTGTCAGTCATGAAAAAAATATACATAAGGAGAAACAAGAAGGGAAGGATAAGGAAGATTTTGTCCTTTATTAGCCCTCTAAATAATAAGGAGCTGATTTTACAAATGACGATGAGAATGAAGAGGCTAGATTCAGTAAACAATCCTCAGTTAGTAAAAAGAGTTGTGATTGTTTCGTTTGTATGAATGAAACACCTTTTGAGTACCCTGTGAGGCAGGTGAATGTTAGCTGGACAGAAGAGGTAATTTATATATGGAGCACCTTTCCTCTCCACTTCTAATCTAGGAGAAGGAGGGAAAGCATTAAAGAGTCCTGCCCAGGGAACTTAGCAAACTAGCTCCCGCTGAAAGGATGAACAGGGTGGGAGAGTCAATCAAAGGAGATCGACGAAGCAAGGGAACCTCAGGGAAGAGCGACACCAAGGGAGCCGAGGGGGGGGGGGGGGGGAGAAAAAGGAAAAAAAAAAAGTGGATTTTGAGGAGAAGAGAGTCTTACTGGTGCCAAATTCCACTAAGCTGCCAAGGGTATGAAGATGAAGTATCCAGCCTTTGGCTGGAAATAAGGAAGTTTAGGATCATCTCAGAAAGACTGAATTAGTAGGAATGTAAGCCATAGTGAATAGGACTTGAGAAGCGTAAGAGTTACAGCCAGCAGCCTACATTTTCTAGACATTCCGTATGGAAGGGAAGGGGGTGGGAACAGGATGTGGAAGGCGGGGAGCAAGCAGTGGAAGGATGGAAGGAAAGCTTTTGGAAAGACCAAAGAATGGAGCATGTTTGTAGGGAAAGATGTTTATAATGAGGGAAAGAGAGGCCAAGCAGATTACCTCATGGAGTGACTCCTGGGGGAGGGAGAAGTTAATCCATCTGGAGGAGGGGCCTTCAAAGGAACAACATATACCTCTCCCTTCCAAAAGAGGAGGGAAGAAGCTAAGGATGATTATCAGCTGGTGAAATGAAGCTATTTTTACCTCTTGGGCTCTTTTTTATTCTTTAGGGAGTAGGAGGCAAAGTAGTCCACTGAGAGGGGACAAGTGAAGAGTAGCAAATATTTGTAAGAGCTCTCTTGATGACTAGGGCAGGGAGATGCACTGGTATAAGTGAAGGAGTTTCTGAAGGCATCCCTTTGTATTGGCATCAATCAGCCCAGTGGTGTAAGTTTTTTCAGCATCCCGGAATGGCTTTGGAACAAGAACAGAGAAAATGTATTAATTAGATTGCCCAGAGTTAGGAATTAATCCAGGCATATGACAGAAGGACAGTGGGGCAAAATATAAAAGTATGAAATTGATAATGAAGTGATGTAGGGTGGCAGATGCTGAATGGTCAAGACTTAGAACTGCTTTTGTTTTACTACAATTTTGGAAGTTTAGGAAGTTTAGGCAGAAAAAAATGAATGTATTCCACGTCAGCTTTAAAAGAAGACAAATATTTAGACAGAATCAGCTCTCTTCTTTACTTGAGTCATCATTGGGTATAAGGTGGCATAACCGGAGGAAACCCACACTCAATGACTTAATTTTCTTGAGTTTTTATAGTAAAATGAGTTCTTAGAAAGCTCAACCTTTGAATAGGATCTTAACCAGAAGACCATTATTACTTTGTCTCAACAGCTATCTTTGTAACTGCTTGAATTCTCACTTACATTTTAGTTAGTAAGAGGGAATAAAGATAGACCTTTGAGAAGGGATAATTATAAATTTATTTGTAAAGACTATTGTAGGCATACAGCTGATACTAGAGTTACTCTATTCTGTCTTAAGTCAGATCTTTAATTTACTGTCACAGAAATGTGTTGAAGTCTGCCTTCACGTATAAAAAGCTTTTTCATTAATATGTTCTCTGGGGTGTGACATAGTGAACTATATACTGAACTTGATGGCCCTGTTCTGCTCTCAACCACTTAAATCCAAATATGTCACTTTATAACTTAGGGCTTCAGTGTGATCAGCATGAAAATAACTGCTTTCTCCCAAGGTTCAGGCTCAGAGCCTGCCATGTAGGAGAAATCACCTTATCATAAAATCCTTTTTGACGGACAGTTAAGATGGCTCTATCTTCTCTCAATCTCTTTCCCTTTCTCCTCCCCATATGAGGTCAGAGTATTCTGGAAACATACAAGTAAAGTCCAACATCTCCTCCTTATCCATCACTCCAGTCTGCAGCACAAGTGCGCTAGCTTGAGGTAGGTGCCTCTTCTGTTTGTTTCTAGAGCAACTGAAATTCATTCCATTGTTCATCTGGTCAACAAGTATCTATTGAGTGCTTACTGTACGATAGTCACATTTCTGGATTCTGGGTGACATCTGTGAACTTAAGGAATTCTCTGTAGTGCTATTTTTACCCCACCATGCTGAAATTCTATGCTCATGTTTATGTCTTACCTATTAGACTGTACCTACCTGAAGAAAAGGAATTGTGCCTTATTTCCTCAAATCCTCATGATGTAGTGTAGTGTGTGACACAGGTGGGTGGTCAGTAAAGATGTGCTGAGTAAGTCAGTTAGCACCGTTAGATCAGTTAACCTAAGCGCATTTATACTCAGAGACTTAACAATGGAAGAGATCTATTTACAGAAGACTTAGTGTAACTTATCTCTTAAGATGTGGCGATCTGCCATGTTAAATACAAAGAAATAATTTTAATTAACTTGCTTTGTTCCGTGACCTCAGAAATGAAGCAACTCTGTCATTTTCGTGAAAGTTACAGTTAAACTTCTATGAGGAACATTTACTGAAAGTGCCAACAATAGATGGCATTAAAAAAATTCTATTCATAAAAACCAGAGAGGGGCAGTTGAAGCCTGTAAAGAAAATAAGCTCTTTGGTTTTCATTGTTGCCACCTAATAAGTGATTTCTATGAGTCGCTTATTTACTTTGTAATTGAGCAAGTCATGAAATGAATCGAGCTTCCACAGATTTGATGCAAATGAAGATGAACCATCATGTGCTTTTACTTAATAAGAAATTGAATTTTCAAGATATTAAGAAGATTGGTACATTGTATGGTTATAATGCTATTATTCAAACAAGTGATTATCCAGTTTGTCTCAGTAGAATGTTAGTTAGCCTATTTGAGAGGAATATTTCTGTTAAATTGGCAGTTGCTTGAATTCATTGGTCAAAACTGCTTTGCTATTTCAGGAGGTTGCTTCTGGACAACTGGTGATACAAACATTTGTTATGTATGTTCACTCTATGGGACACCCACCAAAATGGCCAACATTTTTTGTATTAAATTTACCACTTGTTTCTTTGAGTTTGTTTTCATCAAATAAGTAGAAGTGCTCATTTCCTTTTCATGCACAAATTTTTAAAGTTGCATTTAGTAGTTGATTTACTGTTGTACAAACACAGTTTATTCACATGGAGTCCATGATCTTGTTTCTCCTCTCCTAAAGTTTTGTTGTTGTTATTGTTTTTCTACCTCTATCAGTTTCTTCAGTCATAGGAGTACAAATTCAAAATTTTTCAGTCATAGGAGTACAAATTCAAAATTTGATGTAAATTTCAAAGTTAAAAATTTCTTTTACTATTTTGTTCTCTAATTGTTAGAGACTATAAGGCAGAGAAGGAAAAATACCTTAAGAAAAAATGGTTTTCCACTGGGAACTTTTATGATGAACTCTTTGGAATGGTACTTCTTGGTACTTCTTCCTTATCAGGATGATGAGATTATCACAGAGTATCTCTCTTTAGAAATTCCTCGTCATTATTTTCCCTTTCCCATCATCTTTCAGTTTTATAAAACAGGGAGAATGGGATGGTGGAAAACATAGGATTTGGTCCTAAGAGACTGGAATTTGAAACTTGATCCTGGTATTTACCTCTCATATGAGCCAAGACAGATTATTAATTTTGCAATGTCTCAGTTGTCTCACGTAGGACATCATAACTGTTCTTTGAAGAGTAATGAAATAACTACTTCCAGCAGGATTAAAAGTGAAATTAACATACAGAGATCTATTTACTTTGTATTTGAAAACCATAGGGTATGATAATGACCAAATGACTTTCGAATCTGTCAAGTCTCATAGGCTAATTAATAAAAGCCATTGCTTTACAGTCACCTTTTGTTTATGCATATGCACTTGATATAGTTTTAGCTATTGCAAACCCTTGATCTAACCCAAGACAATATGCAGCCAATACAAAGTCCTGTATTTGGATTTTTTAAATCAGTTTCATGAGTATAGAATGGAAGGGATGTGACTTGTTAACCACTCAATAAACAAAGATCTAGCATCTTTAACTGACTCTTTTATCCCTACATTTATTCACCAAATATTTGTTGAGTGCCTTCTTGTGCTCAGTGCTGAAGATGGAGCAGTTTCAAAACAGACACGAATTCCTGCCCCCACAGAGCTTCTGCTCTCACTGATATAAATTCAACCCAAAACAGATCCAGCGAAGCTACTGTGAGACAGAAAGAAGGAACTTATTTTTACATTAGTTTCCAACTGTAGTAAAGCAGGGCTCTGATGAACATACTTGTTTTCTTATGTGTACTTTTGGTGGCACAAATTTAAAGGGATATTGATAAATTGGGGTATCTTGGGAAGGATTTTCTGATTCACCATGGGTTTTCTGAAACCATGCGCACAGTAAGCGGTGTAGTAGGAGAAATGGGTGAAGGAACTTAGTCTCTGTTCAGAAAAAGAAAAGAGACAGAAGAAATGATAGCTGACCTCAAGCATCTGAGGGCCTGCTGCAAAGGAACAGCAACAAAAGAACCTTATGCTGATCCAAATATAGGACTAGGATCAAAGAGCAGCAGTTTTTTAAGAAGTAGATTCCAGCTCAAGACAGAGACTTTTCCGTTTAGAGGAGTTATTCTACAGACAGGAGGTCATCAAGGGGCACGCTTCCTCTTTGCTGGCGGCAACACAGCAGAAGCTGGAAGAACAGGATCAGAGGTCCTCCCCAGCGGGAGACTGGCAAGATGCGTTCTGAGTTCTCCGCAACACCATCGCACCCTGTAGTTAACCACTGCAACCGAGAACAGCCCTCAACAGCTCAAAGCCAAAATATGTCCAACGACATTTATCCCTACAGGTTTCTGACCTTGAAGGTTTTTTACCTTTATGCAGGTCTAAAAACATCTCTCTACCTAGTACATTTTATAGGAAATGAGAATGAAGCCTTTCCTATTTACCAGCCACATTCAAGAAATGCTTTCTTGGTGTATGGATTTCACTTTTGTTTTTCAAATTGGTGACCCCTTGGAGATTTGCCTGTCTAAATCCATTTTCTTATCAGGATTGGAGATGACAGGTTATTCCACTGCCCAAATATTAATTTCTGTGGCACATCTATATATTTCATTGGCCAACCTTCTGTGAATTTTCTGGATTTCGATTAACTTGTCCTAAACTCCTGGCAAGCTAAATTTCTCTAAAGGTCTTCAATTCATTGCGTTAAATGCCTGTTCAGCCTTGGATAATATATTGATTTTCTTTTTTTCTCAGCAAAGTGACAAATACCATTTTCATGACTATAATAGAGATTGATTACATTTTATAGAACACAGAGAGAGCCGATCTTAGTGAGACAACCTTGGAGCTTACAAAAATGAAAAAATCATTTGAATTAATAGTGAAGTTAATGAATTCATCTGTTGCTGATGAAGTCGAAGTATTTTGAGAAAAAGCAAAAAGTTCTATCGCTGCACCATCACTGTGAAGAATTGAGACCAATTTCAATACTTCGGAGGTGCCGGTTTGTGAAAACCTTTAGAAAAGTTAAGAGTAATGATTTTCAAATTGAAAGCCATGAAATTAACCCCAGGCACACCTGGGTATGTTGCCTGGTGTTATTCACTTTGAAAGATGCTTTTCAATTAAGTGAAGACGAAAGTAAATCTTGATTAACATCAACTAAACTGGAAGTATTAAGAAGTCTGTGCGGAGCAGTGTATGCTTCTGACGTGATCTGTGTAGCCTAAATTTAAAATTGAGCCGGTCTCCTTTCCCTTCTAAGCTTTTTACAGTTAGGCCTAAACTAGCACACGTAAAGGCTACCTACTATGGTTTTTAGCGCAAACAGAAATAAAGAACAAAACATTAAGTAAGGTCTTGAAATAAGCTATGGTGGACCTGGGAGACATTGCTAGGAAAGATAATTGGATTCCTTTTGGGGGAGAAGGGTCTTTAACAAAACACAAAACCCAGTTCATGTCTATTTAACATGTCCTATTTAAGGACCTTATCCGTGTGTTTATTCTCTTTCCCCCATTGCCCAGCGTTATTATACCACACATAGTATCCCGCCCATAGTAGTGCTCAACTGTATTTGTTAAATGAATAAACACATTTTTTTTTGATAGCAGAAAGAAGTAAAAGTCATTCTTGCAAACAACGCTGTTAAGCTACTCATCTGTGCCATGGAACTTGACTACGTTTGCCTCTGATTTGTGGAATTCTTAAAAGGTGATAACCTTGTAGCCATGTAAGAATTCCACAATTCAGAGGCAAACGTAGTCAGGTTCCATGGCACAAACAAGTAGCTTAACAGCTTTGTCCTGGAGTGCGTTGAGGCAGGGAAACTAGCTTTGGGGAAACTGAAAATACATGTATATTCTTAGATCTGTGTTGACATGTTTGTTATACTTGGGAGAGAAAATGACCATACCTGAGGATTTTTGAAATCCCAGAGAAATTATGGATGTTTTTGTATCTCAGCCTCTTATTCTATGATTATATTACACACAGTACACTCAAGCATTTGAGAAATATTTTCTAATGGTGTCACAGGTATATGCTTTGTCTCTTCTATGAACTCCTTGTTGGCAAATTATTTTTGGTCCTTCCTAGTTGTTCTCTATCAACCTGAGTATAATTCTGGATTCAAAGTGTTTTGAAGAGTCCTGGGTCATTGATCCAGACAGTGGAAAAACCTTCACTTGTATTTATGCTTAAATGATGAAGAAACTCTTCCAACAGTGGTTGACTATATCCTCTGGTCATACATCTAAAGAGAACATTTTATATTATTTTGATCATCTTATCGAACTTCTTAATTTTACATTTATGGAAAAAGATACTTTTGCTCAAGAATTTAATGTTTACTGAAGTATTCTCCCCATTTATAAAACATGACTTTAAAAGTAATTTAAATAAAATAACAGCTGTAAGACTTGCTAATTGCCATCAAACTCTAGGAAACTGCAGTAAATAGTTTTCTCCTTATTTCCTATCTGAATAGGCTTGGTAAGGCTGTTCCTTTCACTGTAACATACACAGTCAGCAAAGGATGTATGCGTTCCACTGGTGCTATTAAATATATCAGAATGTGACTTAATTTACTTCACAACTAATGTATATTTTATTTGTCCTTTCATATTTCTTAGAATTAAGAGGAGCTAGAATTCCAATTAAAACCAATTGCTAAACACTTAAAAAATGAGATTTGGGAAATATGTAAATCTTACTCAACTGTAGAGAATTTCATGATGAAGTAATGTTTTTTCCATAATGTTTAAGAATTTTCTTTAATGTAGAGAATTTTCTTTAATATAGAAAATTTTCTTTAATGTGAAAAGACATTTTCTGATTTTTAAAAGTAATACATAAATTAGCTTTATGTTAACCTTTAAGAATTGCTGTGTTGGTATAGGAAAATGCATCTTTTATATAATATGAAATTGGTAAATTAAACAGCATCATTTGGAAGCATTTTGAAAATGGATTGCTAATAGATTTAAGTGAAAATTAGTGTTCATATTCAGCATTCCCACATATTATAAGTTATGATATTTTGTGGGAACCAAGTATCTAATAGTAGTGCTAAATCAGAGAATGAGTGAAGGTAGGCTCATGAGATGTAGCTAATGAATGATCAAGTAGCATAATTACATAATTTAGCTTCTAAGCTCTAACATTATGTGTATCTATTTATTTTAGACTCTCCTCTTTAAAAATGCAAGTATAAAGTTTTCCTCTATCAGATGGGAAGATTGATATGATTAATTAAAATGGAAAGGCTTTTGTAAAGTAGAAGTCAATACGTAAATCGTTAACGTTTCTGAATGATTTTTTAAAGGCTGCAGGTCCATTAAATTTTGAGAATTAATTAATCAAAATGAAAGGAAGCCAGTTTCCCCTACACTAACTTCAAAAGTGACACTTGTGAAGTGTCACTTATTTTCGGAAGTTATTTAAAATCCTTGGCAACTATTTAATAGATTTTGCAAATACTATGTTCATTTTAGTAGCGACTTCAAAGATAAGTTTTAAGTTAGTTTTTTCTAAGTTACAGAAGGATTTTTGCTTATTATTTAAGGAAATAAGTGATACAGACATGAGTAAATTAAAGAGGGAAAAACCTTAGCCTTTATTTCTTGTACTATTCCTCCATCCCACTACTATTGATGAGCTTTTTTTTTTTTTTTAAAGATATTATTTATTTCAGAAAGAGCTCGCATGTGAGAGAGAGAGCATGAGTAGGGTGAGGGGCAGAGGGAGAAGCAAATGCCCCACTGAGCAGGGAGCCTGATGCGGTGCTCTATCCCAGAACCCCGAGATCATGACCTGAGCCAAAATGCAGACGCTTAAGTGACTGAGCCAAGTACATGCCCCTTTGAGCTTTTTCTATCAAAAAAGAAACATATATAAGTACACTTAGTAATACACATTGCTTTTTTTCATTAAAAATTGGATGGTTCTATACGTATTTTTCTGTAATTTGGTTTTAAAATTACCGTCTTAAACATTATTCCATAACAACACATAGATTTTCAGAATTTGTGACTATAACTGTACCATTTTCTGTCTATGTACCTTGATGTAATTATTCCCTTACTGAGGTTCTTGTAAATTATTTCCACCTTTATTCTATAAGTTAATAATTATATAAACGTGTGTGTATGTGTGTGCACACTATCTATCCTTATACACCTCTGCAGGTACTTTTCTAAGCTAGACTTCTAGTGGTGCTTTTGTTGTGGCTAAAGACTGTAGACATTTAAATTTTTCTTAGGCATTACCTAACACATTTGACTTAAGTGAGACCTTCTGAAAATGGGTGCTTAAAGTAGAGTGGTCAATAAATTAGTGTACCTTTAAAGGGTTTTTTGTTTGTTTGTTTGTTTGTTTTTTTAAGGGATCAGTAATGTCTTACTGAAATATGTTGGATTTCATGGTCCTTTTTAGGGACACTTGGGTGGTTTAGTCGGTGAAGCATCCAACTCTTGGTTTTAGCTCAGGTCATGATCTTCCAGTGGTGGGACTGAGCCCCACATCAGGCTCTGTGCTTAGTGCAGAGTCTGCTTCAGATTCTCTCTCCCTCTTCCTCTCCCTACGCTCTTGCTCTCTGCCTCTCAAATAAATAAATAAAATCTTTTTTAAAAAGTCATTTTTAAAAACATTGGAATATTAATATGTAGGAAATTCTGATGAGATTTGGGATTAAGGGCTTCTGATTTTGAGAGAAATGGACATTTTGATGTTTGTTTGGAGCAAAGGTGATTATTCTTACCACACATCTAGATTAAAATAAGAACTTCTGATTTGGGGATGCCTGGGTGGCTTAGTTGGCTAAGTGTCCAACTCTTGATTTCAGCTCAAGGTCATGATCTCAGGGTCCTGAGATCAGCCCCAGGTCCCCAGGTCAGCTCCACACTCAAGGTGGAGTCTGCTTGACATCCTTTCCCTCTGCCCCCCAATGCCATCTTGCTCATGTGCACTTTCTCTCTAAAACACATAAATAAAAAAATTTTTAAAAATAAAAACAACCTAAAAAACCCTTCTGATCTGGACCTCCTGCTCCGAGTTTCTTCTTGTCTCTGAGTTCTCCCTCCCCAAAGTCCTTCTGACATATCCTTCAGTTCACATCTTCCCAAATATATTAAATGTTCCCTGTTGCCCTAAAAGATTAAAAATAATGTAATTTATGAGTTTGTTCAAAAATCCAGTTTCTCACTTCTCATTTCTGAAGATTCTGATCCACAATGTCCAGAGTGGATCAGATCATAAGTTTTTACTAGAAATGCAAAGTGATTCTCCAGACTACATGTAGAGAACACTTAGGGAAAGACTGGGGGAAAGTGGTTTGTGTACCAGCAAAGGCTCTTCATAATTACCTTTCTTTCCTTTTTATTCTGTTTTATCTTTTTAAAGATTTATTTTATTTATTTTAGAGAGAGAGGGGAAGGGTAGAGATAGCAGGAAAGAGAGAATCTCATGCAGACTCCCCACTGAGTGGAGAGCCCTACATGGGATACCATCTCACAACCCTGAGTTTATGATCTGAGCCAAAACCAAATGTCAGAGGCTTAACCCACTGGGCCACCCAGGAACCCACCTTTCTTTCCTTTTTAACCTCGAACATCTGTTTCTGTATCTCCTAGCCAAATGGAATGTTTTCTCTCTCTCTCCAAGTAGATTCTACGTTCTTCTATCTCTGTACTTCCTTAAGAAACCAGTTCCCTCCTCGTCACCTCATCCCTCACTTCCTAAGCCAAACCCCACCTCTTAAATGAAAATCTCCAGCTCTTCATCCCACAGGGTTCTGCTTCTACAGTATTTATTCACGTCACACGTTTGACACTTATGGTTTAATATTGTTACTTATGGTTCACGTGTAATTCTCTGTATCCCTCATAGCCTCTTACATGTAATCAACACTGTAAAAACATTGGTTGGTTGGCTGGTTGGTTGAGTGAGTGATCATGTAATTAGACTACTAGGGAGCAGGTCAAAGACTGCACTTCAACCCCATGAAACCACTTCCTGACATTTTGCAACTCCTTCTCTTCCTGAGAGACTCTTGCTTTTGCTGCAAATTGGATTGCTTGTTTTGGTGAATTAAACAAAAGCTGATGCTTACCATATATTTGGGTCTATTAATTGCATGTTTAAATCACCGTACACGCTGTGCTTGAGAAAGTTAATCCATACCAAAGGTAAGGTTTTTAAATTTTATTTGAAGTCTAATGTTATAACTCTATACGATCTTTTCCCAGTAGGGTAAAGGCCCAGCATGCTTAACTTAGCTTTCTTAAAAGAAAATTGTATTTATGTTCAGAATAATTTCTTATCAGTAGCTACAACATAACATTGTGGTGAAGGCATTAGAATAAATGTATCATTTGTCACGGGCCCAGAACCTTAAGTGCATTTGATTTCTGTGCTGTATTCTTGCTATATGGAACTGAATTGTGTAATTTAGCATAGCTCTGAGTATAACCTGGCAGAGTGTTCATAAAAATTGGGATATACTACTAAAAATGATAATTTCCTGAGAATGGAAATAGAATTAGCATATATTTACCAGTGTTACTCAAGATGGCCTTCAGAAAAGCACCATGTATTGGAAGGAAATTGATCATGAGATATGCATCTCCCTAATAATGTTTCATGACATAGGAAAATACATACTCTCTTCCTTCTCGATTTTGAAAAACAAGCCCTTGATAAGTCACCTTGGAAAAATGGAAGCTATTTATTAGTTTGTCATTTTCCTGGACTGAAAGCATTTTGACAAATAAAAAGAGACATTCTTGGGACATATATTCCTTTTTCTTAAAACTAGCAATTTAGGACATTAGTGGAACGTCTACGGCCAGGCTGGTCTCCTGTATGTTTGACTGCAGGAGGAGCAGGTGTGCACTTCCAAAGTGTCTTTACAAGTGTCTCAGTGGGGCTTCCCTCCCACGCCTCTGCAGGAGACAGCTCATCTGTTTAATCCTTATGTTTTAGTCAACCTTTCTTATTATGCAGATAGGGCGCTGAGGCTCAGCTGGATTTTGACTCTCCGAATGAATTGATGGGGCTCTTTGATCTTAACTGTGTACTGCATCTGTTTCATCTTTCCTCTTAATACATAGTCTTCCAAACTCCTGTTCTAGCCAGTTGGCGTTCTTAAAATAAATGGGTAATTATACAAATAAAGAAATTAAAATTTCCATTTAAAACTCAGATACAAACTTCACTTTTCCTTTGGAACTTTTTTTTGGGGGGTTATCATAAACTTTTTTGAAAAAATCTTCCAAATGATTTGATTGTGTAACTCTGTAAGGGACCACCGGATTTGAGAGTATTTGACTACGTGTGTATGAATGTGCGTGTTCTTTGTAGGATTAGATTTGCATAGAAAGTAAGAATGACTGATCTTTGCAATTTAGTAAATTGTATAGTAGCACAATATCTTATTAATAGACCATATAAGAGCAAGAGGCATACAATCTACTTAGAAAAATCTACCATGTAACTAAAGGATCCTGCTGGGAATATTTCTTTTCTTGATGAGAGTGAGGGAGCCTGAGTTGCAGAGAAAATCAGTTGGAATTAGAACTAATCCTCATTGAGAAATTTTTCTAGGATGTTAAAATATCATCATTGCTTTTACACAAATCTTTGAAATGAGATATACGTGTTTTCACGTGCAGTGGAAGTGGAGGGTTGTTGACGGAACAGCGTGGGTTGTTTGCTTACCCATAGGAAGGTATGATTAATTGAATGAGAAAATATCAAATTTTTATCTGAGTAACCTTTGATATTCTAACCTGGTATTTTGGAGACTTGCATGTATTCTTTTTATTTTTAATTCTCCATGAATCCTCATTTATCTTTAAGTATACCACTATCTTGTAATGATAATGTAACGTCAAGGCTGTCAGAATAATTTCAGCGGAGAGAAAAAAGCTGATGTTTAATAAAAGCCAGAGGCCCTTGAGAGAATTATGAAAAAGTCTTTCTCTGAGAGGAAGAGTATTGTGATACGGCCTTCTAGTCTGTTAAAATCTTTATCCCGACATATATATATATATATATATATATATATTATACTAATAACTATTAGTGATTCATCAGAATAAACACCTTCCTGGGGCGCCTGGGTGGCTCAGTGGGTTAAGCCGCTGCCTTCGGCTCAGGTCATGATCTCACCGTCCTGGGATCGAGTCCCGCATCGGGCTCTCTGCTTGGCAGGGAGCCTGCTTCCTCCTCTCTTTCTCTCTCTGCCTGCCTCTCCATCTACTTGTGATTTCTCTCTGTCAAATAAATAAATAAAATCTTTAAAAAAAAAAATAAATAAACACCTTCCTTAGAAACACTTAGGGATAAAGCATACAGGGAATACAATCTCTGATCAGTGCTCTAAAATATTGTTTTAAAAATATTCCACGAACTCTCTTCTACTGAAAAGCATCTCTTAAGCCTCCGCATGGTACCCAAGTCTGAACTAGGGAGATTTTCTTCACTATTTTTGTACTCCCCATATGGAATCTGAGAATAACTGTGCAGGAGGAAATATGAAAGGTTACCCAATCCTTCTTCACACAGAACTACTCTGAGACCCACTAAAGATAGCAATGCTCCTCTCTAACTATTTAGTCTGTCTTGCTACCAGTTGGGGTGTTCTTTCTCTTTGTTTGCTTGCTTGTGTTTCAGCTGGCGAGAAAAGATCTAGCCAGTACCCAGGCATTGGCATGTGGCTTCAGTATACTTCATTTAGGTTCCATGACTTCATTAGCTATAGCTTCTTATCTCACACACCTGATCGCTGTCCTCCTTTTATAAAATTGAAACAAAATTCCTGTACTTGTAGTTGAAACAATTTAGTGCTGCTTGAACTTCTGAAAGATAAAATTTAGCCATTCCCACATAAAAAGAATCAATGCCATCCAAAATCTCATTCTGTTTCCATGCTCTTTTTGTGATTTGCCAGTCCTTAGAAAAGTTCCAGTGTATGTTAGAATAATGTCTCTTTGGTTCACTGATGTGACTCTCAGGTCAAGGCAGCCTACTATATTCGAATGTATTTAAAAGTTGCTAAATGGCTCCCTGCACGTTCCCTTGTATTCATCAGTTCTGATCCACAGTCATCCTTCACTTACTTCCTTATTACTTCCTAATAGTAATTGGGTGATTCACTTAAACACCATTATTCTACCTAATCGTGAAGGTGATTTTCTTACATTATCCTCCAAACAAGGTTGGGGAGAAAACATTTGTCTTGAATGGGTTGTTGGGAATATGGTTTCTGTTAACTGCCACTGAAATGGCCTTGTGTGGGCTCTCTGGTCAGGATTTTGGTCCATGAATGTCACAATGTCGCCTCAGTTCTTGAACATCCCTTGTACTCATGAACTTCCAGAGAATCAGCCTTAGCTCTCAGAAGTTTTCCGAGGTTGGAAGTTTGAGTGACCCATTAGTGGGCTGTTTAAAACCAATGGAATGGATCACAGCCAGCACTAAACGTTAATAATTGTAATAATTTTAATAATATTAAAATAAAGAGAATGGAACTGTCAGAGCACACTGAATGTAGCAAATATTGTCTCATGAACACATTTTTCAAAAATCTTCTGAGTGTGTGTGTGCTCCTTAGCTCTATTGTAAATATTTTCTTACCATGGGTCTCAGTTTGAAAAAAAAGCCCAAAAAACAAAAACAAACCTGAGTTAGGTCATATACCCTTTGTTAGCTTTTGCCTGGATGCTGGGTTTTAGAATTTAGAGTATTATCTTACCATATTAAAATTCTGGGTTTTTTTCCCACTAGTTATCGTCAAGCAAATCAAGAGAACTCATAGCAGTAGAAATAATAATGAAAGCTTAGCAAATATCTCCAGAATTTTTAAGAGTTCAGCCATATCAGCTTGCTGATGGTACAGTATTCTTACTGATTAAACCATTTAGTTTTAAGTAATTCTTTTAAGAAGTGACTGTAAATGTTTAGTTACACAAGAGAAGCATATAGATCACTGAAAAAAATATTTTGTTAATATCTTACTTTGTTTTGGGGTCAAACAGAATGAATATAAACAATGGCTTAGGTTGTGGTAAGAAAGGAAATCATAGTTATCACTCACTCTTTTAAAATATCTCAGGGTTGGGGCACCTGGGTAACTCAGTCAATTAAGCGTCCACCTCTTGATCTCAGCTCAGGTCTTCATCTTAGGGTCATGAGTTCAAGCCCTGAGCTGGGTTCTATGCTGGGTGTGGAGCATACTTAAAGGAAAACAAAAAACCAAAAAAACAAAAAAACTCAAGTTTAAAGTTTCTGCCTTTTCCCTTAAAAATTTTTTTTGTAAATATGACCCTTACTTTATGACTGACGTAATTGATTTTTCCCCCTTGCCTTGTACCCAGCAGGAGTCAGCATAGAGAGGAACCTAGTTGTACTTTTATTCCATACCTGTATTTTATTTGAAGACTGAGGAATGTAAATGCAGAGAGATAAGCATGAAAGAGAGAAGAAAAAGATATTACTTGGTTGTGCACATAACTACATAGTTTAATAGTCATTGTGTTTATTATGAAGTGTGTCATTCTTACCCTCTATAAAGTCCAGGGTGTCCATAACCTTGATAACCCAAGGCCAGCAGTGGTGGGGTCCCTCCAGAACCTGTCAGAAATGTGGAATGTCAGGCTCCACCCAGACCTACTTGAATCAAAATCTGCATTTTAACAAGATCCCTCCCTGATTTACATGACCATAAAAGTTTGAGGATTGGCATATAGCATGAATATTACCAGTTGCTGTAAGGGCTTGTGTTCATTTCATGGATAACATTTACTCTGGAATAGAAAAATTAGCAAGCGGGAAGAACCAGCAGTTTTTCATATCCCAGTACAACGGTTGACCATCTAATGGTGTTTAAAATTAGTGGTGATGACAGTGATGCTGCTGCTGATGAGAAAACCCATTATTGAGTGCTCCCAAGTGCTGGCCATTGTATCTGGCACACCATCCAACCCCTTTAACCATCATCTTTTCCCTGTGAGTTCAATGCTGTTTTATAGACAGGCAGTAAAGGCCACAAGTTGCATGTACACCTGTTGCAAATCCAAGCGTTCTGGTGGCTAACATCTGTGATCGGCAGTTGCACCTTTTAAAAGTAGAAGAGACTATTCCATATAAGAAGGAAACATGACACATGAAAGGTTCCTATGAAAGTATCGGTTGATATTTGTTTAGATAATATTTATAATTAGCAATGAGTTCTCAAATATGCATATTTGAAAGACAAGAAGTGTCTTGTTTGAAACCTATACCAATCTTTCAGGTTATCCGTGGAGAATTTACAATATACCAGGAGTTTCCCCTTGTTCCGTATTGGGCACCCTTAGCTCTGGGCATTCTGCTGGCAACTAGAGGACCTAGCCTTGAGAGCCAACTGCCTATCTGAAGATGGACATGTGTTATTTGTAACATGAAGAGTGCTCCTAACTTGAAATGATTCTGGAATAATCCAGAATGTATAGTTTGTCTCTCACGTGCTGGGTTCGATCCTTTATAAGGATCCTTTATAAGAAAGGAGAGGCTGCTGGAATATCCACAATTTGGCATTTACTGAGTGAAGAAAATTAACTTACGCAATGAAGGCTCCTGAAACAGCATTGAAATGAGAGTTGAAAGAAAAAGGTCATGTTATGATACAAACAAACAACACTAAGCGGGCACCTGGCTGGCTCAGTCGGTAGTTGCAACTCTTGACCCCGGACTGTAAGTTCGAGCCCCAAGTTGGATATAGAGATATAAATTAATCTCTAGGGGTGCTTGGGTGGCTCAGTCAGTTAAGTGTCTGACTTTTGATTTCAGCTCAGGTCATGATTTCAAGGTCATGAGATCGAGCCTCATGTCGGGCTCCCTGCTGGGTATGGAGCCTGCTAAAGATTCTCCCTCTGCTTCACACTCCACCCCTCCTGCTCATGCTAACATGCACACACACATACACTCTCTCTCTCTCTAAAACATAAATAATAGAACAAAATAAAATCTTAAAAAACAACAACACAGTGTGTCTTACAGATATCTGAGTAGACAAACTAGCGAATCATGTCTACTAGCATGAAGGGTGGATGTTGTCTCTACTTTTTTATAAAGAAACTGAAACACCCTTCATACTCAGTGATAATGACTTTTTTAAGGTTGATAAGTTTATTAATGCTTTTAAAAGAGCTACATACATATAACACAAATTCATACAGTAGCAAAGAATATACAGACAGCCCCATGGCTCGACTTAAAATTTTTTTATTTTATTATAGTGCAAAAGTGATACACATTCAGTGAAACCGTACTTTGAATTCTGAATTTTGATCTTTTCCTGGGCTAAAGAAATATGGTAAAATGGTCTTTCCTGATGCTGGGCAGCAGCTCCAAGTCAGCCGTGGAGGTTGAACAACCCATACGTACACTTACAACTCTTAACTGTTCGGTGTCTATACAGTCATTCCGTTTTTCACTTTCTGTACAGTATTCAATAAATTACACGAGATTTTCAACACTTTATTATAAAGTAAGCTTTGTATTGAATGGTTTGGCCTAATGGTAGGCTAATAAAGTGACCTGAGCATAGTTAAGGTAGGCAAGGCTAAACTAAGGTATTTGGTAGATGAAGTGTATTAGATGCATTTTAAACTTACGATATTTTAAATTTTTGATGGGTTAATCAAAACATAATTCATTGTAAATCGAGGAATATCTGTACTGTGAGAGAGTTCCTCCCCTCCTGTTCCTCCAGTGCCACATTCCCTACTGAAGCAACCACCGTTAGCAATTTCTTATGTATCTTTCAGAGATTCTTTAAATATACAAATATTATGTACAAACTTTTATTAAACAAAATGATAACATACAATACGCTGTTCTTTCCCTTAAGATGGATCATAGAAATGATTTCATATCATTACTTCTTCATTAATTTTAATGGCTACCTGGCATTCCACAGTATGGATATAGCCTTCTTTAACCAGTTATGTTTGGTGATTTTTTGGATCATTCGCAGGCCTTCGCTGTTGCAAATAGTGCTGCAACAAAAATGAATATGGACATAGATGAATATACGTATCCTCAGGTCTTCACATTCAACGTCCTGATTTGTTTTTACTATACAATAGTTACATAATGGGGAAGAAATAATCAATTAGCATAGTAGGCAGAATAATAACTATACTTGCAAACATTATTTACTATGTGGTAAGTACTTTGTAGTAGTCGTTTAACTCTTATAATGCTATGGAGATGTTATTATTACTATTACTGTTTTCATTGTTGTTGTTCATCATTGAAGTGAGAAAACCAGGATCTAAATTCACCCACTGCCGAGCTGTGCTGCTTCCCAGGGATTCCACTGCTCCTTCAACAATGACAGAGTATATATTGAATACCTACTGTATACTAAGCAAATGACATGTATAGTTTAATCTTCACAATAGCGTTACAAGGTGGTGGTATTTTTTTTTTTTCTTAACAGAGTCTTAATGAGTTTTGATAACTTGCCTGAAGTCCCCAAGCTGGTGGTAAGTGAGGAGCTAGGCATAGGACAGAACAGGCCATCTGACTCCTGAGACCACGGCACAACAGGAAGGGAAATGAGGTGTTTGATTCTCCAGCCAGTAGGCCAGAAGGCAGGAAGGAAATAAATATATGTATGAGATTTAATTAAACAGATTCAAGTGACCAGAGGGACTAGGAAGGACTGTTGCAGCGGCCAGCAGAAGCTGGTGCATGGTCCCGGATAAACACCTAAGTAGGATTTAGTTGTCTGTGTGGATTCCCAGTGGATATTGGTGCAAGCTTCCCCACGGACAGTGTGTTTCTAAGTCCAGATGAACATGGTCTCACCGACTCTTTCCATCTGAGCAAAAGTCCACACCCGTGCATCACATCTATATAATAAACAACCCATTGTGAGGAGGGGCGCTGGCAGGCCCTAGAGAGAGCGCAACCTCGGTGCTTCTGCTCTGCATTGTAATGTGTACCCCCAGGGAGCAGAAATCAGCAGGCACCACATTGGAAAGGAAAGGAAGAGCCCTGAGATTCCTTGAGGGGTTGACCATTCCTCCAGGTCACATTCTCCTATTTCCACTTCAGTTTCCCAGCAGTCCTGTTTCTTTATTGGCACAGCCTATGGCAGAGCTAGGGCCTGCTTCTTAAGACCTGTAGGGTTTATAAAAAGTCACATTTATCTATTCATTATTATTATTATTGCCATTATATTTTTAATTAAGTATATTTGACATGAAACATTACATCCATTTGTGTGGTGATGGATGGTGACTGCACCCATGGTGAGAACTGAGTAACATACAGAATTATCGAATCCTTATGTTGTACACCTGAAATTATTCCTGTCATTATTATTTCATAAATCCATTTTATCACATAGGCTCTATTTCTGTGTCTGGTGGGTTTTCCTTGTTTCAGATTGCGCCATTTAATTCAGTGACTCTTTGGGGATTTTCGTAGAAAAAAAATGAAATTATAGGTGTAGGTCGATGTGTCTGGATTCTTTATATGGGGGTTATAGGAAAGGTAAGAATGAAGATATGTAACGAGTGTTTACTGCAGGTCAGGAGAGATGCAAAAGGTTTTGTATGCACTATCTGATTTAATACCAGAGCTCCGCCAGGAGGGTATTATTTTTGTTGTTCCATTTTACAGATGGGGGCTTCTATTCAGACTTTTTGAGATGAACAATTGTAATGGTGTCAAAGCAAGCTCCTGGGCAAAAAGAAAACACTTTCTCATCCCGCAAAACATACTTCCTCCTCGGACATTTCTTCTTCCAATCTTTGTCCGGATGCACTCAGTAATCAGGATATGTACAGTCCTATACTCCGCTGTTTTCATTTACTATAGTCATAAAAATTTGATTTCCTCAATCATCTCATTCTCACGTAATGACTGCATACACCTAATTGCTGTAGTTTAGTAATTTCCCTCTTTGGGAATATTAGATTGTTTTCATTTTCTCTTACAGACACTACTGTGATGAAAAACTCAGTGTAAGTACTATGTTTTATCCTGCATTTCTTAGGGAAAAGTCTTTCAGTCAAAGAATAAAAAAGCTTTTGACTCATGAAGTTTCTGAGTTAGAACTATTTTCATGGGCGCAAATAGTGAGCAAGACTGAAACACTTATTTTGGAATCTTAAGAAAAATGGTATCTCAAACTCTTTGTCGGTCTGAATTGGGGGGTTTTGGGGTATGTTTAAAGATACAATTCTTGAATGAATATGTGGGGATCATTGATCTATAGAAACAGACACAAGACCTAAAGAAGGATTTTTGGCATTACTTAAATTCTAAGATGGGTAAATTGGGCTTTGGGGAGGATGGTGTGTGCAACAAAAATGTTCATTCTGCATCAACATGCATTTCTTGAGAAACTGCCATGTGCCAGGCCCCATGGTGGTTGGTCATCAAGCCTCTGACAGTGAAGGTGATAGTCTGCTCATTTCCTAACATCACTAAAGGTCATGTCTAAGGGTTTTTGTTGTTTTGTTTTGTTTGTCCTTGAGACTGTGCTGCAGCATACCCTCAGCCTCTAGTATCTCTGAATCCTTTGTTCTTTTGCTTTCCTGGGCTCTGACGTATTTCTTCAATGCAGCCCCAGACATGAAGGACAAAGAATATCTTACTCTCAGAAAGACATATGCATAGATATAATTTCTGAGAATTCCTGAAACCATATTTTTCTCCTCCCATCTCTGTTCTGGTAGGATTTAAGAAGCCTTTTTATCTTCCTGGAAAGAAAGTATCTCGCTCTGTAGTTTTGGGGATCCCTACATCATCTTATCCCTGTCATATATAGCTCAGACTGCATCTAACTACATTTATCTTTTCAGCACTTCATGCTAAATAAACCAAACGCAGGGGCTTTGGACCTTCCATTACAGGAATATCCTCATGTGGAAATAAAATGCAAATTTAGATACATACCATGATTTGTTAACACAGTACACTCTACCTGCAATTTTCATAGGTAGAGAACAATTTTGGTCCCTTTAGGGAGCCAAATATATAGAATTCCTATTTAAAATGTAATTCAAAATTGCATTTTAACTTTTCACCAAATTCTTCCTTCCCGGAAAAACCTACTGATTTGTTGATAAATACAATTTTATTAACATATTGTATATTACTCTCTTTAAAAGTCTGCAATGTAAATGTTTTTTAATCCACTGATGTTGAAACACTTCAAAGGGGAAAAATAATCATTTAGTAAGTATTAGATTGGTTTAATGGCTTACTATGCAGATCAAACTCTTTACTGGTCAACTGAATGTTTCACTTTAAAAAATAATGTTAACGTCATTTTACAGGAATGTTATTAAGTGTGTTACCAACATACAATTCAATTTCAGTAAGTTCATTAATGTATGTGTGTTTATATCTACCAATCGATTGATCAATCACACTTCTATATAATTTGAGTTCACTGATTTTTTTTCTGAAGGGAAAATTTGTATTAGGATGTAGAGATGTCTGTCTCTTTATCTAAAGTTGTGTAAGTTATTCTTAGCTGCAATGCCCAAAATTAGTTCCTCATAAAATTCTCTGCAAGTATGATTTGAACTTATTTGTAAGGCTGAGTTCCAGGATGGGAGTTTATAGAGTACTCTTGCTGATGAAAAGGGGATGGATGGATACAACTTCATAATGTCAGAATACAGTTTCCAGGGGTTGACCTAAGACTACTTAGCCATAAAGCTGTCTCCGCTGGGTAACCGTCTGTTCACAGACATGACCAAGGTAATGCAGATGTGGGAAAGAAAATACAAAGGCATCTGAAAAAGGAGCTCTGATAGGTTTTTGTTTATTTTTTAAATTCTCCTTAAGTTTCTAATATCCCATATCCTTAACACTGCGATTGAAGTACTCTCTGTTGCAACCTTACACATAACCTCCTTTTTGAACTCAAAACCTAGGAACTACATGTCTGAGATCTGAATGTATTCTGGGTCCCAAATCAATCTTGTCACTCCTCAGAAAGCAATGCAAGATAATAAGTAGTATTCACCTGATTGCTTTCCTGCTCCGAGACAGCTGGTGACGCGTGTCTTCCTGATAACCAGGAGTTTCAGATCTAAGGCAGGGATAAAGGGAAGCTGGGAGCTCGCAGAATCTAAATTTGACAGTCGATGGCTGAGGAGAGGGTCAGAAGGGATAGAATCTGTGACACGTATGAGAAGGGAACAAAATTTATCTGCTCTGGTTGCAATGATTAGATGCCTCTTTGTCTGGCTTTCTTACAGCGGTTGACTGATTGTACCCGCCAGCTGGCTAATATCATAATTAACAAAGTTGCTACTATATCTGCAAAGTTTAATCGAAAAATTTGCCAGCGATATGATGGCATTGTCACAAAGATCACAAGGGACACGGAGTTGACTTTTGCTCAAGGTGGAATGGCAAAGCCGTATAGGCAAGATGAGAAATCGTGAACTTGTTCAGCCGAAGGTACGTTTGTTTGCTTTTTCATAATTCCACACCTGGGCTTTCTTATTCAGATTTTTTTTTTTTGTTTGATGGCTTGTGGATTACATTTTGTTTTGTGACCAAAATGATTTGTAAAAAGATCCATATGCATCTTGAGCATTTACATCATATTCTCTGAAAGCTTTGGGTTTTTTCCAAATCTGGGAATTCAGAACTATAATGAAATGGCTTTTGATGCAGAGAATAGAGTATAAAGCAATGTTTTGCCTGTCGTTGTGTCTAACCTTTATCGGTTTTCAGATTAACTGTTTGTTAACAAGTATCAATTGAACCTTTTATATTGTGTAGCCTTGGATTCATTTTGCTCAAAAATAAGAGCCATTGCTCTGCTTTTTCTATTGTGTTAACCTCGTTATAGGGGTGAAAAAAGCAAGCATAGTTCTAGAAGATGTGGAGGTCCTATTTCGGTTTCAAGAAATGCTCAAAGCAGTTGGGAAGGAAGGCTGGGGTCTTGACTTTTGTCAAAGTAATTGGGGCTTTTTACAACATTTAGAAAGACCAGCATATCTTAAAATCATGCTATTCCTCAATGCCAGTCTGGCCATTGACTGTCATACCTGTATTTTCTTTTTTACTGGGATTTGCTTTGCTTGATTGAATATTCAGGCTCTGGGGAGTTACCCAAATTATAGTCATCACATATTGCTAATTAATGAACTTGAATATTAATGAGAAGGAGTGTGTGCCTCTGTGTATGCCTGTGTGCTTCCTCAGAGTACAAAGAGAGAGGAAGGTTTCTCAAAAATGATGCAGAAGGTGAAGTTTGGGCTGTTTATGCTGTGTCACATCACCGCTAGAATACCAAAGCAATCAATCTGCAGTATAATTGGGACTTACCCTGAGGTTCTTTGCTTCCCTCTGTGGTCGTCTAGACCAGTATATCATGGCAAAAATAAAGCAAATTTGTGTGTGTGTTTGTTTGTTTGTTTGTTTTACCAATGCCATTTGCTGTGTGTATTAATAGCAGTTTTTAAAACATAATGAAATGACATTTTGGAAACGAATGCATAGCAATGCGTATTTTTAATAAGCCCATTTAAACTTTCTCACGGCTTTATTCCTAGTCATGGGAGACTAGATACTCTGAATATATTTATTTGAAAATATGAAAATCAAATTTCATATTCTCAAAACTTAAAAAATGAGCCACTTAGGAGATTGTGAATTTTAAACTCTTTAAGTGTCCGAGTAATAGAAAAAAAAACTGTTGAAATTTTGGCTAAAATTTGACTCAACATATTTCCAATCTTCACTAAAATTTAATGACGTTGATAAGAAATGCTGGAAGTGGAGGTTTAAGGTATCATTTTATTATATTCCGGATGTCATTTTCGGAAGAGAGTGTTATTCTCATGAGAGAGAATCTCTTTTTTTCTTTGACTTTGCATTTCTCGCCTCCTAGTATCTGGTACATAATAGGCACTCTATATATTTATCGAGTGAACAAATTAATGAATTTAAGTCTTTCTGCTGCTGTTCAAATATGGTTAACACTTGCTGCCTCCAATCAATAACTTTTGAACGTAGTAAACATTATGGATAGAAACAAGGAGATGAATGGCATAATCACAGACAATAGGGGGGATTAAGTTCCTAAAATGATATAATGTTGTTTTAACCTAAACCTCCATAACATTTTGTGTCATTGAGATTTCCTATTGTAAGAACTCAGTTGGAGTAGCGAAGGTCTATGAGGATTAGAAAAAGCCAGGAAAGTGGTTCACAGCTGATACACCCGTTCTTTTAAACAGGATTATCTCCTGAGATGTGTAGAAATGAACTCTTGTCAGAGTTTCAAAGGAATTAATATTTTTGGTAAAATGTGCTAATGTAAAGAGTTAGAAGATTAGTGATGCATAATGAAAGCAGTGCGTTCTTTCGCATGGAAATAGGAATATAATAAATGTCCTGCAGGTGATTGGGGCTGTAGCAATTTTATTGAAGATTAAAGTTTGATTGACCTTTGTTAGGGTGATTAACCCTTCTGAAATTAAAAGCTAGAGCTGAATTATTCTGGCCAATTTAAATGCAAACATTGAGCAGGTCGTATGTCATTCAACTAATAATAATTAAAAAAAACCCTATTTTAATTTTCATTTTTGCACTTCTGAATGGGATGCTGCTTTGGAAGGATCATAGCTCTGGCGAGAGCATCCCAGTGGCAGGGAATATGGACTAATGTATAGATAATTGGGAGCACGTGGGAAGCGTCCCAGGCATCACTCCTATCCAAACATCAAAACCACCGCCTCAAAAAAAGCCGGGAGCCTGAAGGCAATCTCCACACACTGAAAAATGCGTGCTCTCAATAGAAAAACCAATCTAGAAATGTCCTGAAGAGGTTAGGAATAAATAGCAGGGACATCTCTATTCTAATCCACTGCTAGCCACCTAAACTGGATATTATATCCGTGTTAAATCTGTATGATGTCTCCTGTAAATGGAGTCTTTGTGGTATGGTTGCTTAGGAAGCTGTTTGTTGCAAAATGTTGATTTCTTTCTAATGTTTAGAATTTCGTTGCCTGTGATCTCTGAGAGTCTATAAATATATTCAGTATCTTACATTAGGTCCAAAAATGTTATAGGAGGAGCGAACTCTCGTTGTTTACAAAGTCATGTAATGGGTGGGTTTTATTTTTCTTCATTAAATTTTTCAGAAAATTTGTGAAAAAAGTTACATATTCACGTCACTGCAAAAGCTGTTGCTATTTTTCATATCACGTTAAATTTTTTTATTCCCAAGTCAGTGAGTTAAGTCCCACCACATAGTGAACAACATCTTCCTTTTATGTGTCTGTGGACTATTAAAATGATAATACAGGTTCTCTTCATTCTATATCTAATTTACTTCTCTCTCTTTTCATCAAAGCATTCACTCTGAACATGTCAAGGGACGAATATCCCAAGTATTATAGTGTAAAAATTAAGAAGCCTGAGGTGCTATGGTTTATTTTTGCGCAAGCTTTTCATGTACCCTTTTTAGCATTTTTTTCTGAAAGATAGACTTCTACCCCAGGCCTATGTAGAAAGTCAAAGATGAAAATCCTGTGATAGAGTGAGAGAGAATTCAGTTGGCTACGTGACGCTGGCACCCTCCAAAGAGCGGGGTGATACCTTGCAGTACAGATTAATAATCTGTTTGGCTAAGATCTGTTTGCTATAAAGATAATTTCCTAATTCTTAATCGTGGGGTTGGTATTCAACCATAAACTGTAAACAAATATGTTGTTCTGTACCTTGCCTGATAAAGTGTATTTTATTAGCTTTAGGTTGGGTACATTAAATTGCCCAACTTTTTAAAAACCCAGTTGTTCCGTGATAATACTTTTCTTATTAGAGACACTTCTCACTAAAACAAACAAACAAACACTACTCTAAACTCAGTCTCTAAAATAAGCACTATTCATTCTTCAGCTGTAATTCAATAATCCCCTCTAATTTGATTATTCTTATTTTACCTCTTACCAGAACTGAATGAAAATAATTGGGCGTTAAAATTTATTGTAAACATGACATCCTCTCAGCATAAAAAACGAATATGCCAATCTACTGATAGTATCTTCTGTGTGTTGCCCTCAGTTACCAGCAGTCTTTCCCATAAAAGAAAATACGGCTTGAGAAGGCGAGGTTCATATTGTCTTGGCGTAGAGAAAAGATGTGCTGAAAGAGCAGAGGCAAATAAGATTATATTTTGTTAAATCCCAAATCCAATCATTTGTTTTGCTTCAGTGTATTTAGAAGACATTTTTATTTCTTTGTTGCCTTTGTTTCTGGCAATCTGTTCGCCTCTAATCCACCCAGTCCCAGACCTGACATTTTCTCTTATGGCTGCAAAAGAACATTCTTTACCATTAACAACCAAAATTAATCCTTTTGATATTTTCTTGGGCCGCATATTTTAGTAGGAGTCCTGGTGCTTAAAAACCAGACTCTCCGTAGAGTGACCAGTGGTGTCGTTTTATTAACTGCATCTTGTATGGTTTGTGAGTCAATAATTTAATGCCACAAAAATTTAGAGTAGACCTACTATGAACAATCGGATGGTGCCAAACCAAAGAGAGACAACAAGTGGCAAACACAAGGATTTTCAAGGTTTTTAAAATCCCTCATGGTCAAGAACTTGTCTGAATTTTTCAAGGTGTTATTCTCCTTAGCGGGCTGTGCTTCTAGAATAAAATGATTTGGTTAACGTTGGTCAAGTGAATTTTTTCTTGTAGTTTGTTTGACAAAATCATAAAGATACCCCGGATACCATAAATGCTCCGATGTTAACTTCCCAGCTAATTGTGAAAGTTCTGAAACATCAGTTTGCGGGTGAATTGGAAGGTGACCTACTGGAGGGTAGTGACTTGTAGCCTGTTGAGGAGGTGCATTCCATGCCACTTGTTTTCACACCACTTCTGCATAGGACTTTGGAATATGGAGAACTGCTTGATAAAATAGCTTCTGACTAAAATGCCTTTAGCATTAGTCTTTCTGGAGCCATCACCAACTAATCTGTATGGGGTGTCAGCAAGAATTATTTGGGTACCTCATATGTACCACGTATCCCCTCAGTGCAGCCAGGTGGGCCCATGAGTCACGTTTTCTGGACCAGAAACTGAGACTGAGGGTGGAGAGCAATTGGCCTGGCTTGGAAGCAGGTGCCATATTTCAACGCCTTCTTGAAACACCAGAGCTAGTGTTGCCATATCTGTAGCATCCCACTTTGCTGAAACTTGGTGATTGTGAGCATGGGGATTTGAGATGATTGTAAACTCTTCTCTCGGACAAAGGAATTTGCTAAATTGCAGGGACTACAAGGAAAGAAGGAACTCTCCCCTGATTTGTTCCTAAGGGAGAGAAGAGGTGCTTTAGAATGACCGAGATTATTCATGGGCATATCCATGCAATGAGCTTGACTTGGTTGGCTCATTTCATGGAGACTAAAAATTGTCCTGCCCAAATATTAATCATTTAATTCTTGAAAGTCAGCCAATAAGCTCTTCTTTAAAAAAATTGCCTTTAAAATGTTTGTAATTAACTGTCTTTCATTTGAAATTTGTAAATAATTCTGTTGAACCCAGTGAGAGTCAGAGGTATCCCCACCTCGCCTCACACACTGTCATTGGCTAAGCAGTTTAACAACCCTTGATAAATGTGCCTCCATGTTTTTATGATCCCTCCTCCTGAAACTGCATATGAGCCCAGTCTGTCAGATTGCTCTCCCATTGGGAATTGCCCAGTTGCTTATACCAAATGAGTTTAAGTGAATATGTGAAAAAAATCTTGATATATATATATATAGATATATATATATATATATATCTATATATATATATATGATATTGTATGGGGTTACTGTAATGTGAGAGAAAGCCATCACGCTCCTCTGGCAGAAACAATTATTGTCCTCATTTCCTAATTCATTACGAGAACAAAAGAGTTAGCATGGGTTAAACAAAAAGTAAACCTTTGCAAAATTAGCATAGGAGGTTCTAAAAGTTTGGAATTGACGATCAATTTTCAGTTGGAGAGTTGGTCCACTTTTTAAAAGTTGATTCTTTTGGTCTGTGAACCCTCAGAGCTTGGCTCAGAGGGGTGTGATAGACCTAAAGACATCTCTGTTTCTGCCCACAAGGGCATAGGAGAGTGCCTGAGACATGGTAGGTACCAAGGGAATGTTTGTCAAACTGGATCACGATTATTACCATCAAAATAAAGTTAAGGACATTGAATTCAATATTTCCTTATAAAGTCCTGGGGTTTGCACTAAGAAAGAAATCTAAGTTTCAGAGTTGGAAAAGAGAAAAGGGAAATTGAGATAGATGATAGATGAAGGATGGATTCCCATATCTACTATAGAATTCTTTTGAGAATGACCCAATTTTTTTCTTTACTTTGACTTTAATGCTCAAACCTGTCAATTTCCTTCCCACCTGAATTGTTAGTTACTGGTTACTGCTAACTTACCAACAGCTAAACTAGTTTTTCTGAACTGACTAGAATAATCAAAATTATCAGATGGGTTGATGATTATAGGAAAATAAGAAAAATGATTCACAATATTCATTTTGAAAATGAATGAAAAGGCAACTAGAAGGCATTGTGTAGAATCAGGGGAGGGGTGTAAGAGTATTTGCAGGAAAGTTAGAAATTACTCTTGTGATTCTAACTGTAAATAAAAGTCCTTTGTAGCAGAGAACAGTAAAGTGTATAAGAAAACGAGAGCATCTTCCTTAAGAGATGCTAAGCAAGATGGAAGAACAAGTTTGACCAACATCTTCTAAGTATATAAATACTTGAGAATTCATTAACCATTTGAGTCCTGCTTGATGATGATTAAACCCTTAGGCAGATGTGAATCAACTTCTCTATGTGGAAACATTGAGAGAAACATTTATGAAAAATATGATCCAATTTCTGAAAATACAGGCCAATTAAAGTTTGAGATTTAATTTAGGAATTTTGACTCTGTCTGCATGATGTATATATTAATGATGATTTCTCTCCTCTCATTCTTCATCTTCATAAGCAAAGGGAGATTTTTTTAACTTATTGACATATTACTGAAGAATCTAGCTTTTCTCCAAAATTACACATTTTTTTGCATAAATGTGCCTAATTACCTGAATTCAGTTTTGATTAGCAGTGTTAATTGATGCAGCTGTGGATGGTATCTGTTTACCTAAATTACCATGTGCAAACAGCAATATGTCTGGAAGTGAATATGCTAAACTGAAAATACTAATTAGCTAAGACAGATTGTTATTCAAGTCACATCGTGGAGCTTTCTAATGAAAGCCTAGATGTGTCAGGGTTTTATGATATTCAGACAGAAATGTCTATATTACATATGATTTCTAAATTTAATTCATAAGAACAGATGGGATGTCAGCCAGGGTTCTTCTTCTTTATTCCCGTATTAATGTGAATATTTTACTCAACCGGCGATATTTCATGTGTTTTTTTTCTAAGAAACTCATCGTGTGCTTTGACAGTGTGCCAGCCAGCCCTGCACATCCAGACTCATCTATTTCTTGACCAATATATTCCCAGATTACATCCACCCGCTGTCCCAAAGATGAAGATAAATAGAAGACCTTGCAAATTTAATCACATCAACTGGTTAATTTAATGAAATCCAGTAGTAGAAAGGTTAAACAGACAGCTTCCAGTGAGCAGTATTTTAGGGGTGTTTTCTTTTTGCATCCCAAATAAATAATAGTAATAATAATATTTTTTTTTAATAATATTTTGATCATAGGGATCAAAGTGCTTAGGAATCCCTGAGCACTTTGCAGTACTGGAAGGTAAGTTCTCAGTGCCTTCACGTTGTCTCTCATCTTCGATCATTTAAAAATGGGTCGCAAAGTCATGCTTATTTTGAAGTGCCCAGATTTTAAGTATTACAGCTCTTACTATGTCTTTGATTCCGATTACCTGTGTCCTAAAGCATGACCTGCTTTGCTTAAAGTTTCTCTCCAAAGAAAGCATTAATCTTTTACCATCTGCTGTGGCACTCAGGGCTCATTAATGGCAAGGTAGCTTCGAGGTACCCAAAGATTATAGTACAAATCCTACACATCAAATCGTGAAGAATAATGGACCCGTCCTCCCTTTCCCAAGGGGCTGAATAACTGTGCTTAATACATAAGAAGTCTCTTCTTCCCAAAGGCTTGAAAATAAGGCCTCTTGACTCAAACTTAAGAGTTTAAGATCCCTTATTAGGTATTTTAAGATGCCATGAGCAAAATGGGGATAATTTTCATGATGCAAATTTGAACATAATTATAGTTTGGCATATTTAATTTAGGTTTAAGTGAGAATTATAATTACCAAAAATCAAATTATTTCCATTATGCTAATTTCTATTCCCAAAGTTTTGTGTCATTTGGGTTCTCGAAGATAGGTTTAGATCCAGCAAAATTACAATCAAATCTAGTACTGAAAATAAGGAATTTGTGGAAATGACTCTACTCTTGTTACATTTTGGCTATAGAAATTTTAAAGTACAGTGAACTGGCCCCAGATACCATGAAGTCCTCAAAATAGCCTAAATCAAAGTTGAGAAAGGGACATAAGTCCTGCTTGGACCATTGATCTTCCATTTTCTGTATTAACACCAGTTAGTTGTAACATAGCATTGCCATTTGCTGTCTAATCAATGAAGCTCACCCCAGTATTTTTTTTAAATAAAATTTATGTGTATTACAATTATGGTTATTTAATAGCATGCTTTAAAAAGTCACCTTTAAAATTGTCTTGCCTTAAATTATCATTTTGGCATTTGCCTTTTCAAAAATGCCTCATATAAAATTCCTTTATTCTGGAAATATTTCTTCTTGAGAACTTGGGATTATTTTGTTTCCCAGCAGCTAAATGTAGTTTGCCACATGTTCTGTGGGTAGTCTCAGGGAGTTCATTGTTAAAGAACCAAAATATGGGTGTGTGGATGTGTGTGTGTATACATACTTTCATAAAATCACCTAAATGAAGGGTTGAATGTAGACACTAACGTCCCTCAACCAGTTTGATTGTGAATGTGCTTACTGCCATGCTGTTACACTCAGTAAAGCGACTTCTGAATAAACCTAAGTCCTCTTTCAGAGCAGAGAGAAGAAGGAAAGTTCTCCCTGCCAAGCTCATCCATCTCTGCTATTATCAGTGATGTCTGGGGCACTCTTTGCTCATCATGAGATTCCCTATATATTTTAGTAAAAGTTTTTGTTTGTTTGTTTGTTTGTCTTGTCTCTTTGTGCAGATGTGAACTTACTTGGTGTCAGAATCTCTTCCATAATCTTTGTTGACTATGTGTTAGCATTTCTACACAGTAACCTTAAAATGGGAAACCAGGTCAGTGATGTGAAATGTAAAATGGAGTTACGGAGTGTTATCAGACATTGCAATGAATTGTCTTTAGGCAAATCACTTAACCTCAGTGTGCAAATTAGTTAATTTTAAGAATAAATATAGCTATCTTTCTGACTTATTAAGGATTTATCACTTGTGCCCAAGGTTCAATAGATCTGTAAATGAAGTGTATGAATCTTTTCTTTGAACTCTAATTGGCATGTGGGGGAAGCAGGTCAGACTGAGTTAAAGGCTGAGAGACTTAATCCTTTGAAGAAATTTTGATTTAGTTTTATTACTTCTAAGTATTGCTAATGTATTCTAAGATTAATTTGACTCTTTGAGTGCTTCGTGTATGCTGGTTTCTTTTCAAAGGGTTAGACTGTAGACTCCTTGAAGGTTCTCTTTTGCTTCTTGTTAAACCTTCCCCTGTACCTTGCATAGCTGTAGGACATGAGAAGTGGTATGCACACAGTGGGAGCACCTGCTGGATGCCTGGAGTGAACTGTGGGTACCAGTGGGTCCAAGTCATGGCCATTAACCCCATTTATAGCTCAGTAACCTAAATTATAGGATATTGTGTATTTCCTGGCCCAGCCGTTGTAAACCCTCTGAAGATACGTTAAAAAAATTAAAAAAAAAATTAAAAAGTTAAAGCTCCTGGTTATTTTTAGAAAATTGCATGTTTTTGATCAGTTCATGTTTGGTCAAAGGAACCCTAATATTTTACAAAGAACAGAATTCATTTGAATTTGCTCTCGGATAAGCATAGCATATGCTACACTTGAATTAATGCAAATTTCAGATGAATAAGATTTGACCTGGTAAGCAAAGTTTTGTAAATAGGAAGACCTGAAGATTTTGCCTCTGTCATTTGCCAGCAATGTGGCCTTGGGGGGCATTTCTTAATTCTTTTTGGGCCTTAGTTTACCCATATGCAACAGAGAGATAATAATACATATCTAGAGTGGTGTTACAATGAATAAACCACACAATGTATATAAACATATTAACTTAATGCATATCATCAAGTTGGCACTTAATAAATAGATATAATTATTTAATAAAACACGATAGCTCTGCAGCAAAAACCAACAGAAATTATTAGAGAAATTTTCTTATTGTGACATTCATTAACTCTTAAAGTCTTATGCAGCAAAGTGATTCAAATTTCCCGCCAGTATACATACAAACCCATTTTGTCCTGGGTGTATATATGTGCATGTGTGTTTATATACATACACATATCATTTACATAAGAATGAAATTAAACACCTGTCTTCTCAAGGCGTGTTATACACAAACATATATTCCTTCTGTTCATATAATGTCTTACAGCTATGTAACATTTCATGGCTCAGAAGCAATTCTGTACACATGATCGTATGTGATCTTCACAATAATGAGATAGGACAAGTGACATTATATTTTTCTTTATAAATGATATAGGCAGAGATGTTAAAGAACTTTCCCAGAATCACCTGCTACAGTGAGGGACAGGGAAGCAATGAAGGTTCAGAATACACTCAGAGAATTTTTCTGGACTGTTCAGGAAAAAGAAGCTATTAATGCTGTTTCTCCATGCAACATTAGCAGAGTAACATCCTATGTAAATATTACCGTATTTAAATATAGGGCTGAGGATGCGTATATTGTGAAATCCAGGACATTATCCATGTTTTGACAGGTGGAGTGGAATTTGTTTCTCCTCAGTAAACATGTGTTAAGATATTCTGACTCATTGCCTTGTTCACAATAGTTAAAGATTACTATTTCCATCCTTACTACTAGGACTTTTGTAGAAATGAGGTGAGCTATATTTTGAAAAGCTGGGACCAGGAATTTAGGTCTCTTTCAGGCCTGGCCAAGAGCCCAGAGGTGGAAACATGGGTACATATGTAGGGATTTCTTATGAAATTAGCACCCGGAGCCAGATTTTAGAAAAATCTGTTCTTCCTTCATATAAGGAGCTGGTAACAGGAAATGGAAAAATGACCCCAAGGAAATCATCTCATTCATATGTTACTTGTTATGTTGGGTTAAACTATTTCACTGATTCCACGAATATTTCACAATACCTTGTGTTTGTGAGGTATCCCAAAATATACTGTAGGAACGTAGAGAGGATAAGACACGAAGTCTCAAGGACTTCAAATAACTATCTTGTCATTATGTACCTACTATTGCATGTATTATGTACTTCCTATTGCAATAGGATATAGTTCAAGTGGCAGATTCTTCCTCCTTTAATTCTAAGATATTAAGTAATACATGCATTTGTTTATGTATTCATTCAACAAACATTTATTCCTCCCTGCATGGGTGGTGGAATACAATGTGGTCTCTGAAATCAGATGGCCTGGGTGTAGATCATTGGTTCTCCACCAGTTAGTGGTGGGGGGCAAACTATTTGACTCTTCACTTGCTTGTCTTTAAAATTAAGTTGATCATAATAAGATAGTTATGGGAGTTAACAGTATCTGTAAGGCATTTCCCACTGTGTGGGGCACACGCAAGTGCTGTCATTTCACCAAGGGTGTGTTCCTTCATTCAAGGGATGTAAAAATAGTTGGAATAGACAGACACGCACACCAAAAGCAACTCGAGAATTCTACATGGCATTTAAGGAGGTACAGTCTAACATGGTCCAGACTCCACCAGTGCTGACAGAAAGTAGAAATAGGAAAGGTCTTTTCGAGAGAGGGGAAACGGTACCAGAAATATTTTCTGAGCAGTGTGGTGTCTGAATTCTAACCATGCCTTTGTCGGTATGTGTAGCCTGATGAGCATCTCCCTGGAGACCACTGTTAATTTAGGAGCCTTCAACATCTGTGCAGTTTAAATAGGACCAGAGCCCAAACCTAAAAACACAAAGAACACAATTTCTTATTAAGTGTGGTTGAAGAGGACAACATCCTTCCCTGGGCTTTGATTCATGAACTACGTGGACCCAATGGAGGCTGGGTTGTTGCCTTTTTGAGATAGCAGGCATGGTAGAGTGTTGGTGTATTTGGACTTTTTCAGGGTTCTTATGTCCAGAAATTCCAAACTAGATTTTTGTCATTAGCTCGTCAGGCTTGTCTTAAGCCCACTTAATGAGGTCTGGCCGTGGAATGTCTTTCATGTTCGATGGCCTTTGTGCTGAGTCTCAGCTACTCTCAGCTGTGGCAGAGAAGTTAATGAAGATACCACAGTGCTCGCTTGTCTGCTGCTTTTGAAAACACACCTCGTATGTGTTTGGGTATTTAAATTCTGTTTTCTAGCTTTTAGGGTTTATATCCTCGTGGTGCATTCAAGTGCTATGGAAATAAGACCAGATGGATGTGACAACCAGCCATTCGGGAAATTACATACACATTACATTTCAGAAAACCAGTGTACATATGTCTATCTGGATGCGTTCATATGCTGGATTATTTTTGTTGCAGCCAAATGGTTGAGATTTCAGTGAAGCAGTTACCTAGAATGTCAGCCTGAGAATTCCTCTCTGAGGAAAAGCAGGGACTGTGGTGAGCTGTGTGTCAAACACAGTGAACGTGGGGACAGAGTAAAGGTCACCCCACATTTCTCTACCTTCCTTTAGTTTTCTCTGTAGCGCAGACTATGTAGTTTTACAAACTATGTAGTTTTCTTTCTTTTTTTTTTTTTTAAGAGTTTTTTTTATTTATTTGACAGAGAGAGAGATCACAAGTAGGCAGAGAGGCACCAGAGAGAGGGTGGAAGCAGGGTCCCTACTGAGCAGCGAGCCTGATGCGGGGCTTGATCCCAGGACCCTGATATCATGACCTGAGCCAAAGGTAGAGGCTTAACCCACTGAGACACCCAGGCATCACTGTAGTTTTCTACATAGTCCATAGTGCAGACATTATATTATTAATTTTTTTTTTATTGTCTACCATCCCCCCGAATGGAAATTATATAAGGAGAAGGAGTTTTTCTGCCTTGTTTAATACTGTAGTGCTTGGCACATTGTAAGCACTCTATATATGATAATGAATAAATTGGCTATCGCTGAGATAGTGAAATGGTATTTAATCTCCCCTTGTGCTAAAAGCCTACATGACATGAAGGTTATCTTTTGTCTCTGAAATGATGAACAGATCATTGTGAATAATGGGGCTGATGGTCACGGTCATGTCTATCACTCACACAGTGTTTGCTCTGCTCCAGGTACTAGTCTGAGCACTCACAAAGACCTTTGGTGTGGAGGCTGTTACTCTCTCTATTTTCTGGAAGGGAGTCTGAAGCACAGAGACTCTCATGTGACAGAGCCAAGATTCAAGCCCACCAGGCTGTTTTTCTATATCTCATGTGTGATCAAAGGCTACTTTCGGGGTTTGAAAGTAAGTCTTCCAGGAATCTATCTATCCTTTCAATTAGCAAAAAATCTACAACCACAGTTATTTCTGTGTTATTCTTAAATATGCTGCTCAGTGCAACCCAGTGGTGCAAGGACTAGGAAGCCCATTTTACTCTAAGAAGTAGAAATCTGGAAAGGCAGTCACATCTCCGACTTCGTATTATTCTCTCCATCGAGTTTGCCCATCTACTTGCTCTTCTGTGGAAAGGAAAAATGATGATAAATGCTGTAAATAAATACTCTGAGTTTTTGTGCTTGTTAAAATACTGTGTTAACAAGCCCCAAAACATATTTTCAAGCTAAATGGAAAGTTGGTATTGTGGATTCTACCTTGGCTTACTCAATGTTTACTCAAGTTTTATTCTCACTGATGCACATGACAACAGAATATTCAAATTTAGCTCTGAAATTGAAATATATTATAGAACTTTCAGCAACAAATATGTCTGCACAATTAAGGTTGGTTAAATTAACGTTGAAGATTAGTTTCTGTACCTCAGCCCAGACCTCCCAGGGTGGTGTAGGCTTTGTCCCGGGTGAGTGCCAGAAGTCAGAGTGGACAGTATATAGAATGCAGTGTATTTATTGGTCACTGCATATAGAATACAGTGACCAATAAATGTTCAGGAGAATGGCATAGTTTTCAGGGATAATTTGTATAGTGGGGGAGCAGTGTTCTATTGCAAGAGGGACCATATCCTCACAAGAATTGGGAATTTTGTTCATGACCTGTACATTCCCCTGAAACCTCTCCTGTTGTTCACCCATACAGCCATATTATCTTACCACTTCATTTTTCTGATACCCCTTCCATTCAGTCCAGGTGCCCAAATCTGTCCTCCTACCTCCCTTCTCTTGAATTTATCAGTTCCATGAAATCCCATTCAAAAAATGAAATAGCCTTATTGGGGCTTACATAACTCTATCCATTCTTTTTATATAATATGCACTTATATGTTATACATTCTTGGTATTACCTAATATGGTAGAATATATCAGTTCCTGCCCTACTACCTGAACAAGATGATTCACACAAAATGTTTAACCATAAGAAGCATATGGTAACAAACCCCAATAAATGGCATCTCTTATTAGGCATCAATTCCCTATAAAGATATTCAAATACATTGAAAGAAACTTGGAGAATTTAATTTTACACAATAACTTTTGGATGAGCTCATGATCTTTCCCATTCTGGGTCAGATAAACAAAATCATATGTTTCTATTAAATTACATTCTCGGACTTAATCATCATACTGAATCTAGTATGGTTCCTCATATCTTCTTTTTCATATATTATAAAATCGGCTGGACCTCATGTAACAGTTATCATCATCATGATGATAACCATATCTCAACAAAACACAATATTTACTGCACACTTCCCAATTTGTAGGGCACTTCCCCTTATGTTTTCTTCTCACAGCCCTCTGTGGTTGACATTGCAAGTACAGGGGAGACAAATCATATTGCTAGTGTGGGACAGATCTAAGATTCAGACTCCAATTCTCAGATTGCACATCATAGTGAATAAATGGGAAATCTATTCAATCATTAGTACCACAAAGAATATTTAATTACACCTGCAGGCATGTCCCACCTTCAGAGAGCAGATTTTAGAAAAAATATTTTTGAACTAATCAGTGATTGAGGCTGACTTTAAGGAATGTAAACATTCTCTCCTGTATCTCTCTAGATGGTGGCTGTGGAAAGGGTTCTCAGACACTGGCTTCCAGTTGCCCCCAATCTCTTCTAGCAGACAGAAAAGCAAGCAGGTAATCAGGGTATGGAGCCAAGAATATTTGCTATTTTATCAGAACTCAAATATGACAAGGCCAGAAATATAGAAGATTGTGGCATTTTTAAAAAAGACTTATTTTTTTAAAAGCACTTAACAGCTTATAACAAAATTGAGAGGGAAGCGCAGAGATATCCCATATACCCCCCTGCCCTACTCGTGCATAGCCTCCCTCACTATCAATATCACTAGAATGGCACATGGTTTTTACCAAGGATGAACATACATTGACACACCATAATCACCCAAAGTCCATACTTAACTTAGGCTTCACTCTTGGTGAGGTACATTTTGTGGGTTTGGACAAACATATAATTACATATATCCATGTCTCTAATGGTTGCATTGCACCGTAAATCCTCTAGGCTCTATGCTCTGCCTAGTCACCTCTTCCCCTCCTCATACCACCTTTGGCAAACACCGACTTCATTTCTGTATCTGTAGTTTGCCTTTTCGATAGCTTCATACGGTTGGAATCTAACAGTATACACTCTTTCAGATTGGCTTCTTTCAATTAATAATCTGCATTGGAGGTCCCTCCTTGTCTTTTCATGGCTTAGTAACTTATTTCTTTTTAGCACTGAATAATATTCCATTATCTGGATATACCACATCTATTTAGCCATTTACCTACTTACAGTCATCTTGGTTGCTCAGGTCATGGAATTTGATGAGGAAAAAATTCTAGGGATGAATGGGTCTTTTCATTAATATGTCTAATACTGTGGTGTTACCATGATGCCACATAAATATGTCTAACAGTTTTATGAAGAAGGGATAAATGAGGCATGGATTTTTATAAATTATTTGTGTTGTCAGATGGGAGGAGAAATGGGAATATGCCAGTTTCTTATGAAACACCGGTTCAGCCGGTGACAAAACATCCCAGTTAACAGGAAGGATTGTCTGTGGGTGCAGTGTGAGTGCTTAGTCACTGCTGGGCAAGAGAAAGTAGGAAATGGAAGAGGATGATTTAAGTAGAGCTGAAGGAGATAACACCTCAGTCGTTATTATCAGCTAATCATTGTTGCTTTTCTATCATGTACCCCAGATCTTCATCCTTGAAGGGCTTATATCCAAGGTAGATGAATAGTACTGTTTCTGCCGACTTATATTCCTAGTCATGGAGAATATTTGAAGAGTATGCTTGTGTGTTGGCAGGAGATTTAATCTTCCCACCTATGTTTTCAGTCAAGGAAATGTTAGCGTCAAAGTACATTTTGTGATTTTGACTATTTTGTTGTGGTGGAAGTGAAGAAAAAATATTTTGACCATGTATGAAACAAATGAAAAGTCTACCACCTGAAAAAAATAACCAATGGAAGTTGACTTGGAAGGTTTGCTTTCATGTTATCAAGCCTTAACAGAACTCTAGCTCTGAAAGCAGAAACTTCGGGAAGAACGATTTGAAAATGTATCAATAAAACAGAAAAAGATTTTAGAGTTTTCAGGAAGACTGGCCTGCCCATTTCCCACTACTCACCTGGAATGGTTTTAAACTTTGAAAACAACATAGAACAAACACATTTGCACATCATTAGCATTAAAACAAGCTCCCCACCCCCACCCCCCATAAGAAGTCAAAATATCCTTCAGGAACAAATTGGTTGAGTCTCAAATCCTTTTCAAATTGCAGAAGAGAACATGTTTTACCTTACCAGAGTATGACTGGCAGACCGTTGAGAATACCTTCTGTATACATATGTATTTATTTGATTTGTGAAACAGGCCCTTTTCGTTCATAGCCAGAGGAACCATTCTCAGAGAGCATGCAGGCAATCAAAATATTTTCAAATCCCGAAAGCCAAAGAAAACTAGCTTTTCATTTATTTACCGGGGGTGGGTCTTTGTAAACATTTTCTTTTTTTAAACTGGCCCTCGAGGGCAGTAAGCTGGGTCTCCATTAGACCGGAGTGGAGAAAAATGATAAGGATTAAAGGACATTCAGCAGGAATGTCCTGCAAATAATGTCTGCCTGAAGATGTATGGTCAGTCAGGTAAGTCTAAGCAGGTGAAAGTAAACAGAGGATAGTGTGTGTTCATGCAAAGCATCCAAAATGTTCTGAGCAAAATGCTTCTCACAAACTTAACTAGGTAGTATATTTGTCAAAACAAAACCAAAAAAAGACCAAAAAAAAAAAAAAAAAACATGAGGTGGTTTTGCCATCCCAATCTCAATACTGTATGTCAGCAGTATCCTAAGTATTGATGAAGGAATATAAACATTCAAGAAATCAATGGGTATTTTTTGCTGGACTTGTAACTGTTGACATAGAAGCCGGTATTAGATAACAAAAAGGGTAAGTTCCAGATCTGTCCTCCACAGAAAGAGAATGAAGTGACTTAAACTAAGTTAGAGTTTCAAATCTCTACAGAATTCCATATTTTGTAAAAATCTCTACAGAATTCCATATTTTGTAAATGAAGCTTTCCTTCCCATTTTATATGCCAAGAGACCAACACACACAACATTTGTTAAGTAATTAGCATCACTCAAAAGTTCAAAGTTGAAAACAAATTGAGAAAATCAAAGGATATTATTGGCAAAGAACCTGTTCGTAGCATTCTAAGTGCTGTACAGACAGCCATTAAAATAACTAAATATTGAAAGAACTGAAATCATGTAGATGGTCCAGATATGGGGACACTGACTATTTTGATGGTCAAGGGGCTTCTTCAGGGAATTCACCCGTATCAGATACTTTTAAAATATCCCGTGGACCCAGTTGGATCCCGTGGACCCAGAACAAAATATCATTATTTCAAGACATTAATAAATGTCTTTAGCCTATACGCTCATCTACATACATGCTAATTGGGAGTGGGAAAGTAGGCTTACCAAATCCCAAAATTCAAAAATGTATGGAGTTTTCACTAAAGCCATTGAGGAAAGAATGGACCTACCGTCACTGAACCACTACTGTATTCCAGGTCATCATTATATAACCTCTACTCGTCACAGTTCTCTGGAAATGAGACAACACAACTGCTCTTTTGTAGAAAGAGAAATATGAAGTTAATTGTGGGGGTTTTCTTTACATTTAAAAAAAAAATTATTTACGTATGAGAGAGAGTGTGTGTAGGGGGAGGAGTAGAAGGAGAAGGATAAGCAAACTCTGTGCTGAGCATGGCCCCATGCCAGGCTCAGTATCAGGACCCCAAAATCATGACCTTGAGCCAAAACCAAAAGTCAGACGCTTAACCAACTAAGCCACCCAGTTGCCCCTGAAGCTAATTGTGGTTGATGAATTTTTTCAAGGTTACCGAGATCAGATTTTTGAGTGAGGGTCACATTTTCAAAGACCGTATTCTTCTTTTCACAGCACGTATGCAAGCTCACTATCTTGAGAGGCCATACTAACTCAAAATGGAAAAATGATCAGTGATGTTTATGGTTCACGGTTAGCAAGCGCTAAGTCCTGTCCCCTTTCATCTGAAGCTCCTCAGTGCTCTTGATAATTGAATTGCCAAGCCTAGCATTTCTTATGCCATCTAGGGAAGGATAGAAGGTTAGCTAAAGGAGAGGGGGAAGAAAAGAGAGAAAAAACATTGGATCTGTCTACTCGGTGTTTCTTCTCTTAGAAGTGGTGTAAGGAAGACCCTTGTTTTCCTACCTTTTTTTTTCTGTCTAAAACAGAAAAGGGGTAGCATGGAGTTAAGAGTAAAGAGAGAAAATTGATGTGACAATGATGAAGAAAACAAGAATGTAGGAAAGGTGGTTTGGGGTTTTTTCTCCATTTCCCTGGCCACCCCACCCTTCACTGAATGAGAATATTCGGTTTCAGGCTTTCAGGCTGAGGTTGTCATGTGAGAAGTGTATACTAATTTCATATTTTCTTATAACTTTCTTTTGAGAATAAGCATTTTGGTTTTCAGCTGTTTATTATTTCAAAGGCATCTATATGCTAATATATCTTATGCTAATTATTTTCATGTTTTCCCCTTAGGTTATGCTTCATCTCACCCACCGGGGAGGATCATCTCTCATGAAAACTTTCAAATTTGATTTTGAAAATTATTCAGAAAAATTTAAGCCATGCTATCTCCCAATGTAGGAAGGAATACACTCTGGAGATTCCTATAATTCAAAGAAAACGGACCTGGATAACATTCGGGTTCTCATGCTACCAGAATCCTCTTGAGAAGGACAGCCAGGTACACAAAGCACTTAACATTGTGACATTGAAGTGTTGGAAGAATAATCAAAATAAAAGTCTAATAATGGGTTTTTAAAAATTGCTAAATTGTTATGTTTGATCCAGAGCTGAGAAAGGAAAGGCTGTTTTCATTTTCTTGGAGTCTGAGGTGTAACTGTTTCTACTGCTAAAAATACCATATTTTAAATGTATGTCATCATTTCTTAGCATCATTGCTAGAACGTTAATTCTAATGGTATGAACGCCTAAAGCTGAGTTTCTGCTCCCAGGAAGAATCTGGTAAAAGAGGAATTTCGTACAATAAGCTAGCCTGACGTTTTCTTCCAGCTTTTTCTTTACAGAGACTTTTGTTGTTGTTGTTGTACTTTGAGAGTAGGTTACAATTAAAAAACCAACCAACCAACCATAAGACATTAGCCAATTAACCTGTCTTAAAAACATTTTTTCGGGCATCTTCTTTGGAAGATAACCAAGGGTTAAAAAGTGACTTCTCGCCATGAGGTACTAAAACTTAGATCACTTCGGAGGGTCTTTTACATTCCTCCCTTGGTTAAGAACTAGATGCCTTTCGTCCCCGAGCACTAGGGGTGCAAAGAGTAGAAGACCCACACTTCTCTGTATTGTTGTCTGCCCGCTCTGCAAAGCATCAGGAGCGTTGGGGGGCTCGGCCTCCAGACTCCAGTTATTTTATGTGCCAGCCTCCTCTTCACCCGCTCCTCTCTCCACTTCTCTGTAGCTGCACCTAATTTCAGTTCTAGTTTCTAAATGCTTTCACTTGGAGGACCTCCACAATGACTTCATTCTGTCAGAAGTGCCGCCCAGCTGCCGCTGTTTCTCCTCTTGGCTCCTGTTAGTGCCTCTCGAGAGCTCCAAGACAGCTTTGTCAGGAGGAGAGTCTCCTTTCAGGGTGGGAAGAAAGGTCTCCTCTGAAAGGGAGCCTGACAAGTATACGAGGCTCCCCTCCAGACAGGAGGGGCTCTGTGGGCGCCTACTACTATACGGACAGGTGTAGACAGGTGCCTGGACAGCATGTGATAGGACGGCCATCCAGCATTTCAACACGTACAGTCATCACCTCTCCACACACAGGTAGAATCGGGGCTGGGGATACGTTTGGTGAATTGGTTAGAATAACTGATCTCCAATTAAAGGCATGCCAACAGTTTGTTGGAAGCTGGTACATACATTCCGTTGCGATAAAAGACTTGCAGTAGTTTATGTGCTAAGCCTTTGTGACCCGTCATTCTTTTCTTCTCAGTCTGCTTATCTGCCCGTGACTACACAAAATGGCTACTCATCTTCATCTACCCTTTTTAAAATGTGTTCAAAGAAGGATTCATTGAATGAACACATTCAACCTTAATGCAGCCCCAGCTAAGAAGAAACTTTCTCTTCTTGCTCTTCTTGGAACACAATTCAAAGACAGTTCAAATAGAAAAGCAATTTGTGTACCATTAGACTCCAAAATGTATTAAGGGTGGGTGAACCATGCCAACTGATGAAGGAGGCTGCCATGAGTGTGTTCTTCCCTTCAGGTACTAAACTCCATAAGGACAGGAAAGACATCTACCAACAGCTGTTAGCCAGTAGCTCTAGAAGGTGGCTGCATTGTGTGGACTCTCAGCCAGTGTTTGGTGGGCGTGACTCAGTCCATATTAGCAATGAAATTTGGTTCAACACAGCTTCAGAGATGCTGTGATCTGTGAGGAGCGGGACTCCTGGGTCCAGCCATGCTCAGGGGACATGATGCAAAGCACACAGCTTTGAATAATCGGGACTACAATCAGAGAAGCCTGGAGCTGAGTCCCATGGGAATGCCTTCTAGTTTTCTGACCCAGATGACTTTCCTATCTTCTTGAGCCTCATTCTCCTTGTAGTTAATATGGGAAGAAAAAAAAAAACCTTACTTATTTTATTTAAGTTAGCTGAGACGATGAAATGAGATCATAAATTTGCATGGTGCCCATACCTAGTAAATGCTCAACTAACGGTCACTACTTCCATTATCATTATTTTTACTAGTGATACTACTTTAAGGATTGTTATTATGGTCATGATTAATGATATTAATGGTTGGGAGAAATGCTCAAAATTTCCCTCTGGGAGAACTCAGATAGTGGAAACCAAAAGAGGCACACATGAGATACTTTTTCTGCTAGTAACACAGGGCCCAGGAAATGAAGATGTGGAAAAACTCGAGTTTTAACTGTGATTCCCTGGAAGCCTCTGAACCATCATAGTGTCCATAGACACGTTCTGTGGTTAAATCTATGATGTCACACAAGGTGAAAAAAAATTGAAGTCCACCAAATTTTACTGCTTATATCTAACCAATACCAGATAGATTCAGGTAAAATAGAGAAAAAAAAAATGTTCTCTTGGAAGAGAGACATTTAATCCTCCCTGCCGAGAATTCAGATGTCCCACTCATGAGCTGGGTTTTCTCTTGTCTTTGGGGTAACTGAGATTATGAAAAGCCATTTCGTGATTGGCTTTGTGTGTTGCTGGTAGTGGTGGCATGTTGATTATGGTGTACAGCTTGAAACTCCTGTATTTTGCAAGGCGTGCCATGGATCAGAACAAAGGCTTTCTATAAGAAAAGCCATCTTGCTGGTTGAAAAGCCCTCGTGAGCTGCCAGGTCATCTTCATGGAGGCAGAACATCGTAAGAAAGCATGCAGTTGGGTCTATAGGCCATTAAAAAGTTTTAGCCTCACTGCCAAACAAAAGAAAAGTAAATTGTCTTGTGTTTGCCCCTGAAACACATGGTCCTTGCAGACAGAAAAGTCAGATGTTAATTAAACCTTTGCAGGACTAGAAGAGATCATGCCATTATGTATTGAAAACTGAGTTTTGACTTCGGCCTGCCCCCCAAAAAAGACCTGCGAATGTATTTGCTAACAAAGGTTCTTACTGCGTACAAGCTGCTTTTAAAGCCAAATGACAAATCTTTTTTTCTTTGTATTTGGAATGGTTCTAATATATCTTGAGTATATAGTTACATATTTCATTTACTTCTTACTGTTTCCTGTGGATTTCCCTCTTTCATGAAGCCAGCCCTCAAAGGAAATGCCGACAATAAATTAACATCCACACCGTGGTGTATTTTACGGTGTTTCATTTTAATCATTCATACTTGGATTAAAGTGCAGCATCCTTTACCTTTCAGTGCTTAGCATATAGTAGAGGCTAAATAAACAGCAAGGAAGAGAGATCATTTTACTAAAATTAGAGCAATACCTTCCTAGATTTTCTTTGCATTCTGTCATTCTTCTGTGAAGTTGGTGTGATTTCTCCTCAAATAGGCGAGATTTGGGATTGTTCACAGTCACAAGTGAGAGAGCAAAATAAGAGAGATTCTCATTTATAAGATTGCCTTTCTCTTATCTAGTGGTCTTGCTTCCCAGACTGTCCGTCTGTCTCTGGAAAGCAAAGTCAATAAAAATGATTAGAGCTGGCATCTCACAAACGTACACCCTTAAACCATGAAGCAGTAATGCTGTGCAGGAAATATTTTTCTGACCTTTTCAAATTGCATCCAACTGTCTCGGGAATTTCTCAGTGACTAGAGGTAATAAGGTTCAATCCGTTTTACTGGCTGGCTTCAAATTTAGTTCCTCCGAATCTCCAACTTATCTGTTCTTTGCATCTTGGCTCTGGCATCCATTCAGCACAGAAATCCATGCAACTAATCTTCCCCCCAACCCGGCCCCCCACTCAGGTTTTGCTAAAGGATCACACCGCAGAATTTACAACTTTGACAACTCTGCACTTATAGCCCCTTGAAAAACAAAATATTGGCATGGGAAGTGTAGTGGGCATGTTTTCTTTTCAGAAGCCCTTGTTGAATTTAATTAGCTTGTAGGTTTCATCTCTGTCTTACATCTCAGTTTTTACCTGTGTGATTTATGCCTCAGTAATCTTCATTATGTAAAACTTTTTCAACTTAACTGTATCACAGGCACTTTGCAGAATATTAAAGAGGCAAATATATGTGAATTTCTTTTGTGTTAAATCGATTTTTGATTTTTTTTATTCTGTGAGTCCAAATGCAGTGGACACATTCTCCTCCAACACCACCCCTCCCCCCAGCCCCGTAAGGATGGGAGTCATCCAAGTGTGACTTGCTAAAAGGCAGCTGGGCGGCCCTATTCTTCATCGTGTTCCCTGAAGGAGAACAGAAAACAAGCTGGGGACACATTTCTTGACCTCATGAAAGTGGTGGATGTCAGGAAGCCTTGACAAGGAGTTAAAAAGCTTGTCTTCCTTTTCATATTGAGAGCATCTCTGTGCTGAATGCGATTCTGGGGTGATATCGGTGTTTTCCTCATTTGTAGGACACACCAGATTCAACGCATACTGTGTTCTGTTGCTCCCATTCATCGCCTTCGCACTGCCTTGTGCAGCGATGATTAGAATCTTGGCTGGAAGTTCCTGTGGTCAGTGGAGCTTGGAGCATCTTTCTGGAGCCTCTCTGTTCATGGGCAAACAGCCATCAGCAGGAAGAAATCTTTTTGAAGTTGCCCTTCTAAGAGTCTGTGTTTGCTTGCACAGTAATTGTCAAGTTTGATCATTGGAAGATATTTGGCTTTATAGAAATGAGATCATTTCAAACAACTCTTCAGAAAATAGGTTTAGAGGGAAGAGGAGGAAGAGCGGGCATTTTTCTCACTCGCAGCAATGTCCTATTTTCTTAAAAGGAAGTGAGTATACCTCTGCAAAAGTTCATCTTCATAAGAGCCTTTTTACTTTTTCATTTAAAAAAAAATAATGGAGTTGGTGAAAGTTAAAAAGAATCGTGTGGAGTATGCTTAAGAGTATAAATGTCTTTGGGGCGCCCGAGTGGCTCAGTTGGTTAAGTGCCTGACTCTCGATCTCAGCTCTGGTCCTGATCTCAGAGTTGTGAGTTCAAACCCCGTGTTGGGATCCATGCTGGGTGTGGAGCCTACTTAAAAATAAAAAAAAAGAAAAAGAAAAAAGAAAAGTAAAAAAAGATATGAGTGTTTTCTGAAGTTGCTATTTTTATTTTAGGAAATTCAGCCCATCTTGATAGTAGACGTTGACCTTGAGAGGGACAATTGTCCTAATGTCCCTTTACAACCCAAGAGTAGTTAGCTGCTATTTTGTTTAGTAAACTTGAGATATTTGGCAGTTTTGCAAAACCAGATTTATCTACTCTTGGCAATTCAGGATCAGTGTTTTTATCCCCAGCTGGGGCAGAATGAAGACTTCTAGGTGATGTCCTGGAGCAGGTCTGTTCCTATTCTTGACAGGGGGTACTCATGAGAGCTGTTCATGCAGGTGTGCCTGTGCATGTCACACAACCATGGGTGGGGCTCAACCATGGGTGGGGTGTGCAAGGCGTGCTCACTAACTTGAATTTGGGGCTGGGGGACAACAACTCCAAAATCAAATGGATTCTAAGTTCTCCCTGGGGACCTCCTGTCTTAGTGCATGGCCAACTTGGCTATACCCATGAACCCTCTCAGAATAGGGAGTGGCTTGGTCTGTGGGTTTGGATTTTTGCACATTGAGCACCTCCTCTTTCCCATTTCTCAGATCTTTCCTACCCAGCAGGATCTGGAGGTAAAACAAAATCAGTGTCCAGCCCTTCCACTGCAAGAGTAAAGTGATTTGAATTTGTGGAAGAAAGGAAAGAGGCGGAGCAAGGGTCCACCTGCCATGGGTTGTTTTGTTTTGCTGGGTATTCGGAGAATTTGGGGCAGGATTGGAGAATGAATGAGGAATTCCCAGGTGGAGAGGCACCAGGGGAATGAAAGGCTGATTAGCAGTGCCATGAGTAGGAATGGCTGTTCCTGGTTGGGTAAGTGCTATTTCCTGGGTGCGTCTTAGGCAACCCAAAACCACACGCTTCATTGTCTGAGGAGCCCAGTAAGACGGGCCCAGCTTTTCTCAATTTACCAGTTTACTGGGGCACAAAGTGATGCTTAAAATGGTTGAAACTGAGTCTACGTTGAGGGGCAGGGGCATTGTGCAAAGAGAATCATTTTTATGTGAAAAGGAAGGAAATAACTCACTTGTAACCAGTGGGCTTTGGAATGTTTTCCTCTTCCTCTTTCCAACTCCTCAGTCACCTCCTCCTTTCTCACTTGGCTTCTCCTCCTTTTTCTTCTCCAAGAGAGAATCAAGGGAGACCACATTGTTAGAAGCACCATCCTACGGTGTCTCCAGCAACAGGCAGACCTTCTTCTCTCCTTAGCCACAGAGTCACTTTCGGTGGAGCTACTTACCTAATGATTTTGAAAGTTTAATAAGGGCCAAGAGTTCTGCCTCTCGTGGCTTATATTATCTTCACACAAGGTAATTTTGATTACCCTGAAACAATCATACAGATGGCAGAGGATGGTGATTATATGCTGTCCTGACAAGTTCACATTCAGCCCGGCCGAATCTGTCTTTCATCTGAGCTAATGATTTACCAGGGAGAAAGAATGGATTGAGGGGAGCAGAGGCACAAAGATATTTTTTGTGAGTAAGCCAGCAAAACCGATTTCTGCGAATATTATGTTTCTAAATCAGGACTGAACTCCTTTCATGAAGGTCGCTTCTTCTATTTGCCTCACGTATCAATATTACAAAAATAAACATCCCCGATTGCCGAAGCCGGTGTGGTATTGCGGCCTTGGCTCAATGGAGATGTCGATGCCCGGGGATTCAATTTCACTCTTACAGCGATAACTAATATACTCTAATTTGTTTCTCAGTGAAGGGGCTTGGTTATTTATTCCAGGTAAACTGGGCTGCTTCTATTGCCACAGCCTCAAGGAGTCACAGAGACTGAGGCTGGCATCCTGTTGGGGCTCCTTTGTTCCCAGGCATATCAGAAGACAGAAAACAGACTCAAATCTTCAGCAGGGCAGTAGACTCTCAAAGATCCCTCACCACCGCTCGCTGCAAATATATCTCTTCCCACAGTGGGTGCTCTGAAAATTTGGACTGCATCTCACTTGTAATAAGTACCCCCTTTAAAAATTTCAAACAGAACTACACAGGAGAGGCCACGGTGTGGCTTTAGATGGAAAGATGATTTCAAGTCACCTCTCCCTCCTCCCTCCCTCTGTCTCTCTGTCTCTCTGAGGTCTCTTGAATATGCATGGGATCACAGCACAGAATTCTTCCATGAAAGCCTTTATGTGTGCACAGGTCCCCTTCGATTCCCATTATCATCCTTACTGGAAATAAACTCAAAATAATCTAAACAAGGAGAACTTGTTCTGAAACTATCTGCCACACACGGTTCATCTCCAACACTTGGCTTTCCATCACTGATGAAGGAAGGGAGCTGATGGCATCGGCTTTAAATCTATAGATTTAGTTGTGGGCACCTGCCTGTGCTTCTGTGATATACTGGCAATCTCCACTTTCTGTCCAGGTTGCAGCAGTGTTTATCTTTCCTTAATTGGAACCCCACTGATACCCCGTGGGATTTCTTCCCATTGGCTAGGCGATGTATCCATATAGACATAGAGCATAGCCACCATGGTCTATGGTAATATTAAAGTCAGAAATATCAACATAGGGATCAAAATTAAGCCAACACCTAGGCTAGTGTAGTTTCCAGACTGCCTTTAATATTACTAGGAACGCGCCCATTTTTCTCAGTGTTTATCCTTGGAGTTAAAGCAAAGTCCGCAGAAATTCAAATTAAATACGTTTTATCTCAGTGTTTCCTCTCAATTTAATTCTTCACTGCATTGCTTCCAGAAGCGAGGGATGCCTGATAAAATTACCAACTATCACACGTAATGAACAAGTAAACAAGGAACACAGGAGTTTGGGCACTGTATGTGGAACTGTTACCCTCTTATTACATCTTCCTTTCTACGTGAATGAGTATAATAAGATCGGCTTTATGCAAATGCCTGGAAAGCTTAATTTTATTAAAATCACATTAATTAAAATGAAATGAACATGTAAATCCCTTTTATCTTAACTTTCAGGGTCAAAACAGGATTCATCACCTTGGACATCAGAGGGCCCCTTCATTGTCTTGTGGTTACAGCCTTTGCCTGTCCCTCGTGCTATTTTCATTTTTGTCACTGGAGTTCATGGAGACTTAATCATCAGCCCTCTAATTTTCCAGAAAAAAAGGAAATATGTTGATTATTGAACTGGCTGCAGAAAAGAGAAGAGGAGGATGAAGAAGAAGATCAATCTGACATTGTAGGTTAATAGTAGGGAACAAAACACATCCATAATTAGAAGAGAAAAGGACTTTCCTTGTTCATTCCAGTTTATAATAAAAAGCCCCTCGCCAAAGTGTCTTAGAAAATAATGCATTCAGACTGAGTCGAATTACCGCCTAGCAGATTCTATTTATCTGTAGCTTAAAAAGCAGCTGCGTTTTTGTAGAAAGCAATGAATGTGGCAGTCCTACTTAAAGGTAGAAGAAAAAGAACACCCCTTGTTTTGTAATAAGGGGATTTTCAATTTAAAAGAGAGAGCGAGCCTGTTGTGTGAAGTACGGTTATTACATCCACTGTATTCTATCTCACCCACCAGGAGGCTAATAATGAACGGCTGGGGAAGGAGGCCAGTGCTACGAGGGTTATCTCCCAGCCTCAGATGCTGGATAAGTCGAAGGAGGCAGAATCGCTTTTGGATGACATTCAGAAAGGCCGGAGTGATTATTTGGAAGAGAAAAGCCTGCCTATTCTTTTCCAAGGTAAACAGTTCATTTCATCTGTTGGCTGCATGTTTCCGTATAAAAATATGTTTATATGAAGATATCTATAAAGTTTGCCTTTAAAAAAAAATCATTTTAGGTGTGTGACTATTCCCCCGGCCTGCCCGTCCACTGATGAATTATTAGCGACCTGCCTTAGACAAAGGATGCGCTCCAGCCCCGCCACACCTAAAGCCACGCTTTGAAGGATCTGCCAAGCTCACTTTTAATCAGGAGAAAGAAATTACCCACATGGAGTCCGCAGAAAATGAGAAAGTAGAGCTCGTGCTGCGAATAATTCCAGCAAGTGCCAAGGGGCTAGTTGAGGAATGGCTTCATGAAGTGAATATCTTTAGCTTGTACTTAGGGTTTGGTTAGCGTATAATCATTTTCTCTTTTAGGAGCGTTGACGATCCTAAGTGTCTTTCCTCACTAAAGAGTGCTCAGAGCATTCGTCAGGACGTTGACAGATTTAATTCCGGCCTCATCTTTGTTGTTATTTACTGTGACTCGATTTACATTTGCAAATGTGCAAAAATCAATTTTAGGCGGCAAGGCTCTCCGGAGCACGCTGGCTGTTAATCGCTGTGCGTGTCCGTGTGTCTTGCTGTTGAGTGCCAGTCCTGTACTTCTGTCTGTGTCTCTGTGTGTGTGTGTGTGTGTGTGTGTGTGTGTGTGCCCTTGTTCTTGTCATCTCTCTGTTGTGCACGTAGGCTGGGGGGTTTGGCCAGCCCGTGCGTTCTCAGAGGTTCTCCCAGGCTTTCCTTTGATTTTTGGACCAGGAAAAAAAGAACGTGTCACATCATGATTAATGGTCAATCTGAATTTTCAATTCATATGAAGGGAAAAGGGGAGAGGATAGGAGCCCAGTGATGAGACCAACCTTTTCCCTTTGGGAAAAGCGTGATTCAAATTAAACATCACTTTCACTGTGAAATTAGTTTGAAGGCTTCTTCCCCCACCCCCACCCCGGCCCCCCACTGGGCCTGGTTTAACTCCTTAGTGCCTGTTCCTTCGAGCGAACCCTTCCATCCCCGCTCTGTGCCCAAGTCTGCTCCCGGGAGGCCATAGCTCCTCTTCTTTTGTCTTATTTTTCTAAAGACCAGGTCCAAGAAACCAAGAAAAAAGATTTTGTCTGTTTCACTGTTTTAAAAGCGTCATGACTCACGAGATACGATTTCCCCCAAAACATGTTATTTCTTTGTGTCCCAAAAGAATGTTTCCAAGAAATCAAAATAAACAAACATAAATAAATAAGTAAATATGTAAATAATGTTCTTCTTTTAAGGATAATTTTGCCAGGGAGGAGGAAGAAGAGGGAAAGCAGGGGATCCTTTCCAAAGAGCTTTTGAGGGCCCTCTGCTTTATGCCGGTTTCTGCCAGCCCAGGGAGCCACAGTGGAAGAGCAGCAAACAAAAACCCCAAGTTTTCTCTCAATTCTCTAGTTTCCCACATAACCAAGTCACAGGATCACCATGTCAGCCGGCAGCAACTTTGGCTTCAAGCAAGGACATGCCAGGACACTCCGAAACTACCCTTCAGTACATACTGGTCCAAGGACTCAGGCCCAGACTCATAGAAGGAACCCGCTGTCCGTGGAAACGCTAGGCAGCTTGCCCATCTGGGCACATTCTCGATGCCACAGTTCGGCATCCTCAGGATGTGATGTTCTTTCTGCAGGTTGCTGGGTTGCAGGGAAAGGGAAAGTGTAGAAAAGGCTAAGTTGAAGCTGGTTCATTTAGTATCTTTTCTAAAGGAAGAAGTTAGGGGCTTTTAAATTCCTTCCCTATAGGAAGAGAGGTGTGTGGGGGTGGGGAGGGGAGCTTCCTGGGATGGGCCTGTGGTGGGGGAGGGGAGGCAGCTGGAGTGGGCTGTGGCAGGGAGGGGAGGCAGCTGGGTGGGTGAGGTAAGGGGGGGAGGCAGCTGGGGGCAGAGGTAGAGGTGGAGTGGGGGAGGTGGAAGGTGGAGGCAGACGAACAGCTGTGTTTATTTTAATACATATCATTTAACCCTCACCTAAAAACAAATTGGAGAGGTTTGGGAGTGCATTAATCTGGACCCAATTAGCATGTCTTTCTCCTTCAAAAGTGCAACCTGAGATTAATGAATATAAAGTAGAGTTTCAGATGCAGTGCTTGAATCATTTGCATGTTTCATGCATGATAATTGAATTTATGTATGCACTTCCTTTCATTTAACTATTTCCAGTCTCCTCCCTGTGATTCACATAAACCAAGATTTCATTAGAGTAACCTCCTGGTGGAAATCTCTTGCCTAGAGCTTACTCCTCATGAGAAATTCCAGTTCTTGTTTCTTTTATTTGAATTTGAAGAATACAATACTTTTTTAAAAAGCAAAGGGCAGTGCTTATTAGTCTGGGCACTGTTTTAGGAGTAGGTAAACAGGCATTCCAGGTTTTTTTCTGAAAGACCAGGAAACCCATGGGAACTAATGGCATTGAGTTATCAGTGGTCACAGAGACTTGGTTTCCGTGTGCTCACTTATAAGTGCATTAATAGCTCCAAGAGCAATGTCACTTTAATGCAACATAAAGAATATTCTTGGGCTCTGGACCTGAGTTATTTCGATCACTGAGAGCTTTAGTGCACCGTGTTGTTTCTGGCATCAATATTGGCTTCTACAGATGTGGGTGGGGGATGGCATCAGCCTCCAAGAGGTCTGCAGATGAACTGTTAGCACTTGTGATCTCTTAGCGTGCTGTAGGGTTTCTCCCTTTCTCTCTCTCTTTTTTCTTTTTTATTTAGGTATAGAAGGCTTAGTGCTGACTTAGTGTATTAAGCAGGTGCTAAGTTCCCCCCTGTACACCAGCTCTAGAATGAAAAGTCTGAAAGCCGGCAGTGGGCCATGTAGGAAAGCTTCCTGGGTAAGAAGGTGAAGTAAGAGGCTTGAAAGAAATCCCCTGGTTTCAGTTTGCGTCAGTGATTTGTCTGTCTTCCGTCTTTCCTCCTGTGTTTCCAAGTCCAATGTCAAAGTGATGAGCTTTTCTCCAGGAATTCTTCCCAGTGTCCTTTGTTTTCAGTGAATTCAATGGTTGAGTGTTGCTGAGTGTCTCTGGTCTTGTTTCTTGGTCCTTGTAGCGAAGAATGTCGTTGAAGGATCACATCTTGTTAATTTGTGATGTCACAATTTAAGTGTGCTTCCTGTCACTTATGTGTAGTTTAAAATGTTCCTTAATGTAGCATGAAATGATTGGTTAGCTTTGAAATGGTTGTGAAGTCATGTGAAGAAAATAAGTTTTGCATCCGACCAAGATAAATTCACTCTAGTGCTTTATGGCTTTTTATTCCTATGTGATAGTAATAAAGTCTCATGTAGGGATGGAAGCCATGAAATACATTGTGAAAAATCATCAACTAAGAAGGGGCCATCAGGATAGAAAACGTTGCCTGTGCGGCTTGTGAACGTGACGAAGCAATGTTTTAGCGGATAGCTCTGCTACATGCTTGGTGTTTGAGTTTCTTTATCCTTAGACTTCTGACAGCTAAGGAATCTAGGTTATGAGAGTTGATTCATCTTTGTGATCATCGATTTACATGCACATTCGGGTTTGCACATTTCCGTCTACCATACATTTTTCTCCGTCTTTGATTAACCAGTACACTCTAGGAGAACTGCTATGAGCCCACCAGTCCAGTAGGCAGCAGTCAGTCTCCTATGGCTTCTTTCTCCTGTGGTGGTCTCTTTTATGAAACAAGGAAGAAATAGTCAAATCAGACTTGCCCTCTTGGAAATGTGGTCCAGATTGCTCTACTCCCAAGCTCCAAAAAGGTATATGTTGCGTGGGTTAGATGGACCCCTCCTCAGACCATCAATGCACTAAGCTTGTTCCGAACCCTGGATCCAGGTGTAGCGAGGTAGAGAAACACCTGCTGGGGGAGGGAAGGAGGAGGGCTTTGGGGGGGAGCTGAGTTCTCCTCTCTCTGCCACTTCAACTTCGAGCCCTGGCACAAGTCATTTAACCTCTGTGAACCTCCTGTAATACACCTTGCAGGGTTGTTGTAAGGATTAAATGAAGTAATGCCTACAGTACCTAGCAAGTGACTGAGCTTGTTGGGAAAACCCGTGAGATACTAGTTTTTCTATTTTCCTCCCTTTCTTCCCTCTACCCTTCCCCTCTCTCCCCATCCCATGTCCTCCCTTCCCTTCAGACGCTGCTTCTAAAAGCAGTACCTTTGAGAGAGAACACCGATCTTCTAGAATGTCTAGCCGTATCTCCTTTCCATAAGTGGCTTAAATGCCTCCGTTGGATTCAGTTTCCCTTTTTTTTTTTTTTTATAATGAGCTCTTTTAATGTTGATGATTGACTTATTTCACTGTTCTTTCTTCTGTATATGTATTTTTCCTTGAACTGTTTTACTATGACTGTTGACCTATACTCCCTTTTACTGGTTTTCTGTATTTTTTTCAATGAGAATTCTAATAAAGATTATTTTTGTTATCTTTTGCCTCTCCATTTCCTCCACACAATGGGATTTTAGCTTGGGTTCTGAAAATGTCTGCGCTGCCCCAGTAAGATAAATGCAGCCTTTTCCTCAGAAACTGCCCACTGGTGAGGCCAAGCAGTATAGTATCTTCGCTGTATTTGCATATCAATGTGCTTGAGGAAATTCGTCAGTTCAGTTGTAACTTAAGTGCTGGTTTAACTTCTAAACACAGAGAAGTTATCATTTGACATTATCACTAACATCTGTAGAATACTTGTGAATAAAGGAAAGGACTTCACAAGTACACAAATACTGAAACTTTAAAAAAAATTACGAATGGCGTCAGTGTATTGTTGTGTAAAATACAGAAGATCGTGAAAATCAGTGACACCATATTTGTATGCAGTTATTATAATTGAATTTATCTATTTATTATGATTTGTTTATTTTAGAGAGAGAGTATGCCAGTGGGGGGAGGGGCAAGGGGAGAGAATCTCAAGCAGACTTCCTGCTGAGCTGGGAGCCCTACGTGGGGCTCAGTCACAGGACCCAGGGGATCATGACCTGAGCTGAAACCAAGAGTCAAGAGTCAGCAGCTTAACCCACCCAGCCACACAGGTGCCCCATTTATTTATTTTTTAAAAAGGGGGGGAGGGGCAGAGGGAGAGGAAGAGAGAGACTCTTAAGCAGGCTCCATGCCCAGCACAAAACCTGACTCGGAGCTTGATCTCATGACCCTGAGATCATGACCTGAGCCGAAATCGAGAGTCACATGCGTAACCGACTGAGCCCCCCAGGTGCCCCGAATTTGTTCTTTAAACCTCATGCTTCCCTCTCCGTATTCCAGAACCTAGTAATGTCCCTGATGCTTAGGGGCATGAGGCAGGTATTCAGAGAGTTGTGAGTAAATGAATGGGAAAGGAAAGAAGGAGGAAGATGGAGGCAATAGAGAAGTAGAAGGCTGTATCACCTTAAGAAATACATTATATGGATAGACAAATAGAAAATAGCCAACACACATACATCGTTAAAGCTGAAATGGAAGGAGAGTTTAATACTGTTATGACTGAATGTTACTAAGTCAGTCAAGATAACGTGTAATGAATGGTATTACTATAGGGATCCAGAGCAGGAAGAGTTCCCTAGAATCAGGGTAAGAGCCATGTGAGGATTTAAAACAGCAGCCAGATTTCCATAGACAAGAGTCAAGGATTTAAATATTAATTTATCAAGGAATTTATGAAAAGCCCAAGTGAGTGGTTCTTGGAAAATTTTCCAATCTACAAAGTATTCTACCCAGGAGAACCTATTTATTTCTAAATATCTTCCCAAGTACCATTAAAAGCAGATAGTAGATTTTACTGGACACACTTGCTTAGATTAATTAATCACTGCTGAGTCTCACTGGGCTGCAATTAGCTATCACCCATGTGGGATAGGATGAGTCTAAGTTGCCAGACTGCTGGTGATTTCAAGGATGGGCATGTATTATTCGCTCAGTTTCTCCCCTCCTCTATTTTTGTGTGCTTGTGTTGAAACTCTGTCTCGTACCTGCTGGAACTCCGAAGCCACTTGTGCAATAGTGGTTGCCTTTGAGAAGGGCTCAGCATCCCCCAACAGCTCTGGATAGTGAGTCTGCCACTGACCTTTTCAGGGTTATTGGGTGGCAATAAATCTCAGGTTACACCTAGGTAAAGTGTTGGCCAGTGGAACAGAATGCTGTGGTAAAAAGGGATCTCACTCCACAAGTCAGTGAGTCCATCTCCGTCTTGCCTGTGGTTATAGCACAAGCAGGAGACCTGAGCTTTCCCCAACAACATCATCTTAATAATAGAGGATAATGTTCATAGGATCTGGGACTGGGCAGTTTAAGAAAAACCAAATTGTCTCACACAACCAAATCCCAAAATGTTGCAATTGTTGGAAGTGTGAGGCCCCCTGAGAAGGTAAAATAAAGAATTCAAAATTCTCTCATATCTTGGATGGTCCCAACTACTTTATCCATGGTTCAAATAGCAAAGCCTAATTTTTTTAGTCATAATTTGGACCTCACCAAGGAGGCGTGTCCTCTGAGGTGTCTTTGCCAGAGTAGGAATGGGCTCAGGCTGGCCCACACACTCACTTGCCTACATTTATCATGAGAGCTACTTCCATGCACATGTAAGGCGTGACAAAGGGGCAGGTCCCACCAGCAGCTCTGAGTCACAGTGGGGTGCACAGAGGAAACCAAAGCCCTGAACCTCAGTAAGCACCACAGAACATGACTCTCTTGGTCATGAGCTTCAGGTTTCCCCTCTCTAAAGCCATTCTTGTAATCAGATTGCCCAAGGGTAGCAATGCCAGAAAGGGCGGCCCCAGACCCGGTTCTTCTAGATTAGACTGTCCTTGGATTTGAAATGCTGATGGTCAGGGGGTGGAGTGGAATACGGTTTCAGAAGATTCTCATGACTTTACTGGAAGCAGGCACCAAGACAAACGATGTTCTCGAGACCCAGGCCACTGATGACAGGCCCCCTTACCTTTCTACCTTCAGTCCTTATCAAGAAAATGAAATAAACTGGCTTGTTTAAGCTAATAAAATTAACCACATTTCATTCTTTCACTCCATTAGGGTTTCTTTTCTTTTTTTTTTTTTTTTTTTTTTTGACAGACAGAGATCACAAGTAGGAGAGAGGCAGGCAGAGAGAGAGGAGGAAGCAGGCTCCCCACTGAGCAGAGAGCCCAATGCCGCGATCCCAGGATACCGGGATCATGACCTGAGCCAAAGGCAGAGACTTTAACCCACTGAGCCACCCAGGCGCCCCTCCATTAGGTTTTTCTTCCCTCTTTCATGTGTTTAATTAAGCACTAAGAAAAAAAACCACCTTCTAGCCAAGAGATTTCATAAGTATTCAGGGAGTATATTTTAGTACAGAATCTGTAAGTGACTTACTGGTCACCTAAAATCAGGTTACAAAATAAGGGCTCAAAACATATTGGTGACTTAATTGCTCACTCAAGTTCAGAGTTCTTGCAATCATCTCCAAGGCCTCACCTGGCCTGGGTTCACCCTCCCTCCCCCGCCCCAATCTCCAACCTCATCTCCTGTCCATCCATTAAGTCCAGCCCCACTGACTTTGTGGTATCTTATGAATGTGCCAAGTGTGCTTCTACTTCAGAGCCTTTGGAACTGCTGTTCCCTCTCCCCAGCACACTCTTCTTGGATATTTACATATCTTCTCACACCCTCAAATCTCTGTCCAAAGTCTCCTTATCAGTGAGACCTGCCATGACTATCCTCTATAAAATAATAAGTCACCTCTTCCACCAGACGCCCACCACTTTACCCCCATTCATCTTTCCTTCTCATCATTTGATGCACTCCATATTTACCTGCTTTAAAAAGAGTGATGATTATCTTTTCTCACTAGAAAATAAGCTCCAGGAGGCCAAGACTGCTTTATCCGCACAGCCTAGAATTGTATCCTGTCACACAATAGACCCCCAGATATTTGTTGAGTGAAGTAGTACTTATCTAGCGCTTCCGAGCATCTTATGTGTCAAGATACCGGCCTCATATATCATAACAACAAAGAATCACTTCTATGTCTCACCATTTGAGTTAGCCTTGCTTTAAACATCATATTCTTGTAAGACATATAGCTTTGTTTTTCCAGTTTCCTCGCTTAGCGTGCCGGTGATGTGCATTTTTGCCTATCACTTTTATGCCAGTTCTTGATAAGGATAAGTCTCTTAATTGTAGAATGACTATATCAGAAGTTTATGAGCATATATTCCCAAATTGCTTTCTAAGTGTGATCTACCAGTTCCCACTCCTAGCAGAAAGGAGATGTCAGAAACCTTTTGTTACACTTTTTAAGATCAGTATTATGCTATTTCTGCCAGGTTAACCAGATTCCCTTGCTCTCTTGGTTCTTTTGCCTTATTCTTCCTTAGAGTGTCAACTTGTGCTACCTTTATTTGCTTTTTCAATTTTGATTCTAGAATTCTAGGATGCAATAAATTATTTTAGAAATGGGAGTCTAAAATCATATTCTTTAATTCCCCTATTCTACATATGAGAATACATATGAAATGCAATTCCAAGATCATTCTACTGGTTGCAAGCAAGGCGAGGAGTGAGAGACTGCTCTCAAGTCTTGAAAACCACGAGTCAATTAGGAATTGACAGGAATCAGAGTACACCATGCTCTTACCTATCAGAGCCTACCTGTTCCTCATTAACGTGAATGTCAGAATGTCCGCAAGAGTATCCCTTGATGTTGAAAGATTAGCTATATTTATGGTGCGTAGGATGTAACTTTTAAGTTGAACTACCTGTTCCACTTGCTGTGTTAACTTGTTCTAGAATCTTTTGTTTATCTTAGTCTCTCTTACACAATCTGGCTCCTTCAAGTTTATCTTCTTTCTGAATTTCATAAAATTACAAGCAAACCAAGAAACTACTAGGATTCATTGCATTTCTTTGAATATAAGCAAAAAAATTAGATTTCTGGTCTTTTCCCCAAAGAATAAGATCTTGTGCTTCTCTGGTGCTAACACAAAATTGTCAGTTGGAGACTCTGGGGATGACTATTCAAATCAGCATATACATTTGTAAAAAAGCTGTACACCTTTGAAGACATCTATCTTTTTAGATAAACACACATAATCTCCCATTTCTCTGTAGAGAAATATACACTAATGAAAATTTGGGATTATATATTGCCTTTCCTTTGAAATCCTCAAAACTGGCCCCATATATTTTTTCTCATGTGTATATGCCTTCATAAGATTTCTTTTCAGATAAGGTGTTCATACTTTATTCATAAACTGAATTGTTATGAGAATGCCATAGCTAAAGATCAAACAATGGTTAACATCCATGGTAGACAAGAACAATTAACAAAGCCCTCTTTATTTCCAGACAGACTTGAGGGATGAATCAATTGATAGCTCAAATAGGACACTGTGACCCGATTAGAAAAAAATCATTAATATACAAATATATGCCTTACCCTGGGTGCCTACTCTAAATTCAGGAAGTCTGAAATTCCAAACGACTTAGGGAGAATACACTATTATTTACTGATGGCATTAATGGCTCTAAAGAAAAATATAAGAGCCCAGGTGAAATAAATAACTCGATTGACAAGAGACCTCCCAAGGGAACTAGAATGACTGAATTTAATAGTCGTTCACCGTAGTTACATGGGATAGGTGTGTACATGGTGTGAATCCATTTGTTTCAGGAGAACAAATTGTTAAAGGGCAAAAAATAGTGGGGCTCACCTGAAAGAAACCTGGCTGTGTACAAACGATATACACTATTTTACTTTTTTTTTTTTCTTTTTTACTTTAAATATGTATTTCTTGGTTGTGGCCCCTTCTTGTGAGATTGTAGAGAACAATTTCAATAACTATTTTTCTCAGTTTTATCAAATCCGAATCCTTAAAACCAGCTACACCCCCCCAACATCTGTCAGCAGCTATGCCCTCTCAAGTCTGGAAATAACCTCTTTTAAGACATCGACAGCCTCTTCCCTCCTCACTTCATTTCCATACTCTCTTTCCCTCCGAGGTGCATAAGAACTAAGAAAACAATACTCTCCCCACAACCTGTCTTTGGCATGTCTTTTACATACATCATCTTGATCAGTTTTCTCAACAACCTCACCAGGAAGACGTTATCCTCATTTTTATTTTTCAGGTTTGGAAACTGAGGGACTGAGACATTGTGATTCACCGGGCTGCTTTTCACAGGATTCTCATTATCCCCCCAGTGTCAGTCCTCAGACCCAGGGTACGACTCGTCCTAGGCGTGCCAGTTATTAAGATATTGTCCCTCAGCTCCAAACCTTCTGTGTTTTGTATATAGTGATACAAGATGACTCTTTCACTCCTGCTTCTCAGAGGTTTGAGACTGGAGTGAGTGCCCAACACCACCAGCATGCCACCTCTACACACACACACACACCCCTTTCTTTGTTTCCTCTAACCTGTCCAGGAAATAGAGGAGCTTGGGACCCCCAATTTCTGTCCCCATAGCTGATTTTTTTCTCACTGCGGTTGTCAACATTTTCCCGTAATTCTTGCTGTAGGTAGGAATGATGCTAGAAAAAGCAGGGATGGCCCTATCAGGGCAAAGTGTCCTCTGAGTACCTGAGCGGTAAGCTTCCTGCCTCCCAGGAGGGAAACAAAGTGCCGAAGGCCACTGGACCCCAGTGGGGACACTTTCTACAACTTCCGCACTTCCTTGCACAAACGGTGTGGCTGTGGGTGGTCTGTATCCTAATTCTACTAGGGCAGGTGACGTCAAGAATAGAGGAGAAGGAAGGAGTAGGATATTTCAAAGTGACTCAGACATCCTTTTGCAATCTATGCAAGATTTCAATAATAGAATAAAAAGCACACTATCCAATGACAGTTGGTGAAGGTGACAGTAGAATTATAGTGGAGTGGACAGTGCTGCCCCTGGTTAAACATGTGCCCATGAGATGTTCACTTCCTCTCTTGAAGCTGAAATTCCTTATCTGTAACCTGGGTATAATTTCTATCCTTCTGGTTTCAAGTTGTTACAAAGCTCAGCTCAAGTTATGTGTGAGCCAAAATGCTTTGATGAGCTCATACTTTGCAAACGTAGCATCTAGAAGGTCATTAAGTTGGAAATTAACACAAAATGGCAAAAATACAATTTCACTTGAAACTGACTGTGTAGATTTTAAGGTCATTCACTGGTTCACCTGTGAAGCCCTGTGCCAGGGGCTGGAGATAGTCCCAAGAACAAGGCAGGCACTGTCCTCTGTGGGGCCTAATGGCGGGAGTGAGGGTGGGAGACACAGACTGAACAGGTGGTGTTCTGAGAAGGTCTGCCCAAGGTTTGGTGGATACATGGAGGTTTCCTTGGGAGAATCCGAGAAGGCCTCCTGGAGAAACATTTAATCCTCGTTTCAGGGGTAGGAGGCCACAACTTCCGAGTATCATAAAACTAGAGTACACAAAGCTGTTACTCTCCTACCCGATTTCCACTCCTTTTTTGTTGTTGTTTTTTAAGACTTTATTTACTTATTTGACAGAGAGAGAGATCACAAGTAGGCAGAGAGGCAGGCAGAGAAAGTGGGAGAAGCAGACTCCTTGCCAAGCAGAGAGTGGGGCTCCCTCGCAGGACCCTGAGATCATGACCTGAGCCGAGGCAGAGGCTTAACCCACTGAGCCATCCAGTCGCCCCTGATTTCCAATCCCTAACTAAAGATTCAAGGTCATTCCTTTTACTCTTACACAGACACACAGACAACATTAACAGGAATTCTTAGGCTAAAGATAACTTTACACAATGAATTTCCCATTCTGACCCCCCTTGGCCAGCAGAACAGGGCTCAGTGTCTCCTGAACTATGTTGGGAGAGGACCTCTGTTTCTCCAGATAGGTATAAAGGGGAGCCATATCTCCACTTCTTTGAGGGGATAAAAGTATATTTTCTTGTCACCACATAAACAAATCAAGGGCTTTCCCCTGAGGGTTAAAAATAAGTCAACCCCTCCAACTACTTTCCTAAATAAATCTCTCCTCTCTGTGCACAAAACTTTTTCAGAGAAATGTCTTTTTGTGTGATGTCGGACAGGGTATTGAGCCTCTCCATGCAGAAAGAGGAAAGCCACGGAGTGTTTCTCATAGGGTCATTGGAAGGACTAAATGGGTTCTGATCTAAAGTAGTGCCCGAAACACAGGAAATGTATGAATGGATGCTAATGTTATTATGATTACCATCACCATTTCTTTTACCTCGCCTCCTACTTACTCCAGTTTACTCTAATTTGCTTAAACCTCATGACTCATAGCCATAAACGGCTCCTGTTAAGGTCACCAGTAGCTTCTATGTAGCTGGATCTGAAGAACCATTTCCGTTCTCATTTTCCTGACTTCTCCATAGCAATCTACCCAGCTGATCAGGGCCTTTTAAAAATATGTATTCTCTTCTGTTGACATTATGAGACCACTTCCTAATTTTCCTCATCTGTCTCTGGTTACGGCTCCATTTGCTTTGCTGGCTTTTCCATCTCTGCCCACAGACTTAATATGAAGTTACTCAAGATTTAGCCCTGGCTCTTTTCCTCCTCTCCCTCTAAGTAAGTCTTTTCAAGGCTGTGGCTTCAATAACTTCTTCCTGGGTCTCTTTTCTGAGTTCCATTTTATGTATGTAACTACCTTCTCCACATCTCTACTAGGATGTTTCAAAGGTATGTCATTTGCGATATGTTCAAAACAAATCAGTTATCTTCTGCTCTCAACCCGGGACTTCTCTAATTTCCTATCCCAGCAAAGTGTATCCATTGCATGAAGTAGAAATCCAGGAATAATCCTTGATTCAGTTCTTACCCCATTTTTAATCTAATTTTGAGTCATATCTTGAATGTATTTCTTGCATCCCTCCACTTGGCTTTGTCCCCATGGCCATGAGTCAAGGTCAATAGGCAGAGTGACTGCAGTAGCTTACAGCTTGGCATTTCTGGTCTCTTCTGTACTGTCTCTGAGCCTCCAGCCTCCGTGCAGCCAAACGTAGCTCCTCAAATTCAAGTCTGATGTGTCAACTTGCTCTCTTGCTTAAAACCTGTTAGGGATTTTCCATCTGTTATTAGATAAAAACCAAAGTCATCACCGTGCCTTCCAAGGTACTGTGTGATCTGGACGCCGTCTACCTCTCCCACCTCTCTATCCCTACTGCTCTGTGCAATTTTGTGACCCTCAGTGATTCAAACATGTTAGTCCTTTCCCACCTCTCCAAACTCATGGCTGTCTTGATCTGGAAGGTTCTCCAACCTTGCCAGTCCACCTCCCCATATCGAGGGAGGGACTTCTAGTCAGCCTTCAGATTCTTCCCCTCCTAGATGCCACCCTCCCAGCTTCCCAGTCTAGATCAGTTACACATCTGTTACACATTCCCATCGAAATCTCTGTGTGTGTGTGTTTCAGGAGATTTGACTCGGTTTGTAATTATTTATTAGGTGATTAATTAATGCTCTTATTCCTAATGATAATTTAGGCCCAATGATAGAAAAGAATGTTTCTGGTTCTTGCCCCTGTTTTTCCCCAACACATACATGGAGGGGACTATTATATAGAAGGAACTCAACATTTGTTGAAGAATTAAATGAATGATTTTCCTATCCCAGCTTAAAGTATCAGAATATTTCATATTTCTTTTCAAAACTCTCAAATCCTCTCCAGAACTTGCTCTTACTACATTCCAAGAAAGACTTGAAGATTATAATTCAATTTCTGCCTAACACATAGCTTGAGTTCCTTTTTAATAGATGTGGTTTTCCTATAAACGTGAGATTCATTAAAGCAGAAGTTGAAAGAATTTGTGTAAACATCCTCAAATCAAGTATACAGGATTCAAATAGGATCGCAGCTGCAATTAATTTGAAACCTAAATTGCATTTTTGCATCAACAAAGTTATAGAAAAATGAGTCATTAAGTAATTGCTATTGTGACATAGATTCATGCTATAGTTGAAATACTTTGCACAGCTGTAATCTCAAACTACCTTGAGGTTTGCCACATTCTTTAATTTTCTGATTGATTAAATGGATTATTTGACATTTTGGCAGCTCATAGAAATTGCTGAATAACAAAGACTCCTTTTATTCCTCATTATTTGCTATCTCTGAGCTTAATGCAAATTCTTTAGAAACAATGGAGTGATATTTCCTTTCCTATAATTTTATTTCAGTGTTGTAGTTTAACTGATAATAATAGCAATTCCTACACAAAAATTCCACATCATTAACTTAGATAGCATTCTCTGTAATTAAAATGTAATGCATAATGAGATATGAACTTCATATCACATTCAGACTTTTATATTCTTGTCATTGTACAGAGAAGTTAAAAAAAAAACCCACCAATGATGGAAAATTTCTTCAGTTTTGGCTGCCAATGCATCCTTTGGGAAGAAGGTATTTCCAGGTGGCCAGTTAAATGATGGTTTGGACAGTGTTTACATTGACTGGATTGGCCAGAGAAAGGCTTTTTTGTTCCAAGTTCATTTTTCTCCAGTCTATTCAGTTAGTACTGATTATATAAATATTGCATTATTGTCCCTATTCACTAGGACACCACAGACCTTCCTTTACAACCTACATCCAACTTCTGACTTGTGTAAGCTTCCCCAGAGTAGCCTCTCTAATTAAATCATTGTGCCTTCTCCAGGAGAGAACATATTAGTTATGGGTCTGATGGCCTAGAAGGGCTACAAGCATTCATTGAGTTCCTACTAAGTGATGGGAGCTGCACTGGTATTAGAAATAGGCACTGACTTGTCTTGAGCACAAGATCGTCAGACTCAAGTGGGGAAAACAATTCTGATGTAGTGTAATAACCGCTCTGTTGGAGAACTTAACCATCCCCTACCCAGATTTGGAAAGCAGGAAAGACTTGTCAAGAAGTAGCAACTCAGCTGAGATTTGAAGAAGAAGTAGGAGGAAGCCTAGTGAAGAGGGGTGTAGGAGAAATGTATAGCATTCAGAATGAAGCAGCAACATATGTTAAATGTGAAAACATCACCCACTATGACAGGATTCAAGATCGACAATCAGTTCCAATTCACAACGTCCCGAGCACAGGCTATAGAAGAGGTAGCTTCGAAGGAGGTGATTCAAGTAGAGACATGAAGGGTGTGTCAAATATGGAACTCTATATTATCTTTGCTGTGGAGAGCCACTTAAGATTCAGAGACAGGGAGAACGATGATCAGCTTTGCTTCTCAGGAAGATCTCTCTGGAGCAAGAGTGGAAAGAAAAGATAAGGGCAGGGAAACCCATTAAGAGGCTGAAGCAGGAAAATTTATCAGGACCAGAAGCATGTGGTAGCAGTGGAGGAGGAGACAACAGGGGACAGATGAGAAAGCTACTTAGAAGGAGTATTAGGCAGGAGTTGGCAACCACTGAACACAGGCGGGGAAGGAAGAACAGAGTTAAGGACAATGGTTATGATTTCCTGGGCTCCTGCGTGGTTGGCATTACATTCCACGAGATAACGCACGCTTCCTATTGGTAGTGCTAATTAAAAATAGCTGGACACATGCCTGGATTCTGGAGATATTAAGCAGAAGTGATCCATAGCTTTTCTTAGCTGGAAACTTCCCTCTATATGCAAGAGGTTTGAGACGGTGGCCTTTTCCACTACAGGGAGTCTTCTGTTGGGTGGCCTTTTATGTTCTCATGCTACTCTCCTCCGTGGGCTTCTCTCTTTTATAACACATAGCAGACTGTGCTGCAATTGTCTCTTTACTTAACTCTTTTCCTTACTAGAAGGTGAGCACCTTTTGAGTAGGGACTGTGTCTTATGAATCACTACTCAGACATTCGTGAACTCGACAGGGTACTCAACATTCACAGTGTCTACTGCATGTCGGGTACCCATTTACTGTATGCTCAGGACCTTGCTTAGTGCCTGGCACATAGCAGACCTTTAAGGAATGCTTAAGGAATTGAATGCCACCCAACATGTGATTTAGTTGGCCACTCTTCAAAGATTTTTACTCTAATGTGAGGAAATCTCAGATTGTAAATTCTATGCAGACAGGTTGTTGAGACTAGCCTTTCTACTCAGGTAGTCTGGGGACTACTAGCTTTGGCCTTACCATGTTAGAAATACAGGATCTCAGTGCCATCTCCCCTACCCCAAACACGCACACAACACACATATTTACTGAATCATAATCTATGTTGTGATAGGGACCCCAGGAAATCTGGGCACATGGTATGGTTTGAGAAGCCTGCCCCTGGAGAAGCAGTATGAATTGCTTTAGCCCACGGATGAGTAGTGTGCAAATGGTGCACCCCAATATTCCCTGACTATGCCTAGGTGTGCGCCTCCATTCAGTCCAAGCTCAACTTTCTTCTCCACTCGGCCACGACCAAACTCCAGTCACAAAGGGGCAACTTTTTCTCCTCTCTTGTTTTATCAATCTCTTACCCATCTGGTCAGGCTGCCCTGTGGTAATAGCCAATATAGCGAGTAATGACATCTGCTGTGTTTCCAGAATAATAGCGATGAACCGTGGATACTTTGCAATTAATTCAGCATGTGTTTGAATCCTGAATCTGTCACTGATTAATGGGCCCATTTTCTCATCAGTAAAATGGGGATAAGGGTAGTATCCACATCAAAGGACCATGGTGAGGAATACATGAGGTATCGAGTAACTGACACACAGAAGTTATCACATGTAAATGCAATGACTCCTGTTATGGAAATCCTTTTGACTTTTCTGGAGCTATTTAATAGCATTCATTGAGGATCTGTGACGTGTAAAGCCTTGCAACAGGGAGGATGCAAAGATCTACACCTCAAGTCCAGTGAAGGAGATAAAATAACAAGCAGACAAATTACTGTACTGAAAGGGAGACTACTAATTGCCACACATATGATCTGTTGCCATAGGTCAGTGGTCTTCAATGTGGCTTTTATAAAATACTGATGCCAGGCTCTCCCCTTAGAAACTTTGATTGAATTGACCTATTATTTTTTAAGTACACGCTGGACGGTTCTATGTGCCGCAGGTTTCAGACCACACACATAAAGAATCCAATGAGGAGAAATCACTTCTGGATGAGATTCTTGAAGAAAGCGTGTAGAAAATGATATCTGGAGGGCATGGTATGATAATCTTTAAACTTAATTAAGATCATACTTTTTATTACAGAAACTTAAAATGGTGAAAACTATTTTGAAAAAAAGAATAAGGAATCCACACTGAAACCCATCATTCTTCTATTTTGTACAGGTTTCTCCCTTCTTTTGTCCATATACATATCTATATTTGTCATACTAAGAGAGAACTAGTCAATAGAAATATAATGTGAGCCTGAAATTCAAGCCACACATGTAATTATAAGTTTCCCAAGATCTATATTATGAAAACATAAAAGATACAGATAAAAGTAATTTTAATAATGTATTTCATTTAGCCTAATAATATAAGTATTATCGTTCCAACATGTAATCAATATAAAATTAATGAGATAGAATTTTGTTTTTTTGCATACTAGAGATTCAAAATTCACTGTATATTTTACACTTAATACAAATCTTAATTCAGACTAACCTCATTTCAAGATCTCAATAGCTATATGCAGTTGGTGGCTACTATGTTGGACAGCATAGTTCTAGAAATTATGATTTATGTAAGACATGGGAGGGATTTGGAAGTAGTCAATATTTTATAACTATTATTATTGTTTTTGGAGTTATTGCTGATATAGAGATCTGGTTCAAGACAAATCTCATAGAGTCAGACCATATTGGGAATTACCTCAAATACTGGGTTAAGGTATTTTATTTTTATTTAATGGTCATGAGAAAGGACTGACAAGTTTTAATAAGAATATTAATTTAGCTGGAATATGTTAGATGAATTGGAAGAAAGGCCAGTTGGAGGTGAGAAGGCCAATTAGATGTCCAAGGGAGAGCTAATTATGATGTGGATTCTAGCCAAGGCAGGGGACATGGAAAGAATAGAATAAATAGGGTAATATTCACAAAGACGTGGTGATTGATTTCATTTGGAATTAGAGTATAGTCAAAGATGACTCCTTGGCAGATCAGAAAGTGAAAGAGAAGAGTTTGTCTAGGGGGTGCAGGAATGATTTTGTTCAATTTTAGTCATGTTGAATTTGAGATGAATTCCTGATCCAAATGTCTAGCTGGTGATGATTGGAATGTGGGCTTGAAGTTTACCAAGAGCGAGGAGGGGTGAAACCAAAGAAAAGACTGAAGGACATAAGAGTTCTATAGGGCTGTCTTTAAATACCTCAAGAACGGATATCTGGGGGGGAATGGGCACCAATGTGACTCTGCAGAGCAAAAATAGCGTTAGTCGGGAAAGTTATAGAAAGGCAGAGTTTAGCTTCATGTGTAAATGATCTAACACTCAGATAATTGTCCATACATAAAATACGTGGCCTCAAGAGATAATAAATTCCTTGGGTCTTTTTTTTAGAGCAAACATTTAGAAATAAAAGCACATGTAAATTCATATCCCATGCCTTTCTTCCTTCTAACTAGACTTTGCATCATTTCTACTACAGCTTATTTAAACTCCAGTATGGAACACACAACCCGAGTAGACAGTTACCCTCCATGAAACTCTCTTATTCATAGGTTTCTGGGTTTATGCCATACCATTAGTAGTTTAACCATGCGCAGGCAGGTTTTTTTGGCCTCCCTGGACTCATTCTTCTTCTGCTTGCTCCTGGAGTCTTTCTGACACAGTATTCTCTCAACACATGTTATTCTGTTTTCCAGTGGGATCATCTTCTTTTAGCTTTTTTTTCTCTCTCTCTTCTACCAATGGTAACTATTAGGAGGGCATATGTGTTTTGGTTTCTAGAGAGAGTCTATTATTCCTTTTTTTCCTCCTACCTCTTTGTAGATCAAATCACAATCAATATAAAGTACATTTAGTCAATTATAGGATTAGGTTGTAGAATGATTTTTGTATGATATGAAAAGAAGTAAAATCTGAACCTGCACTAGGGTACATGGCTTCCTTTCCTCCCTCTGTCTCTGTCTCTCTCTCTTTCTCGTCCCCCTCCCTCCTTTCTTACTTCCTCCTCTTCTCTTGAATCTTTTTCTTATTTTGGCTTGACATTGGAAGTATGAGTGGTCATAAAGGGATCTCAGTCTTTCTCCCAAAAACCATAAGGATTCTTTTTCTTCAACTTTCATGTTTTTAGAAACCAAGCAGGATTCTGGGAGGATTTGGAGCATTTCAGATGATGCCATTGTGTGTTCTCTTTTTAGTTTTAGGCCCAAATCCTAGAAGGAAAAGAAGTTTTGTGGAGACACATGGCCCAGGCTATTAACTCAAACCTCCATTAGCCTGAGTACAATGTAGTGGTAAGAGCATAGATTCTGGAGTCAGGCTGCCAGGTTCAGTCCTAGCTCTAGCACTCACTAACTTTGTGCCCTGGGTCAGAATTGTTTCACCTCTACGTTTCCTCCCTTCTTAACCTGTAAAATAAGGATGCTGTTTCTACAGTTATGTGGCTGGCAATGAGGATAGAGCAGTAATGAAAGAGATAACATCCCTGTTCTGATAGAACTTCCATTCTAACAAAGAAGACAGAAAACAAACAAGTAGATGATTTGTTGAGTGGTAATAAGAACGAAGAAGGAAAGCAATACAAGGTAAAAAGATAGAGAGTGATGGAAGGATACAATTGTTATGGAAAAAAATTTTATGGAAAAGAACATAAAGCCTTTGTGAAGAGTGATGTTTCAGCAAAGACTTCATACATATATGGGCAAGGGATATCTGAAGTGAGGAAAAGTGGGTAAAAGGCTTTGGTAAGGGAAGCTTCTTTGGGTGTTAAAGGAATAGCAAGGAGACCAGCATTACTGGATGAGAGTGAAGGGGATAAAAGGGTGTCAGGAAATGGCATCAGAATTTAGAGAGAAGACAGATCATTTATGGCCTTGTAGGCCATGGTATGAGGTTGGATGGTATTCTGAGTGGAATGGAAAGTCATTGGAGAAGAGTAAGAAATGACTGCAAAGATTTTGCCATTGCAGTTAGAATTCTGTGTATATCTGTCATTTACTGAGGTAAGGGAAGATTGAGGAAGAAACAGAATGGGGATATCAAAAGTTTATAACCAGACATATTAAATTTGAGATGCCTATTAAAATTTTAATTGGAAAAGTCTAGTAGAAAGTTTAATACATACATTTGGAGTTCAAATGCTGCTGTGAGTCCATGTGAAGTGAGAACTGAGAATTGACCATTGAATTTGATAACAGAGAGGTCATTAGTGACTTGGACAGGAATATTTCAATATTTTAATATTTCAACATTTCAGTGGGAGGATGAATGCCTGACAGCAGGTAGCAGATAGGGAGATAGACAATGAGAAGATTTGGCTTCTGGCTGTGACCATTGAGCTCATATCAAACCAACCTCCTGATGAAATAACTAGAAAAGCTAGATTTTAAAAATCTATTTGAAGATACCTGAGATATGCTGAGACTGAAAGTATTTGAGAAGCCAAGATGCAGAAAGGAAATACATTGAGGTAAGCTCAATATTTGATACCGGAATTCTTTTCTACTTAAGAAATTCACTTCTTCATAAGTGGCACTAGAAATAGAAGCTGAGAAACCAAGCAGGAAGTAATAGCAAAGGAAGTAAGAAACTTACCAGACCTATGGACAATGTAATGGAGCTGGAGAGACCAAAAATGAAAGGGGACAGGACTGGTGAATAACTCAGGATTTCATCTGGGAGCCCTGATGGGCTTTATCCTGACTAAAAGCAACCAGAAATAGACCAGAATTCCCAAATAGTAAAACCCAGCTTCTCCTCACCTCAATCACAGACTAGGGTAACTGTCTTCCAGAAGTGAAAATAAATTCTCTGGAGCAGAGCTGTCTGACAGAACTTCATGTGGTGATGGAAATGTTCTAGATCTGTTCTGTCTCATGAGGTAGCAACTAGCCACAGGTGACTCTTGAGCACTTGCCATATGACTAATATGACTGAGGAAATAATTTTCAGTTTTTAAAAATTTCAATTAATTTGAATTTAAATAACCACATGCACTCCCTTGCCATCATATTGAACAGTGTAGCTCTGGAGAAAGATAACATCATGCACAGCCTCAAATTATCTCTATAATTTTTTCATACATCATGACTACTTTTGAAAAATAGCAGGCATGTCAGGATAAATGACTAAAAGATAAGAGAAAAAAACTAAGAGAACCTTAGATGACCCAAATGTATAAGTTATGATTAATATATTTTAAAAACTTAATGAAAATTAAAACATTCCAGCAGAAAACTGGTACTAGAAAAATAGAAATATATGGGAAATTTAGAACAGAAAAATTTTAAATTCAGTAGATGGGTTTGGTTATAGATTAGAAACAGCTGATGACAAAATTAGTAAGCTGGAAGACTGGTCATTAAAAAATGTCTGTACTGAAATGCAGGGGGAGAAAATGGAAAAAATAGAAATGACCCTATAAGACATGAAACACAGTGAAGAGGTCTAGCATTCATGCAAATGAAGCAGCAGGAGAGGAGAGAGAATGAGGTATGAACAATCTTTCAAGATATAAGAATATAAATAATCATTCAAGACCAGAATTTTCAGAATTAATGCCAGTCCTCAAACCAGATTCAAGAAACTACACATTCTAGGTAAGATGAATGCAAGTAAAATATACCTGGGTACACTGGAGAAAAACTATTGAAACTAAAAGACAAAAGATCTTTAAAACAGAGCATGGGACAATTTCATTACCTTCAAAGGAGTAACAGTTAAGACTTAAATTGACCTCTAGTTGAAAATTATGGAAGCAGGACAATGATGAAGCATCTTTAAAGAACTGGGTGGGGGGTGGGGGGTGGGGAACTCTTTTAACCTAGCATTCTATACTTCAATAAAGATACCTATTTAAATGTAGGCAAAATCATAATGTTTCTGCACAAACAAAAATGAGGAGAACAGACTTGCAAACACAGAAGGAATACTAACTTTTAGGCAAAAGGAAAATGATCCCAGATAAAAGTGACAGAAGGAATAAAAATCACTTGAAAGGATGAAATGTGGAAGATCCACATAAAACAATTTAATGTCTTATTGTCAAGGAGCAGTGAGCTACAATCATACAAATTTAAGGGTCTTGGAATCAAACCAACCATTTGTAATTCAATTTCATACACACACACACACACATACACACACACACACACACACACATTTAGGTGAGGAACTGATATATATTCTATATATAGAATCCACTTTTCCCAATTAAATATATATTCTATATCAGTTCCTCACCTAAATGTGTCAAAACACTGTTATCTCTTAGCATACCAGTAGAAGTTGGCATAAATCTATATACAATGCTAGATTGGTTATTAGGTTACCCCTGTAAACCTAAGTATCTTATTAGGATAGCCAGTTAGAAAATTAAATGCATTGAAGAAAACATAAGTGAAAACAAAGAATTATTTTGTGTTGAACAGTATACAACACCAGAAACTGCTGGCATAAAAAGAGTGTGGTAATTCTGAATATGTTACTCACCTCCATTTTGTTATAAGACAAAAAAACTGGACTACATACTTCATTCGAGAAGCTTGCATCCTACTTCTCTTTTTTATATTAATCAGAAGTACCTCACTTCTTTTGCTTTAGAGGGAGGGTACAGAGAATGAAAGTACTGACAATGAATCTGACACTTGAGATGGAAGCCTTAAGTAGAAGTAGAATAATGCAACCGGAAAGGACCTAAAGGTTATTGAGTCCAGGGAGTTCTGGAAGCTTGAAGAGAGATGGGGCTAGGTAGGGGTGGGCAAGGGATTGACAGGGCTCTTTAGATTTCCTCTGTTAGCCAGAGCTATTCCAGTTCAATTATGATTTTATTTGAAGGAATCTTTCTGTTGATTACATTAAGGGGGGGGAGTACTTTTCCTTTTTTGTTGTTGTTTTTTTTCC